>NC_090265.1:376553751-377258751 GCF_040414725.1 Anabrus simplex
AGGGATGAAATTACTTCACAAAATACCGTAAAATACAAATCTATCTTTGCATTATTATTAGCTAGCTCTGTGGTTCGGAGGTAGAATGCCAGCCTCCGGATCCCAAGATCGCAGATTCAAATCTGATAGAGGTAGTCAGATTTTTAAGGGTAAATAAAGTTAATTCTGACCCCCATGTCGTACAATGACGGCACGGCACATTTGGTGTTTACCCGACAAAATTAATTAGAACTCAGTCATAGATCGCCCAACAGAGATCCATTTTTCTGTCACCTGGTAGAGTAAACGGAACATCAAAATTGACTCGCAGGCAGCCTAAATGGTGTCAAAATGAAATGCCTTATTTTTTATATTTTTTTGCTAGTGGCCTTGAGTCGCACCGACAAAGGTCTTATGGTGCCGGTGGGATAAGAAAGGCCTAGGAGTTGGAAGGAATCGGCCGTGGCCTTAATTAAGGTACAGCCCCAGTATTTGCCAGGTGTGAGAATGGGAAACCACGGAAAACCATCTTCAGGGCTGCTGGGATTCGACCCACTAACTCCCCGATGCAAATTCACAGACGCGCGCCTCTAACTGCACGGCCAACTCGCCCGGTCCTGAAAATTGTAACAGAATGATAATGATGATGATGAAATGTCGTATGGCTGTTAGTGCCGGGATATCCCAGGACGGGTTCGGCTCGCCAGGTGCAGTTCTTTCTATTTGACACCGTAGGCGACCTGCGCGTCGTGATGAGGATGAAATGATGATGAAGACAACACATACACCCAGCCCCCGTACCATTGGAATTAACCAATTAAGGTTAAAATCCCCGACCCGGCAGGGAATCGAACCCGGGACCCTCTAAACCGAAGGCCAGTACGCTGACCGTTCAGCCAACGAGTCGGACATCATTGTTATTATTATTATTATTATTATTATTATTATTATTATTATTATTATTATTATTATTATTATTATTATTGTCGAATTAAATCCATGGTGAAAGGGGAAATGGACCTCTCGGACCACTAAGTGCGATAAATTAACGAAGTGAAACCTTTTAGAGCTATGAACAAACTCGCTAAACTCGGAGCTATTACCGGAACGCCCAAGGTGGTTATAAAAACTTGCAGCAGATCTGAATAGCAGTGAGTTATTGGTGCGATCAGCGAGCACAAAGCGCAGTCGGCGCAGCTGCCCGTCGACCAGTAAACAGCAAGCTCCCTTAGTCGGGGACTGATTTATGTAGGGCGTCGGAATAGGATGACGGAGAGGGGGAAGGAGGGGCGTCGCCTGGTGGTCTACAGAATAGCGTCAAATTCTACTCGGAGGTTGACGAAATAATAGCCTTTACAAAAAGGCGAGTTCTCTTCATATGAATTATTTGGAAGGAACAGAAACTGTAGATACTTAGTCCGATGTAAATAGATGAAATCTATAAGGTTCCATGAACTGCAAGGAATTTAATATTGGCGAAGTTTTTTGAACACTATCAAAATATATAAACCTACTTGCTGTTTCAATAGTTACATCATTAACTATTAACCGTAATATTAGGGTCCATTTCCAGACTGGCAATAATTCGAGCAAACCTTGATATTTGTCTCGAATAGGACTGCCAACACTCCAAGAGACCGCGTGTCTAACGTTCCTCTTAATGATTTGTCCAGCCGACGAAATCTGTCGTCGAGTTGGATAATGATATACGAAGGAAAAAACAGGATAGACTTTACAATGATGCCAAATATAGAATAGAAAATTATATCGAATATAACATTTAGAAAAAATGTTTAATTCAGTAGTTAAAAAGAAGATTGTATGAAGCGGAAGTACGGGTAGTAGATGATAGAATTGTAGCATTAAATGTAGCTGTAAATAAATTTTCCAAAATAATAATAATAATAATAATAATAATAATAATAATAATAATAATAATAATAATAATACTGCAAACAGTGGAGTGAAAATGATGTGTGAAGAGGTGAGCATACGGACATATACTGTAAAATGAATACCGGTAATTAAACATTGGTTGAGGCTAAAGTCGGGTACAGGAAGTGAAATTCTAAGGATAGCATACCAGCACCAAATGAAACATCAAAATGAGGGTTACTGTGTGGATGGGGTGAAGAAACTACTAGATGTCAGGGGAAGGGGCGCCATTGAGAAATAGATTTATCAAAAGGTGATATGGGATTGTGTAATAATGAGGTCCAAAGAGTGAAATACATTGAGAGACAAACAATAAGGACAGAATGTAATAGAAAGAGGACACTTGTTGAATTTTGTAATATAAATATGACAGTAAGGAATGAAATGCTAACAAAAAGGGAAATGAAAGGGATAAATTGGTAGATAATGGGAGTATGTGAGAATAAATATAATACAAAACATGAATAAAATGTACAGAATGTATGCACTGAAGATATGAAAGTGGCACGCCTGCTAAAAGACTGTAGTGGAAAACAAAGATAAGTGAAAAAATACATATGTGGCAAAGATATAGGTAAAATTGAAAATGAACCTAAACTTGCACTCTCGTTAAGTTATTAAACAGAGGATGGAGGAGGCCAGGGAAAACAGCAAAACTATGTAATATTATAAGTGGAATGTGAGAAAAGAAATCAAAATAGAATGAAAAACGAAGAAATGAATGCAACTAGTAGTAAGAATATGTATGTGGTGGTAACCTAGACCCTGTCACATAGTTAAAGTCTAGAAGTATCTCAAAAGCTCTTTCATAACATATATAAAGATTCGTTGAAGTACTATTTATAGTAATTACTGTATATTAATAAGTATAGTTAAATCATTTTGTAACGTATTTCTTAGTTGGATTGTGTATTATAAAAAATAACTGCATGTATTAATTACGACTACAATAAATGAATAATCGTTTCCCAGTTGGTGGTCATCCGTGACTGGGAGCGAAGAGTATTAATAATAATAATAATAATAATAATAATAATAATAATAATAATAATAATAATAATAGCAGCAAAAAACACATACTCTTGGACATTTACTCACCCAAGTCCATCGGACTGATGACCAAGAATGCTAGCAACTAAAATTAAATAACGCCAAACACTTACGAAAGGTAATATTTTATTACAATATATTCTAAATTCCTATTACACTCGTATTACATTAATTACACTACAAAAATATAATAAGAGTAAATTATGAAATTAACCATTAACAGAAAATACCACAAAAGGTATATTACGTTTATTACATACTTTTAAAAATCGATATTTACCTATCATCTCAAAAATGGTACCACTTATTATAGACTGAGAAGGCTATTATTTCGCAATCTATACAAAGTTAACCTATTCCGTCTTTCTATCATATTTACAGAAATATATAGGAAAAATCCATAAGGGGTACCGTACGGTAATAACGTCAAACTGATAGCAATGTACTGTAATTCCATTCAAATGTTTTTATTAGTGTTTTAAGGTAAAATGAGCTCATACATTGTTAATTCTGACTTCCCCGGTTCTACAGTTATCCCAACAGGAAATACCTTTTTGCATATGCCGTATAAATATTGATTTACTATTGACATTGAGTTATATAAAATGTATATACGCATTTCTTTTAAAAACGAAACAGGAATGCCTAAATGAAGGAAGAAATGAACTAAAAAATTTGTGACAGATCCTCGCGCACCGAAGAGCAGCCCAATCACCTCCCAGGAACTGGCGGGTATGTGATTCTTTCCTTCACTGCACTTAAAGCAGGGTTCAAAGTGTAAGTTATTTTCAGAATCAACTTATGTGGACTGTGAACTGTTACACTCAAACGTTATTATTAGATCAATAACAACGCCAATGTGTCTCTTCATCGATAGAGATACAGTGTACTTCTTCATAGACTTCAAATCTTCCAGATTTTTGAGAAGTTCAAGCGTGTGGTGCTTGTTATGTCTCAATAGTTCTCCTTTCGGGAAGAAACCAAGAACATGAAAAAGTGTTCGATCTCGCTGTAGAGATGGCAACGGTTTTCTGGGCTTCTCCCGGGAACGTTTCGGAAAGCTATCACATTACAGTTCATTTTGATGGCATTAGTCCACTGGGAAGTTGAAAGTGCTTTGTTGTAATCCAGGTGTTTGATTTTATCCACTCTGAAAAATTCGAGACACTCTTTCCACTGTGTGATAATTTTTTCGATATTTCAAACTACAGATTTCTCAGTTTCTTCCGACGAGTCTGTACGTTAGATAGTTCAGTAGGGGTGAAATAAAGGCTTTTTAGGATACCCTTCATTTCCTTCTGAAGATATCTTGTTTGCACCAGAAATGGATCAACAAGGGAGTCCAGTCGGTTACAGATGTTAATGTGTTGAAAGAAAGCTTCTCAAAACGCACTCATAATGCCCAAGCTACAAACTTTTATTGAGCTACAGAGCATACAGTTTGGACAGTCTGTAAGTAAACCAATTATTTCGTTTACTGTACTTCTGATTACTTTATCGAAATCTTCTAAATCCCCGCATCTGCGTTTCGATAAGGGTCCACACTGTAAAGGATGAATCAAATTGGTCCAAATGTATTAATTTATAATATTAATTTTCTGATATGGTTTAAGAAAAATTGAGGCCACAAGTCTCGATGAATTGCCGTTTATCTAATTCAAAACATCCTTTTCATCTAATATTACAGTATTTCGTTGCTGTATATAATACCCAAATATTTAATGTTTCCCTACTTATCTACATATGACATCTGCAGTACACTAACAGTCCTAACAAGAACATTAATCAGTCGTCCATTTTCAATAACTGTCGCTTTTGATTTAGAAGTATTCTGTGTGAGTCCTACTTGGGAAAGGCATTGCCTTACTGTATCAATCATAATGCTGCTGATTTTTTATCTTTGCATATTAACGCAATATCCTAGTGCTGCGACATTGTCGAGATCTTGCACAAGATTGTAGCCGAACTGAGAAGTAAGTTATAAGTCATTTAATTTCCTTAATATGGAATTAATTACCAAATTAAGCAGAAGAGGCGACAGAGGCGACCCTTCAGCTACTCCCCATGATACTGACCTTCGTTAGTTCAAATGATCACATCTATTTCCACTTGAATCGATTTATTCCTAAGAAGAGATATTAAATACCTCAGCTTCTTGGGAACAGATGTCAAAATTGGTGTATATTTCAGGTGTTTATGGCCAATATTATCCAATGTTTTGTATTGAACCCTTTGGTCCATATTGATGGATACCTACCTTTCTTACCTATCAGCAAAGTTCATGAGATCTGTCTCTTGGGTCGTATCGGGTTCTTCGTCACTTGCTGAGGTAAAGGTAGGGTTCAGTAATTCTAATCTATCTACTGGAATGAAAGGTCTATTTAAAAGATTCCTATTTATTCAGGAAAATTCTGAAGCAATCTGATATGTCAACGGTGTCATAGAAGTCAATTGTGACCACTGGACATCACAATCATTTTAACATAAAGGTCAGAACACTGGTGTGAGACTTTAACGTAACTGCCTGACGGGCATTCATACTAGAAACCATTGTCTCAATTATTAATCATTTAAGAAAGGAAAGTCTGGAAATCCTTAAATTCGGCTTCCATGAGAGACCACATGTACCATCATAGTGATCCGTTATGGTCCAGCCCTCGTAACACGAACTCTGGACTCTGGGTATAATTAAGGCCGTCCAATTGGTGTGTGCCACACAGTGGTTCTACGGCATGGACCCTTAATTGAATCGATGTGACCTGCGTCTATGTCATGGACCGACATCTAATCTTCTAAGTTACTTTAAAGTCATTGTGGATGATGACCGCAAGGAAAATGATGCTACAATGGCATATGGCCCTAATCCAAGTCACTGAGGTTGATGACCCCCTGACCATCCAAGTTTCTAGGCTGAAGGCTAAACACAATTAAGTTACATCAGTTGATGACCAAAGTTTCCACTTTACTATCCCCAGCACATTCACTGCTTAATCAATCAAAGTTCAATAATTACAACAATAGCAATGCTCACAAACTCTGTGGCAGTAAAATCCATTTCCTTCGGATATGTCCCCTTAATCGTTACTTTACATTTAAATATTCCCCAGAAAACAAACTAAAATTTCCAGAATGCATCTCCAAGTTATTCGCTTGATTAAAGTTATTTCAAAATGCGGTTTCACTGAATTTAATAATTAAATAAATTTAAATGATTTAACGAAATGTTAAAGAACAGTAACTTTTATCTCCGCGGACTCTGGTTTCTTCACAAATTCCTACGCAGCTGTGATGTGAATTCAATCTTGTGATATTTATCTGGCTGGAAAAGAATTGTTACATAATTCATGTCCAGTTATATATCTTGTCTCCTGATCTCACACTTTTACAATCTAATCTAGTCCTAACCGTTATTAACACTTGGATATCCTAATAATCTACGTACAAACCAAACAACTCACCATATAATTACGATGTCATCTCTCGTCATACCATTTATGAATTTTGCACACCCCTCACAGACAAACCAATCATCACAACCATCGCTCAATATTTTGGACAACCCTGAATTTGGTTACTCTGTTCCTTATACTCAAAGTTCGTGATTTCAAATGTTCATTACGTCCCCAATTAAACAAATTTTACAGTATTTCACAATACTCAGATCATTACCGGCTATGAATTTTAACTAAATCCAGCATTGTAACGTTTTCCCCGGCCGAGAATACAGTACAATCTCAATTCCACGCCTGTCCCGTTATCACAGCTGAGGCCTCTCGTTCCCAAGTTCGCTTGGCAGTAACATGAATCACCTGGTTTATTCCAGTTGACTGGCTTCTCAAAATGCTCACCTTTAAACTCTGCCGACATAATTAAACAAATACGATATTCTAACCAACAAAATGCACAGATTATGCTTCAAGATGCCCACACTAATTATACGCGTCGTCAATTAATACCGCTATGGATTTCTATGAATTTCTTTCCATTCCCAACATTATAAAACATACCTCGGGCTATCGTGTCCCGGCTTCAATGACAGGACTCTAACCTGATTCGCACATCTCATCTCAACTCATATAAAACATTCCTCGGGCTTCCATGTCCCGGCTTCAATGACAGGTTCAACCTGATTCACAAATCTCATATCAACAAAACTAACCTCTGTTTCCCAGCTCCACAATTATCATCGACAAAGAACTGGAATAAAATCCTTACTAGAAATCTCGACGTCTAATATCGCACAATGCATTAATCATGAATAACTTCGCATAAAGGATATCGTATTTAATAACTTGATTTTTACGAAAAATGACTGAAACATTCTACTAGATCTTTTTATTGTCAGTCAGACACAGTTTAAAATGGGCCTAGAAAAACGTTTCTCTCCGTGACCAAATTCATCACCCTAGGTTCTCATCCGACAGCCCGCTTCCACTCGATTGAAAATGAGTAACCATGGATTTCTACATTATTAACGTCAAATTGCAGACAAGAAAAATTTACGTCGACTGAACATCTTAATTTGGCATCACAAAATATAGGCAGTACACTCACACGGATGACGATCTACATTGGACGTGATATCACTTCGGAACCCTATTCAATAACTTTTTACAACATTATACGGCACTCACAAGACTTCAAAAATTTATCCAAGTGGAAAATGAAACAAATGCCTCTTTTAGTCGTATTCTCACATTTACAAAACTTAGTAGGGGTGACCACTGCGTCGTATATCCCCATTCAAATACACTTTGAGAGATCATGAGACAAGATATAAGAGGTAGTAAGATGAAAAGTCACCTACCTCATGTCGTCACGCCATTGTTCGTCATAGGGCTCACCTGCGACCCTGGCATTTTATTTAGCCATTTTTACATTCATGGCTGTACAGATCATTATGTTTCTTCAGGTTTCCTGGAATAAAGCATAAAAAAAAGAAAATACCCCTCACTTGTTTGCTGAGCGCACACGATGGACTATAATTATTTCCGCACACGAATTACTTAATCACATTAGAATTTATTCAGTACTTTGACCGTCCTATCTGGTACAATTATTTCACTCAAGAAAACTATCTCCTCATGGAGACAATACCTAGCCACAATGGCTAAAATCTGCAGTTGAACTCAGTCTACTTTCGTTGGTTTGATTTCGCAGAGCAGCTCAACAATTTTTCGTCCGCTTTGTATCACAAGTGCCGGAGAAGGAGACTTCGTCATGGCGTCCCTTCATATTCATAGCAGTTACCCCCTCTCTTCGGATATCTCCCTTCGCCGCCAAGAAAATTTCTATAAATTTTCTGACTTAACTAAACTGTAATTTCAAGAGTTTTGAAAGTGACTACATGCTTGCTACATTTCTGGCGGTAGTGTTCATGGACATTTAAAATTTTTACGGGTTCGATTTGTGAGATGATTGACCCCCTTTGATAGGCACTATATTTTTTGACTTGGCTTGGGTCACGCCATGTACACGCGCTTTGAAATAGTTCACAAAAATGACTTGAGATTCTTCCGCCGTCGACACGTGTGGCTGACGTCACGTACCCCAGAGCGTGGGACCGAAGGTAATCACCCCCTCGTCACGTGTCAAATCCATGCTATCAAGAATCCAACTTTTAGTTTAATTGTTAATTTATGCATAATGTTCTTAGGGCACAAAGGTCATGGGTTCAGTATATATCTAGAAAAGTGATGCAATAACTCATTTTCCTTAGTTTCGCGTCTCGAAAACAACTATTGACCCAAGAACAATTTATGAATGTTGGCTTGACAAATAAATGAAAAGTCTCATTCTTTTCCAGAGTTCTTTCAATAATCCATCTAAAAATAAATTAAATTTTATTGGACGCAAGTTACTAATGACGTTTGGGTCTCCTGATGTAAATGACAGGACAGTATGACCTTTTCTAAATCTTCGTGGATCAGTGGTAGAGTGTCGGCCTCCGGATCCCAAGATAGCGGGTTCAAACCCGGCAGAGGTAGTCGGACTTTTGAAGGGCGGAAAAAAGTCCATTCGACACTCCATGTCGTACGATGTCGGCATGTAAAAGATCTCTGGTGACACATTTGGTGTTTACCCGACAACATTAAATCTCAGCCGTAGACGCCCAAGAGAATTTCGGTTTACTCGGTCTGCCATCTAGTGGGCCTAGAGTAAAATGGAACGTCGAAATTGACGAGTAGACAGCCAGATGGCGTCAAATGGTAGCTGAAGCCATACGATTATTATTATTATTATTATTATTATTATTATTATTATTATTATTATTATTATTATTATTATTATTATTATTATTATCCCATGTTAGCATTATATTTGCTTTAATACTAATACTTTTCGAACAGTGTCAACATTTATTCTCTTCATTGCCTGTGTAATCTCCCCGTCTGTCACGCAGTAAGTATATTTATTATCTTAGTTATTTAGAGTAGCATGACTTTCTGTGCCTATAGAAACTGAATAAAAATCATGAGCTTCCGAAGCAGGAATTGTACATTGTTTACCCTCAGTATTTGTCATAAAATAGTTTATAACGACCTTATTTCTTCTATAATAGTAATAATGTAGAATGATATCATATTTATACTGATTTCGTTTCTACTCCTTAAACCGTTTAGCACGACGCTTAGAATTGCTACAGTTAGATGTTGATGGTTCACGTTTAATTTGATTAGCTTTTCGAGCTCTGAAATGTTTTACTGCTGGATGTTGAGGGCCTCTGCATTTATATGTTGCCCTATGTAAAAATTCAGTGAACTTCTCTATTACATTGTTAAATTTGTATTCAACTTTAACTCCATTTATAATTTCCAAGAACTGTTGCTTCCAAAATATTAATAATTATCTTCGTCGGAATTAGCGTCCAAATTATAATTTTTGACAGGACGGACTAACGGATCATTCTGCGTCCCATGTCGCCATATTGCCTGTATATATCGGGATGACACGAACTGTGTGAATATTGATACTACGAAATATTTACCACAGTACAGGAAACTATCAGGTTGTTTCACTTCATGACTATTCTGTTCCCATTCACGGTCATGGTGTTACTCCCCGTTTCCGATATTTTCAAGTACATTATTGTTAGAAGAATTTAAACTAGCATCCGATTCCGAATCACACTCTGTATAATCAGGACGATAATTATTTCCCCACGTTAAGATTAACTCCTGTGTCCAAAGATGATGTTGATAGTAGGTCTACCGGCATTGCTGATAGAAATGAATCAGAGTGGCTAGCATGATAAAATGCATTATCAGAGTTTAATTTCTCTCGATGAGACTTCAATAAGTGTGTATGCAGACCAGTAATATTTTTAAAATTCCTCTGGTTACATATCAGTCTCATATAAATAGTATTTAAAATTAAAACAGAGACTATAAAACGACGAGCCTCCAAAACTGAACAAATCCAAAAGATAAAACCTATTTATTTATAAAATAATAATTTTACGAACCTCAACCTCGTTGTTTCGTAACAACCATACAAACAGAAGGATGGGCCCTACAAATATAGCGAGCATGTAAACAAATCACCATTCTCTTCACAGATTTCTCAACATTTCAATTCCTAGTGTAAATTTTCAATATAATAATCAAAACTAAGTAAATAAATTAGGCTATTTTTCTTTAGTAAAAATGCAATTGTCCACCTCTGTGGTGTAGTGGTTAGTGTAATTAGCTGCCACCCCCGGAGGCCCGGGTTCGATTCCCGGCTCTGCCACGAAATTTGAAAAGTGGTACGAGGGCTGGAACGGGGTCCACTCAGCCTCGGGAAGTCAACTGAGTAGAGGTTGGTTCGATTCCCACCTCAGCCATCCTGGAAGTGGTTTTCCGTGGTTTCCCACTTCTCCTCCAGGCAAATGCCGGGATGGTACCTAACTTAAGGCCACGGCCGCTTCCTTCCCTCTTCCTTGTCAATCCCTCCCAATATTCCCATCCCCCCGCAAGGCCCCTGTTCAGCATAGCAGGTGAGGCCGTCTGGGGGAGGTACTGGTCATCCTCCCCAGTTGTATCTCCCGACCCAGAGTCTGAAGCTCCAGGACACTGCCCTTGAGGCGCTAGAGGTGGGATCCCTCGCTGAGTCCGAGGGAAAAACCAACCCTGGAGGTTAAGCAGATCAAGAAGATGAAGAAGAAGAAGAAGAAGAAGAAGAAGAAGAAGAAAATGTAATTAATATTGATTGTCCTGCTACATAGAAATATGTTTTACATAAGGTCTGTACTCTATATTTCAGATCTCACTTTATTATTTCATCAATTTTCACTTCTTCTCAAAGTTGTTTCGTTTGTTTCTAGTATTATCTGAAATTTCCTCTACATTCCGTTACTTTGTGTGCGAGAATATTGCAATATTTACGTGTAAAATACAGGGCATTACGTTTGCCTTTATCTAAATTTGGTTGATATAAACCGCAGTGTTTCTTCATCATATTTCTGGTCCCACACCTGTGGTTTATTACTTCAAACAATTTTGTTCTTAAAATTTTGTTTATATATTTGTAAAATATAGAGTTGTTTAATATTGACGACGTTTGCTGAAGCATATAATCTAATATTTGGAGCCATCTCTCTTTCATCAACATTATCAGCAGTATATTCTGAACTATCTTAAATTTCTTTATCGTACTGTTTTAGGCACTACCGTAGGCAAGAAGGCCATAGGAAAGAACTGGCCGGACTCATGCATAAAACTTATCTCTTATTAGTTTGATATTTACGATGATTTTTTGACTATGAAACATACAAGACGTTCTTGTAATTTTACTTACAATGTGGTTGCATTAACCTTTTCACTTCATGTCACTAACTATGAGAAGACCTAGATATTCAGCTGTCTCTGTTTCAACAATGTTACGATATTTTCAATTCTGAGTACCTTCATAATTGTGTATCTTCAGTTAATTGAAGTTAATTGCCATATATTTTACTCGGAACCTAAGAATTTTGATGAAATGAAATGTCGTATGGCTTTTAGTGCCGGGATATCCCAGGACGGGCTCGGCTCGCTAGGTGCAGGTCTTTCTATTTGACACCCGTCGGCGACCTCCGCGTCGTTATGAGGATGAAATGATGATGAAGACAACACATACACCCAGCCCCCGTGCCATTGGAATTAACCAATTAAGGTTAAAATCCCCGACCCGGCCGGGAATCGAACCAGGGACCCTCTGAACCGAAGGCCAGGACGCTGACCTTTCAGCTAGCGAGTCGGACACAATTTTGATATTGTTTAATCTTTAAAGTACTTCATTGCCGTCTAACCACTTTTTTTTCAATGTTGTAATTGTGGTCTACTTTACTAATTCCCACATAGTACCTTCCACAAATACTGCAATATCATCCGCACATAGCGTCATTTTTGCCTACTGAATTGTGTTTATTGATGATTCATTATCTTTGATAACATTTAAACAATATGAAGAACCAAGGACAGTACCCTGAGGTATTGATCTTTTGACTCTTTGCGGTAGACAAGTGCCCCATTCACTTTACCATACTAAACTGCCTCATTCAAGTAACACTCTATAAGTTTTAGAGCTGTACCTCCGATACCATACCTCTCCATCTTGTAAAGAAGAAGATGGTGAGTAAAAAAAAAAAAACCTTCTCTAAACCGATAAATATGCGTTAAAGTGTTCATATACTTGCCATGACAATTCTGCAATTGCATTATTTGTGTTAGCATTTTTTATGAAACCGAACAGTCTTGATAAATATAAAGTTTGTTTATTAAGTTAAAGAAATTATAGATATTATTTTAATACATTTTCAAATATTTTTATACAACTATCGTTAGTAATAATATAGGCGTGTAGTTTTCTAAGACGTGAACACTACCTACTTTGTTAAGTAAATTTACTATCGTGATTGTAATTTGTTGAAGAAAATATCCAAGTAAAAGAAATTAATTTATAAATTAATGAAGAGGGGATTTTAAGTAATTAAAGTTCTCCTTAATAACCTTCAGCTTAAATTGTATCGATTCCTATTGCTTCGTTGTAACTTATTTCATTTAAATAGTAATAAGCTCTATTTCTGTGATAGAGTATAAAAACACTAAAAATATCAGGATTAATTAAGTGAGAAGTTGGGGTTTTCTTCACACCGTGCACGTCTGCTGTCTTCATATTTCGTCAATGGTGAAATAGATGGGGATATTTGTGACTGGGACCTTTCTGATGATGAAAATGAAGATCCCTCCTTCTCTGTTCATGATGCGAGGCTTGGGAATGAAAGAGAAAGTGATTCCGATGGTTTGTGTGAAAGTGATGTTCCAAATGCTAACTTGTCAGGTAGTTCGAATTCTCGAAGACAATTTTGGAAGAGAAGTATGGACATTTTGCCGCTACCACCTGCTCCAGAACATGAAGTTATACAAGTGAGTGCCAGCGACTTACCTCCTCATGAATATGTTCATAAGTACTTACCAGAAGATATATTTATATACTGTATTTATGCGAACATACTGAACCCTTTAGGTCCATATTGAGGGATACCTACCTTTCTTACCTATCAGCAAAGTTCATGAGATCTGTCTCTTGGGTCGTTTCGGGTTCTTCGTCACTTGCTGAGGTAAAGGTAGGGTTCATTAATTCTAATCTATCTACTGGAATGAAAGGTCTGTTTAAAAGATTCCTATTTATTCAGGAAAATTTCTGAAGTCATCGGATATATCAATGGTATCCTAGAAGTCAATTGTGTCCACTGGACACCACAATCATTTTTACATAAACGTCAGAACACTGGTGTGAGACTTTAACGTAACTGCCTGATGGGCATTCTTACTAGAAACCATTGTTTCAATTATTAATCATTTAAGAAAGGAAAGTCTGGAAATCCTTAAATTCGGCTTCCATGTGAGACCACATGTACCATCATAGTGATTCGTTATGGTCCAGCCCTCGTAACACGAACTCTGGACTCTGAGTATAATTAAGGCCGTCCAATCGGTGTGTGCCACACAGTGGTTCTACGGCATGGACCCTTAATTGAATCGATGTGACCTGCGTCTATGTCATGGACCGACATCTACTCTTCTAAGTTACTTTAAAGTCATTGTGGATGATGACCGCAAGGAAATGATGCTACAATGGCATATGGCCCTAATCTAAGTCACTGAGGTTGATGACCCCCTGACCATCCAAGTTTCTAGGCTGAAGGCTAAACACAATTAAGTTACATCGGTTGATGACCAAAGTTCCACTTTACTATCCCCAGCACATTCACTGCTCAATCAATCAAAGTTCAATAATTACAACAATAGCAATGCTCACAAACTTTGTGGCAGTAAAATCCATTTCCTTCGGATATGTCCCCTTAATCGTTACTTTACATGTTAATATTCCCCAGAAAACAAACTAAAATTTCCAGAATGCATCTCCAAGTTATTCGCTTGATTAAAGTTATTTCAAAATGCGGTTTCACTGAATTTAATAATTAAATAAATTTAAATGATTTAACGAAATGTTAAAGATCAACAAATTTTATCTCCGCGGACTCTGGTTTCTTCACAAATTTCTACGCAGCTGTGATGTGAGTTCAATATTGCGATGTTTATCTGGCTGGAAAAGAATTTTACATAATTCATGTCCAGCTGTATATATCCTATCTCGTGATATCATGCTTAAAAATCTAATCTAGTCCTAACCGTTATTAACACTTGGATATCCTAATAATCTACGTACAAACCAAACAACTCGCCATATAATTACGATGTCATATCTCGTCATTACCATTATGAATTTTGCACACCCCTCACAGACAAACCGATCATCACGACCATCGCTCTATATTTTGGACAACCCTGAAATTGGGTTACTCTGTTCCTTATACTCAAAGTTCGTGATTTCAAATGTTCATTACGTCCCCAATTACAGTATTTCACAATACTTAGATCATTACCGGCTATGAATTTCAACTAAATCCAGCATTTTAACGTTTCCCCTGGCCGAGAATTACATTACAATCTCAACTCCACTTCTTTCCCGTTATTATCCCCGCTGTCCGCTGAGGCCTCTCACCCCATGCTCGCTTGGCAGTTACATAAACCACCCGGTTCGTTCTACCTGACTGACTTCTCAAAATGCTCCCTTTAAACTCTGCCGACATAATTAAACAAATACGATATTCTAACCAACAAAATGCACAGATTATGCTTCAAGATGCCCACACTAATTATACGCGTCGCCAATTGATACCGCTATGGATTTCTATGAATTTCTTTCCATTCCCAACATTATAAAATATTCCTCGGGCTATCATGTCCCGGCTTCAATGACAGGACTCTAACCTGATTCGCACATCTCATCTCAACTCATATAAAACATTCCTCGGGCTTCCATGTCCCGGCTTCAATGACAGGTCCAACCTGATTCACAAAACTAACCTCTGTTTCCCAGCTCCACAATTATCATCGACAAAGAACTGGAATAAAATCCCCACTAGAAATCCCGACGTCTAATATCGCACAATGCATTAATCATGAATAACTTCGCATAAATGATATCGTATTTAATAACTTGATTTTTACGAGAAATGACTGAAACATTCTACTAGATCTTTTATTGTCAGTCAGACACGGTTTAAAATTGGCATTAGAAAAACGTTTCTCTCCGTGACCAAATTCATCACCCTTGGCTCTCACCCGACAGCGCGCTTCCACTCGATTGAAAATGAGTGACCATGGATTATTATTATTATTAACGTCAAATTGCAGACAGAAGAATTTTACGTTGAATGAACATCTTAATTTGACATCACAAAATATAGGCAGTACACTCACACGGATGACGATCTACATTGGACGTGATATCACTTCGGAACCCTATTCAGTAACTTTTTACAACATTATACGGCACTCGCAAGACTTCAAAATTTTATCCAAGTGGAAAATAAAACAAATGACTCTTTTAGTCGTACTCTCACATTTACAAAACTTAGTAGGGTGACCACTGCGTCGTATATCCCCATTCAAATACACTTTAAGAAATCACGAGACAGGATATAAGAGGTAGTAAGATGGAAAGTCACCTACCTCATGTCTTCATGCCAGTATTCGTCTTAGGGCTCACCTGCGACCCTGGCATTTTATTTAGCCATTTTTACATTCATGGCTGTACAGATCATTATGTTTCTTCAGGTTTCCTGGAATAAAGCATAAAAAAAAGAAAATACCCCTCACTTGTTTGCTGAGCGCACACGATGGACTATAATTATTTCCGCACACGAATTACTTAATCACATTAGAATTTATTCAGTACTTTGACCGTCCTATCTGGTACAATTATTTCACTCAAGAAAACTATCTCCTCATGGAGTCAAGACTTAGCCGCAATGGCTAAAATCTGCAGTTGAACTCAGTCTACTTTCGTTGGTTTGATTTCGCAGAGCAGCTCAACAATTTTTCGTCCGCTTTGTATCACAAATGCCGGAGAAGGAAGGTTCGTCATGGCGTCCCTTCATATTTATAGAAGTTACCCCCTCTCTTCGGATCTCTCCCTTTGCCGCCAAGAAAATTTCTATAAATTTTCTGACTTACCTAAACTGTAATTTCAAGAGTTTTGAAAGTGACTACATGCTTGCTACATTTCTGGCGGTAGTGTTCATGGACATTTAAAATTTTTACGGGTTCGATTTGTGAGATGATTGACCTCCTTTGATAGGCACTATATTTTTTTGACTTGGCGTGGTCACGCCATGTACACGCGCTTTGAAATAGTTCATAAAAATGACTTGAGATTCTTCCGCCGTCGACACGTGTGGTTGACGTCACGTACTCTAGAGCGTGGGACCGAAGGTAATCACCCCCTCGTCACGTGTCAAATCCATGCTATCAAGAACCCAACTTTTAGTTTAATTGTTACATTATGCATAATGTTCTTAGGGCACAAAGGTCATGGGTTCAATACAAACCGTAGGTACTTAGCTGAGACAGGACGGAACTTAAAATGTTCTGTTGAAGAAATGAGGCACTTCTTTCTAATCACTATAATAATGTCCCATTTGAAATTTCCAAGAATCAGAATGTACTGGTGTAAAAAGACCCGTATTGCAGCTATTGCAAACAAAATGTCAAGAAATAGATACTTTACCATCAGAAATAATCTAAAGATATGATTCTCACGTCTCAGATGACGAAAAGCAATGAAATCGATTCTGGAAAGTTCGGCCCTTCATTGGTACTGCCAAGAGTGGTTGCCGCCTTAATCCTAGTCCACCGCAGGTATCAATAGATGAACAGATTATCCCTTTTGGGGGTCACGTAGCTGCCCGGCAGCTTATCAGGGGAAAGCCGAATTCCTGCGGAATAAAAATCTTTATTCCTGCAACTAGTGATGGTCTTCCTTTGGACTTCTTTATATGCCAAGGCAAAGGTGACACAGTAATAGAAGATGAATCTTGTCAAGATCTAGATATAGGTGGGAAGGTAGCCGTTCGACTTTGTGAAACCCTTCCACCGGGAATAACTATTTACATGGACAGATTTTTTACTTCCGTTCCTCTTTTAGATACTCTTCACATCAAAGCACACGTTCAAGGGACTGGTACCATACAGAAATCCCGCATACCTTCAGGGTGTGATTTCAAAAGCGATGGTATGCTGAAACGAGAAGGAAAAAGGTCCACCGACCAGAGTGTTAGACGTGATGGTCAAATTGCTGTAGTCAATTGGTTTGACAATAAACCAGTCACTCTAATTTCTAGCAAAGAGGGGCAACACCAGTTGATGAATGTCGCCGATGGTCTAAAAAAGATAAAATGTATATAGTGGTGAAGAGGCCAGCAATTGTGAAGTCGTATAATCGATACATGGGTGGAGTAGACTTTGTAGATTGCGTTATAAGTTTCTATCGCATTTGTGCTAGAACAAAAAAGTGGACTGTGCGCGTCATCATGCATCTTTTTGATATGGTAATAGCTGCAGCCTGGATTGAGTACTGCCGTGATCAAGTAACACTGCAAACTTGCCGAAAGGAATGTCTTGACTATTTCGAATTCAGAGTGAAGTATGAGGAACACCTACTTCATTCTGATCTACCTGCTACTGAAATTAGATGAGCTGAGACGAAAACAAGTTATCCATATACCTGAGTTTCCCACTCCAGTAACGAAGAACAGATGCCGTCTGCTCGGATGTATCGCAAACAAAGCCAGAGTACGTTGCAGTACATGCAAAGTATTCTTGTGCTTGCAAGATACCAGAAATTGCTTTCAGTTGTACCACGAACTACGAGCTATGATGCTTCAAGATGGAACAATAAATTTGAGAAGAATATATGGACTTGATGATGCTGAGATCCGAGACAGCTTGTTTCTTAAATTTGTGATGTAATATATTCTACTGAGTGCCTGTTACGAATTATTGACCAGAATGCATATGTAACAATACTGAGAGGAAGGTAATGTAACGTGTGTGATAAAGTCCCTGTAAATAGTAAAAAAATAAAGATCCTGTTTTGCAATATAGTCATTTAATCATAGAAATAGAAACCCATTGTCCCCTTCAGGGGACATGACATTTTGTGAAACTTGTCAATACTGAAACCCAATGTCCCCTACATGCGGATTCTCAGAAGTCTGTATAGAAAAGTATTTCTGGTGTATCGGGAATACAAACTGAACTTAGATATTCACGAAATTTCGTGAAAAAAAAGAAAAAAGTCTTGGGTCTGAGGAGGTTAATTTCACTCATTTTATGCCCCAGATTTTCCTAAGGTTGTTAGAATTGGAATTTATTACGTTTCTGTAATAGACTGTTTTAGCCTATTTAGCAGTTTCTTTTGTTTCTTTCTGTGCGTTTTTATTTCTCTTTCAAAATGTTGTTTTCTTTATTTGCTGAAATATTTGATGCAGTTTATCTCTTGCGTGAATGGATTGCATTAAATTTTCACTTTCGAAGTTTGGAATTCGATTGTGCAATTGAATTTGTTATGCATTCCTGATGTTAGGATGAACGTATTTAATTTGCAGTCGAAAGTATTATTCCCTAACACTATCTCCTAATATACATTCTGTAATTTATCTTTAAACTTCTCAGAAGATGTTCAATATAATTAGTGTCTGTCTTATGATCTTTCCCTTATTCTAAATTAATTTCTGATCTGTTATTATCCTCTGAGATATAATCGGCAGGAGGTTTTCATTAACCGAACAAGTGGCTGTGTGGTTTGGGTCACATAGCTGACAGCTTGCATTCGGGAGATAGTGGGTTCGAACCTCACTGTCGGCAGCTCTGAAGAAGGCTTTCCGTGGTTTCCCATTTTCGCATCAGGCAAATGGTGGGGCTGTACGGCCATGATCGCTTCCTTCCCACTCCTTGCCCTTTCCTCTCCCATCGTCGCCATAAGGCCTATCAGCGTCGGTGCGACGAAAAGCAAAATTGTAAAATGAAAATAAAAAATAAAATAAGTGCGTGATGGAGACAGATTTTAGTCGTGAGGAATTCCCTACACACTTCGCTTATCAGTGATCTGAAATGATGTTCATGGAGCAAGTTTAAGCAATCACTCCAATTGCAGTCGTTAAGAAGATCTACGTTAATATCTCCAATTATTAACTCTGTTTATTTAATTTATTTATTTATTTATTTATTTATTTATTTATTTATTTATTTATTTATTTATTTATTTACATTCTTTTCTTTCCGACCTTTCTGAGACAAACTTTATTCCATTTCAACCCGAACGGTTTTATGTTTGCTGGCCTCGGTCTCTCATTTTCATGGCACGTCAGGCCCTTCCCTTTCTTTTGAAGATACCTTCATTCTTGGTATAATCAGAACTCTTCCATTTTCCCTTCTGATTAATGTTAAAATGGGAATGTTGCCTATCGGTACTTTTCTTTAATCGTTATTCAACCACTATCACTACAAAACTTATCCAGCATTACATACACACCAAGTATGCATAGGCCTAGCAAATGACCCCTACATCTACATACATACATACATTATCATTATAGACTGTTATGCCTTTCAGCATTCAGTCTGCAAGCCTCTGAGAATTTACTAAACGTCGCCACAATCCTCGATTTGCAACTAGTGTTGTGGCCTCATTTAGTTCTATACCTCTTATCTTTAAATCGTTAGAAACCGAGTCTAACCATCGTCGTCTTGGTCTCCCTCTACTTCTCTTACCCTCCATAACAGAGTCCATTACTCTCCTAGGTAACCTATCCTCCTCCATTCGTCTCACATGACCCCACCACCGAAGCCGGTTTATGCGTACAGCTTCATCCATCGAGTTCATTCCTAAATTAGCCTTTATCTCCTCATTCCGAGTACCCTCCTGCCATTATTCCCACCTGTTTGTACCAGCAATCATTCTTGCTACTTTCATGTCTGTTACTTCTAACTTATGAATAAGATATCCTGAGTCCACCCAGCTTTCGCTCCCGTAAAGCAAAGTTGGTCTGAAAACAGACCGATGTAAGGATAGTTTCGTCTGGGAGCTGACTTCCTTCTTACAGAATACTGCTGATCGCAACTGCGAGCTCACTGCATTAGCTTTACTACACCTTGATTCAATCTCACTTACTATATTACCATCCTGGGAGAACACACAACCTAAATACTTGAAATTATCGACCTGTTCTAGCTTTGTAACACCAATCTGACATTCAATTCTGTTGAATTTCTTACCTACTGACATCAATTTAGTCTTCGAGAGGCTAATTTTCATACCATACTCATTGCACCTATTTTTAAGTTCCAAGATGTTAGACTGCAGGCTTTCGGTACAGTCTGCCATTAAGACCAAGTCGTCAGCATAGGCCAAACTGCTTACTACATTTCCACCTAACTGAATCCCTCCCTGCCATTTTATACCTTTCAGCAGATGATCCATGTAAACTATGAACAGCAAAGGTGAAAGATTACAGCCTTGTCTAACTCCTGTAAGTACCCTGAACCAAGAACTCATTCTACCATCAATTCTCACTGAAGCCCAATTGTCAACATAAATGCCTTTGATTGATTTTAATAATCTACCTTTAATTCCATAGTCCCCCAGTATGGCGAACATCTTTTCCCTCGGTACCCTGTCATATGCTTTCTCTAGATCTACGAAACAAAAACACAACTGCCTATTCCTCTCGTAGCATTTTTCAATTACCTGACGCATACTGAAAATCTGATCCTGACAGCCTCTCTGTGGTCTGAAACCACACTGGTTTTCATCCAACTTCCTCTCAACGACTGATCGCACCCTCCCTTCCAAGATGCCAGTGAATACTTTGCCTGGTATACTAATCAATGAGATACCTCGATAGTAGTTGCAATCCTTCCTGTTTCCTTGCTTGTAGATAGGTGCAATTACTGCTTTTGTCCAATCTGAAGGTACCTTACCAACACTCCACGCTAATTTTACTACTCTATGAAGCCATTTCATCCCTGCCTTCCCACTATACTTCACCATTTCAGGTCTAATTTCATCTATTCCTGCTGCCTTATGACAATGGAGTTTATTTACTATCCTTTCCACTTCCTCAAGCATAATTTCACCAACATCATTTTCCTCCTCCCCATGAGCTTGGCTGTTTGCAACACCACCATGATGATTTCCTTTTACATTGAGAAGATGTTCAAAATATTCCCTCCACCCCTCCAGTGATTCCCTGGGGTCTATTATGAGTTCACCTGAATTACTCAAAACACTGTTCATTTCCTTTTTCCCTCCCTTCCTAAGATTCTTTACTACTGTCCAGAAAGGTTTCCCAGCTGCTTGACCTAGCCTTTCCAGGTTATTACCAAAATCTTCCCATGACTTCTTTTTGGATTCAACAACTATTTGTTTCGCTCTGTTTCTTTCATCTACGTACCAATCCCTGTCTGCCTCGGCCCTTGTTTGGAGCCATTTCTGATAAGCCTTCTTTTTACGTTTACAGGCTGCTCTCACTTCATCATTCCACCAAGATGTTCGCCTTTTCCCATCTTTACACACAGTTGTTCCTAGGCATTCCCTTGCTGTTTCTACTACAGCATCCCTGTATGCCACCCATTCATTTTCTATATCCTGAACCTGCTTACTGTCTACTGTTCGAAACTTCTCACTGATCATATCCATGTACTTCTGTCTAATTTCCTCGTCCTGGAGATTTTCTACCCTTATTCGTTTGCAGACAGATTTCACTTTCTCTACCCTAGGCCTAGAGATACTTCGTTCACTACAGATCATCGAAAAATCCCCGAAAAACTCTTACATTCCTAACAGATTTCCTGAATTCAAAGTCTGTTAAGATATAGTCTATTATGGATCTGGTACCCCTAGCCTCCCATGTGTAGCGGTGAATAGCCTTATGCTTGAAGAATGTATTCGTTACAGCTAAACCCATACTAGCACAGAAGTCCAGCAAACGTTTCCCATTCCCATTAGCTTCCATATCTTCCCCACATTTACCAATCACCCTTTCGTATCCTTCAGTTCTATTCCCAACTCTCGCATTGAAATCGCCCATTAGCACTATTCTATCCTTGCTGTTGACCCTGACCACGATGTCACTCAATGCTTCATAAAACTTGTCAACTTCATCCTCATCTGCACCCTCACATGGTGAATACACGGACACAATTCTTGTCTTAATTCCTCCCACTGACAAATCTACCCACATCATTCGCTCATTTACGTGCCTAACAGAAACTATGTTGCGTGCAATGGTATTCCTGATAAAGAGCCCTACCCCAGACTCTGCCCTTCCCTTTCTAACACCCGTCAAGTACACCTTATAATCTCCTATCTCTTCCTCATTATCTCCCCTTACCCGAATATCACTTACTCCTAGCACATCCAGATGCATCCTCTTTGCTGACTCAGCCAGTTCTACCTTCTTTCTTCCATAAGCCCCATTCATATTGATAGCTCCCCATCGAATTCCATTTCGTTCGCCAAGTTGTTTCCAAGGAGTCTCTCGCCTGTCAAATGGGAGTGGGACTCCATTACTCCCATAGGTCCGAGGCTTGCTTAAAGTGTTCTGAGCTCGGTAAATTCATGAAGCAGGATGCTGCCCTACTTGCACATAGTCCAAGAGAGGATCTCTCCTCTAACGGGTTATGGACCACCGGTGAATTGTATAGTCCTAGCCGCCTGAGCACAAGGAGGGCCACGACTCAGAATATGTCCGAGATGCCCACTCCCATTCCATAGCAACTGGTATCCCGACTCTCAGGACCACTTACTAGGCCACTCAGCCGTTGCCCATGGTTCACGAACTAGGACGTGACTACAGTAACCCACAAACATGAACCCTACATCTAAATCCCTTAAAATGCAACAACAATGGCACGAATAAGAATAAGAAGTAGAAGAAGAAGAATATCAACCTCGTCGTGTGGTAACGTGCCGCATGCCCCGTTATAATATATTCCAATGATTTTAATTCTGGACTTTCTTTTTCGCTAGTTGCTTTACGTCGCACTGACACAGATAGGTCTTATGGTGACGATGGGTAGGGAAGGCCTAGGAGTGGGAAGGAAGCGGCCGTGGCCTTAATTAAGGTACAGCCCCAGCATTTGCCTGGTATGAAAATGGGAAAACACGGAAAACCATCTTCAGGGTTGCCGCCAGTGGGGTTCGAACCCACTATCTCCCGGATGCGAGCTCATAGCTGCGCGCCCCTAACCGCACGGCCAACTCGCCCGATATTCTGGACTGGGGCTGTAACAGGTGTTCACTGAAGTAACCTACTTTAGTGCGAGTTCGAAAGTGCAATACCTAGAGTTTTTTTTTTTTTTTTTTTTTTTTTTTGCTTTACGTCGCACCGAAACAGATAGGTCTTATGGAGACGATGGGGCAGGAAAGGGCTAGGAATGGGAAGGAAGTGGCCGTAGCCTTAATTAAGGTACAGCCCCGGCATTTGCCTGGGAAACCACGGAAAACCATCTTCAGGGCTGTCGACAGTGGGATTCGAACCTACTGTCTCCCGGATGTGAGCTCACAGCTGCGCGCCCCTAAGCGCACGGCCAACTCGCCCGGTCAATGCCTAGTTAACACATAAAATGATGATGATAGGTACTAGTGACCACGTGCAAAGAAGAACGACGGAAAACGAAGTTACCGGAATTTCAGAGAGCAACTGTCTACGAATATGTAATATTTGTGTCACTTCACAAGAAGGGTATCATACACGTTAACAAAATGTTCAAAACAATTGTTAGTTTGCACCATAAGCATGAGCGGAAAACAACGCGCTACTGTGGTCATAAAGTTGCACCTGCAAGATGAAAGGCGAACTTCTTGGGAGTTCAGGTGAATCAGCTAGGTATTAACTCTTACAGAATACCACATTGATATAACGCAGTGACGAGAACTGATGGAAAGTGACGGCATGTGCATTATCTAAGTGCGAACCAGTCTGTTGTGCCGTTTATCGTGTAACTAACTATCCTTTATGGCACAGCTACTGATAATGCGATAAGTTAATGTGTTTTATAGGCACGGGAAAAACAGACATTCAGAGGCTGAATTTGTTCGGTGATTCCATATGGTAAACTTAGGAATTTCAACGATACACACTTTCTAGGGAGAATGATTTGCTCTAACATGGTATACCCGCACGCAGACCACGAGTCAAGCAAGTGTGATACGGTGGTCGCTAAAGGCAATTAATGCGGCTGAAGATGTTACGCTAATACCTACAAGCCACCTGTATGGGTAGCAGTCGTCTTGGCAGGTCAAGGATCCCCATTGGCCCGTAATAATAATTGTACCGGAGGTACACTTTCTCCGTTCAATTGAACTGAGCCCCTTCTACAAGGGCTGTACAAGGGATGTAAACCCTGAAGTGTGTATTTGAAGAAGTTTGGACCTTTAATCTACAAATGTCTCTATTATCGACTTATGTGCCCTCTCTGACGGGAGGACAGACTATTGATTTTTCTAGGGACATTTCTATTTTCAAGATTTGTGAACCTGAAGAGTTCGTAAATTGTTGTTTTTTTTTTTTTTTTTTGTTTTTTATGTGCTGAAGTCGTCAGCACTTCTTCAACTTCCTTCTTCTTTATGTCATGGACCAAAAAGAAATGTTTGTGAATATATTTGTAGCCAATTAAAATTGGGGGTGTATACAGGCATTCTTCCTAGAGAGTTCTGGAACTTTCCCCTCTGCTATATAAGCTGGGCGCTTTTGGGCCACTGTGTCTTCTTCATCGCTCCAGTATTAGAGTGCATGTGGTGTGAGTGGAGGCAGGGGAAACCTTGCCCATCGTCGGAATGCCCACCAGCTCAAGGTAATGGCAGACATCTTTTAAAAATATGATAACTCCAGAAAGTTTACTTGAGGGGAAGGTTTCAAAATTCTTTCTTAATGTAAATTTCTGAAGTTTAACATCACCGTTTAAATGTAAATTTTCAGGCAAGTCTAAGGACTCTATTCAAATCCCTGTTGGGAAAGATGTAACTTAGGAAATAAAGAGTGTTCACCCTCTATTAATTCCCATTCAGCTTGGTATGGGGGTGACTATGATTTTCTAAAAAACTCTAAATTTCTTCAAAACATTGTTGGAACTTAAGATTTCGCCATCTAGTCGCCCTCTGTAGTATAGGCTTAGCCTCTGTAACTTCGGGCCATAAGCCCAAATAGCATTTTAAGTGTAATTCAAAAGGAGTACAAGTGTTTCGCCTCCTAGCATTTTGTTCATAGCCGATTTATTAAACCCTTTTTCTTTGCACATTTAGGCCATTTAGAATTGGCACTGTTTAAATTCTAGTTATCCATAGACAAGGCCGGCCCCGTGGTGTAGGGATAGCGTGCCTGCCTCTTACCCGGAAGCCCCGGGTTCGATTCCTGGCCAGGTCAGGGATTTTTACCTGGACCTGAGGGCTGGTTCGAGGTCCACTCAGCCTACGTGAATAGAATTGAGGATCTATCTGACGGTGAGATAACGGTCCCGGTCTAGAAAGCCAAGAATAACGGGCCGAGAGGATTCGTCGTACTCACCACATGACACCTCGTAATCTGCAGGCCTTCGGGGTGAGCAGTGGTCGCTTGGTAGGCCAAGGCCCTTCAAGGGCTGTAGTGCCATGGAGCTTGGTTTGGTTTGGTTTATCCATAGACAAGTGTGCATCAGACTGCCGAGCATAAATGACAGCAAACATTGTTTTCGAAGTTATCTAGTGTAAAGGTTGGATAAGAAACTTGTACCTTTGAGAGGCCGAACTGTAGTCAATTTTGGAGCTCAGTCTCCTAAAGTGTAATTGAGTGGAGTAATTATGTTCTGTGATGTATTGTACCTTTACAGCTATAACGCTCATTCTTTGTAAATTGTTGGTACCTGATCTGGACTTATAGTCCAACCTTGTTATACGAGCTGATGAGCTCCCGAACGGTTATTATTGATACTCAGATTATCCAACAAATTTAAAAATCGGAAAAGCAAAAAATTCAAATGCTAGTGTTTTAAATTATGCTCTCTTCTTTTCTCTGTCCAACCATTCACGCCCGCACCTTCTTACACCTCTGGGATCCACGATATTTCCGTAACAATAATAATAATGCTATTTAAGTTACATTTTAAAATATATACCTTACAGATTCGAAAGTGCAAAATTAATCATCGCAGCAAAGCTAAACATAGTGAAGGTTGTAGATCTAACAAGCTTTGTGTTTGTGTACATTTCGCATAAAGTGTTCTTTGAGTCGGAAATGGCTCAATTCCCACGTTTGCCGACCGATTTAAGCGAGAAGTGTGACCAAACGAACTTATATGTGTATGAATCTCCCATTATGGGTCGCAGATTTTGCCGTGACAGCATCAATCAGCAGTGGGAGTGGAGTCCAGCCGGGCAGAACACGATAGCGAGTAGCGATTGGCCATGCTAGCTGAACAAACACGGCCTATGTCATGCAACATTAGGACCCCCAGCTCGGAACATATACATGACGGAAAATTGCATTTTACCTGTTATGGGGCGGAAACTGCTTCATTTTAGCTTGTGTAATGAAAAATGACTTTGCAATACAAGCACAAGTTCCGAATAGTTACTTTTAGTAACTCATCTTCCCGTATCGGATAGGTTTTGGCTCCCTTAACAAACTGCGCGGAAACTCGAGATGAAGATCTAGTACTAGGGGATTCAATTTGCACTGAATGAAGTGAATTTCACATTTATGGAATGGAATCTGAAAACATAGGAATCTAACATTGTACTCGGAAAAACGAATGGACGAGCAACAGTTGGTAAGCTGCAAAATATCCGCTCCTGCACAGATCGTAATTTAGTTGTTGCTGAAAGTCGAAACATTTTTCACTAATATTCAACAACATTGTCGCTTTCGTTGTTAACTCGGCTAGCATCAAAAGTCACATGATACAAAAGCATGATTTTCGCGAAAACAGAAGAACTTATCTGGGCAATTTCCTAACTGAAACTAGAAATACAACATATCCTGTAGTATTTTCCCCGAAATGTTCAATTTTGTGATTTAAAAGTGCGAATTTTCAATATTGTTTCATTTAGGTAATAAGGTTGCAGTTTGTTAGTTTGAGCCTGAAGTGAGTACTTTAGCCAAATGGTGTATAGCCTAACCTGACACGTATATCGTCTTTCTTTCCAGTTTTTACGGATCTCTTTACGTTCTACGAGTACTTGCCACATGTTATGGGTCAATGAGCATTTAAAACTGATTTAAAAGAACCCCCACTAAAATTTTATCTGTAGTAATATAATGTGAGCTCCGGAATCTGGAGCTCAAGTTGTATTTATTTTACTTCAACTACAAAAGTAAATGTAATGAAACTAAAAGAATAAATATAAAACAAATCAAACGCGTAGATATTATTATGTCATGGTACGCATGTAACCTATTCAGAGAACAACACTTTCAGCACAGAAATATACCATTTTGTTTTTCCGTTCACCCCCTTAGCCGCAACTTGCTTAACACGTCGGCCGTCGGCTTCATCGGGTTACAGAGCTACGTCCTATTGATTGTGCTCTCCATGGTCAAATGTATTATTGAAGACTACCCAGATAAACTATATAGATATTTCAATGCATTGTCCTTCTGAATTTACATAAAAATAAGGGCACGTAAGTGCGAAAAAATGTAAGTGATAAAACGAAAAACCATAAAATAACGGCGATGTACAGGTGTGTTTGGTTGAAATTCCCGATATTCTTATATCGAACTGATCACTGATTCATGAGTTATATTATCTACAAAATAATATTATTTTTATATATAAGGCACAAATAACAATACAAAACACGTAGTGATGTTCATAATAAACTCATTAATAACCTCTTGTGATTTATTGGAAGCAAGCTGGTCTAATAATCTATTGGTTTTACGTCCAACTAACTATTGTTATGGTTTTTGGGGACGCCGAGACGCGGGAATATTTCCCGTTGGATTTCTGTTACACGTCGATAAATTTATCGACAATAGGCTGGCGTTTTTTACTGCCTTCAAATACCATCGGACTGAACTGGAATAGAACCCGCTAACTTGGGCTGAGAAAGCCACTGAGCCACTAAGCCCGAATATTGAAATGATTTAAAGAATTATTTTCATAGAAAACTAACATTTCCAAAGTCTCTAATCTTTCTTTCTTTCTTTCTTTCTTTCTTTCTTTCTTTCTTTCTTTCTTTCTTTCTTTCTTTCTTTAAGTTATACCGAACCACTCGTTATGCGGTTTCAGTCTTGTAGCAGTCAACTTGCATTCGGGAGATTGTGGATTCGAACCCCCACTAGAGATGGTTTTTCCATGTTTTTCTATTGCCATACCAGGCAAACGAGCCTTAATTAAAGCCACGGTCGCTTCGTTTCCTCTCCTTTCCTAACTCATTGTCGCCATTAGATCCATATGTGTCGATGCGATTAAAGTACATTGAAAATGAAGTGTCTGCCTTTTTTTCCTTTGTTTCTTCTTTGAAAAGCTAGAAGTTACTTTCTGGGCAAATATTCTAAGCAGTAAGACTATTAATTGATTATTTACCAATTTAGCGTAGAAAGGAAATTGAACTATTTTGTAAATTAAGTAGAACGACTAGCAGGTATGCTGTAAGGCAGGAAATGGTGATCATTAAAGGCTGATTTAGTGTGTCACACATGATCTGAAACGGAAGAAAACGTCGCTTTAATATGTCAAAGAGCAAAGTAGAAAATTTTGACAATAATTTCTCGTTTTCCCTGTGAGTCATTTCCGACGCACATAAATAACTACGAGACAGTGAGAAGCTATAAACAAGTCGGGCTGGTACTGCATATCAGTTTCCCGCCCTTAGCAAATGATCAACAGTGCCCACCACCCACACGTGCATTACTTGTAACGAGCTAATAATTAGCGTAATACAAGAGCAACAACAGAGAGCACGTGACAGAACGTCGCTGAGTGGAACAAACCCCTGAAAGAGCCGCGTGCCACGCCGCTGCTGTGTAGGGCGAATCGATTACCTTCAATTTGTCGTGCGTTAGCTCTGTATCCGGCTTTGCTCTAACTTCCCCACGAGGTGGCGGAAGTCGGACCAGCGGCACGCGACCCCAACAATGCTCAACAGGCCTTGGGAATCTCGGTGGCTCCCTCTATATCATAGTTACATTAATCAGGGAAGTATTGACCGCTATTATCCACAACCATATATGACATACACCTAAATGTTAAACATGACCTTTTTAAAAAAAAAAAATGCTTTACATCGCATCAACACAGGTCTTCTTATGCTATATCCTTATCAGATGTCGACGATTTGCAGCTCGGAACAATGTGGAAGTGCTGACTGAATATCAGTTAAGCAGGTTGAATACGGTTTTTTTTTTTTTTTTTTTTTTTTTCGGAGATAGGATTAACACAACGCATGGGCAGCGTTATCAATAGCCGTATAGCGCATGCGTTCCTTCTGCTGTGGTTATAGTTGTCATTAGGGCTCGGATATTGGTAAGGAAATGAAATGGCATATGGCTTTTAGTACCGGGAGTGTCCGAGGACATATTCGGCTCGCCAGATACAGGTCTCTTGATTTGACGCCCATAGGCGACCTACGCGTCGTGATGAGGATGAAGTTTTGATGAAGACAACACATACACCTAGCTCCCGTGCCAGCGGAATTAACCAATGATGGTTAAAATTCCTGACCCTGCCGGGAATCGTACCCGGGACCCTTGTGACCAAAGGCCAGCACGCTAACTATTTAGCCATGGAGCCGGACTCGGAATTTGGTGAATTTTCTAAGTAGTCAGAGACTATGCATTGTGATAATTACGTGCTTTCTGCAATAAATATGTTAGGTAGACCCTATATACACCTTTAGAGGTAACCAAAATACGTGTTTTTCACATTTTCCAGATTGAAGTCATATTTACAGAGCCAGTGGCTGTGTGATTTGGGTCACGTGGCTGTCAGTTTCCATTCGGGAGATGGTGGGTTCGAACCCCACTGTCGGCAGTCCTAAAGATGGTTTTCCGTAGTTTCTCATTTTCACACCAGACAAACCACTAGCGCTTTACCTTAATTAAGGCCACCGTCGCTTATTTCCCGTTCCTAGGCATTTCCTATCGCATCGTCACCATAAGACCTATCTGTGTTGGTGCGACGTAAAGCAAATTGTAAAAAATTAACATTTAGGTGTAGTTTTAGGTTATTTTCGTCACTTTCCACGCGTTCATAAGTAATTCTTTATCGCCTGTGGTTAAATGTTCATTTTTTTCAGGTGAATTCTAGTCTTTTTTGGTCGGTAGGTCAGTGAGAATACTTTTGTCTCTTTAAGCAATTAAACTCGACTTCGCAGGTATCTCAGCGTAATTAAGACCACAGTGATACTCCTCAACGTGTTAAAATCACAACTTGGGCCCTCCACGTTTTAAGATTCGGAACTTCCCCTTCACTTTTGACGCGGAAATGTTTCGTTTTGTAATCCACATTACGTCAGTCTCAGGGAAGAAGTGTCGCAGAATGAGTATATTTACCACTCGGGAAGTGTGTGATGTGTAGAGCAATTGAAATACTGAAAAAAAAAGTCAGTATACTGTCAATTGCAAGCCATTTAAGTAGGTATGCGAAAATAAGTCGCGGCAGATAAACGATTCATCGCATCCCGGAAGAGGTCGCGTTCGCTCCTTGAACGTGAGAGGTCGCAGTGGGTCTTTTAGACTAGGTTGTTTCAAATTATGCATTACAGCACACTACCGATTTGTTACTCTTTCTTTATTATTTGTTGTGTTATTTTGTTTATCTCGGTGTTAATTTTTATTGTTATAACTTTATACACTGCAAACTTCTGCGTTTTGCTAATTAAAAATATTGCACTTCAAAATTAGTTTAAAATTATAATTCAGTCAGTGGATACTAATTATACTGTGAGCTTATTGATTACTAATAATAATAAAAATAATATCAATAATTGTAATAACAATACACATAATAATTATAAGAAACACAAAGTAGTGTCTACTGTTCCACGTTTTGAGCTTAATAAACAACTCCAGGGTGACCAAAACACAATTTGTGACGTTTACGAGAACATGCGCACGCACTCTCGTGTCTTGGATGAGCCCAGTCTGATTGACCTAAAATTGTCCAGTTAACAACTCAAGACCATTTGAACGAATTTAATAGACGTTCTCATATTTTCGAAGAAAATGAACAGTTGTTTAACGTCTTATATAAACTCTTTCAATTTAATATGATAAATCGTGATTATTCAAGCGAATAATATGGCTTTTCGTGCGGAACTTCAATTGATAGATCTCCAGTCGTCCTTAGCACTGAAATAGTTGTTCGAAAAGGAAACCTTCATAATATTTCGGGGAGCAGAAGATACCAAGATGTTCCAAAACTGTGCAGGATTTTTCTCAAACGAAATGGCTATATTATAGACAACCTACCTGTGCAGAAAATTTCTTATTAATGAAACATCTCAAGAACAAAGATCGATCACGACTAACTCTTTTACACTGACTTAGCAAATGTCATGCGATAGTCACCTAATAGCTTGTGGGGCCTCCTCTGGCCCTGCGAACTGCAGTGAGACGCCGTGGAAGTGAGTCGACAAGTCCCTGGTAGTCCTCTGGACGCAGCTGACACCAAATTGTTTGCAGAGCGGCTGGTCTGTTCGTGGGTGCAGGATCCATGGCACGGAGTCTGCGTTTCAGGACATCCCAGATATGCTCGATAGGGTTCATATCGGGGCTCCTGGGTGGCCATGTCACTCGTTGGACCTGCGCTGCATGTTCCTGGAACCATTCCCAGGCGACGTGGGAGCGATGTGGCGGCGCGTTATCATCTTGAAACACCGCAGAACCGTCCGGGCGCTGGAAGGCCAAAAATGGGTGGAGATGGTTTCCAAGCAGCTCAACATACCGCGTACCATTCAAAGTCTCTTCCAGAACAACTAGGGGGCCCATTCCATACCAGGAAAATGCACCCCAGACCATAACAGAGACACCAGCACCCTGGACCACACCTTCGAGGCAGGCGGGATTCATCGCTTCATGTGGTCTCCGCCATACACGGTGCCTCCCATCGGCATGGTGTAGTTGAAATCGTGATTCGTCCGACCATATCACGTTACGCCGTTGTTCCAGTGTCCATCCCTGGTGACTGGCGACAAATTCGCATCGTTGTGCCCGATAACGTTGGGTTAACAGTGGCACCCGTGTGCGGCGCCGGCTCCCATACCCCATAGAAGCCATGTTCCTACGGATTGTCCACTGGGAGACGTGTTTAGCACGGCCTGTGTTGAATTGAGCCGTGATTTGTTGCACGGTTGCCCGTCTGTCACTATTGACAATCCGTCTCAGATGTCGCCGGTCACGGTCATCGAGCGTGACTGGACGGCCGGTCGTTCGTCTGTTGTGGACGGTGACACCCGCATTCTACTATTCACGATACACCGTGGGCGGTTGATCGTGTGAAGCCGAATTCCCGCACCACTTCCGAAATCGCACTTCCCATCCGTCGGGCACGGACCACCGTACCCCGTTCGAACGGTGTCAGCTCACGACGACGTTCCATGTTACACCTGTCACATGCACAGCCACTGCTCACAAGGTCTCCTATACAACTGCCGCTGGCACAGGGGGCGTGTGGTGCGCAGACAACACACCTGCACATCAGTGCTCGCTATCCCATGACATTTGCTCAGTCAGTGTATATCTGCACGACTCTTTACGTGTAGTTACAAGTGACCTCTTCCTGAACACCACGGAAATTCTGAGTTCAAGGATCTAATTCACCTAGTGAGTGACTTAATGATGTATTGACGAGTAATATTTATATATTTACTTGTTTATTTACTTATTGTATTTATTCGATTTCATGATGCACGCATGATAGGCTTACATGCTCACTGTCTTAAAGAGGTTGAGAACCCCTGACTTCGTTACTAGAAAAATATTTCAGACAAACGCAAGATATCGAAAACAGGACGATCCTAGGCCATACCAGCCTTAAACTAGATCTAATTCGCTTCTAGGTATAGAATTTCCTTCTAGACCAATAGCAATTCATCCTAGCTGTTTAGAATGTTCAGCAGTCCTTTGGTTGTCGGTAGGAATATACTTAGCTAACGGCGCAGCCATATTGAAACACCGAATCCGTGAGATCTCCGAAGTTAAGCAACATTGGGCGTAGTCACCACTTGGATGGGTAGCCCATGTGCTGTTATAAACTTCGGCACAGGATGCCTGATCAGTGGCCCCTGGCCTAGCTAAGGCACTTGGCTTTTAGCAGGCCCTGCGCTCTAGGAGTAGCGAGCCTGCCTCTAACTAGGAGGCCATGAATTAGATTCCTGGCCAGATCAGGAATTTTATTTGGATCTCAGGGCTACTTCGAGGTCCACTCAGCCTACTGAAAATAATTGATGAGCTATCTGAAGGTAAGATATTGGTTCCGGTCTAGAAAACTAAGAATAACGGCCAGCAGGATTCGTTACGCTGACCACGCATCACCTTAAAATCCGCACATTTTTGGGCTGAGCAGCGGTCGCTTAATATGTTACGGACCATCAAGGCTGTATTACGATGTTCGTGACAAGTGGGACCAATAGTTAAACGATGAATTTTAAGTCTTATGGCGACGATGGGATAGGAAAGGGCTAGGAGTAGGAAGGAAACGGCCGTGGTCTTAATTGAGGTACAACCTCAGCATTTGCCTGGTGTGAAAATAGGAAACCACGGGAAACCTCTTCAGAGCTGCCGACAGTGCGGTTTGAACCTACTATCTTCCGAATGCAAGCTCACAGCTGCACGACCCTAAACCGCACGACCAACTCGCTCGGTTTTAGCTGTTCTCAGTTCTATTTGTCTATCATGTAACTTCCAAAATTTTCGCTACCTCACACTTCTCCCAAATACGCGTCCGTCGCACAAACCACAGCTGGATACTAACATTCGATCATGTGATACAGTATTTCTGGTCCTGGGCGAAGGCCATTTCTAGGTCTTGATTGTTCTACGGCTGGAACCCACGCGCTCGAAAGCACGCTCCACGTGAACAATGCCGCTGTCAGTTCACATCCCATTCGCTCGATGCTTCACAGGTGGGAGCAGAGAGGAAACTAAATTGAGATCGAGTTAGGTTTTCATTGCCGGGGTCAGACAATAGACAACCCTCTTTCTAAGAGCACTCCTAACAGCAACATTGGATCAAAGATTAGCAAATATGGACAACCAGGCCCAAACAAAATGATCCTCCAGTTTAAACAGGGCTCTCAGTATTGCTGACGCAACAATGGTGCTAGAAGAAAATATACGAACAAATCCTTCACGCTGAAGGATTCAGTAAACGGCCCGAGGTGAAATGGAGGCCCGTGTTCCTCTGAAAACATAAAGGGATGAGATGTGAAGTGCAGTTCAATACGCGCTCGCTCCTGTGTTGTAGGTAGTGGGATCGAATTCCCAGAAAATCAGTTGATATTTGACAGTGTTTAAAAATGAGAGTCCAATATTAATAAATTCGCTGGTATGTTAAAGAATTTCCCTTTTGAGGAAAAAATACTGTCATTCTGGCGTCTGTTAGGATTGATAGGAGAGTTTTTTTTTTTTTTAATAGGAGAGGAAAGGGCATTCAGCTTGCTACTATATATAGGGTGAACCGAAATTCGCGCACTCGGGCGTCGCAGCGCAACTCATCACATGCCAGCAATAAAAAAATGTCTCTCACAAAAGTTCGTCCTGCGAGTATATCCGGCAGAAAAAAGGACGTTGAAGAGTGGCAACCTGGCAACACTGTAACCACATGTAGGGTAACTACCTCTGTCAGGGCAAAGTACTCCTGCTGTATAGGTGGTGCCGTGGATAGAGTTTTGGGTTAGCACGCAGGAGGTCGAGGGGTCGATCGTGGGTTGAGGTGTATGTTTTTTATTACGTAAATGTAGTCCAGGTGGTATGGTATCTGGCATCTTAATATAAGTGCTGACAGAGGTAGTTACCCTACATGTAGTTACAGTGTTGCCAGATTGCCACTCTTCAACGGCCTTTTTCTGCCGCGTATACTCGCGCGACGAACTTTTTTGAGATACATTTTCTTATTGCTGGTATGTGAGGAGTCGCGCTGCGACGCCCGACTGCGCGAATTTCGGTTCACCTGTATAATATGTACAAACTACTAGCGGCCTATGATAGAAAACGTACTATTTTTCCCCTTTGCTAGTGGTTTATGGTCACATTAACAAATCGATGGTTTTCGACGACGCAAGGATGGGAGAGACCTAGAATTGGAAAGGCTGTGGCCGTGGCCTAACTGAGGTGCAGCCTCAGCGCTTCACTGATGGAAAAGGATTAACCCTCGAAAACTGCAAACGATGGGATTCGAACCCACCACCACCTGAATGCAAGCACACAGCTACGCTACGCGAACCACACAGCCACGTCCCTCGATCGCAGGAAACCTCTTATTATGTAAACTACTCATTAAACCAGAGATCGGTGGAATAAAACATATTATGTATTCAGGTACATAATGATCCGCGTGGATATTGGCTGGACAAGCAGACTAGCTTCACTCGGACTCGAGATAACATAACTGATACTGGGCGAGTTGGCCGTGTGTTTAGGGGCGCGCAGCTGTGAGCTTGCATCCGGGAGATAGTGGGTTCGAACCCCACTGTCGACAGCCCTGAAGATGGTTTTCCGTGGTTTCCCATTTTCACACCAGGCAAATGCTGGGCTGTGCCTTAATTAAGGCTATGGCCGCTTCCTTCCCACTCCTAGGCCTTTTCCATCCCATCGTCACCATAAGACCTATCTGTGTCGGTGTGACGCAAAGCAAATTGTACAAAAATTGTATTAAAAAAAAGAAAAAAAAACATAACTGATATAAAATCTCACTCTCTGCCATCTTGCCCCATTTCAGCTCCAAGTGAATGTAAAATTTATGCGCAAATTGTTGTCAACCGTCCAGATCTCACCCGGATCATTCAGTTTTTTCTTCTGTTATGTAGAGGTATTTTCTTTCTTTTGAAACGTTTCACTCTTACACTTACTTTCAATTGAAACATTCTGTATGAAAAATAGCATTATTTTCCTTGTCGTCTCCTCGCTTTTTCATTCAATATTACTTGACTATTGCTCACTCGAAGAGTACAGTAGCATATCGAAGATTATATTGACTGAAAAATGAATAGTACAGTATATGCGGCAAAAAATTAAAACAGTACTGCAATTACAAACATGCTCTGAACATCAAAATAAGGCATTATAACATGCAAGACGACGACGGCAATATGCACCGTACAGGGTTGGTCCAGTAGATTGTCATACATGTTGATGGCCACAGATTGTCCAAGACACAAAAATGATTGTAATCTTCTCTCGTAATTCGGAGCGTGCGGAAAATAAGTTTTTCCGTCAGATGACCTACCTAGAAATGTTCTCAAATTACAAGAGAAGATACAGTCATGTTCTGTGTCCATGCGGCAACCTATGTTCATTAACATATTCGACAACCTACAGGACCGTTATGAACAGTTCGTGAGGCGTGAGGGTGCAAATTTTGAACACATGCTGTACCGACGCAATTATATATACTCAACCATACAAAAATCGGCCATCAAATAAATATTTAATTTTATACATTCTCGAAACGTGAGGATATTCGTAAACTGTGGACAGCCGATGGCCGAAGAGATGATACTTGAAATCCTACCACCTGCACAATATGTTCATCCTATTTCAAATGAGAGAATTTTGAAAGAAAGTCATCTTCGGTGACGCCAATTTTTGTGTGGTTGAGTGTACGGTACGTGTTGACGTCGTCACCTTGCATGTTATGACGACGCACCTTGATGCTCAGAGCATGTTTGTAAGTCCAGTAGTTTGTTTTGCCACACAGGACTGCATTTGCTTACATTTTTTACTTAAATACATATTAACAATGAGATTTTGACTAATTTTTATTTCCTTAAAGCTCCGGGAATCTTAAGAATAGTATGTATTGTAAAGACGGCTACCGATTTCTGACAGAACAGTGAAGCGTACGTTTGCTGCGAACAAGTTTATGTTGCGTGTTGCGGTGTGCCCTGTACAGTACTGTATGGAGCTGACGAGTTGATCCTCGGCCAGACTACGGAAATTAGCAATAATCTTATGAAAATCCCTTTTGATACAAAACAAATGTCTAACATTCTATCTGTCCATTCTACACAATTCTTTCCGTTATTGACTATTATATTAGACAACTAACTGTAGTACCCGGCGTTGCCCGGATAGTTTTTGAATGTTTACGTGTAATATTTGTATTACCACTTAGTTAAGTGTGAAGTGAATGCTTATAATATTATTTTTGAGATGTTGAGTTTTACGACCTATTATGTAGTTTTAGAGTTATTTATGTATTTTATTTTAAGTTTTAGATTATTTAATTTTCGAGTAAAACTTTGTCCTTGTGGGAGCTACAATTTACTGGGAAGTATTTGATTCTTTCAAAAAAATAATAACTGATAACTATATGCATTTAGCCGTCGCACTATACATATGATGAACACGATTTCAGCTGTCATTGAGACTGTCACAATCAGCGTTGTGACCCCAAAAGCAGTCGATTCAAAACTAATCTCGGTCATTTCGTGCTATTTACTTTTAAGCCCTTCTCAGCTCCTGTCTCTATGAAATTGGGCTTGTAAAAAATCGGAGGGTAATTATTAATCTCAGCGACCCCGAAAATTATGGATTCGACACTATTTTCGATTATTTTTATTTATCAATTCCCCCGCGACCTCCTCCCCAAAGGGAACTGAATTTGGATTAAAAATTATTCGGAGTGAAACTAATTATGGCAGTGTCCCCGAAAACTACCTATTCGACACTATTTTCGATTACTTTTATATATCACTCTCCACTCGAAGGGGGCAGAACTTGGACATTAAAAAATCCGCAGTGTCACTATTCACCTCAGTGACCCCGGAAAGTACTGTATGTTTTCCTTTTTTTTTTGCTAGTTGCTTTACGTCGCACCAACACAGATAGGTCTTATGGCGACGATGGGACAGGGAATGGCTAGGAGTGGGAAGGAAGCGGCCGTGGGCTTAATTAAGGTTCAGCCCCAGAATTTGCCTGGTGTGAAAATGGGAAACCACGAAAAACCATTTTCAGGGCTGCCGACAGTGTGGTTTGAACCTACTATCTCCCGAATACTGGATACTGGCCGCACTTAAGCGACTGCAGCTATCGAGCTCGGTCCGGAAAGTATGGATTCGACACTATTTTCGATTATTTTTATATCTCACCCCTCCACAACCCCGACCACAAAGGGGGTTGAACTTGGACTTTAAAATTCTGGAGTGTTACTGTTCATCTCAGCGATCCCCAAAACTATGGATTCGACACTATTTTCGATCGTGTTTTTATCTCACTCCCCCTAACCCCCCACCACAAAGGGGCATGAACTTGGACGTATAAGAAATCCGGAGTGTCTCAGTTCACCTCAGCGACCCCGAAAACTATGGATTCGACATTATTTACGATTAATTTTTACATCTCAACCTCCCTCACCCCCACCACAAAGCGGCCTGATTTGGACTTCAAAAAATCCGGATTGCCACTATTCATCTCAGTGACCCCGAAAACTGTGGATTCGACACTATTTTCGATTATTTTTATATATAACTCGCCCCTCGTCCCTCACCAAAAAAGGGGCTGAACTTGGACTTTAAAAAATTCCGGGGTGTCATTGTTCATCTCAGCGACCCCGAAAAGTATGATGAATTTTAAATTTCACCCCCTCGCCCCCCCGCCCCTAAGGGTGCCTGGGGTGTCTTACCCCCACGTGGTTTGTCTCATGAGACTAAAACTCCGGAATGCCGCTATTCATCTCAGTGACCCCGAAAACTGTAGATTCGACACTATTTTGGATTATTTTATATATCACTCCCCCTCGCCCCCCACCCCAAAGGGGGCTGAACTTGGACTTTTTTAAAATCTGGACTCTCACTATTCATCTCAGCGACACCGAAAACTATGGTTTCGACACTATTTTCGATTAATTTTATATAACACTCCCCCATCGCCCCCACCCTGAAGGGGGATGAACTTGGACTTTAAAAAATACCGGAGTGTCACTATTCATCTCAGCGACCCCGAAAAGTATGGATTCTACACATCTTTCGATGATTTTTATATCTCACCCCCTTCACCCCTATGGGTTCCTGGGGTGTATTACCCCCACGTGGTTTGTCTCCTGATACTAAAAATCCTGACTGTCACTATTCACCTCAGCGACCCCGAAGCGACCCCAAAAACTGAAGATTCGACACTATTTTGGATTGTTTTTATATATCACTCCCCCCTCGCCCCCATCCCAAAGGGGGCTGAACTTACAAAAATTATGGAGTCTCACTGTTCATCTCAGCAACCCCGAAAACTATGGATTCGACACCATTTTCGATTATTTTTATATCTCACCCCTCTCGCCCCCTCACCCCTATGGGTTCCTAGGGATGTCTTACCCCCACGTGGTTTGTCTCCTGATACTAAAAATCCGGAGTGTCACTATCCATCTCAGCGACTCCGAAAACTATGGATTCGACACTATTTTCGATTATTTTTATATATCACCTCCCCATCGCCCCCCATCCCGAAGGGACTGAACTTGGACTTTAAAAAATTCCGGATGTGTCACTATTCATCTCAGCGACCCCGAAAAGTATGGATTCGACATTACTTTCGGTGATTTTTATATCTCATCCCCTCGCCCCCCGTCCCTAAGGGTTCATGGGGTGTCTTACTCCCACGTGGTTTGTCTCCTGTGTGATAGTACATATATCACACCCCCGAATTATATGTACAAGTTAGAGATATTATTGTCAGTATTCGATTTATTATTATTATTATTATTATTATTATTATTATTATTATTATTATTATCAGTATTTCATTTGTATATTTTGCCATTTATATTGGTAAGCTGGAAGATATCCACATATGTAGGTATGAGTAATTTGTTTTGCACGAGTGGGAAAACATTGCTTTAATAACTCTGGTAATTTGGTTGAGTCATGTAGCTACCCCAGTGTTTGTTGTGATGTACTTGTGTCGGGATATTCCATGAGTCATGTATATATCCCAGACTGATGAGATGAGCTTGTTGTTGTATTAGGGAAGTTCGTTGACTCATGTAATAAACCCCAGAGTTTGTTTATCTCTTGGGAGCAAGAAGTAGTTCAGAGCTTGGTCTTGACTAGAGATCACTCATGATTGGCGGGCAAGCACCAATCCAGACGTATCATCTGAGAGGAGGGGGATATTGCTGTCTATAAAGGTTGATCACACGGCGGCAACCAGGGTGATTGTAAAGGAACGAGAAGGAAGATAACTACAACCAGTGACACTGTATGTATGTATGTTTAGTCCTCAGCCCGAAGGCTGGTTGGATCCTCAACAGCACCGCCATCAGCTGTCATAGATGGCCTAGGCATCACTGAAGAGGCGTACTAGGGAAATGAGGAGTGAGGTAGTTTCCCGTTGCTTTCCTCACCGAGCCAGAAGTTGCTATTACATATCAGTCTGCCAAGCCCACTGAAATGCATGCAACAACCTACCCTATGAGCAATATTTTCACACCATTCATAGCAGGGACTGGCTGCAGAAGGAATGGCATTACTAGCATCACTCATACCTCAGTCACTTTCATTTTGTCAAAGCCAAGGATAAAGCTGAGACAGATTAATGAAAGTAACAAGATTGCTCTAGCCCATACCAGAAGACGTAGTGCACTGTAAACACTAGGTCCCGCCAGCAAAGGCATGTGACACTATATAAGAGAACTACAACTGACGCACGATACGAGAAGGAAGTAGTGCTGATACACAGTACTGGAGTGACACGGCTGCAATGGACTGGACTTCAAACGTTCGTGGAGCGTAGTCTTGTTATGTTCGTGGGAAGTGACTGATTGTGGAGAGTGCTTGCGCATTAAGTATTGTAGCACTTGTGGCGGCCTAGCATTATATGTTGGTGAAAGCTATCTCAGACTTTCCATAATTTATGTTGAGGATCGACAGACGTGTGTATATATCTTTACAACAAGTGTTAAAATATGTGAACACAGTAGTACAAGGTACAGGATCTGTGTGATGTGATAACTGCCGATTATGAGAATCGGTAAGTCGAACTGATATAGAGACAGTGAAGGGTATTTATCTTCATACATGTACATTGTTCATCGGACTATCTACAAATGGTAGCTTAGTTCTCACTTTCGTTTTCCCACGATTTTCATTATTGTTATTGTTGTAAATATGGAGTCTTCCAGTAATATTTTATGTGTTATTATATATATAATGTTGTATGTTGATGAGGTGCTCATGCACGGCATTTGTTAAGAATATAGTTAGCTATTTTAGAATCAGTATTATTGATGAACCTAGGTGCAGTTCCTACCTAATTAGTCGTTTTCAGGAGGTTAGGTAAGGCCTGCAGCAGATGTACCAGTACGCAGCATTATGTACACGCCCTGGGATATAAAGTTTATCACGCTCTTATCTAAATTCGAGAGATCCATTCTGGTGAACTCTGGCGCCCATACTACGGACATTTAGGTTAATTATGCTTATTAATTTTATTAAGTTTTGAGTAATTTTATTTATATATTTTTATTCATGATTTTATTTATTATTATCATCAAAAAGTTACACCTGATACTAAAAATCCGGAGTGTCACTATCCATCTCAGCGACCCGGAAAACTATGGATTCGGCACTATTTTCGGTTATTTTTTTATATCACCTCCCCATCGCCCCCCATCCCGAAGGGGCTGAACTTGGACTTTAAAAAATTCCGGAGTGTCACTACTCATCTCAGCGACCGCGAAAAGTATGTATTCGACACTACTTTCGGTGATTTTTATATCTCATCCCCTCGCCCCCCGGTCCCTAAGGGTTCCCGGGGTGTCTTACCCCCACGTGGTTTGTCTCCTGATACTAAAAATCCGGAGTGTCACCATCCATCTCGGCGACCCTGAAAACTCTGTATTCGACACGATTTTCAATTAATTTTATATATCCCTCCTCCCTCGCCCCCCCCCCCAAGGGGGGCTGAAATTGGTTTGAAAAATTCCGGAGTGTCACTGTTCATCTCAGCGACCCCGAAAAGTATGTATTCGACCATACTTTCTATGATTTTTGATTTTTCACCCCCGTCGCCCCGCCGCCCCTAAGGGTGCCTGGGGTGCCTTACCCCCACGTGATTTGTCTCCTGATACTAAAAATCCGGAGTGTCGCTATTCACTTAGACGACCATGAAAACTATGAATCCTACACTATTTTCGATTATTTGTATATGTCACTCTCCCTTCCCCCCACCCCAAAGGGGCAGGACTTGAACTTTGAAAAAATTCAGAGTGTCACTATTCATCTCAGCGACCCCAAAAAGTATGGATTCGACACTATTTTCGTTTTTCATAAGTTATATGACTCCCCTCACACCCCTCTTGTCTCTTGATACTAAAAATCCGGAGTGTCGCTATTCACTTTGGCGACCCCGAAAACTATGTATTCGACACTATTTTCGATTATTTTGTATGTATCACTCCTTCTCGCCCCCCACCACAAAGGGGGCTGAACTTGGACTTTTTAAAAAATCGGAGCGTCACTATTCATCTCAGTGACCCCGAAAAGTATGGATTCGACACTATTTTCTTTTATTTTTATATATGACCCCCCTCACCTCCCAATCCTAAGAGTGTTTGGGGTGTCTTACCCCCACGCGGTTTGTCTCCTGATACTAAGTCATAAGTGTATCAAATTTGGTTGAAATCGCTCCAATGGTTTAGGAGGAGATGTGGTAAATACCCAACCACCCTCATGCATACAATGACTTTTATATACAATATATATATGTCCATTCGGAACGGTCGGGCTGCTCAATTATGTGGTATATCAAATAACATATTGCAATAATAATAATAATAATAATAATAATAATAATAATAATAATAATAATAATAATAACATCACAGCAGAATAAGCATATGAAACTTAACTGACCATATTAAAGTAGGCTACGTCTAAGACGAAACTAAAAAGCGGTATCTGAAATTACCGGGTGAGTTAGTCGTGCGGTTAGGGGCGCGCAGCTGTGAGCTTGCATCGGGGAGTTAGTGGGTTCGAATTCCACTGTCGGCAGCCCTAAAAATGGTTTTCCGTGGTTTCCCATTTTCACACCAGGCAAATGCTGGGGTTGTACCTTAATTAAGGCCACGGCCGCTTCCTTCCCCCTCCTAGCCCTTTCCTATCCCATTGTCGCCATAAAACCTGTCTGTGTCGGTGCGACGTAAAGCCACTAAGCAAGCGGTACCTGAAATTACCCTACAAGGGTAAATCTTAACTCGGAATCAGTTTCGTCGGATGAAGATGATTAACCAAAATATTCGTATTGTTATCCGCGTTCCTGATAACCATTCCGTCGATGACATCTTCAGTAATAGTGTCCCTCTACCAGTAGACCCTACTCCTATTCCAGCTTCTGGACACGAAGGCTATATATCTCAGTTAATGTATTTTATCATTATCTTGATATAACCGCCAGGTGGCTATGGTCGTTAAGGCATCAATCTTTATGGTCTGAAACCGTGGTTAGCCGGTTTCAGACCCGTCGGCGGAAAACAATTTCACCATCAGAATATAATGCTGAAGACGTCTCAAACAGCCAGGTCCCAAGCCATAGGAATTAACTAATGAAAGATAAAATCCCCGACAGGACCGGGAATCGAACCCGGGACCTCTTCAGCCAAAGGCCAGCATAGCCTTTTAGCCATAGAGCCGGACACAAGGTAGGTGAGGTGATTGTGTACCATTTCTCATTAGTAGATTGCGTGTTAGAAGCCTGGGTTAATTTCTTATAATTCACCCCAAGTGTCTGCAAAACCTTTGCCCATGTTTTTTTTTTTTTTTTTTTTTTTTTTTTTTTTTTTTTTTTTTTTTTTTTTTTTTTTTACGAGTAACGTAACGATCATTTGCATAATCGTCTTAATAGTTAGGGATTTCTGTTATATTAAATATGTGGTTTTATCGAGTTTGTAATACATCGTGATGGCCTCACACGGCTTGACTTATTTTAACACTTTATTCCGTATTAAGACATTGAATGTTCCACCCGATACCCCCCGAGGTTCATCTATCTCAAATGGTATCAATACATACATACATACATACATACATACATACATACAACCCGTCAATATGGACTCAGTTCGCCAGCTCTTCTACCTCCTGATGGCGAGTTCGACTCATGCTCTTCCCCAACAACAACAACAACAACAACAACAACAATCTGACATTCCCTGATTCCCCTTTTCCTCGTGTTGCGAATGAGAGCAGCAGTTAGTCGCTGTCTGACCGCATTGTGTCGTGTAATGTTGTGTGCGATGTAAGCAGAAGTGCTCATCATAAGTTCAATCGGCATGGCGATCTCACATGCTGAATTATGTTCGAATGAACGTGTTTTTGAATGTGAAGCTACGCAAAGTGTAAATGATTTCCCGGAAGAGCAAGCAATAAATAAACATTTGAAAAGGGCAATGGCTTACGTCGAGCACCTTCTTTATATAAATCGCTTACTGGATCCCGGCGACTCTGTAGAGATTAAAGAAGAGGCCGAATTACTGGGAAAGAAAATGTTTAAATCTATTTTGACAGTAATAGAAGAAAATACACTTTTAATAGTTGTAGAAAGGGGGAAAAAGGGGGGGGGGGTAAAAAGCTGGTAGCAACGTGACTCGAACTCGCCATTTTCCTGACTGAAGTGGAGAACCTTAACCACTCTACCACCGCACCAGAGCGTGTCGCCCGATGTTACCTGGCATACTAAACCTCTCTTAACTTTTTTCGACATTTTCAAAATCGCTTCTTTTTTTTCGAAAATGTTCGAGAGTTGCACGCTACTACTTTGTCAGTGTGATTTTGTGATGTAGTACTACCAACCTACAACGTTTGAACAAAATCGGTGATGCGGACATCGTGACCTCCCCTTGTGAGTCACTCATCCCGGCGATTACTAGAGAAGACAACAATATATTATAGACTGTTGAACCTTTCAGCGTTCAGTGCAAGCCTCTGTGAAACAAAAAAATAAATTATAGTAAGTGCTAGGGGAGGAAAGTGAAGGGCAGGAGTTCCGACATGTTGAAAAACGTTGCATAAATATGAAGACAATGAAGGATAGAGAGAAACTGTACGCCACCATTGGCCTTATACTAGCAGAATAGGAAGAGATCAATGATACGGGGAATAGAGTGAGTCTGGCAATAGAAAAGTGAATGGATTCCCAGACTCATTTGAAAACTTATGTTCGTTATACAGTATGTGTGTTACGAGTTGGCAGAATGTTTCTTTTTCCTAGTTCTATGTCTAAAGCAAAGCACATGTTTGCAATGCTTTCCAAAGTGGTCAAAGATATAGTTATTCTTATTCTTCTTTATCTGTTTACCCTCCACGGTAGGTTTTACAGTCGGGCTCAGCGAGGGATCCCAATTCGTCAACTCTAGAGACTTGCGTATCGATATCCGAGGTACAATGTATTATTATTATTATTATTATTATTATTATTATTATTATTATTATTATTATTATTCGTTTGTAATCTGTTTCCCCTCCAGGGTCGGTTTTTCTCTCGGACTCAGCGAGGGATCCCACCTCTACCGCATCAATGGCAGTGTTCTGGAGCTTCAGACTCTGAGTCGGAGGATGAAACTGGGGAGGATGACCAGTACCTCGCCCAGGCGACCTCACCTGCTGTGCTGAACATGGGCCTTACTGGGGGATGGGAAGATTGGAAGGGATAGACAAGGGAGAGGGAAGGAAGCGGCCGTGGCCTGAAGTTAGGTACCATCCCGGCATTTGCCTGGAGTAGAAGTAGGAAACCACGGAAAACCACTTCCAGGATGGCTAAGGTGGGAATCGAACCCACCTATACTCAGTTGACCTCCCGAGGCTGAGTGGACACCGTTCCAGCCCTCGTATCACTTTTCAAATTTCGTGGCAGAGCCGGGAATCGAACGCGGGCATCCGGGGGTGGCAGCTAATCACACTAACCACTACACCACAGAGGCGGACAAAGATATAGTTATTACGTTTCAAAATAGGGATTCCATTTAGCAAACTCGGATTGCTAATGCTGGTTTTACGTTCACTAACTACTTTCTACACTTTTCGGAGACACCGATATACCTTACTTTTGTCCCACTTCGTGCCACTAAATCTACCGACAGTGATACGAGGCTGGCGTATTTGAACACCTTCAAATATCAAGGGACTGAGCCGAGATCGAACCCGCCATGTTGTACTCAGTAGGCCAGCTCTTCTACCGTCTAAGTCACTCAGCCCGGCGATTACTGGAGAGTGATAAATAATAATAATAATAATAATAATAATAATAATAATAATAATAATAATAATAATAATGATAATAATAATAATAATAATAATGTTATTGTTTTTACGTTCCAGTAACTACTTTTGACGGTTTTCAGAGACGCCGAGGTGCCGGAATTTTGTCCCGCATGAGTTCTTTTACGTGCCAGTAAATCTATCGACACGAGGCCGACGTATTTGAGCACCTTCAAATACCACCAGACTGAGCCAGGATCGAACCTGCCAAATTGGGGTCAGAAAGCCAGCGCCTTAACCGTCTGAGCCACTCAGCCCGGCAATATAGAGAGTGACACTTCATATAGAAAGTTTTATACCTATTCTCTGGGAAGATAATTTGGAGGTCGACAAGCGGAAGAGACCAAATTGTTTCAGGGTTTTGATCAAAGCTGCTACTTTATCAGTTTAAATTCTAATTGGTACCAGCAGACATTTCCATAACAAAACTGTGGGAGTGAAGAAGCTTTAAGTATACCTATTCTATGCATTACTTAATTATTTGATATTTACATCCATGCCATCAAGTGCCATTCTGACAGATAATAGGAAGATCTTTGGCGGCACACTTTTAAGTGTGGCTGATAAAACTGAGAGCTCTAGATGGCCGGTAACGCATCACTTTGTAGTGATGCCTCATCCCTCATTCCCCCTACCCTTGGGACCAGAGCAGGGAGATGAGGATTAGTAAAGGAACAGACAGAATTCACCCTTAAGTAAAAAGTGTCTGTATAGGACCTGATTAAGCCTGCATAATACATTCATAGTGGGGAATTACGGTGCTTTCACGGTTTGTTCAAAGAGCCAATGGGAGGTAGGGGATTTCCCCTGTTCATTGCTTCAGGGTAGGGAGGGTGGACGTTAAGATGCCTCAAGCGAGGACTTCGCCTAGTGTTTGCGGTTTTGTTATTTCCCTCCACATCTTTCTTAATATTGACATTGTGACGTCAAATGCGGCTTCGTTTGTTTGTCTAGAAGTTATTCACTGTCTATAGTTGTCACTCTTGGTTAAGATACGCACAGCGAATTCTCATACGTAGACAATGCAAGCAAAAGTTGGAGAATATGTCCTAAAATTCTGGAAAATCAAGGTAGTAAGAAGGGAACAAGAGTACAGCAACACATATCTTGCACTACAGATAGCACGGGCGTCTCGATTGAATGGCACGTGGTCAGTAGAACGTACCGTATCTCCTCTCTATTAGTGTAAACTTGAGGCTTCAGTTTTCTTTTGATGTAGAGTAGGCACTTCATCGTTTCGCTCCAGTACTGGGCCCTTGGTCAAAATTATAAAACCTAGAAAAACCAATAACATTTACTTGTAAAGAGGAAGATTCAAACAGTATATACAAATAGTTTTCAAGGTCAGGCGGCACAGTAGTGAGCGGCGCGCACATACACCATTTTGTGGTGAAACTGGAGCAAACAACGTACAGTAAAATTTGTATAATTCGGGACCGTGACATGACAGCCCGCACAACGTTCAATCGTTCTGTCTGTACGATCTATCGATACCTGCAATAATATTTGTGAGAAAACATGACTAGGTGCATGAAAACTAGTGAAATATTTGAGAATTAGTGAAAATTTCTGAATTGTCTCAATATAATTTTTAATTTAAAGAAGATCTAAAGCAAAGCGAAGCAAAGTCTTCACCATAATTGCTATGAAGGCCCTCGGAAGAGTAGAAGATAAAGGCTTCCGCTATCAGTAATAATAATGTTATTTGCTTTACGTCCCATTAAGTACTCTTACGGTTTTCGGATACGCCGAGGTGCCGGAATTTAGTTCCGCAGGAGTTCTTTTATGTGCCAGTAAATCTACCGACACGAGGCTGACGTATTTGAGTACCTTCAATTACCACCGGACTGAGACAGGATCGAACCTGCCAAGTTGGGGTAAGAAGACCAGCGCCCAACCGTCTGAGCCACTCAGCCCGACTCCCCTATTAGTAACTACGGTGCTAAGTGGGACAGAGTTGCTAACTGTACGCTCGGCCACCTTTGCTCCAAAAATGAACATGGTACCCATATTCGGTGTAGGCTGAGTGAAAACCTAACGAAAGGGCCATGTGCCACTCTAGAAGTGGAAGTTTTCTTTCTTGAATGCTCGAATTCCTGACGATGAATCGAACCAACGTCTTTGTGAGTGAACCCAGGACGCCTTTACCACCTCGGTTAGGAAGCCCCTAGCTCTAACTCTCTGCATTCAAGACGTGACGTATTCTACGTTCAAAAGACTTTTTTTCAAACTCGTGTGTAAAGTAAAGCCATCTCCGTGTAGAAGGCCCTTAGAAGCCTAAATGGAATATAATGGTTAGCTCTATGCCCAGTCATCTTTGCCCATAGGAATTACATTGATACCGAATTCTGATGTAGTCTGCGTGATCCACAGAAGTGAAAAGTCTCATTTCTAAACTTCCGGCTTTTAACAATGAATTGAACCCACGAGCTTCCAGTGAACCAACAAACCACCTCGACTTGACAGCCTCTGTTCTCAAACTCAAAAAGCGTAGCAGTAAGACTGGCGATGCAGCCTGCTGTTTAGCAAAACCTGGATTGTTTGACACTATCGTTGTTGGATTTTCATACGGAATTAGGCTCATAAAAGGTAACATTATATCCTTTAACCTGTATGTTTAGTTTAAATTCATTTTCGTACTTTTTTTTCTGGACTGTTACGTTTTGCAGTCTGAGAGTTCTCTCTGCTTGTTCTTTGCCCGAACGATAATTTGATCCCCAACAGTCTTTGTGAGTAATAGTGAGTAGTAGCTGTCCAGGAGTGTATTAGGGACGAGTGAAATAGATTCCCGTTGCCTTTCCTCTACCACAGGAAGAGGTAGTGAAAAAGGCATGTGACATATTATAGGCTTAACATTACATTTACTGAATTCATACAAGAGGGCTACACTGAGTTGTGCAATAAGTTCTGACCATTTAAACATAACTTCACCAAATATGCGTAACTTCATTCTTAAAGGATGCTGTTTGTAGACTAGCATTAAAGTCAAATTGATTTTATATTTTTAGTTTAATACAACTAAACGCCATCCTTTATATTGTTTTATTTTATTTCTGTTAGACAGCAATTTTAAGTCTACTTTGCGTATGCCCCAACATTGTTTACAAGTAAGAATGATGCTGTAGGTAGCCTATAGCTTTCTGCAAACAACTGAGAATTCAATGTGCTCATCACATGTTAGCTTCTTCACATAGATAGTGGTGCTACTGCTTGAACTTGTGTGCATTTTACCAACTCGATGCTCAAACTAATTACAAATATGTGCAAAACCGAGAATTTAAACAAAGATCCTAGGACAGCATCTTCTACATTACTCATTTAATCAGAGTAGTGCAAACATCACATTCATATTTTAAAAATGTAAATAAATGAAATTCATAAAAGGGAAATGAATGTCGGAAATCATTCAGGGATAATTAATACAATATGTAACGAAAATGGGCATAATATAAACAAGACAATGAGTCCAAATAATTTTCTACCATCTAGGCAGTAGATGTGGTCAGCCGGAGCTCTGTTGGCGCGGAACTAGCTTCTCTCGAACCTTGAGGCGTCCACCTCTGCAACGTAATCGTTAGCGCAATGATTTGCCGTCCTCGGAGGCCCGGGTTCGATTCCCGATAATGCCAGTGATTCAAGAATTGCAGGAGAGCTATTATATGGTTGAAATGTTACATGCAGCTCATCTCCATTGGAGAGTAGGGTATGCCTGGAAAGAGCTGCACTATCTCGGGACGAGGAGACGAGTTTACTTTATAGGCGTCAACTCGAGAGACCTGCACCAAGCCTTTGAGAGGCTCCCGATAAGCATTTTAACATGGGTGATTATCGACTTTTTCGACTTCTGACAAGCTGATCTGTTCCCCTGAATACCTTTTTGATCATTTTTAAGTCATTTATTTCCATATGTCGCGATATTTTAAGAAGAAAGAAATAATTATTTTGCACATCTTCGCATAGCCAATATTCACTACTAGCTGATGTACCCGTGCTTCGCTAAGGAATTCTACATTGTATACAGAATCCTAAAGCCTCCGTGGCTCAGACGGCAGCGCACCGGCCTCTCACCGCTGGGTTCCGTGGTTCAAATCCCGGTCACGCCATGTGAGATTTGTGCTTGACAAAGCGGAGGCGGGACAGGTACTCCGGTTTTCCCTGTCATATTTCATTCCAACAACACTCTCCAATATAATTTCATTTCATCAGTGATTCATTAATTAATCATTACCCCAGAGGAGTGCGACAGGCTTCGGCAGCCGGCACAATTCATTCCATTCCTGACCCGGTCGAATGACTGAAAACAGGCTGTGGATTGTCATACAAAATTCTAGGTGAAGAAGTGGACAGGTTATGAGTAAGATTAAATTGTATAGCTCTTAGCGTTACCCCAGAAATACTGGGAGGTCGCCATACATCGTTTCTCATGTACAGACCGGGTGAGGGAGTTTTCAAGACTTGTAATAGCAGGCCCCCTTGCCTACTGCCAGTCACAATCGAGGTGGGGGCGTTTTCATTATGATGGCAGGCCACCTTGCCTACTGCCATTGAAAACTGAGTTGGGCAGTGCCGGGAGATCCCAGGACGGGTTCGGCTCGCCAGGTGCAGGTCTTTTGATTTGACTCCCGTAGGCGACCTGCGCGTCGCGATGAGGATGAAATGATGATGGAGACAACACATACACTCAGCCCCCGTGCCAGGGAAATTAACCAATTCCCTGCCGGGAATCGAACCCGGTACCCCTGTGACCAAAGGCCAGCACCATAACCATTTTGCCATGCAGCCGAACTTCATTACAATGACAGACACTCTCGACCTTCCTTTTTATATCCTCAGAAAGACTGTCTCTGTGGCTTTCCGAAAGTCTTAAAGGATCTACTAATGGACAGAAAATCAACATGACAACAATATTCTTTTTTGCTAGGGGCTTTACGTCGCGCCGACACAGATAGGTCTTATGGCGACAATGGGATAGGAAAGGCCTAGGAGTTGGAAGGAAGCGGCCTTAGTTAAGGTACAGCCCCAGCATTTGCCTGGTGTGAAAATGGGAAACCACGGAAAACCATTTTCAGGGCTACCGATAGTGGGATTCGAACCTACTATCTCCCGGGTGCAAGCTCACAGGACAACAATATTAACACAAGAAATCTTTTTAATATTTATCTGTGCAAGTGTAAATTCAAAGGAAATTACGGGACAATCATATAGCAGGTGCAAAGCTATCGAACTCCTCAGCTATTTTGCGCTAATATTCAGGCAAGCTGTTTACTCGGGACGCTGCAGTAATCCCATCTATCGGAGATGAGTGGCAGCAGAAGAGACAAATCACATCACAACCATGGTAAATGTAATGTTAAGTTATTGTTCAGAGGTGCTCACGCTGTGCATTTCGCCCCGCGGGCGCCCAGCACTGTAAGTGGGTGGGCTGGCAGGTGATGAGCGTATGCTATTCAACCTCAGTGACGTTGTGGCTACGTCAGGCCGTGGAAACAGAAAACAATGAAAGAAAGAGGGTAGAAATCCAGGTCATTTTCAGTTTACGTTGTAAGAAATAAGTTATTTATGTTCATTGCAGTATTTTGACCGGATACAATAAAGAGTTAGGCCTACAACCTCAAATATTTTTATAATGTACGTAATGGATTACAATTTTTACTATTAGATTTTAAGAAGTGCTTTAGAAACAGTTATAATATAAGACGGAGTTACGGTGGAAAAGCTGTCGCTTGTGCTTGTTTAGGTTTAAATTATCTGATAAAATTACCAAAAATCCAATCATGCTTACCGGGAATAAAATCAGTGAGGTTATTTATTTCAAGGAATACTGTACATCTATATGATAAATACATTTACATTGTTGTTGTAATTTAATCTTGGATAGTAAATATCTATATCCTCACTCGTGATGAAACTCCCTCTCACCAATTAGAGACTAACTAATATCACCGGACGCCTGTTAAATTTTAAATACTATTTTCAGAAATTTAGTGCATAGAGAAAGTCATACAATACTGTGTAAAATCAGTGTTGCATTATATAAGTATGTTACTTTTTGCTTAATCAATAACAGGAATTTTACTTATTTTAAAAATGGAAATACTGTTATTCCCATCCAAGGATTTGTTGTGTGTTAGTATTAAGAGAATTTGTATATCGCGAGATTTGCTGTTTTATATAAGATATTAATTTGTTATGTGAACCAACGTTTAAGAAGTTACATTCGGTGGTGTAACATACACTGACTGACAGAGCAAATGCAACACCAAGAAGGAGTGGTCAGAACTTTATGCCAATTGCAGGGTAGACTGACGTCACTGAGGTATGCTCATGATGTGAAATGCGCCGCTGTGCTGCGCACGTAGCGAACGATAAATGGGACACTGCGTTGGCGAATGGCCCACTTCGTACCGTGATTTCTCAGCCGACAGTCATTGTAGAACGTGTTGTCGTGTGCCACAGGACACGTGTATAGCTAAGAATGCCAGGCCGCCGTCAACGGAGGCATTTCCAGCAGACAGACGACTTTACGAGGGGTATGGTGATCGGGCTGAGAAGGGCAGGTTGGTCGCTTCGTCAAATCGCAGCCGATACCCATAGGGATGTGTCCACGGTGCAGCGCCTGTGGCGAAGATGGTTGGCGCAGGGATATGTGACACGTGCGAGGGGTCCAGGCGCAGCCCGAGTGACGTCAGCACGCGAGGATCGGCGCATCCGCCGCCAAGCGGTGGCAGCCCCGCACGCCACGTCAACCGCCATTCTTCAGCATGTGCAATATCGACCAGAACAATTTCCCGTCGATTGGTTGAAGGAGGCCCGGCGTCCGCTCAGAAGACTACCATTGACTCCACAGCATAGACGTGCACGCCTGGCATGGTGCCGGGCTAGAGCGACTTGGATGAGGGAATGGCGGAACGTCGTGTTCTCCGATGAGTCACGCTTCTGTTCTGTCAGTGATAGTCACCGCAGACGAGTGTGGCGTCGGCGTGGAGAAAGGTCAAATCCGGCAGTAACTGTGGAGCGCCCTACCGCTAGACAACGCGGCATCATGGTTTGGGGCGCTATTGCGTATGATTCCACGTCACCTCTAGTGCGTATTCAAGGCACGTTGTTGTTGCTAGGGGCTTTACGTCGCACCGACACAGATAGGTCTTATGGCGACGATGGGATAGGAAAGGCCTAGGAGTTGGAAGGAATCGGCCGTGGCCTTAATTAAGGTACAGCCCCAGCATTTGCCTGGTGTGAAAATGGGAAACCACGGAAAACCATCTTCAGGGCTGCCGATAGTGGGATTCGAACCTACTATCTCCCGGATGCAAGCTCACAGCCGCACGCCTCTACGCGCACGGCCAACTCGCCCGGTTTCAAGGCACGTTAAATGCCCACCGCTACGTGCAGCATGTGCTGCGGCCGGTGGCACTCCCGTACCTTCAGGGGCTGCCCAATGCTCTGTTTCACACACTGCTCGCATCTCCCAACAGGCTCTACGAGGTGTACAGATGCTTCCGTGGCCAGCGTACTCTCCGGATCTCTCACCAATCGAACACGTGTGGGATCTCATTGGACGCCGTTTGCAAACTCTGCCCCAGCCTCGTACGGACGACCAACTGTGGCAAATGGTTGACAGAGAATGGAGAACCATCCCTCAGGATACCATCCGCACTCTTATTGAATCTGTACCTCGACGTGTTTCTGCGTGCATCGCCGCTCGCGGTGGTCCTACATCCTACTGAGTCGATGCCGTGCGCATTGTGTAACCTGCATATCGGTTTGAAATAAACATCAATTATTCGTCCGTGCCGTCTCTGTTTTTTCCCCAACTTTCATCCCTTTCGAACCACTCCTTCTTGGTGTTGCATTTGCTCTGTCAGTCAGTGTATTTAGTTTCGAGTCATTCTTATACCCATACGTCACTGCGTTCATTTTGAAACAGGAGGTGCTCGGAGGGAGTTTTTACTCTGCCTGAGGCGATTGCAACATAAGGTTTAATACTTTGAAGCTTGGTTTGAGTGAGGTCGAGATCAGATTTAACAATGACGTAGGCGTAAACCATGTGACAATAGGAATCTATAAAATTGCTTGTACCCTATGATAGTCAGTCATATGGATACGGAGTCTTCGGTGATCAGATGTATTAGATGTTCGGAGTGTGTTCCGTTTATGTGCTCTGTCGAGTTCGTGTGTCGTTTCGGTGACAGTCGAAGATACAGTCGTTGAGATGGAGAATAACAGTTCTGTGGATTACGTGTAAAGTTGATTGAGCAGTGTGGTTGTATATTTAGGCCATGCTAAGAGGATAAAGGTCTATTCACACATCCGTGACGTGTCAGTGCCGTGACGTATCAGTTCCGTGACATACGTGACGTCTCAGTGATGGCTATCCACACCTATCAGTATTGTTTCAGCTTCAGTTCAGTGATTGCCGAGTCAAAGTTTACAGACATGGAATTGGCGGATATTGCTATAATTCTAGGTGAAGAGGAACAGCGTCAGTTTAAAAAAAAAGAAGTGGGTACATGAGGCATGGCAGAATAGAGAGCGTGATGGGGAATTCGCTACCCTGTAAGGAACAAATTGACGATCAAACTAAATATTTTGAATATTTCAGAATGTCTGAAAATAGTTTTAACATATTGCTGAGTAAACTGGAAGTTCATTTAAAACGACAAGACACCCGCTGGAGAAAGGCGATAATACCGAGAAAACGGTTAGCAGTTTGTCTGAGGTGAGTGAATAATACAGTACAAATACAATGAAACAAATATTTACTTAACCACACACATTGAACTTACGGCGCTCATTTTATATTCACTAGCGCGTACAAACTTCACAGCAGAACACGTCCGTAAAACAGCACAAATATCGTTGTCGACAATACACAATATCACGGAACGGATACTGCATTGATACTGACGCAAAAAGTACGGCACTGCGCCGGACAAGTTTGAACACGACAGTCAGATTCAAAGGAACGATATGAATCATCACTGACACTGATGCAATTTCAGGGAACTGACGCGTCACGGATGTGTGAATAGACCTTAAGTCACCAAATTAAGTTTGAGATACCTACAGTTGATTCCAGTTACAAGGATTACATCATAATAACACTTAAAGTGTCCAAAGTACTGTGATGTGAACCAGTGAGGGATAAATTTCCTGTACAGATTTCAAACGTCCGGTCAAGAGTATTTTAAATTGAATGCCCAGAATTCAGTCCGTTTTAATTTCAAAGTTTTATATTGTAATTTCAGTATCGCAGCAAATCTCTCTATTTCAATTTAAAATTTAAGAATATAATTTGTTTAGTATCAAGTGCAGTTAATTGTTTTATTTCATGGTAAAACATGTAGTCCCAAATTATAGTTGGAAACCAAATTTCAATATCCTTTTCCCAAAACCTATTCTAGGTTATGATGCCAAAGTAAGCTATTACCATATACCCTAGAGATATTCAAGAGTCTCACTCTATTATTGTTACATTTATTTGTAGCTGGCGCCCATAATCAATTAAATTGTTAGTATTTCTGGAATGTGTAATTAATCAGGTAATTAAAAGGTGAAGTCTCAACAGCAGGGCACATTTTATTTGGAAACCCGAGGGTAAGTGCAAAGTGACAATACATAGTGCGACAACTAACCATTTTATTTCATGCATATTGTATGTGATTAGAGTAATCATCACAATACATATTGTACATACGGACAGACAGACAAAGATGACGGAAAACTTCCTTATTACTGTGGACACGACCAATACAGAAATACATTTTTTTTAAAATTCTGAGCATTGCACATACAAAAACTCTCATTGTATATAAATATTGAAACTATACAGTGTCCTGTACAGCTCACTGACAGCATCTACATCTTTCCGTCGTATTAAAATCACTTCAGAAATCCCGGGACTCGATCGGCGTGTGGTCAGAACCGGACCCGCGAAAGATAGCCCTGCAAACAATGGAAAGGTGTGACTGAAGCCAAGCCCGTGAGAGAAGGATCTCTGAAGTGTGAGGCAGAGTTGGAGATAAAACGCGACGCAACGACAGTCTAATACGCCCAGAGGCACGATCTATTTCACAGGGTTCCACAATAAAAGAAAAACTTCCTGTTTTTTCTGCATGTGTCACGGGTGCCAACGTCGAATTTTGGCGCATAAAATGATGTGATATTTTGATCCAGATATAGGATATGTACGCGAGGCACACAAATGAATAGAGCTGAATTTTCTGTGTATCCCAGACTGAAAATATGGAATACTTTATTCACAGTGCGAACTGAGGTCACGAGATGTCCAGCAGTAATGAAATGAAATGTCGTATGGCTTTTAGTGCCGGGATATCCCAGGACGGGTTCGGCTCGCCAGGTGCAGGCCTTTCTATTTGACTCCCGTAGGCGACCTGCGCGTCGTGATGAGGATGAAATGATGATGAAGACGACACATACACCCAGCCCCCGTACCATTGAAATTAACCAATTAAGGTTAAAATCCCCGACCCGGGGAATCGAACCCGGGACCCTCTAAACCGAAGGCCAGGACGCTGACCGTTCAGCCAACGAGTCGGACTCAAGCAGTAATGTACTGCTAACACGTCTGGATGGAGTGTGACTTCCAAGCCAACAATTGGGCCCAAAATTAGCCCCTCCTTCGAAAGGACGCGAGTGATATAATTAATGACGGGAGCTTGATTACTTAAGAACTGCCGATCGGATTGCGATCACATTTGGCTCGAGTAAAAGAGAGAATCGAGGCCTACAATACGCACCCTTTAAATGTCTTGAACTCCGGTTGTTAACAGAGCAGATTTCCTAGCGTGAAAGAGCCTCCCGCCCCAAGGACCGGCGAGTTGACAATATAAGGCCGACACTGACCCTCGCTGAGGACGTTTAGACGATCTCTGTTATTTAGTGCAGTATCTTGCAATGAACCTCCATGCCGTGATAGCTGACTGAGAGTGTTTCTGTTTTCGTTTTGTCATTTTTTAATCTGTTTATCCTCCAGTAGTATATAACCAACCCGCAAACCTGTGATTGGGCGTAGCGTTTTACTGCGATGACCAAAAACTAAACAAGTTAATCTATTTATGTTCCTTGCCAATCAAGGGGATTTAAAATAAGATTGACTCACATGCGGCGTTCGTGTACGGTCCTCAAATTGAAGCGAAGTCAATTGTATATAGTTTATACTTGGTTACTGCAAAAAGTAAAGAAAAGGCGACAGCATGAGTGGGCGCCGTGAAACACACGAATGTATGTAAATAGGATACAACTTAGAATTGGCAACGCGATAATCTGAAAGGAGAAAAGACCGATGCCCATAAACAATTCCTCAATAATGCTGTGCGTAGTAGTAGTAGTAGTAGTAGTAGTAGTAGTAGTAGTAGTTGGGCCATCAGTCCACAGGCTGGTGTGATACAGCCCTCCATGTCACCCTACCCTTTGCTAACCTTTTCATTTCTACGTAACTACTACATTCTACATCTGATTGTCATATTCATATCTTGGTCCACCCCTACCGTTCTTACCGCCAACCCTTCCCTTAAAAACCTACTGAACAAGGCCTCAATGGTTTAAGATGTGCCCTATCATTATATCTCTTATTCTGCTTAAACTTAGCCAAATCGACCACATCTCACCAATTCGATTCAGTATCTCTTCATTCGTGATTCGATCCACTCATATCACCTTCAGCATTCTTCTGTAACACACATTTCAAAAGCTTCTGTTCTCTTTCTTTCTGAACTATTTTTCGTCCATGTTTCACTTCCATACAATGCCACGCTCCATTCGAAAGCCCTCAAATCTTTTTTTCTAATTCCTATTTCAATGTTTGAAGTGAGTCCATTTATTGTCTTAAGAAAGGCCTTTCTTGGTTGTGCTAGTCTGCATTTTATGTCCTCCTTACTTCTGCCGTCGTTAGTTATTTTAATACCCAAGCAACAATATTCATCTTCTGCACTTCCTCTAAGACTTAATTTCCTAATCTAATATTACCTGCATCACCTGACTTCGTTGGATTGCACTCCATTACGAATATTTTTATTTTGGATTTATTTATTTTCATCTTGTACTCCTCCTCCTATATTGTGTCCATACCATTCAGCTATTTCTCCAGATCTTCTGCAGACTAGATAAAATAACAATAGCATCGGCAAATCTCAGAACTCTGATTTCTTCTCCTTGGATTGTGATTTATTTTCCAAATTCATCTTTCATTTCCCTTACTGCCTGTTCTGTATAAACATTGGAAAGGAGAGGGAACACACTGCAACTTAACCTCACTCCTGGTTTCCTTTTCATAGCCTTCGATTCTTATCGCTACAGACTGATTTTTGCACAGAATATAGATACTTCTTATTTTTCGGTATCTGATTCCGATCAGCTTCAGAATCTCAACTAGCTTGGTCCCTTCAACGTTATCGAGTGCCTTTTCTATATCTATGAATGCCATGTGCATGAGCTTGTCCTTCTTAATTCGATCATCAAGATCAGACGTAAAGTCATAATTGCTACACGTTTTCCTACATTTCTTCTGAGTCCAAACTGATCTCCCAACTGAGCTTCAGCCTGTCTTTCCAATCTTATGCAAATACTTGTTAAAATGTTGCAACCATGAGATACTAAACTGATGGTTTAGTAGTTTAGTCACAGTCATACTAAACAAAATAATGACGCCTTTCTCAACCAGGGTGCCGTCGTCCCTTTGGAATCCTCAGTACGATACAGAGAGGGCCGTAAAAGTTATTAAAGCGCTTTTATAGCAATTCCAGTCCGACTCGTTGGCTCGTCAGCGTGCTGGCCTTCGGTTCAGAGGGTGCCGGGTTCGATTCCCGGCCGGGTCGGGGATTTGAATCTTAATGGGTTAATTCCAATGCCTCGGGGGCTGGGTGTGTGGGGGGTATTCAGCATTAGAAATCATCCTAAGTAAGACCCTCATCTTCACAGGCATGCAGGTCGCCTAATAGGCCGTCTACGAGAAAAGGACCCGCACCAGGCCTCTTCGGAGGCCATACGCCGTTATTATTATCATAGCCATTCCAAGATGAGAATTTCACACCTACAATGCAGGTATTCTCTTTCAACTTTTCGAGCTTATCGCATTAATTTAGTTGAATTTTAAACCAACGAACTCGTATGAGTAATATAAAATAAAAGCTATTTACCGTCACGTGCGGCTTTAGTTGCATAATAATTTCACAAAATACTGTATATTGTTAATTATTCATTGATTTCCAATACATTTGATTTGTAGCCTTAACTTAGTTGTATGTGTTACAAAGCACGTAAGGATTACAGAAACATTAAGTTTTAACTATTTCATTTGTCACCAATAACTCAAAGATTTTAAAAATTCACAGCAAAAGAACCAGCTTTGGGATTGTTAAGCCGTGTGTGTGTATGCGCGCAACGTTTCGTTCACAGCCATAGAATCATCGGTTGGACTGGCACGCCTAGCTGTGGTTATCTGTCTGGGGGTGGGTTAACGTTTTCATTCCATATCCGGAAAGGGCATTACGGGCCTCCTAGATCAGGGAGATTTGTGTCGGAGATTTGTGTCGGTGATGTGATTTGAGGAGAAAGTAAGGTGGATGCGATCGTGGCCTGCAATAGGAACTATTCCGGCATTCGCATTAACGCAGAAGAATGAAAAAGAGAAAACCATTTTCAGGACAGCCGACGGTTGGGGCCAACCGTGAGGTCCAGCCCTGTCCCGTCTCCCGAATGCAGAGGCGTGGAGCCATGGTAGAGCCGTGGCCACCTCTCCTCTGCTCGGTTGGCAGATCACAGAGCTGTTGGACCACGGACCAGCCGTGGCCACTTAAGGGCCGAAACCCACTCTGCATCTACCGACTTCTCTATCTGCACAGTACCGTCTAGTCAGCAAACAAGGATTGATAGATAACCTGATAGAGGAGAAATTGTTCTCCATTACAGAAAAGTGCCCTCCTCATGGAGGTATAATGCCAAAAAGAGCCTTTCACGGCCACAGATCAAAGACCTATTGCACAGCCTGGCTATCTCTGAACTTCAGTACCGAGTTTCGAGAAATTATGTTACTGAGTCCTTTTCCCGTCATATCGCAACAGACAGACAAAAGTTGAACTGAACCTATTTTCAACTTTTATGTACCTAATCCGAGGTAAAACTGAAGTACAAGTCAAAAATTTTAAATGTACAGACGAAATGTTAAATTAATTTTCATATATAGTGATATAGAATATCTACCGACTTTGGTGTAAACTGTATCAATAATAATAATTGTCTTAAGAAGGTTTAATTATTTAGAGACTATTTATCTTCTATCACCAAATTTCATTTACTGCATGCCTTCCTCCACTCTTGAATATTCCCAGGGAAAATTATTTTAATATTCTCAGAAGATTTCTCAACCTGAACTATCTACTGCACTGTATACTCCGCCGCGTGCCTTTGAGAGTGATGGTGCACACCGCACAGCTTGTACATGTGACACAAGGTAAAAAGTACCGGCTTTCCTTTGTCCCGAATTCTTTTTTATCTCCAGCTACAGCAAAGGTGTCGAGAAGAGGAGATTACCCAGCAAGAACCCTCCAGTGTCAGTTTCAAACATTCCAAATTCAAATCCGATGAGCAAGGAAATTCAATAGAGATTCACTTCACCATGAAGAGGTGTTGAAGCCTGCTCTAATTCACACATTGCAGTCTTAGAAGCTACATTTCACACTTGAGGTGTTCAACATTGGGGTGCGTTCCCTCCCACTGGGACTCACCAAGCGATATCCCAGCCTATTTAACTAAATCACCTCTTGTCTTGGTTGGTAAAGGGCCTTCAGCTCCAGCCCAATGCCCAAGAGAATTCTTGACTTTCATCTTAGATACATTAGTACGATAGTTTCCTCTTAGAATTACCTTCCCAGCCATTTTTTCAGGCGCTGTGTAAGCGACATTAGTTTTGGTACAGCATGGGAATGAATTCGAGTTCCTCGACATGCACGTCATTCGAAGGGTTCATTCGTTCGTTGTCAAAACGATCAAAATCGATCACTAAAGCCAGGTGTAAAACTGATAATATCCAACCAGGTAGAAGTAAATGTACCTAGATTAGTTTGCAATATGAAGGAACTATTTCGGAGAAGAAAATTCGATTGTCTTGCCCGCTGAAACAACAACAAAGAAAACAACCATTATCATCAGAAAACAATTCCTCCTTTTTTTACCTTCTTTTGCAATATCTGTAACAGAAGCAAGCTGTTAGTTTTACGCGATTGTTGATATCGTGATCATACCTACGGAATCTCAAGTTTTACATAAAATTCAACCACAGGAACGTTATTTTCATTTCAAAATTCCCACTTATATTGGTCGGGATTCGAACTGCAGCCACGTAGGTGAGAAGTCGGTGACAGCGTCACTCAGATATTACCCCACCCCTCGCGAAATCAACTCTAAATTATATTGAAATGTGTATTTTAAAATATATTGTTTAAATATTGTGTTATGTATTGATGCACTGTGCATACACACACACATACATACATACATACATACATACATACATACATACATACATAGGTACGTACGTACATACATACATATAACTTCATTATAAACTGTATTGATTTTCAGCTCGCACTACTATCACACTAACCTCTTCTGAATTCTCACTTCTTGCCTTGTTAAGAAAATAGCCAGCGATTCGCAAAACCAATAACAATGCTCTGAATCCGTTACATACAATGACAAAACACTTTTTTTTTTTTGCTAGTGGCTTTTCGTCGCACCGACACACACAGGTCTTATGGCGACGATGGGATAGGAAAGGGCTAGGAGGGTGAAGGAAGCGGCCGTGGCCTTAATTAAGGTACAGCCCCAGCATTTGCCTGGTGTGAAAATGGGAAACCACAGAAAACCATCTTCAGGGCTGCCGACAGTTGGATTCGAACCCACTGCCTCCCGGATGCAAGCGCACAGCTACGGACCCCTAATCGCACGGCCAACTCTCCCGGTACTAAAGACTAATCATCGTCTTAAATCCTCTTCTGCTTTCCTAAACAACCTGCTGTCATCCATTAGCAACTAACTGCGTAGATGGTTGTGTTCTATAGTAAGAATTACGAGGTGATATCCGGTGCAGACGGGTGATATTTAAGGGTGATTACTTGCGAGAGACCGGCTTTAGTACTTTTACTTTCCAGCGCAAAATTCGGGAACTGTGACTTTTCGTAAAACAGACAGTCATCGAATAATTATTAAGCACTTATTATTATTATTATTATTAGTAGTAGTAGTAGTCCTTGGTGTGGGTTACTGTAGTCTCGCCCTAGTTCGGGAATCATGAACAACAGCTGAGTGGCCTAGTAAGTGGTCCACATGGTCGAGATATTAGTCGCTATGAAATTGGAGTGGGGATCTCGGACATATTTTGAGTCATGGCCCTCCTTGTGCTCAGGCGACTAGGACAATACATTCCATCGGTGGTCCCTAACCTCTTAGAGGAAAGGTTCTCACTGGGACTATGTGTAAGTGGAGTAGCATCCTGCTTCACAGATCCTTTCTGCGAGCGCACTCAGAACGTTGTAAGCAAGCCTCGGACCTACGGGAGTAACAGGGTCTCATTTCCATTTGACAGACGAGAGACTCCTTGAAAACAACTTGACGAACGAAATGGAGTTCGATGGAGGGCTGTCATTATTAATGGGGTTTATCGAAGAAAGTATAACTGGCTGAGTCAGCAAAGAGGACGCGTTTGCACGTGTAAGCAGTTAGAGATATTCGGGTAAGGGGAGATAATGAGGAAGATTTAGGAGATTTTAAAGTGTGTTGAAAAGTAAAGGGCAGAGTGCAGGGTAGGACTGTTCATCAGGAATACTATTACACGCAACAGAGTTTCTGTTAGACACGTGAATGAACTATTTAGATTTAGCAGTTGGAGGAATTCAGACGAGAATTGTCTCACTCTATTCACCATATGAGGGTCCAGATGAGGAGAAGTTTGACAAGTTTTATCAAGCACTGAGTGACATCGCAGTTAGTGTCAACAGCGAGGGTACGATAGGACCTACTAATAGGCGATTTCAATGCGAGAGTTGGAAATGGAACAGAAAGATATCAGAGGGTGATGGTTAAATGTGGGGAAGATATGAAAGCTAGTAGGAATGGGAAGCGTGTACTGGCCTTCTGTGCTTGTATGGGATTAGCAATTGCGAATACATTCTTCAAACATAAGGATATTCACCGCACCAGATCCATAATAGACTATAATCATAACCTAATTTGAATTCAGGATATCTGTTAGGAATGTACGGGTATTCAGCGGAATTTTTGATATTATAGATCACTATCTGATCTGTAGTGAGCAAGTATCTGTGAAATCTGTCTGCAGACGATTAAGGGTAGAAAATTTCCAGTACGAGGTAATTATACAGAAGTGCATGGATACTATTAGTGAAAAGCTCCAAACAATAGACAGTAAGGAGGTCCTGGCTATAGAAAGAGAAAGCATGACATGGAGGGTTGCTGTGGTAGAAACAGTAAGGGGATGCGTAGGAAACAATGTGTGTAAAGATGGGAAAAGCGAACATCCTGGTGGAATGATGAAGTGAAGGCAGCTTGTAAACGTAAAATAGAATACGTACAGTATCCGAAATGACTCTTTACAAGGACGGATGAAGACAGGGAATTGTACGTAGATGAATGAAACAGAGCGAAACAAGTACAGTAACTGTTGAATCTAAGAAAAAAGCAATGGGAATATTTCAGTAATAACCTGGAAAAACTTGGTCATGCAGCAGGAACAGTAATAAAAATCTTAGAAAAGAAGAGAAAAGCCAAATGAATAGTGTTTTGGATGAATCGGCTGATATCATAATATATCCCAGGGAATCACTGGAGTGGTGGAAAGGAATATTTTGAAAACCTTTTCACCGAGCTCGATAGCTGCAGTCGCTTAAGTGCGGCCAGTATCCAATATTCGGGAGATAGTAGGTTCGAACCCCACTGTCGGCAGACCTGAAAATGGTTTTCCGTGGTTTCCCATTTTCACACCAGGCAAATGCTGGGGCTGTACCTTAATTAAGGCCACGGCCACTTCCTTCCCACTCCTAGCCCTTCCCTGTCCCATCGTCGCCATAAGACCTATCTGCGTCGGTGCGACGTAAATCAACTAGAAAAAAAAAGAAAAAACTTTTCAACGTCTAAGGAATTATTCTGTTGACATGGTGAACAACCGAGCTCATGGCGAGGAGAGTAATGGTGTTAGTGAAATGACGCTTGAAGAACTGGAAAAGATGTTAAATAAACTTATTTTTATAAAGCTGCAGGAATACATGAAATTAGACCTGAAATGGTGAAATATAGTGAGAAAGCAGGAATGAAATAGCTTCAGAGAGTAATAATATTAGCGTGGAATACTAGTAAGATACCATCTGATTAGTCGAAAGCAGTGATGCACCTACAAGCAGGAGAACGGGAAGGATCGCAACAAATATTGGGGTATTTCATTGATCATTATACCTGGCAAGGTTTTTCACTGGGAGGGCGCGATGAGTGGTTGAAAGTAAGTTGGATGAACACCAGAGGAACTGCCAGGATCAGATTTTCAGTAAGCGCCAGGTAATTGAAACATTCTACGAGAGGAATAGACAGTTATGTTTAATAGATCTAGAGAAGGTGTAGGGCAGAGTACCTCGGGAAAAGGTGTTGGCCGTACTGGTGGATAATGGGATTAATGGTATATTATTAAAAGCAATTGGACAATTGAACTGCAGTCAGAATTGATGGTAGAATGAATTCTTGGTTCAAGGTACTTACAACGGTTAGACAAGGCTGTAATATTTCAGTTTTGTTGTTCGCAGTTTAGGGGCTGCCTGGCCGAGGCGGTAAAGGCGTGATCGGTTCGCCCGGAAGGACGTGGGTTCGAATCCCAGTCAGGAAGTCGTAAAATTTAAGAAACGAGATTTCCACTTCCGAAGGTGCATATGGCCCTGAGGTTCACTCAGCCTACACCAAAAATGAGCACGAGGTTAATTCCTGGGGGCAAAGGCGGCCGGGCGTAGAACCAACCACTCTACCCCATCACGTGCCGCGGTTAACAACGGTGGAAGCCTTTACCTTCCACTCCTCCAAGGGCCTTCATGGCCTGTACGGAGGTGACTTTGTCTTTGTTTTTTGTTCGCAGTTTACATGGATCATCTAGTGAAAGGTATAAAGGAATTCAGTTATATGGAAATGTAGTAAGCAGTTTGGCCTATCCGACGACTTAGTCTTGATGACAGACAGCGCTGAAGGTCTACAATCTAACATCTTGGACCTTGAAAATAGGTGCAATGAGTATGATATGAAAAATTGGCCTTTCCAAGGCTAACCTCACAGAATTGAGTGCCAGGTTGGGAATACAAAACTGGAACAAGTAGACCATTTCAAGTATTTAGGCTATGTATTCTCCCAGGATGGTAGTATAGTAAGGGAGACTGAATCAAGGTGCAGTAAAGCTCAAGCAGTGAGCTCGCAGTTGCGATCAACATTCCGTAAGAAGGAAGTCAGCTTCAGGACGAAATTCTCTTTACACCGGTCAGTTTGCAGACCAAACTTGCTGTACGGAAGTGAAAACTGAATTGAATCGAGATATCTTACTAAGAAGCTAGTAGTAACAGGCATTACAGTAACGAGAATGATCGCTGGTACAAATAGTTGGGAACAATGGCGGGAGGAGGGGGGGGGGCTATCGGAATGAGGAGATAAATCCTGTTTGGAATGAACTCGCTGGATGACGCGATACGCATAAACTGGCTTCGGTGGTAGGGTCATGAGAGCCGGATGGAGGAAGATAGCCTACCTAGAAGAATAATGGACTCGGTCAGGGAAGGTAAGAGAAGTAGAGGGAGACCGAAGCGACGACGGTTAGACTCACTTTCTAATGATTTCAAGGTAAGTGGTATGTAACTAAACTAAACTAAACTAAACTAAAAATTCACAGAGGCTTGCAGCCTGAACACTGAAAGGCATAACATTCTACATTGAATATGTATGTATGTATGTATGTATGTATGTATGTATGTATGTATGTATGTATGTATGTATGTATGTATGTATGTATGTATGTATATAGGTATGTATTTATTTTTTCATCTACGAAATATGTAATCCTGCAAGTGGTTGAGCGGTTTGCGTCATGGAGCTATTAGCTTGAATTCGGGAGACAGTGGGTTCGAACCCCACTGTCGGCAGCCCTGAAGATGTTTTTTCCGTGGTTCCCCATTTCCACATATGGTTAATGTATGCATGTATGAATGGTGATTATTTATTTTAAGGAGAAAGGGCGAGATAATCCCTTAATTATGGCCACGGTAAGCGTCAGAAAAGGCATCTGACTGTAGAATTGGGCTTAATACATACGTAGTGCCGACTAAAAGTAATTGGGAAAAGGCTATGGAAAAGAAAAAGACAATACTTTGTAAATTTCCTCTAATCACAGGGCTCTTAGTTTCCGGCAATCCTGGGTCAAAAGAATCAGTTACGTGCTTAAGATACTAAGATTCAAACATTGATTAAGAAGTGTAGCCGTTTAAACGCAATAAAATATCCACATTACGACTCTAATTCGTAATCCTACCTTCACAGTAAGTGTTCGACGTTGTAGATTTCACAAGTACAGATAGAGATGGCGAAGCTTCGTTAGAACAAGGATTATATAGATAATTTAGAGCCCATATGTAACAGATAGATAGGTAATAAGTAGGAATTAAGCAGATATAATGTATCACACAAGAGAGCGCATTGCTGGGGTATTATTGTATTTCAAGAGGGAAGTATCCCACTCAAACGCTAGCGAGCCGGGCTTTTAATTGGACAATAGCATTAATTTACATCTTTAAGCTGCTTTTTATTGTGCAAAATGAATTTTAGATGAAGTTAAAGTGACATGCATGCGTTTGACAGTGCTTCAGTTGCCGCGTGTAATGATATCCTATTGAGGAAGGGTGAGAAGCTGGCTAATGTAGCGCCACGTGCCACTTTATTTTTTAATCGCCGATTGTTGCTGCCTCTAGCAGGTACTCCACCCGCCACGTGCTGTTAAAAAACACAACACCATTTCTACTCCATTAACTGGCCTGTCATTGTCACATTGGTCAACCTCAACCACCACATGCCATAGAGAAGCGTGAGAGAGCACGAGCAGGTGCTCCAGAGTCTTGGCGGGAAATGGATGAATATAGAATATAAACAGCATGTTCTCCCAGGAGACACCATTCATACTGAGGAAGGGCACACGACAAGCATTGTAATCCCTGAATGATATCAAGTTCCAAGGGAAAGTTTTAATATGACGCCACGAACATAAATGCAGTTCAGTAATAATAATAATAATAATAATAATAATAATAATAATAATAATAATAATAATAATAAAGTCCGCCTCTGTGGTGTAGTGGTTAGTGTGTTTAGCTGCCACCCCCGGAGGTCCGGGTTCGATTCCCGGCTCTGCCTCGAAATTTGAAAAGTGGTACGAGGGCTGGAACGGGATTCACTCAGTCTCGGGACGTCAACTGAGTAGAGGTGGGTTCGATTCCCACCTCAGTCATCCTGGAAGTGGTTTTCCGTGGTTTCCCACTTCTCTTCCAGGCAAATGCCGGGATGATACCTAACTTCAGGACACGGCCGCTTTATTCCCTCTTCCTTGTCTATCCCTTCCAATCTTCCCATCCCCCTACAAGGCCCCTGTTCAGCATAGCAGGTGAGACCGCCTGGGAGAGGTACTGGCCATCCTCCGCAGTTGTATCCCCCGACCCAGAGTCTGAAGCTCCAGGACACTGCCCTTCAGGCGGTAGAAGTGGGATCCCTCGCTGAGTCCGAGGGAAAATCCGACCCTGGAGGGTAAGAAGGAGAATAAAGTACATTAAATTAAATTTCATGACATGATTAATATGGACAAATCATTGAACAGGAAACTTAGATTCGAGGCATTAAACACATGCATCACACCAGTATTTATCTACGTCTGCAAGACTTGGTCCCGCAAAAGAGATTAATAAAGGTTTACCAAAGAACAATGGATAGGAAAATACTTCGTATATCCCTGAGAGACAGAATTTCAAGAAGTTGCATCTACAGAGAACGTCATGCAACAGGTTTCAAGAGTTAAGTGACAGTGGGCAGGGCACGTAGCGAGGCTGAACCAGAACAGATGGACAATGATGTGGGATCCCTACAGAGACAAGGGAAATGGTGGCAGACGACTTTATACGTCTATTAGGATCTCACTGGACCAGTGCAATACGATGCAGATCTATTTGGAAAGCTTTACCTAATCAGTTGTCTAAGTGAAAAGTATTCGAATAAGTAGGCCTACGTGGTTACTTGGATTAGGTTTGAAGACTGACACAAGAGACATAAACAATCAATTCAATGTGGAATAGCTCGTCACGTGAGAGCGATCGTAAAGAGGCCCTTATACGAGGCCTTTGCTCTTTATGAGACACTACAGGCTTATTCATTCCATGTCACTCCGGCTGGTAGTGATAGTTATGATGATTACTATTTAAGGAGAAATATCGAGATCACCCAGTCCCCCCTCTTGATCACCAATCGTTGCTTCCTCTAGACCACTCACCACGTGCGTTTTACGAGCACGCCATAGTTTCTACTCAATTAACTGCCATGTCATATAATTTTAAGGTATTCAAACATATACCATACAAACATATATTTTCATTCAATTTTGTGCATGTCTCTCTTTGAATGCAATGGACTTCTACTATTTACATAGTTGTATGTCTTCTGACAAATAACTATAGACCTGCAGGTTAATTTGTACTAGGACACGCGACAGCCTTACCTTTGAGAATGATACCACGCAGAATCTTTCAACATCCTTGTTAAAATATTTGCGATTGAGTTTTACAGACAATTGCATTTGAAATTTCAACATCTTTGTATTTTTAAATGCTTCTTTACATATTATAAAAACAATCCAGGAATAAAATATATTCATACCGTCTTGGAAATAAATTCAATGGTTCCCTAAAAAACAGAATGGGAGATAATTCTAAAATGTCTGAATTGTTCATATGATACTTTCATAATTTTCATCCTCAAGATTTAACAGCCTATTTCTTGCCTTGGATTCGTCTATCTCTGTCAATGGGAGGACTTATTTGCACAAATAGGAAACCGAAAATTGCTATATCATGTTATTGCTTTCCTTACAATAATATAATAGGGCCAACTCACACAGCTATGTGGCCAAAATTACCAGTAGTTGTCTCATACGTCGATATAACTTAAAATACACCTGCCTTTCTTCCTACCGAAATGATATCATGTCTAAAGCGTTTAGCGAGATTTCATAATAGTTTACAGAAGATCACTTAGAGGAAATTCTCACATGACTCACATTGTTACTTCAAAGTTTTGACTTGGAAAGATATTACTGTATTAATGGAATTATTTTCAAAATGCCTTTTTATCTTAAAATGAGATGATGTCTGTTTGTTTCTTGCTCAATCACATGAAAACTGGTGGACCAATTGGGCCTAAATTTGGTACGATGTATCTGAACTATTGAACCCTTGATGGTCATGGGTTCACTATTAAGTTCAAGCAGTGGCTATTTCGATTACGAAATGCAGTATTCAACCGTTTGAAAATGGCGGTCACTTACATGTAGGCGTGTGATTAACGTGAGCATGTTTTATCAACTAAAAATAACAAATGGTTTGTCCTATCACAAAATACGGCCCACCCCGTGTACTTGAAATTTAATTTTCCACAAAAAAAAAAAAAATAGAAAGGAAGAAAGTCACAAGAATTATCTTCGTAACCCTAATGGTTTTCTCGGAAATGTATTAAAGCACGTGCTCTAGGGCACTTGCCCGTCGAGCGCTGTACGGCTGGATGAACTAGGGTGAATTACGCCAAAACCATTGGACTTATACCTGTTTGGCAATATTTAACCAATTTCGTTCCCAGTGACAAAAGAATTTACTCGTGTACTCGTCAGCGATAGGTACAAAGAGAAGTGACATCACTAAGAATCGACCCGTCTGCAACCAATACACTCTTGTTAGTTCTTCATAAACGTAAAAGTTATTGTGGTATTAATACAGACATCAATTAATTAATTAATGTTTCATAGACGTAATGAAGTGTGTGCTGTACGCATTTTAGTTTTCAACTGCAATTTTTGGGGAGTAGTGTGGTATATTAATTCGGTACGTTGTGTGGGCCTTAAGGAATATAATAAATGTCTGGGCTGGAACAAGTTAACTCAAGCATAATTATTTGACGGTAAAGGATGTCTGTAATATAAAGGTCGAGGGCAAAGAATAAACGTACATTTCTTTAGTGTTAGTTGTCAACAACTATATTAATACTATAAATATTTGGGAATAGAAACAGGAAATGTCCGCCTCTGTGGTGTAGTGGTTAGTGTGATTAGCTGCCACCCCCGGAGGCCCGGGTTCGATTCCCGGCTCTGTATTATTATTATTATTATTATTATTATTATTATTATTATTATTATTATTATTATTATAACACGATCCAACTCGTTGCCTGAATGGTCAGCGTACTGGCCTTCGGTTCAGAGGATCCCAGGTTCGATTTTTTCGATGTTAATCACTTCTGATTAATTCTTCTGGCTCGGGGACTGGGAGTATGTGTCCGTTCCAACACTCTCCTCATCATTTTCAGACAACATACCACACTACCAGCCATCACAGAAATACGCAATTGTGATGACATCCCTCCATATAGGGTAGGCATCAGGAAGGGAATCCAGCCGTAAAACATGGCCAAACCCACATGTGCGACGCAGTTCGCACCCGTGACCTCACAGGTATTGGTAAAAGCGGTAGCAAAAGAAGATTATTATTATTATTATTATTATTATTATTATTATTATTATTATTATTATTATTATTATTATTATTATTATTTCATTCATTCATTCAACTTCGCTAATCGGCCAACTAGGGACCACGATAAGCCTCACTTTACATTCTGGCATTTGTTCGTCTTTCGCTTGATCCACATCGTCTTCATTAGCTCACTGTGTTTAGCACGACGTTCTTCTGTCCATTTAGCACCAGTTGTCCGTTTTTCGTCCCGGAAAGTCCCAAAAGTCTTGATGGCTGCTCTGAAAAGATTTCGGTCTTGTGCATCTTCTGCTTGTAGGCCCAGTTCTTTAAGATCTTTCTTGACATTAACGTACCATGGCATTGCCGTTTTGGGTTTTGAGTCAAATATACTGAAGATACGTTTCGTCCACCGAGAGTCGATCATCCGTCGTATATGACCGTAGAAGCGAACTCTGCCTTTACGCATTATTATTATTATTATTATTATTATTATTATTATTATTATTATTATTATTATTATTATTATTATTATTATTATTATTATTATTATTATTCGAACATGCTATTACACATCAGTCTAACAAGGCCGTTGAAATGTATGAGCCAATCAACCCTACAAGGAAGAGCTTCACTAGGACTGATAATAGGTAGGTGTGCTACTTTTAGAGTTTTGAAATCAGATTTAGGATTTTGATTGTACATTTAGCATCTTGTAGCGTTTATACATTCATAATTTAGTGTTTCATAGAGTTTTGAACAAAAACATAGAATTTTAGATAATTCTGATAAAGAGATAATGTCTTTTGACAATATTAATAGGATTTCCAAATGTCACGAACTTCTCGGACAATCCGCGACTTTTTTTTTTTTTTTTTTTTTTTGCAAGCTGCTCTACGTCGCACCGACACAGATAGGTCTTATGACGGCGATGGGATAGGAAAGGGTTATGAATGGGAAGAAAGCGGTCGTGACCTTAATTAAGGTGTAAAAATGGGAAACCACGAAAAACCATTTCAGGGCTGCCGACAGTGGGTTTCGAACCCACTATCTCAGAGCTGCGCGATCTTAACCGCACGGCCTACTCGCCCGGTCGCGATTTTATAGAGTAAGAAATACGTCCGGGTCGAAAAGATGAAATTACGAGCTATTTTATAGTAACTTGGTTATTTCGATTTTTTTTTTTGCTATTTGCTTTACGTCGCACCGACGATGGGATAGGAAAGGCCTAGGAGTGGGAAGGAAACGGCCGTGGCCTTAATTAAGGTACAGCCCCAGCATTAGCCTGGTCTGAAAATGGAAAACCACGGAAAACCACCTTCAGGGCTGCATCATTGGGGTTCGAACCCACTATCCCCCGGATGCAAGCTCACAGCTGCGCGCCCCTAACAGCACGGCCAACTCGCCCGGTATTTCGAACTTTTAAAGTCAACTGCGAGTGATTTAAATTTGCCGCCAAATATCTAAGTCATCAAGAATAGGTATAAGTTATGTCTGATCGTGGAGATATGCATTACCCTTTCCCATAGCTGCAGTCATATTGCAATGATTGTCTTTCTGAGAAATAATATTCTGAATTGCTCAAAATTCCAGTTCCTGAGTATGATGTGAATCCCAATAGGCAGAAGAAAGGAACAGGAGCAGGTTAAGACATGTAGATGAAATACTGCAAGTGCATTACAACATGAAACATGTAGGCCTAAGTTGTAGTGAGTTTCATAGTTCAAACCAAGTTCCTTTCCTTTGTTCTTCACTCTGACAAGTACGAATGGTATGCAAATGCTTAAAGTACACAATTTATAGCAATACATGTTCTCGTCATTAAACTGAACGAGTTGGCCGTGTGGTTAAGGTCGCGCAACTGTGAGCTTGCTTTCGGAAGATAGTGAGTTCGAACCCTACTATCGGCAGCCATGAAGATGGTTTCCCTATTTGCATACAAGGCAAATGCTTGGGCTGTACCTTAATTAAGGCCACGGCCACTTCATTTCCACTCCTAGCCCTTTCCTATCCCATCGTCTCTGTAAGACATATCTGTCTCGGTGCGACGTAATGAAAAATTGTAAAAGCAAAAATAAAAAGTCTCGTCATTAAATGAAATTGATAAAACACACTGATGTTATTTTCTTATGATAAATGCTCTTTTTATCGGCCGTACTTTTAGGTAAATTACGTTCTGGTTTTGGACTTCCGGATTATGGCAACCCTAAATAAAAATATTAGTAATTTTTAATAACATTTTACGTTTTTATATGGATATAGGCTAGAAAAGACAAATTTATCCAGATGCAAAATCAGAATAGTAAAAAGAACTGTAAAAAGTTATGTTTATGAATCAGTGACCCTGTTGAAGAAAACATTTTGTTCCGTCAGTCGTATTCTCCTATCACTTACAATAATTAAATTGCATTTACTGAAATACATTTTTTTTCATCATCTACAATCTTGGCAGGACCTCAAATACATCGCAGAGTTGCTTGGCCGAAGTGTGTGTACATTATATCAACAGTTAAGAACATTTGCATGCAGTCTAAGGGTGCACAAACCCCTCGGTTCTCGGTTTCAGCTCCCGGAAGAAAAATTATTCTTCTTTCTTGATCTGTTTACCCTTCAGGGTTGGTTTTTCCCTCGGACTCAACGAGGGATCCCACCTCTACCGCCTCATGGGCAGTGTCCTGGAGCGTGAGACATTGGGTCGGGGATACAACTGGGGAGAATGACCAATACCTCGCTCAGGCGGCCTCACCTGCTATGCTGAACAGGGGCCTTGCGGGGGGAATGGGAAGATTGGAAGGGATAGATAAGGAAGAGGGAAGGAAGCGGCCGTGGCCTTAAGTTAGGTACCACCCCGGCATTTGCCTGGAGGAGAAGTGGGAAACCACGGAAAACCACTTCCAGGATGGCTGAAGTGGGAATCGAACCCACCTCTACTCAGTTGACCTCCCGAGGCTGAGTGGATCCCGTTTCAGCCCTCGTACCACTTTTCAAATTTCGTGGCAGAGCGGGAATCGAACCCGGGCCTCCGGGTGTGGCAGCTAATCACACTAACCACTACACCACAGAGGTGGACCGGAAGAAAAATGAAAAATATAAATATTTATTTGAAAAAAAAAAACACGTCAGCTCCCCATTTATATCTCAGTTTGTGCAGAAGTGTGTTAATACTTACTCCAGCTTCGTAATGTGGAGTTGGGGATCAGGTGAAATAAAATTGTATGGAATGTTTTACGGCCAGATTCCCTTCCTAACGCCAAACTCAGGTGAGGAAGTAATGACTACGAAATGAATGATGTCAATGAAATTGGGTAAGGAAGCTGAAGGAATCGGCCGTGGTCTATGAATAGGAACTGTCCCCGCATTTACCTGGAAGTGAAAATGGAAAACCATTATCAGGACAGCCGACGGTGGGATTCGAACCCACTGTCTCCCGAATGCAGAGCTTGGCTCCATAGCCGTAGGGCGTTACAACGCTCGGCTTCTCCGCATAGTTATATTATACATCTCAATTTGAGTAAATTTCGCATTCTATCGCATTCTCGTTCTCAAACGGCATTGTAAAGTGGTTTACAGGTCGTATAAAAATGTAAATGCAAGCCTTTGTAAGCATCTGGTGTATTACTGTTATTGCGAACAATCACCCCTTCTAGTGATAGGACTAGCGTCGCTTTTATCTCTGCTGCTTTCAAAGGATGAGAGTGAGACAGATTAATAATATTCTGGTAAAATAACTTATGTCCGCCTCTCTCTGTGGTGTAGTGGTTAGCGTGATTAGCTGCCACCCCCGGAGGCCCGGGTTCGATTCCCGGCTCTGCCACGAAATTTGAAAAGTGGTACGAGGGCTGGAACGGGGTCCACTCAGCCTCGGGAGGTCAACTGAGTAGAGGTGGGTTCGATTCCCACCTCAGCCATCCTGGAAGTGGTTTTCCGTGGTTTCCCACTTCTCCTCCAGGCGAATGCCGGGATGGTACCTAACTTAAGGCCACGGCCGCTTCCTTCCCTCTTCCTTGCCTATCCCTTCCAATCTTCCCATCCCTCCACAAGGCCCCTGTTCAGCATAGCAGGTGAGGCCGCCTGGGCGACGTACTGGTCATACTCCCCAGTTGTATCCCCCGACCAAGAGTCTGAAGCTCCAGGACACTGCCCTTGAGGCGGTAGAGGTGGGATCCCTCGCTAAGTCCGAGGGAAAAACCGAACCTGGAGGGTAAACAGATGATGATGATGATGATGAATATAACTTATTTAAGTCCACACCAGAAGACATAGCGCACTGCAAACGCTATATCTCACCAAAGATGTAAGTGAGCTCCTTTGGTAATATTTAAATATCGGGCTATTATTTTCGCACGCTTCATCTAAGACCACTTATCACTGAAAAAAAAAAAATGGAAGTCTCATCTGTTAGTTCCTTTTGCTCAACTACGCGGCGAATATCTCCAAACCTTTCGAAATTCCATGTAGGCCTACCTTATACCAATAGGGGCGGTTTATCTTCTCTTTCTGCCGGGCTGAGTGGCTCAGACGGTTGAGGCGCTGGCCTTCTGACCCCAACTTGGCAGGTTCGATCCTGGCGCAATCCGGTGATATTTGAAGGTGCTCAAATATGTCAGCCTCGTGTCGGTAGATTTACTGGCACGTAAAAGAACTCCTGCGGGACGAAATTCCGGCACCTTGGCGTCTCCGAAAACCGTAAAAGTAGTTAGTGGGACGTAAAGCAAGTAGCATTATTATTATTATCTTCTCTTCCTCTAGGGGTAGCTGAAGGAGAAAAGAGCGAGTTGGCCGTGCGGTTAGGAGCGCGGAGCTGTGTCGGATCAGCCTTGAAGATGGTTTTCCATACTTTCCCATTTTCACGCTAGGCAAATGCTGGGGCTGTACCTTCATCAAGGCCACGGCCGCTTCCTTCCCACTCCTAGGCCTTCCTATCCCATCGTCGCCATAAGATCTATCTGTGTCGGTGCGACGTAAAGCCATTTGTAAAGAACAATACTCCTCTCGGTATATTCACCTAGAGTTTATTTTTGTAACTTTCAAATTCAGGTCGTGAACTATTTCACAGTTGAATATACCTCCACAGAAATCATTCGCTCCTAATACCAAGCTTGATCTTGGAGGTTATTCAATAGGCAGACAGCAGCGCAGCACTTGTCTTGGCGCTCTACAGTTCTACGTGTTACTACTAGATAGTACTTCGCTCGCACTGCATTGATTGCATCCACTAAAAAGTTGCACCGTTCACATTCCTGACGATGACAGCTGTTATTATGAGCAAGGTCTCCTCAGAATTTCTCGCTCTTTCATTTGAGGTTAATGCTCATGGGCAGTCCGGCTCCTTGGCTAAATGGTTAGTGTGCTCACCTTTGGTCACAGAGGTCCCGGGTTCGATTCCGGGCAGGGTGGGGAATTTTAACCATAATTGGTTAATTCCCCTGGCACGAGGACTGGGTGTATGTGTCGTCTTCATCATCATCATTTCATCCTCATCACGACACGTAGGTCGCCTGCCGGCGTCAAACCTAAATCTAAATCTAAATAATCTAATCTAAACCTGAATCTAAATAATAAGGGACGGGCGGGCCCGGGCCACCCAGTATACTCCAGCAGAATATACAGGGTGAGCCATTTTAATCTATCGGAGCAAATATCTCGAAAACTACACATCGGATCAAAAAAATGAATGAAAGTTGTTTGTTTCGGCAGGGGACATCCAATGATACCAAACTCCACCCCCTACCTACACCCTCTGGGGACGGAGGAAGGGGGGGGGGAGGAAATCTTAAACAGGAACCCCCATTTTTTATTGCAGATTTGAATTCCCCAGAAAAAAATACCCCAATTTGACCCATGATTAAAGTCATTTTGGCTAACAGATGGCGCTGTAATCGACAAAATCATGGTTAAAAATTCATTAAAAAATGGGGATATTTCGAGAAAAACACATTATATCAGAAAAATAAAAGTAAATGTAAACGATATTTTCAAAATTGATATCCTGGGGCACCATTATTTACCGACGCACCCCACCCCACTTATGGGAGTGGAAATTATTTCAAAATCTTCAATGGGAAACCAATTTTTTAAATCAAATCTTGGTTTTCCAGTACCAAATCGAATGTTTCGATTTTATTATTGATGAAATTTTATTTTTAGATGACGCTGCAATCAAAAACGATGGGAAAGTTCGTTTATTTGTTTATCAGTAACTAAATACTACTTTTGACGGTGAATAATGGTGCCCCAGGATATCAATTTAAAAAATATGGGGGTTCCTATTTAAGATTTCCTTCTCCCCCTCCCCTCCTCTCCCCTGCCGAAACAATCAACTTTTATTACCTTTTTTTTTTGATCCGATGTGTAGTTTTCGAGATATTTGCGCCGATAGATTAAAATGGCCCACCCTGTATTTGAATTTTCGATTTACAAGCTCATCCCCGTTCTTTCTGTGTATGATCACTGTTAGACCGATGTCGGGTCTTCTTCCTCTCTCAGTCTGTACTGGACTCGCTTGGATTGCGGATGGGAAGGTACAACACAGTCTCCAAGATAAATGATAAATTAAGCGTCATATTCACTCAACCACGTTGTTCTTGGAAGGTCATAGAACTGAAATGCAGAGACAGTTTCACAAACCACCGATAGCTCCCTTCTCGAAAGGCCTGGTAAAATCCTCTACGGTACTTCTGGGCGAAGGCCATCCGCTCCTTCCACAACTTTCCTTTCTTATTCCTGGCTCAAATGTTGATCAGTTCCATGAAACATTTTGTGTTATGAGGGTGTTGTTGAGACGCCTATTATAATGAGTTATAACATTGAAAGTACTGCATGTAATTCGTAAATGGTATGCGATAGCATTTTATGAATCCAAATAGAGATACAGTGTGCAGTTGGCTTCAAATTCCGTAAAAATAACGGATGGCTTTGCTACTCTCACAGACTGAGGGACAAATTTAGTGGAAAAAATAGGTTAGTTCTAAAGAGTGGAAAATGTGCTTCCTTGTATAGTCTGAGGGATGATTAGTGAATTTTTCTTAGGCGTATTGACTTGGACCGGCGTTCATTCAGTCTTGTGCCGTCAAGAGAGGTGATATGGAATGGATCGTAGCTTCTTTAGAACAAACCACTACCACCACCGCTGCTGCTGCTGCAGCCGCCGCCGCCGTATTCATAACAAGCTGATCGATCATCCACAATAAATTAACCACACTGGCAAGGATCCCATCAACTTCAGTTATCCGTAAATGAAATGGAAATGGCGTATGGCTTTTAGTGCCGGGAGTGTCCGAGGACAAGTTCGGCTCGCCAGATGCAGGTCTTTTAATTTGACACCCGTAGGCGACCTGCGCGTCGTGATGAGGATGAACTGATGATGAAGACGATACATACACCCAGCCCCGGTGCCAGCGAAATTAACCAATTAAGGTTAAAATTCCCGACCCTGCCGGGAATCTAACCCGGGACCCCTTTGGCCAAAGACCAGCACGCTAACCATTCAGCCATGGAGCCGGACAGTTATCCGTAAATATCAAGTGATTAAATATCAAGAGATTTTAAGCAGGGGTGGACAGTGGATATTTTGCTAGTTGATTTACGTCGCACCGACACAGTTAGATCTTATGGCGACGATGGGACAGGGAAGGGCCAGGAGTGGGAAGGAAACGGCCGTGGCCTTAATTAAGGTACAGACCCAGCATTTACCTGGTGTGAAAATGGGAAACCACGGAAAACCATTTTCAGGGCTGCCGACAGTGGGGTTCGAACCTACTATCTCCCGAATACTGGATACTGGCCGCACTTAAGCGACTGCAGCTATCGAGCTCGGTCAGTGGATATTTAGACGCACAATTAAACTTGGTGTGATTGCTAATAATATATATCCTGTTATATTAGAGTAATAAAATCTTCTTGAAATTAAAATAAAAATAATAAGAGCAATAATAAAAGAAACATAAGGGAAACTCTTGTCAGAAGGGTGTGAATTAAGTGAATCTCAGATCTGGAAAAAATTAAATAATATGAAATCAAAAACACAAATGAAAACAGACTAATAAGAAACAAACTGGAAATAAAAAATTAAAAAAAAGTTGTCTCAAAGCAGTGGGAAAATGAGTTTCACAAATTAATGCAAGGGGAAGCAAATCCTTCCACATGCAGATTACGAGGTAGGTACTGTATATCTTAATCTTATTTATGATTAAATCAACCGTTTTACCTGATAAAACTGAGCAACCATCATCTATACTCTAAGGTCAGGGCTTGACAAATTTCGAGTGTCAGACCACCTTGGAATTTAAAATTAGTGTGTTTCAGCTAGTCATATATATAGTTCTTCCAGACACATGTACGGACCCTGGCCAAGTAGCATCAACACTTGTAAACTGCTTCCTGGCATTGTATGTTGCTTTTAGATACTATGGAATCCATTTCTGTTGACATATTCATCACCATAAACGATCGGTATGTGCGTACAGTCTATAGCACCTATTGCAGAAGGAAAGACATACTTCTCCTGCCATCTGTTTTTCTCAGTTTCTAGTTCTTCAGCAGAAGAGGAATATCTAATCCAATAGCTAGTCTTCCTTACTATAGCAGTCATTGTTTTAGGAACAGTCAAGGGAACAGTTGTCTGATGAACTCCAATGTCTTCCTAAAAATCACTCTGAAAAACTAGATATCCCACGAAACGAAGAAAAATCTCATTATTTCTTCATTTGATAAGGCAGAACCTCTTGTTTCATAACTGTCACCTAGAAAAAGTTCATTTATCCATTCTGCATTACGTCTCTCGAACCTAAAGAGGGTTCGGTAATAAGATTCGCGCGATATTCTGCAAGCTTTATAAAACCTTTCTGGGCGGTTCACCAAAATACTTTCTGCCATTGCGCGGTAGTCTACCTCGTTTAGAACTTCCTACTGAGGTACCTTCAAAATTCTGTAGCACACACTCCTTCTTCGAAGTACGTACTACTTTTCATTCATTCCAGAGGCAAAGCAGATTCTCTCCAGGAAATCAGGTGCTCCATTCTATTGTAGATCCTTCATGTCTAAGCACCTACTGCGGTAAAGGCGTGCTCGGCTCGCCCGGAAGGACGTGGGTTCGAATCCCCGTCAGGAAGTCGTAAAATTTAAGAAACGAGATTTCCACTTCCGGAGGTGCATATGGCCCCGAGGTTCACTCAGCCTACACCAAAAATGAGTACCAGGTTAATTCCTGGGGGCAAAGGCGGCGTGGCGTAGAGCTAACCACTCTACCCCATCACGTGCCGAGGTTAGCAATGGAGGAAGCCTTTACCTTCCACTCCTCCAAGGGCCTTCATGGCCTGTACGGAGGTGACTTTGCTTTTTTTTATGACATGAAGGACATGCCCTGATAACGTAAGAAAAAAAGGTGCTCGGTTTTATTCATACCACCCCTTGACCTAAGGCGTTAGCGATGGCCTGTGTCTACACACTTAACATCTCTTTCAACACAGAAGAGCGTTAAGTGGCTAAAGTTGATAACACCAGTAGCAGTGAGTGAAATGCCGCCAAGGCAAAACCCAGAGTCCTTATGATAAAAATCCTTTTAACAGGTATCTTCACCAGAGAACTTACTTTATCCCTGTCAGATGGCAGTGTTTGCAGATATTATTTAGAGTATCAGGCACGCTGGGATAAGTATGGACGGAAATGTTTTAAACAATATTTGAAGATTACGTTGGTGATCAGGGAGAACTCATGTTATTAACTGCTAGTCCGGCAACTCGTAAATGTGTTACGTATGCAAGTTTGAAAGGCGAAAATGACTTCTGTTTGGGTAGACATGGATGATGACATTCATGCTTTTTTTAAAAGAAAAACGTTGATTGTTAAGGAGGTGTTGAACTCGACTGATAGTAATAATAATGCAGTTACATTAATACTGTATGAGATTTATGCAGGTAATAAAAGGTATTTTGCTTTACAGAAAGTATTAAAGTCACATAGCTCAATAGAAATATTGAGATGGTGGTGCACTACGGATCGCGTAACTGTAAGCTTGCATTCGGGAGAGGTATGTCCGAATCCTACGATCGGCAGAAGATGATTTTCCGTAGTTCTCTGTTTTCACACCAGGTATACGCTGGAGTTTACCTTAATTAAGGCCATAGCCGCTTCCTTCCCATTCTTATCTCTTTCCTATGTTATTGTCACTGAAAACGTATTTGAGTTAATGTGATCTTCAACCACAAATAGAAAATTGAAGGTGCTGAGATACTGTTTGGCCCGTAAGAAGATGGTGGGTATTGGAGAATTAGTAATGCTCCAGAGCTGAAAGATTTATATTAGAAAGACATTGCCTCAAAGATTTAGAGTAACAGATTTGACATGTGGAGAGAATGTCAGAATAAAGTGCTGCGCAAAAGGTTTTCAGTGGAAAACCAGGAGGACATGATTTATAGGGAAGGCTGAGAATAAGATGACAGGATGGCACTGAGCCGGAGCTGAAAAATATAGGTGCCGATATTCTAGCAAGAACCCGACAGATTTGGTCACTCGCTTTGTTCCTATTCATTATAAGGTGGCAAGTGACATTGCGTGCTGTTGATACCATGCGCTTACTTCGGAGTTACCTTGTTACTATTTGTTGTAATTGCTACCTCATTGGTAGTGTGTGCAACTTCTGATCTCAAGTTCGCGGGTTCGATCCCAACTGAGGTAGTCGATTTATGAAGGACGGTCAATAATCTTGGTACCCCATGTCATTGTTGTTGACAAGTTAAAGATCCCTGGGGGGCACTCGGTGTCACCCGACAAAATTAACTCAGCGTAAAATGTAAATTCGTATCCTCGTCCCTTACTACCTGATTACATAAATCCTAACTCATCACCACATTTGCCTAGTAACGTGCTGAGCAGGGAAACAGGCCGATACTCCCAGAGTAATACTTCTTCCCAATCCTCCCTGCTGTCTCTTTCTCTTCTTAAAATTAACAGCATGTCGGAGGCGATGTAGTTTGTGTTGATCGCCACACGGGGGGATGCGGGACGAACCCAGTTTGGCAGTTCGAGCCTGGCTCAGTCCGGTGGTATTTGCGAGGAAAAATTCCGGCACCTCAGCGTCTCCGAAAACCGTAACATTATTATTAATGAACATTACGAAAAATGATTAACATTTATTTATTATTATCCATTCCGTTTACCTTCCAAGGTTGGTTTTTCCCTCGGACTCAGCGAGTGTCTTGGAGCGTGAGACATTTGGTCGGGGTGATACAACTGGGGAAGAGGACGAATACCTCACCCAGGCGGTCTCACCTGCTATGTTGAACAGGGGCCTCGTGGATGATGGGGAGATCGGAAGGGATAGACAAGGAAGAGGGAAGGAAGGGGCCGTAGCCTTAAGTTAGGTATCATCCCGGCATTTGCCTGGAGAAGCGGGAAACCACGGAAAACCACTTCGAGGATGGCTGAGAAGTGAATCGAACCGCCTCTACTCAGTTGACTTCCCGAGGCTGAGTCCTCGTACCACTTTTCAAATATCGTGGCAGAGCCGAGAATCTAACCCGGAACTCCGAAGGTGGCAGCTAATCACACTAACCACTACATCACAGAGGCGGACAACATTTATTTTAACAAGTTTAATGGATCTGTTAGAGCCCGAAAGAATAAATAAAACGCAAAATGGCACGTAATTTAAATACTGACGTATTTGTCACATTTATTTGGGGGCGGATTCAAGACTTCTGGCATCATTTTTGTTGCATGAGCTTTTCAATGTTTGGTGTAAGGTTCTGCGCACTGTTTAGTCTCAGAGAGTTTTGGAGGTGAACGTCTGATATGGAAGAATGGGGACATATTTTAATTCTAGAAAATAGATGTTCATACAGGTGCGTAGTATCGAACATACTGAAGATTTTAGCAGCCAGTCTGTGTAAGGAAACCTTTCTTTAGAAAAGTTTTAGTAGAAGTCAGGAAGAGTTTTGCACGATATTCGATATGTTTCTAGGATTGTCTCTTTGCAGATTTGTGGATCATGCATTAGGTCAGCTGAGAGGGAAGATGTGCGATTGCTGTGAAGAAGGCACAGCCTTAGAGACAAACTAGAGCGAGAAGGAAGTAGCCCAGAGCTTTTCCTGGGTACTGTAAGGGCCACGTTGGCCGACATTAGCCATATTAGCAGGCCTGGTATATTATGTTTGAGCCGCGCGTGCGCGCTTTAAACAGTGAAAGATCGTCATTACGGATCTCCCCTGCCTACTTATCGATGTGCGTGGTTCTTCTGTCTAAATTGTGGTTGAGTATCTACCGTTGTCCGCCTCCGTGTGTAACGGTTAGCGCTATTAGCCCGGTCCTCGGGGGTCCGGGTTCAATTCCCGGTATTGCCAGAGATTCAAGAATAACAGGAGGGCCTGTATGCTGTTAAAATGGTACGTGCAGCTCACCTCCATTGGGGGTGTGCCTGTACCACTTCGGTATGAGGAAACGAGTTTATCTTTGTCCGGCTCCATGGGTAAATGAAATGGCGTATGGCTTTTAGTGCCGGGAGTGTCCGAAGACATGTTCGGCTCGCCAGGTGCAGGTCTTTCGAGTTGACACCCGTAGGCGACCTGCGCGTCGTGATGAGGATGAAATGATGATGAAGACAACACATACACCCAGCCCCCGTGCCATTGGAATTAACCAATTAAGGTTAAAATCCCCGACCCGGCCGGGAATCGAACCCGGGACCCTCTGAACCGAAGGCCAGTACGCTGACCGTTCAGCCAACGCGTCGGACGGCTCCATGGGTAAATGGTTAGCATGCTGGCCTTTGGTTCAAGGGGTCCCGGGTTCGATTCCCGGTCGGGAACTTTAACTTTCCTCTGGCTCGAGGGCTGGGTGTTTGCGAAGTCTTCAGCATTAGATTTCATCTTAGGTAGTGCCTCCCCCCCCCCCCTTCCCACATCCTCACAGACTCAAGGTCTCCTATACGGCGTCAATTCGAAAGACCTGCACTGGACTCTCATGAGGCCACACATTATTATTATTATTATTATTATTATTATTATTATTATTATTATTATTATTATTATTATCTGTGAGGTCGCGGGTGAGAACTGTGTCGCACATATGAATTTAGCCCTATTTTATAACCAGATGCCCTTCCTGGCGCCAACCCTGTATGGAGGGATGTGATCACTATTGCGGGTTTCTGTGGTGCTTGGTGGTCCAGTGTGTTGTCTGAATACGAAGAGAAAAGTGTTGGGACAAACACAAACACCCAGACCCCGAGCCAGAAGAATTAATCAGACGCGATTAAAATCCCCGACCCGGCCAGGCCTCAACGCTGAAAATTCAGCCAAATGAGTCAGACATTGCTATCTAATGTTGTATATTATTACTGAATACATTAAATTGTTAAATAATTTCGTATTATTGTACGTTTAGAGAGATCATGATTCAAGTAACACCAAACTTAACCTTTTCAAAACGACCCTTTTTCCGTGTGATAGCAGATAGGAAGATCCGGTTGCGTTCTAAATGTGAAATGTGAAGACACTCTGGGAGATTCACTTACGAACATTTACCAACAATACGCAAGTTGTTCATTGTTAAGCGTCAATTGTTTCCTCAATTTTGCTTGTTGCTGGCTTGCTTGTTGTTTTGTCGTACATTTGTTCAAGATGCAGTACACATTTCCTAAGTGCATGTTTAGTGAAAAATTATTGGATTACGAAGTCAAGGGCTTTCAGGAGAGAGTATGGTGTGCGCGATCTTCCTAAGTGAGACAGGATACTGTCTATAGGGAGGAACTTTGGACATGACTGGGTCTTTATTGAGCGAGTCTGGCAAGTATCGCACATTTGGTTTGCCAAACGTGGCAGGTGTTCAGACACATTTGCTTAGTTTCCTAGGAAGCCGTTTCGTCGGTTGTCTCAGAAGGTGAGTTATTCGTATTCGTGATCCATATGTCAAAGAGCAACGAAGGTAAAGAAAATGCGACCATACAAGTTGACTACCATTCACGAGTTGCAGGAGCCGAATAACGAAAAACCAGTCCGTTACAACATACAGTTCTTGGATTTTACTGTACGGCTACCGGGAACTGTGAACATCGCGTGGTTCACAGATGAGACCTGGCTCCATCTGACTGGCTACATCAATTTTAAAAATACCCGCATTTAGGCCACACATAACCCGAACAGAATTCACGAAAGACCCCTGCACCCACAGAAAGTCGTAGTTTGGTGCACAGTATCGGCAAACTGGTTTTTTTAAAGTTGCTTTACGTTCCATAGGTCTTATGGCGAAGATGGGATACGAAAGATCTAGGGGTGGGAAGGAAGCGGCCTTAGCTTTAATTAAGGTTCTCCTCAGCATTTGCCTGGTGTGAAAATGGGAAATCACGCAAAACCATCTTCAGGGCTGCCTACAATGGGGTTCGAATCCACTATCTTACGAATGCAAACGCACAGCTGCGCGCCCCTAACCGCACAGCCAACTCGCTCGGTACCATCCGAATTGTGGGTCCATTTTTCCTCTCGAATACGATGAATACAGACCGGTACAAAGACATTTTCCGCAACTGATGGCATTGAGCTAACTCAGGTTACTTTCAGCTAGACGGCGCGACTTTCACACGTGAACTTAGTCTCGCTCTGATCAGCAGCTTGCGTGGAGTCAAGTTAACTCTAATAATTTTTCGGACACCAAGATCACCGGACGACACCAGATTATTTCCCATAGGGTTATCTCACTGATAAAGTGTATCGAAATCGACCACGAACAATTGAAGATTTGAAGACCATCATCGACTGAAATCAATGGAATAGACGAGGAAATGTTGCAGCATGGAGCGACGGCTGTGTCTGCAGAAAAATGGAGGTCATTTCCAACATCTATTGTGATGGTAAGTGAATCTCTCACAATTTCTTCATATTTGGAACATGGTTCCATCTTCCTATCTGCTACCAGAAGAAATGGGGTCGTTTTGAAAACCACTCGGTTTATTTAAATCGCCCTCTGCTATCAAAGTAATTTGTTATCACTATCTCATATACTGACACAATCAATTGGTAACGAAATACTGCACTCGAGACAGTCGTACTTGTTATGACAATACTACCAATGTAAGAAATGACACTTTCTCTACAAATTCTTAGAAATGAAAACCTTCAGTATCAATTTATTAGGGAAATGGAGAGGTTTCAACAGAACCACATGAACAAGGGAATAATTTTAACTACAGCTTGGTAGAGGTCAGGAACTTACTTGCAGAACGATACATCAAAGTTATCACGAAATGTTGAATGTTTTGTAGGAATATAATTTTGTCGCCAACAACCGAGCTCATGGGAAAGCAAGACAATGATGATGGTGAAATTACGCTTGAGGAAGTGGAAAGGATGGTAAATAAACTTGTCACAAAGCAGCAGGAATAGATGAAATTAGGCCAGAAATGGTGAATATAATGGGAAGGCAGGGATGAAATGACTTCATAGAGCAATAAGATTAGCATGGAGTAGTAGTAATCTACCTTCTGATTGGTCAAAAATAGTAATTGTACCTATCTATAAGCAACGGAACAGGAAAGATTGCAACAACTATTGAGATATCTCATTGATCAGTATACCAGGCAAGGTGTTCACTGGGATTTTGGAAGGCAGGGTGCGATCTGTGGTTGAGAGTAGATAAGATGAAAACCAGTGTGGTTTCAGACCACAGAGGAGCTGTCAGGATCAGATTTTCAGTATTCGCCAGGAAAGTGAAAAATCCTACGAGAGGAATAGACAGTTATATTTATATTTCGTAGACCTAGAGAAGGCATATGACAGAGTACCGAGGGAGTACTGGGGGTTTATGGAATTAAATGTAGATTATTGAAATCAATCAAAGGCATTTGTGTTTACAGTTGGGCTGAAGTGAGAATTGATGGTAAAATGAGTTCTTGGTTCAAGGTACTTATAGTGGTTAGACAAGGCTGTACTCTTTCACCACTGTTGTTCGTGGTTTCCATGGATCATATGCTGATAGGTATCAAGTGGCAGGGAGGGATTCAGTTAGGTGAAAATATAGTAAGCAGTTTGGCCTATGTTGACGACTAGATCTAATGGCAGATTGTACCAAAAGCCTGCAGCTTAGAACTTGAAAATAGGTGCAATGAGTATGGTATGAAATGTAGCCTCTCCAAGACTAAATTGATGTCTGTAGGTAAGAAGCCCAAGAGAAATGAATGTCAGATTGGGGATACAAAGCTCTGACGGGTAGACAATTTCAAGTATTTACGATGTATGTTCTCCCAGGATGGTAGTATAGTATTAAGATTGAATCAAGGTGCAGTGAGCTCGCGGTTGCGATCAACAGTATTCTGTAACAAGGAAGTCAGCCCCAGATGAAACTATCTTTACATAGGTCTGTTTTCAAACCAATTATGCTTTACGTGAGTGAAAGCTGAGTGGTCTCGGGATATCTTATTCATAAGTTAGAAATAACAGACATGAAAGTAGTAATAATGATTGCTGGTGCAAACAGATGGAAACAATGGCAGGAGGGTGCATGGAATAAGGAGGTGAAGGATAAGTTAGGTATTAACTCGAGGGATGAAGCTGTACGCATAAACCGGCTTCGGTGGTGGGATCATATGAGGCGAATGGAGGAGGATAGGTTGCCTAGGAAAATAATGGACTCTATTATGTAGGGTAAGAGAATTAGAGGGAGACTAAGTTGACGATGGTTTGACTCGATTTCTAATTATTTAAAGATAAGAGGTATAGGACTAGTCACACGTAGAGGATTGTGGCGGCGGTTAGTAAATTCATAGAGGCTTGCAGGCTGAAAGCTGAATGGCATAACAGTCTATAATGAGTCTATAATGAAGATGTACGTATGTAGGAATAAAACTGTCTTTTTTCTGTCATAGAAGAGAACGAGTAGTAACTGACCGTGTTTAGAGCAAAGTTACGGACAAAAACCTGTCTTCTCATTCGAACTCACGGGGACGAACCATTTCTCTCAATCCTGATTTTAATTAATCATCATTATATTTGCTACTTCAATCACCATTAACTTCTTCTTTCTTCTTCTTTTCCTGCCGCTTTTTCCCACACCTGTGGGGTCGCGGGTGCGAACTGAGTCGCACATGTGGATTTGGCCCTGTTTTACGGCCGGATGCCCTTCCTGACGCCAACCCTCTATGGAGGGATGTAAGCACTATTGCGTGTTTCTGTGGTGGTTGGTAGTGTAGTGTGTTGTCTGAATATGATGAGGAGAGTGTTGGGACGGACATATACACCCAGTCCCCGACCCAGAAGAATTAATCACAAGCGATTAAAATCCCCGACCCGGCCGGGAATCGAACCCGGGACCCTCTGAACCGAAGGCCAGTACGCTGACCATTCAGCCAACGAGTCGGACTTCAATCACCATTAACTAGTTTTACAAAATAATTTAAAAGTCTACATGTAAAATACAGCTGTAACCATTCTATAGAGGGCTACCATCATATGAAACTGCTGGATGTTTAAGGTAAATATCTGAAAATATTTTGAACTCCGACAGTGATCCGCGTCTAAATATCACAAATCAAGAGGAGAAGTCTGTATAGATATGGACCGTACTTTTAATTCGAAATTAAGCAAGAGAACTTTTTTTTAAACCCAAGAATTCCGTTTCAGTTCAGGACAAATGAGTAGAAAGTATATCTTCTACATTATATATACATGCATACACATATCATTATAGATTGATACACCTTTCAGCGGTCATTCTTCAAGTTCCTGTGAATGAACTAAGCGCGTCTGCAATCCTCTGTTTTGCAACTAGCATTGTGCCCTCATCTAGTTCAACACCTTCAACCTTGAAATCACTAGAAAGTGAGTCTAACCATCTTAGCCTCCCTCTGCTTCTCTTACTCTCCATGGCCGAGTACATTATTCTTGTCAGTGACGCATCATCCTCCGTTCGCCTCACATAACCCCACAGTCGAAGCCGTGTCATACGTTCATCTTCATCATCGCCGGGTCATTTTTCAAACTTACACTTTATCTCCCCCTTTCAAACACTATGAAATAAATATAATACTTTACTACCCATATTCGAGAGGAAGGATAAGTCCGACTCATTGGCTGAATGGTCAGAGTACTGGCCTTCGGTTCAGAGGGCCCCAGGTTCGATTCCCGGCCGGATCGGGGATTTTATTCGCTTCTGATTAATTCTTCTGGCTCGTGGACTGGGTGTTTGTGTCCGTCCTAACACTCTTCTCTTCATATTCACACAACACACTACACTACCAACCACCACAGATACACGCAATAGTGATTACATCCCTCCATATACTGTAGGGTTGACGTTAGGAAGGACATCTGGCCGTAAAACAGGGCCAAATCCACATGCTCAACGCAGTTCGCACCCGCGACCGCACAGGTGTGGGAAAAGCGGTAGGAAAAGAAGAAGAAAGAAGAATTCGAGAGGAAGGATAACAAGCTCATGAAATGCCGAGATCTTCATTGATTTATCAATCCATATTTACTGTAGTTCGATATTTAAGTTTTAGTGATACTAACTGGTAAGCCATCAGCTTTACGAAAGGTAAGAGAAGGAAAAAGTATGTATATAAATAAGAAACTGTCTGATAACTTGGGTTATTGTGTAGTATGTATAAGTAATTATTCAAAGTTGAGATATAAGGTACTGCTCCAACATTTGCATTCAGTAAGTATGGACAAATCTGGGGGGGGGGGGCTATTTCTCAGAATAGTCGTTGTTAATGCCGGTATTCGAACTGCAGATCTCCAAAATGTGCAGTCTCTCGGTCCTACTATGTACAATAAGTAAATGCTTCCAACTATTATGGTGGATTAAACACGTTGTGTACTGTCGACTGAAGTGAAATATTAGTAGATACGTAAAATGTGTCGGTACTACTTAGGAATGAAGGGCAATGTTCTTTTTGTTTTTTTTAATTTTTTTATTAGCACACTACCTCCACCCTAACTGGGCACCAGCAATGAGAAAGGTGTTGCAAGCATGAAAACATGAGAAGGACAAAAGATCGGTGTCCTTTTCATCAGGGATGAAAGAAGCAGGGTAACTGTTCTATAAAAAGCCCCTTTTATCGAGAAAAATGGTGCTTTTACTGTCCCTCTTTTTTGTGCTTCCCTAAGGCAGGAGTTAGTGACTATAGAATAAAGTTTTAAATTAAAATTCATGAGGGGCCGGAATCCGTCTTTAACAGCTGAGTGGTGTTACATTCAGATTATTCACGTAAAATTTGGGACTTTCTTTCCTCCTCTCAGTTTAAATGATAATGCAAGTGGTTAACTGTCAATGCCAATGTAAAACTCATCCTTTTCTTTCCCTACTTATCTTCACAAAGTGAAGTAAGCCTGTCTCCTTGTCCGTGGGTGGCAACGGCTAGTAGATGAAAGCAAGTGACGTCATCGCACGGTAAGTTCTTTCTGCCTTTAGTTATTGATACTCACTTTTAGAAGTTCATTCAATCACGCATCTAATTTTGCAACTTTACTGTAAGCAAAGAATTACCTTTGCAGCTTTACGAAAGGCTATACGCTGGGCCAGTGTGAAATTATATACCGCTTTTCAGAGCTCAGGCTATCACTGGTATCATCTGGGATTCGGGCATTAGCGAGAAAATATATCTGGGCAGAGGTTTCCAATCAGTCATTAATGATCTGCATTTAGGGCTGTCACCCAGGTGGCAGATTCCCTATCAGTTGTTTTCCTAGCTTTTTCTTAAACATTTTCAAAGAACTTGGAAATTTATCGACCATTTCTCTTGACAATTTATTGCCATCCCTTACTCCTCGCCCTATAAACGAATATTGGCCCCAATGTGTCCTCTTGAATTCCAACTTGATCTTCATATTTTGATCTTTCCTACTTTTGAAAGCTCCATTCGAGCGTATTCTTCTATTTCTCATTCCACGCCAACTCTCCACTGACAGCTCGAAACATACCACATAGTCGAGCATCTTTTCTCCTTACTCCCAAGTCTTCCCAGCCCGAAGTTTGCAACATTTTCGTAACACTGCTCCTTTGTCCGAAATCAACCAGAAAAACCGTGGTGCTTCCCTTTGATTTTTCTTCCAGTTCTCGTATCAAGTAGTCCTGGTGAGGATCCCATACACTGGAGCCATACTCTAACTGCAGTCTTATCAGAGACGTATACGCCCTCTCCTTTATATCCATACTACAACCCCTAAATACTCTCAACAATGTGAAGAGATCTGTAATTTTTTTGAACGACCTTGTTAACATGATTACCCCAATGAAGATCATTTCTTATATTAACACATAGGTATTCACAGTACTCCCGAGTGTTCCATTGCCAGTGTAAATATTAATCCTCTGACTTAAAACTTACAGTATTATCAATTAATCGGTAATCCAGTTTTTGCCCGAACTGTAGATATGCTATATTATGCAACGCTTTGTGAGAAGGATAAATTAGACTGTATTCTAGAGGTTATCAGTGTCATCACTTAGAGTTGGTGGCTTTTATATTCATAATGCACGCCCCATTTTATTTTTTATATATATTTAGCACGAAATAAAATAAATATCACCTGATCCATCAATATGTTTAGAATTAATTCCAAGAAATTATAAAATATTCTGGATTCAGTGATGAAAGGGAGTAGCAGTCAAATTACACTCATTATCTTACTTTATCTTTACTCCTGTATCCCCTAATATCCGCACAATTCCAGTGTATTTCCTTTGAGTCATTCGATAGTGCAGCTATAACACTTGATCCAAGTTGATCACCGATGCCATTATGCGCAAGTGTAGGCTACTCTAATACAATATCGATGCAATCAATAATTCCCTAATATAATGCAGTAAATAATAATCATCATTTTTAGAATTCTGAGCAAGTCTGAGAGACGCCATTTCAAGTTGAATATAGTACAAAGGTGCTGTGGAATAGTAAGTTCATTTTAAACATTTTAGTTGTTCCCTGTTTTAAATTGATACACTTGTAGGAGTTGAAAAGTATCACCTAACTCGTTGGAAATATATTCCGAGGATTTGAAATTACCTGGAGGACATATGCTCAAGGAAACTGACACATAATTACTTATATATGCCGTTGTATGATGGACAGCTAACATGCGTACAACACCACTTGTAGCTTGTAGGGAAATTGCAGAAAAATTACGAGGATATTGACCATGATTTCATTCGACCATGCAATAAAATAATAACCGAGCGAGTAGCTACGCGGTTTGGATTACGTAGCTTTCAGCTTGCGTTCAGGAGAAGTGAATTCTAACCCCGTTCTCAGCAGCCTTGAAGGTGATTTTCCATAGTTTCACATTTTCACACCATGAAAATGCTGGAGTTGTACCTCAGTTAAGGCCACGGTTGCTTCCTTCCAACTCTTAGTCCTTTCCTATCCCATCGTCCCATAGGACCTATATGTGTTGGTGCGACGTAAAACAAATTGTAAAATAATAACAATGGTATAAGGAAAGTATAGTCATATATTACAGCTTCATGTATACATCAGCCCATATAGAGGATGTATCAAAAATCAACGGCAATACTCAGGAATGGAGTCCTCATATATAGGGAAGAAAAAAAAGGGTATGACAGCATGGGTCCGGAAACGCGTAATTGTAGAGTCCGACATTTGCTAGGCCACCACGCTCTCCTGACTTAAACTCTCTAGAGTCCAGGGTCACGTAAAGTCTGTCGTGATTCAGACTGGCGTTGATGATGAGCAACTCTGTTAGTACTGTTAGCCTGCCAGACATTACGCACTCTAGACATTTTTGATCGTGTTCGGCATTCAATGAGAAGATGAGTGGGGTTTGTATTCAGGCTGGAAGCAAGCACTTTGAACATTTCATCTGATACGTGAACAGTGTTGCAGCTGACGTTACAGACGTATTCAGTGTAACAATACAACTTTGTTGGGTGTGTCAGACTGCACTAACGTTTCGAAAGGCCGGATAACTCTGCAATTATGCAATTCCGGACCCATGTTGTCAAACTTTTTTCTTTTATTTTATTTTATTTTTTTATTTTATTTTATTTTATTTTATTTTTAAATAAGAGGAATCCATTCCTGAAGGTTGCCATTGAGTTTCGATAAAGCCTGTAGATCGGCGAAATACTATTCTATCCTGATATCTCCTTATCTCATTAATCTTTTATGTCTTTCCTGATGTAAACTCCCCGAAGATACGTAGAGCCTGTCGTGAATTCGACTGCCGTTACTGGGGAACAAACTCTGCACGCGCTGTGGAAGACTCCAAATCAATTCGTAGCAATAAATAAAGATATTCGTTTCTAGCAAGCCCATGTTTGTTTTATATATACATATATTTCTTTTGCTATTTGCTTTACGTCGCACCGGCGCAGATAGGTCTTATGGCGACGATGGGACAGGAAAGACCTAAGAATGGGAAGGAAGCGGCCGTGGCCTTAATTACGGTACAGCCCCAGCATTTCCCTGGTGTGAAAATGGGAAATCACGGAAAACCATCTTCAGGGCTGCCGACAATTGGATTCGAACCCACTATCTCACGGATGCGAGGTCACAGCCGCGCGTCCCTAACCGCACGACCAACTCGTCCGGATTTGTTATAATTTATCAGAAGTCCTGTCGCAAGAGAGGCAATGTAGAGACCGCTCATAAGTGTATATAACATGTATATTGCGCTTGAGAAAACAACAGAAGGTTTACCACTGGCTTTAACCAGAGCTGAATTTTAAACTGTCAGCACTTTGAAAGCTCCCCTACAATACGCCACGCTAATACGATAATCCGGATGACACGACCTTTAGTACAACCCTTCTTCTCTTCGCGGATGAAGTTAGATACGGTTAAAGGCTCGAGCAACCGGAACAAATAGTATGAAAGCCCTTTTGTGGGTTTAAAAAATAATCGACAGCTTCCATTTTGTTTAGCCATGTAAAGCCGCTAGTAAAAGTTGAGATCAGTGTCATTTCTTCAACAAATATTACCACTAGTGAGTTGAAGCTCCATTCACAACTTGTCATATTGACATTTAATCCTATCTGCGCCTACCAGAGCATACTTTTCTAACAACTTAATCAAATTAATATGTTTCGCAGCAACTGTGGAAAACGTATGTGAATGTAGACTATATGGTCACACGTATACTGTATATCCGCATATATGTGTAAATACCCACCAGATGCTATTTCTCGATGGATGTAGCAATTTTGTACATGTCTCTTGGCACAGGCCAGAACAAAATGTAGGTTCCCCTTAAGTCTCAATCTCAGTTGTTATTGTTGTTGTTGTTGTGTTGTTGTAGGTTAATTATGGTTTTTTTTTCTATTTGTTTGACGTCGCACTGACACAGATAGGTCTTTTGGCGACGATGGGATAGGAAAGACCTAGGAAGTGGAAGGAAACGGCCGTGGCCTTAATTAAGGTACAGCCCCGGCATTTGCCTGGTGTGAAAATGGGAAACCACGGAAAACCATCTTCTGGGCTGCCGACAGTGGGGCTCGAACCCACTATCTCCCGATTACTGGATACTGGCCGCACTTAAGCGATTATGGTTTAACTTCACTTTATTATCACTGATAATGTTAAGCTAGCAGTAAGCTCAACCTATAGTATTGTAAGCCGTAGTGTTAATAATAATAATAATAATAATAATAATAATAATAATAATGGCGTATGGCTTTTAGTCCCGGGAGTGTCCGAGGACAAGTTCGGCTCGCCAGATGCAGGTCTTTTGATTTGACTCCGGTAGGCGACCTGCGCGTCGTGAAATGTTGGTGAAGACAGCACATACAACCAGCCCCCGTGCCAGCGAAATTAACCAATTATGGCTAAAATTCCCAAACCTGCCGGGAGTCAAACCCGGGACCCCTGTGACCAAAGGCCAGTACGCTAACCATTTAACCATGGAGCCGGACAAGCCGAAGTGTTAAGCACTGGTAATACTTACATTGTGTGTGAATTTGTATATGATGATACCGGATTTAGAATGTTAAACTAGTAGTATTTCTGTCGTCGCCATAAGACCTATCTGTGTCGGTGCGACGTAAAGCCCCTAGCAAAAAAAAAAAAAAAAAAAAAAAAGTAGTATTTCTTGTAATATTTTTTTCCATGGAATTGCTTGTTGTACTCTTGTTGTTTGTTTGTTTGTTGTTGTTGGGTAATTATATTAACGTTATTATTACACTACTGTAAGTGACCATTGCCACCGGGATATTTCCCATTTGCGGTGTATTTGTTAATAATAATAATAATAATAATAATAATAATAATAATAATAATAATAATAATAATGTATGGCCGTGACAGTATGGAAGCTGCTGAGGTGTGGGTGGTGGTGAATAACATTCGGAGTACTAGTGCGGCTGGGTGTTATGAAAAGTACCACTCATAAGACCAGTAGTGCTGCAAAACTACTTCAGGTGCAGTGAGGAAATCAATGGCAAACTACCTCACTCCTCAGCATGCCTTGTAGGCTTCAGTATGCGGCCACCACCGGTTTTTGTAGTGTCCCTATAATCGCATAATCTTTGGTGGTGCTATTTGTGAATTCAACCAGCCACCGGACTGAAGACCTTACATACATAAATAAATGCATACACAGACTCTCTTATCCTATCTAAATTGGGAGGATATGCTAAGAAATGGTTGGCAGAGTTGTTTACTGACATGCTGCTGACTGGTCAAAAATTTCATTGGAGTTCAAGAAGGCAAAGATAATTTCTATTCTGAAACCTGGCAAACCCAGCAACAAGGTAGAAAGCTATCGAGCCATTGCCCTTCTTAGCTGCTGCTACAAACTTTTTGAAAAGTTTATATATAACAGAATAAGTAGCGCAATCCTAGAGCATATTCCTGTTGAACAGGCAGGCTTCAGACCAGGACATAGCTGCTGTGACCAAGTATTGTTCTCTTACATCCTTCATTGAGGCAGGATATCAAATGAAGCTGAAAACATCTGTAGCATTTGTTGATCTTACTGCTGCCTTTGACACTGTTTGGAGGGAAGGCCTTATCTACAAATTTCTGAACGATGACTCAACTGATTAACAACATGTTAAGTGATCGGAAGTTCCAAGTAATCACTGGAAGCAAGATAAGCAAGGAGAGGAAGCTAAACAACGGATTGCCCCAAGGATCAGTTCTCTCACCATTATTGTTCAAGGTGGTGGTGGTGATTACTGTTTTAAGAGGAAGTACAACTGGGCAACCATCCTCTATATAACACTAATCAGAGGGAAAAATGGAAGGGATCCGACACTTCGAAAAATGAAGATATCGGCCAAAGGAAGACAAGGGCCACGAACGGCGTGAAAACGAAAGACTCCCTAGCCCTCGCAAACCTAATAGCGTCGGGGTCGGAAAAGAACAAGAGCTGACCAAGGGAGGTCGGATAGGATAGATGAAAGTGAGGAGCCTGGCACAAGTAAGTGGAAACAATGCCAGGACTCAGCTCAGGGCCCCGTGGTCGCCAACCCACTCTCCAAAGTTCAGAGCCCCTGGGTCCTCTTTTAGTCGCCTCTTACGACAGGCAGAGGATACCGTGGGTGTTATTCTACCGCCCCCGCCCACAGGGGGACATTATTGTTCAACTTATATCTCTCTGACCTTCCTGACACTTCATCCAGAAAATTCTGCTATGCCGACGACTTGGCTCTAGCTGTACAAGATCAGGTAATGGAGACGACTGAAGAGATTCTGACCAAAGACCTGTCTTTACTGGAAAATTACTTCAAAATCTGGAGACTTCAACCCAGTGCAAGTAAAACAGAAGTGTCTTGCTTTCATTTAAATAATCGTTTGGCGAACGTGAAACTGAATGTTAGTTTCAGAGGGAGAATTCTTCGTCATAACTGGAACACAAAATACCTTGGTGTCATCTTGGACCGTACACTATCCTTCAAACAACACCTCCTGAACTTAGCACAAAAGTGAAGTCTCGAAATAACCTCCTTCATAAACTATGTGGAACTACCTGGGGATCTTCAGCAACCACTTAGCGATCCTCAGCCCTGGGTTTGGTGTATTCAAGTGCTGAGTATTGTGCACCTGTTTGGATGAACAGTCATCATACAGGGCTTGTTGACACCCAGCTCAATACCACAATGCGCATCATATTTGGCGCAAACACATCTACTCCAGTTCATTGGCTTCCACTGCTAACTGGCATAATGCCACCTGATCTACGCCGATCCAATGTCCTTATGAAGGAATTCCACAAGATCTCAAGAAATCCTAGTCTACCTGTGAATAGTGACCTGCCACTTCTGAATCTTAATAGACTAAAATCACGCCATCCAACTCTGCGTGATGCTGCTAACATGGGTGCTAAGGATTGTAAATCTCTTGATGAGTGGAAAAGTAGATGGGAAGCAGCAACGGATGTGCGCCTTCATACCTTCTTCTCAGGTCCCAGACTTCCAAGTGGATCCCACCTACCACGAAAGACCTGAACTGCCCTGAACAGAATCAGAACAGGACATGGCCGGTGCAGAGCCGCTCTTCATAAGTGGAAAAAGCTACCTAATCCAGACTGTGACTGCGGAGCTCCACACCATATCGTCAGAGAATGTAAGATTCGAGCCTATCACGGTGATGAAGATGACTTCCTGCTGGTATCTCCAGATGCTGTACATTGGATTGAAAAACTTGATATTCAATTGTGAAGCACAAATTACTTTGTTTCTCAGCTGTAAATATATATATATATATATATATATATTTACTGAACCCTTTAGGTCCTTATTGATGGATACCTACCTTCCTTACCTATCAGCAAAGTTCATGAGATCTGTCTCTTGGGTCGTTTCGGGTTCTTCGTCACTTGCTGAGGTAAAGGTAGGGTTCATTAATTCTAATCTATCTACTGGAATGAAAGGTCTGTTTAAAAGATTCCTATTTATTCAGGAAATTCTGAAGCAATCTGTCACTGGTATCATAGAAGTCAACTGTATCCACTGGACACCACAATCATTTTTACATAATGGTCAGAACACTGGTGTGAGACTTTAACGTAATTGCCTGATGGGCATTCTTACTAGAAACCATTGTCTCAATTATTAATCATTTAAGAAAGGAAAGTCTGGAAATCCTTAAATTCGGCTTCCATGTGAGACCACATGTACCATCATAGTGATTCGTTATGGTCCAGCCCTCGTAACACGAACTCTGGACTCTGGTTATAATTAAGGCCGTCCAATCGGTGTGTGCCACACAGTGGTTCTACGGCATGGACCCTTAATTGAATCGATGTGACCTGCGTCTATGTCATGGACCGACATCTAATCTTCTAAGTTACTTTAAAGTCATTGTGGATGATGACCGCAAGGAAATGATGCTACAATGGCATATGGCCCTAATCTAAGTCACTGAGGTTGATGACCCCCTGACCATCCAAGTTTCTAGGCTGAAGGCTAAACACAATTAAGTTACATCGGTTGATGACCAAAGTTTCCACTTTACTATCCCCAGCACATTCACTGCTCAATCAATCAAAGTTCAATAATTACAACAACAACAATGCTCACAAACTTGGTGGCAGTAAAATCCATTTCCTTCGGATATGTCCCCTTTAATCTTTACTTTATTTTAATATTCCCCAGACAACAAACTAAAATTTCCAGAATGCATCTCCAAGTTATTCGCTTGATTAAAGTTATTTCAAAATGCGGTTTCACTGAATTTAATAATTTAATAAATTTAAATGATTTAACGAAATTTTAACAAACAACAAATTTTATCTCCGCGGACTCTGGTTTCCTCACAAATTTCTACGCAGCTGTGATGTAAATTCAATATTGCGATGTTTATCTGGCTGGAAAAGAATTTTTTACATCATTCATGTCCAGCTATATATCTCATCTCGTGATATCATGCTTAAAAATCTAATCTAATCCTAACCGTTATTAACACTTGGATATCCTAATAATCTACGTACAAAGCAAACAACTCGCCATATCATTACGATGTCATATCTCGTCATCACTGAATTTTGCACACCCCTCGCAGACAAATCGATCATCACGACCATCGCTCTATATTTTGGACAATCCTGAAATTGGGTTACTCTGTTCCTTATACTCAAAGTTCATGGTTTCAAATGTTCATTCCGTCCCCAATTACAGTATTTCGCAATACTTAGATCAATACCGGCTATGAAATTTCAACTAAATCCAGCATTTAACATATCCCTGGCCGAGAATTACAGTACAATCTCAACTCCACTGTCCCGTTAGATAGCGGAGGTGTCTCACCCCCCTCGCTCGCTTGGCAGTTACAAGAACCACCTGGTTTATTCACAGTTGACTGACTTCTCAAATTGCTCCCTTTAAACTCTGCCGACATGATTAAACAAATACGATATTCTAACCAACAAAATGCACAGATATGCTTCAAGATGCCCACACTAATTATACGCGTTGCCAATTATACTGCTATGGGTTTCTATGAATTTCTTTCCATTCTCAACATTATAAAATATTCCTCGGGTTATCATATCCCGGCTTCAATGACAGGACTCTAACCTGATTCGCACATCTCATCTCAACTCATATAAAACACTCCTCGGGCTCTGTATCCCGGCTTCAATGACAGGTCCAACCTGATTCACAAAACTAACCTCTGTTTCCCAGCTCCACAATTATCATCGACAAAGAACTGGAAATAAATCCTCACTAGAAATACCGACGTATAATATCGCACAATGCATTACTCATGAATAACTTTGCATAAATGATATCGTATTTAATAACTTGATTTTTTACGAGAAATGACTGAAACATTCTACTAGATCTTTTATTTGTCAGTCAGACACAGTTTAAAATGGGCATTAAAAAAGAACGTTTCTCTCCGTGACCAAATTCATCCCCTAGGTTCTCACCCGACAGCGCGCTTCCACTCGATTGAAAATGAGTGACCATGGATTATTATTATTAACGTCAAATTGCAGACAGAAGAATTTTACATCGAATGAACATCTTACTTTGACATCACAAAATACAGGCAGTACACTCACACGGATGACGATCTACATTGGACGTGATATCACTTCGGAACCCTATTCAATAACTTTTTACAACATTATATGGCACTCGCAAGACTTCAAAATTTTATCCAAGTGGAAAATAAAACAAATGACTCTTTTAGTCGTACCCTCACATTTACAAAACTTAGTAGGGGTGACCACTGCGTCGTAAATCCCCATTCAAATACAAGAAATCACGAGACAAGATATAAGAGGTAGTAAGATGGAAAGCCACCTACCTCATGTCCACGCCAGTATTCGTCTTAGGGCTCACCTGTGACCCTGGCATTTATTTAGCCATCTTTACATTCATGGCTGTACATCTCATTATGTTTCTTCAGGTTTCCTGGAATAAAGCATAAAAAAAAAGAAAATACCCTTCACTTGTTTGCTGGGCGCACACGATGGATTTCAATTATTCCCGCACACGAATTACTCAATCACATTAGAATATTTCGGTACTTTGACCGTCCTATCTGATACACTTATTTCTCTCAAGAAAACTATCTCCCCACGGAGTCAAGACTTAGCCACACTGGCTAAAATCTGCAGTCGAACTCAGTCTACTTTCGTTGATTTGATTTCGCGGAGCAACTCAACAATTTCGTCCGCTTTGTATCACAAATGCCGGAGAAGGAAGCTTCGTCATGGCGTCCCTTCATATTTATAGCAGTTACCCCCTCTCTTCGGATCTCTCCCTTTGCCGCCAAGAAAATTTCTCTAAATTTTCTGACTTACCTAAACTGTAATTTCAAGAGTTTTGAAAGTGACTACATGCTTGCTACATTTCTGACGGTAGTGTTCATGGACATTTAAAAATTTTACGGGTTCGATTTGTGAGATGATTGACCTCCTTTGATAGGCACTATATTTTTTTGACTTGGCGTGGTCACGCCGGGTACACGCGCTTTGAAATAGTTCATAAAAATTACTTGAGATTCTTCCGCCGTCGACACGTGTGGTTGACGTCACGTACCCCAGAGCGTGGGACCGAAGGTAATCACCCCCTCGTCACGTGTCAAATCCATGCTATCAAGAATCCAACTTTTAATTATTTTGTTACATTATGCATAATGTTCTTAGGGCACAAAGGTCATGGGTTCATATTTCCCCCAAGACACGAATTCCTTTCGCGCAGTGACAAGGAATTTCCTTTAAATACTCCAGATGGCGAAATTTCTAATTTTGACGTCTGGTGAAACATGACCTTTGAATGTAAATTCCTTTCCTCTCTCTTATGCAGTTGGTCATCTTCTGGTGTACGGATTCTGGTTGATGCCTTCAGCTTCCTGGTAGTTCTTGGTTGCTTGGAGAGTTCGGGGTTGCGGGGTAGATCTCCAGTGAATTGTAGTTGACTTATTGGAAGTTAGGTGGTTTGTCCTTCCAACTTCTCGACGAACTTGCATTCACATCAAAACGCGAAGTTTCTGGGTTCAAATCCCTGTCCTCATTACTATCGTTGTCACTGACTTTCTTCATTTTTGCAGGTGGTTTACCGTTCTTCTTCTTCATCATTCTCCTCATCTCCTTCTTCATTTTAGCAGCTGGCTGACCCTTCTTCTTCATCATCATCCTCATCTTCATTTTAGCAGCTGGCTTACTCTTCTTCTTCATCATCATCCCCGTCTTCTTCGTTTTAGCAGCTGGTTTACACATCTTCTTCATCATCCTCCTCATCTTCATTTTAGCAGCCGGCTTACCCTTCTTCGCATTTGCTTGAGCCTTTCTTGACGGACTATAATCGTCATTACTGGCATCCCCGTCCGAACGTTCATCAATTCTACTTATCTTAGGCCTCTTCTTCTTATTGGCACCAAATCGTTTAGGTTTTGCTTTTTCCTCTTCAGACCCATGCCATAGATCAGAATGTCTGGATTTGTAATTATTCCATCTTCTATCGGCTTCATTTCCACAACGGCGTCTGCGTCTTTGGTAAGAATTTTCCCGACATCGACCCTGGTTCCTCCTACATGGATCACGGCGTCTATTCCACTTTCCGTACAGGTAGCTAGGTTGTTCCACGTTCTTACTATCCTGGTTTAGTATGGTTTCAAACCCTTGCCCATTATTCTCTTGTATGACTGCCTGCGAGACATCCCTATCCGGTCTACTCTCTTCGATATGGTTTGCGCCATTCACTTGGTTTTCCACATGCTTAGTTACTTGTGGCGCTGATTTAGGAGACTCCATGTTAGTAAAATATTCAAGTAGACGGGCGAATATAACCTCCACTGTTTCTAACTTCTTGTTCGAGTCTTTCGCATCCGCCTTTATATTTTCACTTGGTTCCTTCAAGTCTGCCTGTACCTCCTCAATACTCCTAGGCGTTTCTTCCTGAGTCGTACCTAAATTTCTTATATCCTCTTCTACCTCTGTCTTCAGATTGGCCCTAGGCTCAGCTTGATCTGACATCAACTGCTTATGTAGATCTCTACTTCCGTTGACGTGCCTATCGAGGTCTCCTCTACTTATGTCCCGATTTTCCCTGAGAACACGATGTAGCTCGCGAGTTTCTGTGAACTGCTGATCAATGTTATGTTTAAATTCACCAATGTCCTTCCTAATATCAACGCTAGCTTCCTTACAATTTTCCTGAGTGTTCTGCACTTTAATGTCAACCTTTTGAACCATTTCCTTCATACCCTTTAATTCTACCTCTGCACTATCTAATTTGACATCCACGGTTTCTACCTTATTATCCACAGTTTCTAACTTCTCCTTCACATCCTTCCTACACGTCTTTGCACTATCTAACCGACTGTTGATAGATTTAATAGTCTCACTTAAGTCCTTCCTATTGGCTTCCATCCTCTCCATTAAGTCCTTCTTATCATTTTCCATCCTCTCCATTAAGTCCTTGATCATTTGGGCCACCTGCCCTTGGGCCAATTCTCCCTCCTGCATAAACATACTGTATTTAACAGAAAACGATAGGTCATCGGTGAGCCCGAGACTTCAACGGCGTATAATAAGACTACAACGATAAACATCACAACATCCTCCTATCCAACACATCACATTGTTAATGCAACATTCTCTAAAAAATTTTATTTAATAAAATGTGAAATTCAATGTTCACTCGATCAAAGTGATCAGCCAAAACACTCAAACCAGTATTCAAAAATTTGGGGAATTACTCTAACACACTTAAATTATACCTTTCATTCAGCAGATAAATTATTCTCATAGTGGTATCTCCTAGCCTTACTCATAGAGCGTTTATCTATTTCTTCGAGTTCACTATCAACTCTGGCGCACGATTTTATCATCCATAATGTGGCATAGCCTCAACATTATTTCTCTTTTCCTCTAGTACACGATTTTTCCAAAATATCGTTATCGTTATCGTGACTTAGGTTCCCTCATCGTTATCGTGACTAATGCCCCATCGTTAAGTGACTGATGCCACCACGTTGGAAGCCATTTTAATGCCGTCACTTGCTGCGGTATAAGGTAGGGTTCATTACGTCCCCAATTACAGTATTTCGCAATACTTAGATCAATACCGGCTATGAAATTTCAACTAAATCCAGCATTTAACATATCCCTGGCCGAGAATTACAGTACAATCTCAACTCCACTGTCCCGTTAGATAGCGGAGGTGTCTCACCCCCCTCGCTCGCTTGGCAGTTACAAGAACCACCTGGTTTATTCACAGTTGACTGACTTCTCAAATTGCTCCCTTTAAACTCTGCCGACATGATTAAACAAATACGATATTCTAACCAACAAAATGCACAGATATGCTTCAAGATGCCCACACTAATTATACGCGTTGCCAATTATACTGCTATGGGTTTCTATGAATTTCTTTCCATTCTCAACATTATAAAATATTCCTCGGGTTATCATATCCCGGCTTCAATGACAGGACTCTAACCTGATTCGCACATCTCATCTCAACTCATATAAAACACTCCTCGGGCTCTGTATCCCGGCTTCAATGACAGGTCCAACCTGATTCACAAAACTAACCTCTGTTTCCCAGCTCCACAATTATCATCGACAAAGAACTGGAAATAAATCCTCACTAGAAATACCGACGTATAATATCGCACAATGCATTACTCATGAATAACTTTGCATAAATGATATCGTATTTAATAACTTGATTTTTTACGAGAAATGACTGAAACATTCTACTAGATCTTTTATTTGTCAGTCAGACACAGTTTAAAATGGGCATTAAAAAAGAACGTTTCTCTCCGTGACCAAATTCATCCCCTAGGTTCTCACCCGACAGCGCGCTTCCACTCGATTGAAAATGAGTGACCATGGATTATTATTATTAACGTCAAATTGCAGACAGAAGAATTTTACATCGAATGAACATCTTACTTTGACATCACAAAATACAGGCAGTACACTCACACGGATGACGATCTACATTGGACGTGATATCACTTCGGAACCCTATTCAATAACTTTTTACAACATTATATGGCACTCGCAAGACTTCAAAATTTTATCCAAGTGGAAAATAAAACAAATGACTCTTTTAGTCGTACCCTCACATTTACAAAACTTAGTAGGGGTGACCACTGCGTCGTAAATCCCCATTCAAATACAAGAAATCACGAGACAAGATATAAGAGGTAGTAAGATGGAAAGCCACCTACCTCATGTCCACGCCAGTATTCGTCTTAGGGCTCACCTGTGACCCTGGCATTTATTTAGCCATCTTTACATTCATGGCTGTACATCTCATTATGTTTCTTCAGGTTTCCTGGAATAAAGCATAAAAAAAAAGAAAATACCCTTCACTTGTTTGCTGGGCGCACACGATGGATTTCAATTATTCCCGCACACGAATTACTCAATCACATTAGAATATTTCGGTACTTTGACCGTCCTATCTGATACACTTATTTCTCTCAAGAAAACTATCTCCCCACGGAGTCAAGACTTAGCCACACTGGCTAAAATCTGCAGTCGAACTCAGTCTACTTTCGTTGATTTGATTTCGCGGAGCAACTCAACAATTTCGTCCGCTTTGTATCACAAATGCCGGAGAAGGAAGCTTCGTCATGGCGTCCCTTCATATTTATAGCAGTTACCCCCTCTCTTCGGATCTCTCCCTTTGCCGCCAAGAAAATTTCTCTAAATTTTCTGACTTACCTAAACTGTAATTTCAAGAGTTTTGAAAGTGACTACATGCTTGCTACATTTCTGACGGTAGTGTTCATGGACATTTAAAAATTTTACGGGTTCGATTTGTGAGATGATTGACCTCCTTTGATAGGCACTATATTTTTTTGACTTGGCGTGGTCACGCCGGGTACACGCGCTTTGAAATAGTTCATAAAAATTACTTGAGATTCTTCCGCCGTCGACACGTGTGGTTGACGTCACGTACCCCAGAGCGTGGGACCGAAGGTAATCACCCCCTCGTCACGTGTCAAATCCATGCTATCAAGAATCCAACTTTTAATTATTTTGTTACATTATGCATAATGTTCTTAGGGCACAAAGGTCATGGGTTCAATATATATATATATATTACTGATTATGTCTGTATAAGCCATACGCTAAATAATAATGGACCTGGAAGTGTCGGGTATTGCAGAATGTGTACATATTTTGAGCTCTCAGCCCGATGACTTATCGGGCATCACTGAAGAGGGTTACTAGGAAAATTAAATTCTTCAGTTTTCTATTGGTTTACTCAGTGAACTAGAAATGACACATCAGTCTGCCAAGTCGATTGGAACGTGCTCACCAACCAACCCTACACAAGGACTAGTTGCATAAGGAATGACGTAAAGACATTGCCCATACGTAAATCCCTTTTATATTGTCAAAGCCAAAGATCTGAGATCAAAATAACAGACAAGTATAAAACTGGTGCAGTACAAAAGCTGTTGAACATATTCAATACAGAAGGAGAAAAACCTTTAAATGGTACTGTTGAAGACCTTGACTCGCGATACAACACAATAACATTACTACAATCGTTTAATAAAAGAAATTAAGGTATAATTAAGAATTACTTGCTATTAAGTCTCCTTAATGCATTCAATTTATCTTCCACAGAAAAAACGACGTTCTTGCTCTCGCTCATATTTGAATAGGAATTTATTCATTTTCAGAACATAAACTAAGACTTCTAGCTAAGGTGCGGGCTTCCTCTGTAAATCAGTGGTAGTGTGTCGACCTCAGGATCCCAAGTTGCGGGTTCAATCCCGGCAGAGGTAGTCGGATTTTCGAAGGGCAGGGAAAAGTCAGTTAGGCACTTCATGGCTTACGATATTGGCGCGTAAAAGATCTTTGGTGTAGATTAGGTATTTATCGGACAAAATTAATTAAAACTCATCCATAGCTATAGATCCATTTCTCTGCCATCTGATGGGAAGAAAGGAACGTCGAAAGTGCCACGCAGGCAGCCTAAATGGCGTTAGGTGAAAATGTTTACACACGGTAGCTGAGACCATAGGATTGCTATCATTATCATTACTATTCGCTGCTGTGCTAGGCTTACAAGGCATCGTTCCCAAAATATTCTGTTTAATTAGGTACATAAAGTGTTGTATCACTATGTTACCTCTCAATGGTAGCCGTAAATTCTTACAAAGATATCCTCATGTTTGTGCTACAATAAAGAGCATTATTTAGCCTAGTTGAGTTATTGATCGTAAAAGCTGCCCCTTACGATGTTTTGATATTTAAGTTACCATGGTACATGGAAACTTACGGGACGGGCAGTGTGTGTGGGAGCAAAGTTTATTCAATTTGCTTTCTTCTAAAGTGGTCACACCATACATTAGCCGGGCTCGTTTTAAACACCTTTAGTGTATTGCTTCAAATATATTTAACTGAAGAGTGATTCCTAGAAACCTGCCGTCCTCAAATAATCACACTATGAGCAATGAACATAAGTTACATAGACTTACCTCCAACAGTCATCTTGCCGTTTTCAGTGGTTGATTGTGGTGTTTGTAGTTTTAAGGGACAATCCTATTTATGTTTCTAAGTTCAAGTGTTAACGTCGGTGACTTTTAAGAGAGATTAAATGCGACAACTCCGTCTCGATGGTTTTCGGCACGTTAAGGAACTTCTTGCGACACTCCGACGTCCTGTAAAATCTACACAATTGAGGGGACGTTAAAGAATTATTATTATTATTATTATTATTATTATTATTATTATTATTATTATTATTATTATTATTGCTACAGCAGGTTCCATCCCGACTGGGGTCAGTGACATGTAAGGTGGCACTAACTGACCAATAAATCATTTGTTGCTATTTTGCTTTACGTCGCACCCACACAGATAGGTCTTATGGCGACGATGGGACAGGAAAAACCTAGGAATGGGAAGGAAGCGTCCGTGGCCTTAATTAAGGTACAGCCCCAGTATTTGCCTGTTGTGAAAATGGGAAACCATATAAAACCATTTTCAGGGATGCCGACAGTGGGATTCGAACCCACGATCTCTCGGATGCGAGCTCACAGCTGCGCGCCCCTAACCGCACTGCCAACTCTCCCGGTACCAATAAATCAAATTGCTCCTGTTCCAGTATTATGTTTCTATCATCAGAACCACTGATTCAATTGTAATGAAAATGTATACACATTTATACACATACTGTAGCTCACTGTACAAGATGCAGTGGTTAAAAACCTGAAATCATCTCTCACTGTCACCGACATTCTAATTGAAGGAATTTTTTTACCTTAAACTTATGTTATCAAAACGTACCTTTATGAGCTATTAAAGTGGGGGATTTCAAATTAGAACAGAGTACTCCCGTCCCCTAGTTCCGGATCGCCAGGAACTGGGGAGAGAGTAATTATTTAATGCAATCCAAATCATTTGGATACATGGATCATTTTGTTACAATTAATTTATCTATCACTACCTTTTTAAAAAAATATTGATTCGGGGCCTCGACCCATGTGGATCTCCGCCCCTACTGGCACCGTATTGTATGAACCTGTGTGTAATTGGAATGGCGGTAGTGTGGAATGTTGTTTGTGAGGAAATGAAGATTAAGGACGTCACAAACACCCAGTCCCCAGGCCAGGGATATTAATCATTACAATTAAAAGCCCCTTACCCGGCCGGGAATCGAACACGGGGCCGCCGCGTGGTAGGCGGACGCGTTGCCCCCTACACCGTGGGGCCGGACTATCACTACCTTAAATGTTACAATTACACCAGCTCACGATTTACACCCGATCTCTATATTGTAGTTTCTAAGATTTTTATTTTTGTCCTAGACGTTAACATTGTTATATAGTCTAGGACAACATATACCGTATTTTATCCCTATTAATTTGTGTTAGTGCAAGTATTCATTTACGTCACTAGTCTGAATAATGTTATCCTTACCTTACAATAGATATTATGAATGAACTGAATAACTGTATGAATGAATTAATGAATGGATGACTGAATGCATTTTCTGATTGGATTATATTGGTACACTGCAAGCATGAATGAATGAATGAATTAATTAATTAATTAATGCATGAATGAATAAAAGAATGAATAAGTGATTGAATGAGTTGAATGCTCTGCTCCTACATCTACGGAGCTCTAGCAGATAGGGTGAGAACATTCCATATGGATGAATGCATGAATGATTTAATGATTGCATGAACGAATGAATGAATGACCTCGATTCATGCTTGCGTGAAAAGAGGTCTTTCTCCCAGTCACGGATAACAACCAACTGGGGAGAGAGCTTTTATTGTTAAATGAATGAATTGCCTGATTTGGATTGGATTGGATTGGATTGGATTGGATTGGATTGGATTGGATTGGATTGGATTGGATTTCATGAGTGGATGAACACTCCTCCCTCCAAATCACGAATAGTCACCAAGATTTCAAATTAGGTTCATGAAGAGAAGAATGCACACATTACAACCCAGCGAAACATTCTTGGTTTGCTGTTCAGTTTCCCTTCAAAACTTATTTTTTCGAAAAATGTCACAGAGCCTAATCATGAAAATTTCTGTTATTAATTTTTCTCAAGTTCTGTTTTTTCTACAATTGGCTTTACGTCGCACCGACACAGATAGGTCTTATGACGGCGATGGGTAGGAAAGGGTTAGAAGTGGGAAGGAAGCGGCCGTGGCCTTATCAAGTTCTGTAAATACAAGTATTACCGGTATTGTTCATCAGATTAATGGACAACAACCTGTGAAGAGAATGTAATAATTCCATGTTGATTGTTGTTGTAGTTTGTAAGATAATGTACTTTATTCTTATTAAAATGAAAATTGTGGGAAATACTAACCGGAAGAAATCCTGATGAACTCTTTAAAGATGGTTGCCATACCCATCTCAAGATATGAACTTCAGAAGGAACGGATATTTTTACCAATCTTTTTACGATATTTCATTATATTTAGTACAGTGTCTAAATTTAAAGAGGAGCGAAACATGATATTTTACCCTAACTTAAATTAATGCCACCTTAAGGGTATTAAAACGCCACAACTCAATATCAATGGCTTCCGGAGCATTAAGCATTCGGCACTGCGGTGTCTCTTAAGACCGTTCGTAGCTCGAATGGATGTTAAAAGTAAATGTTATTAGATTACTATTCTTTTCTTCCTTCTTCAGGCGTAGGGCTAATAACCTCGATGTCCCCTGACAAAGAATTTTCAAACAGAGGGGAAAAGTAAGAACATGCTACTCTCATCCACTGTTTGGTAATTCTATCCCTTTTACAATTACATGGATCTGGCCACAAATAAAACAAGTACTTGGCTATGGTTGTACTGATTTAATTTCAAGTCCTCCATCACTAGTCAGTAGCAAAGACCCTAAGTAAAGCTCCTATTACCGTTATTATTATTAATAAAGAAAAACTACAGAGTTTATATTTCACTTCATGAATATTCTGATTCATAGTTTATTCTTATTATGAATGACTAGTTGAACCCTTTTCAACTATATACACCTTTTATCACCCCCTCTACTCTGCTCCAACCCCGCTCGAGTTTTCACGCGTCTGGTTGGGGCTATTAACTAGGAGGGAAACAGAAGAGGGGGACGAGTAGTGGGGGGGGGGGGGGTAGAACTGCACGCGTGCGCGAGCCAACGGTGACAATAGAGTGTCGGCAACAGTGAATATATGAATTATTATATTCCCTCCTCCCCCAGCCACTCAAGTACAGTTCAGTTAAGAACGACAAAAACAGTTGGGAACAATTCGAGAACTAATCATTTATTGGGCTCTGTGATATTTCCGCTTACGGCTTTTTAAAAAGTTCATTCGACATTCCATAGCGTACGATGTCGTCATCGGTGTTCACCAGACAAAATTAATTAAAACTCAGAGCAAACAGAAACGTCAAAACTGACGAACAGGCAGCATAAACGGCGTCAAAATAAAATGCCTGCACACGGTGTACGATTATTATTATTATTACTATTATTATTATTATTATTATTATTATTATTATTATTATTATTATTATTATTATTATTATTATTATACAAGGATGTAACTAATGGAAAGATTCCTGAGAGTTAAACAGCTTTATATGTACCGTACAACATAATTAAAGAAAAGCATTGGAAACCACAATTTAGAAATGTAAATGAACATACCTAGTGTGATTAGCTGCCACCCCCGAAGGCCCGGGTTCGATTCCCGGCTCTGCCACGAAATTTGAAAAGTGGTACGAGGGCTGGAACGGGGTCCACTCAGCCTCGGGAGGTTCAATTCCCACCTCAGCCATCCTGGAAGTGCTTTTCCGTGGTTTCCCACTGCACCCGCTCTTGCAACGGTCAGTGCAAGATTATCCCGGTAGCTCATTAATTCTTCTCAGGGTATCCTTTTTCCGCCCATAAAATCTGAGATTTTATATGTAATTATTTAACGTGGTTTCGGAAGAGAAATTGGCCGCTGGGGTACTCGTGATGGGAGTATCAATATCCACGAGAATGACGACCGATATCTAGAAATCATCTTGCATTTCGTTTGTAAGAACTTGTTGATTGCTTACATCTAGAAAACTTAACAACTAACTTAACTCTAAACGTTACCAGAACAGAAATCATAACTCAGTTACATACTAAAGAAAATATATAAGATTATTTATTGACAAAAAATTAATGTTCGAGATATAGTGAAATCTGGGTAGTATTAATTCCGTGTTATCTCATCATTTGAAAATAAGTTAGAGTCAGCGCTGGCTCATTTAAGATAAAATAGTGGAACTTAAAAAAAAATGCTAACATTCTCTCATTTATAAGTTCAAATTCCAATAAATACACATGTGAACCTTCGTAGCCATGTTCCGAAAGTATTACATTTTTTTAAATAATATTTGCGATCATTGAGCATTCAAGGAATCAAATAAAATTTTCATATTGTAAATACTGCTCTGTTAATTATTAAAGTTATCCTCACAACATATGAGACATGTTTCCCAAGTATACACTTTCGCGTGTATTAAATTGTGGCAGTGTTCACCGACCTTCCATTCATAAGTTAAAGTCTTTCATAGGTTTGAACTCCGAGTGTTAGGTAATATCTTTCTAGTGTGAACAAGTAACGACTTACGAGCTAAAGCAATACCACCCTCGTGCCTACGATATCTGGCTCCTAACTAACCATTGTAATATTCTTCATTTTTATATACTGAGTTAAAATCATATTTATCTGTGTAGAAATAAAAAAAAATCTAACTAACTCTTCGAATAGTTTCTAATCTACACACTCATCTATTAGTGGCTCAATGTACTCTTATGATCTGCACTGTCTCAATATTTCATTTATATACGTGCTACTGAACGTGTATGGATAGTATAGAATGCAGGTATTTCATATCAACCTGTAAGATCACCGCTCCATGAAATACTAGATATATAATCAATCATGAGTCTATTACATCATATATAAGAACACTCTCTCTTACGCAGTACCTGTTATTCACCCAAGTCAAACACAATATCACTGTCACGATACACAATTCTACATAATTCATGTTTACCTTACCTTGAAATGGTCATCTGCGCGGAATTCTCTTCTTGACGTATATTTTCAAACATGGCATAGAAACTCACCTTATATTACTAATAAATCATTAACACGTCAAATAGCAATTCTTACACTTCCCGTAGAACATAACTAAATCTCTTCACTTAAACCATTCATCAATATATACTCACGTTTCAATACACTACCGTCGATACTTTAACATCCTATCGGCTTCCATTTAGCCGCATGCATATAGCCATAACTCCGAAACCATATGCTAAATATTCAAGAATTGCTTAGCAAAATACGCAGTCAATAACCTCTATTTTTAATGACAGTAATATGAATTCATATGCCCTCTTTCTCTGACGAAAGGAATACTTAATTTGTCAATGATCATCGTATTGCGCAGGTAATTCGTGACGTAAACTATACTCAGGTAAAACGAGATTAATCGAACCTTTACTAGTAACTTAGACTCATTGATTCTAGCTCTACTCAAGTAACATACCTTTCTCTTATCGGATATTATTTCCACTGTCGATGTGCTAGTGCAGTATCCAGTATATGTCATATTGTCATTCTAATTCATCACTTCCATCTAATTTTAAAATCTTAAGTATTTCACACATTACTTATATTACACACGCGTTCTTAATTACTTCATAAATCACCAAACTCTCAGCACATGCCAAAATAGATTGAGGGTGCAGATTGCAAGAAACTACTCTACTGTAGAAAAGTATGGACTTAGCTCGTCAGTTGCTACATCTGGTCTGGTGGTTGCTCCGTCCTTCACTTGCTGCTAGACCCTCAGATTGGAACTGGATCTCTGTCTGAACTGGACATTCACGGTCATCTGCTGGTTACATAGCTCGTCAGACCACTTCGTATCATCCGGTCTTTCGGCTGGCCGATGCTCATCCAACGTCATCATCTCCACTGGTTGGTCTGTCCAATAATCTCCGCCTGGTCATCTGATTCGACGGTACATATCCCCAGTTCGGTCCATCTTGATGAATTAGCAGACAGTCATCATCATGTATCTGTTGACAATGAAAAGAATTCCCTGTGCGCAGTAATTAGTCATGATATTCTGCATTTTCTGTTATTTAAAATAATCGTTAAAGTTTTTCTTTCTGTAAAAAGTTTTCTCCGTAAATAATTATTATTTTTTACTGCTACGGTAGTTATACTCTTCTCGTGTGTAGATATTAAATATTTCACAATGGTGAATTCCGATTCTTTCGATCGTTACGTTGCTACTTGATATTCCAAATCCGTCGTATATCACCAAAATTTATATATTTATATTTTTTTCTCGGCTCATCTACTGGCATACAGCGATGAATACTTTAATTATATGCTGTCGCGAATATATATAATTAATATTCTTCTTCAGTAGGCAAATCTATTCTTGGAATATGTAGATCTGCTCGCATCTGCGTCTTGTCTACATGAAAGTAATTTTTTAGAGTCTCGTTAAACAATTCACCCGCTGCTATATTTTTTTAAAACAATTCAAATGAGCCTCTACTGTTCTCCAGTATCTTCGAAACCTATCCTTTCCGTGACGTACATAGCCTCCTATACGTTGCATTGATACGAAGTTCATTGCCTTAGTAGATCGCATGGGCCATACCTTCCTACGCCGCCATTTTGTTGTTGGTCTACGAGATGAGAACGGGCACATTTAATCCCCCTGGCATGAAGAAAATATATTGGTCACGATATATTTTCTCATTGTTAACTTGAATCTCAAATGTGACTTTGCATCTCGTATATTCTCTGCCATTGCGATATTATCTATTCGATTATCGAATATCAGCAGATTGATATCGATTACGTCCTAGTTGCATTAATTTTTTTACATGTCCCGTAACCATGTATTTGGCAACTGCTTTTTCGTCATTCTAATGGTCGTAATAAAGATATTTATTCCTTCCTCTTTGCGCATTTCACAATGGTAGGTCATTTAATGGCTTTAGACTTTCTTATCTCTTAAGTTCTTATTACATTTGCTGATTCTCTTGGAAGTACAACTTGATATTGCATGCATTATGTACGTTACGATATTTGCCATTTAAATTTGCTATTTCGTACGCATTATTCCCAAGTACGCGTTCGATTCTGTAGGGACCATTGTATAACGGCAGAAATTTAGCACATATTTTTGCTGGTGCATTTGATATTGGTGCAGTCTTAACCAGAACTAGATCTCCTTGTTTGAAATGTGGATGGAACTTCTTATTCCGTGGTCTTCTTAACCGTTTTTGAGACTGATCCTTGAGTCTCTGTTGGATCTTTAGATTTATTTCTTGAGGATCTGGCTTTTTCTCTAGCTGCATAGTGAAAATGCTGTCCCATGTTCTCTGTGGGTGAACATTTTTATGGGCTACGCTAGGAATTTGGGCTATTGATTGATTAACCGTGTTGTTTAAACTTTCAGCTATGATATCTAGCATATCTATCCATTTCCAATGTTGTTGACTACAATATATTCTCCCGAATTTAGCGATCTCCTTCATATATCTCTCTACGGGATTAGCTGCTGGATGACGAACTGAGCATAACGTATGCTTGATGCCCTCATTTCTTATTCGTTCGCGGAACATAACTGAAGTAAATTGTGTTCCTCTATCAGTAAGGATCCTCTCAGGTTTTCCCATTTCAGGAAATGTCTTATTAATGAGGCCGTGTAAAACTTGTTTAGTATTGGCTCTCTGTATGGCTTGCAATGAAATATATTTAGAGAATATGTCGATAACCACTAGTATATATTTCTTTCCCTTCCTAGCAGTGGGCAACTTTCCAAAAATATCTATTGCATAAATTTCCTGAGCTCTAGATGGTATAATTGGGATCGGTTTATGTCCGCATGTGTAATTGTTATGCTTTACTCTCTGACACACATCGCATGTTTTTGCTATGTTTCTTACTGATCTTCGTAATCCATTCTACGTGAATTTCTCCATTATCGTCCCTATAACCTTGTCTATACCACCATGTCCTGTCATCTTATGAGTATGCCAGATTAATTCTCTTTGTAGCTCTTCCGGTATTACAATTCTTTTGCTGTTACTGATCTTGTCCACTACTTTCAATAGTATTCCGTCTACGATTTCATATTTCTTTGTGAGTTCTGGCGTTGATTCCCTGTTAACCAAATTATCGATGATGATCTTTAATTTCTGGTCAGATTCTTGAAATTCTCTCAGATTCTCTAACTTTCTTAGTAGTTGTTCATCTTGAGTATCCAGTTCGATTGCTAGCACATGTTCTTCACCTTCATGTGGGTTTCTACTTAACGCATCAGCTAAGATGTTTTCCTTTCCACTGCAATGTTCAATCTTTAGGTCAAACTGTTGCGTGAATAACATCCATCGCGTTATCCTTTCGCTGATCATGACGGCTTTTAACCCAAAAGTCAACGCCTTGTGGTCTGTCCGTATTGTTACTGGGTAGCCATAAATTATACGTCTCCAATGTTGTAATGCGTGCACTATTGCGAGTAGTTCAAGCTCAGTAGTAGTATAATGTTGCTCATGTTTTCTAAGTTTCCTACTGGTAAATGCCAAATAAGTTCGTCTTTTGGTTTCATTATCTTCTTGATATAGGCATGCTCCTACACCAACGTGTGATGCATCAGCTTGAATTATGAATCTCTGTTGATAATCAGGATATCCCAGTTTGATACTTTTCTTCATCAGCTCTTTCATGTTGATGAATGCTTCTTCTGCCTCATCATTCCACTTCCATTTATTGTTGACCTTTAGCAAGTTCTGTAACGGTGCAGCCGTATCTGTTTAACCTTCACAATGGTCTGAGAAGAATCCAGTCAACCCAAGAAATTGCCTTATATGCTTTACTTTAGTCGGCCTTGGGAAATCGCATATTGCCTTTATTTTTACGGGATTTGGTCTTATCCCTTCTCCATCGATCACGTGACCTACAAAAAGTACTTGGCTTTGGCAAAATTTAGATTTTGATAAATTTATTTTGAAGCCAGTTCTCTGTAAATTACTTAATAGCTTTTCCAATTTGACACAGTGTTCTTCGAAGGTAGTGCTCGCAAAGACTAGATCATCAACATAACAATTTACAAAGTCCTTTACTTCACTCGTTAGGCTTCTGTCTAGTGCCCTTATCAATACTGCCGAACTGACCTTTAATCCGAAAGGCAACCGACAATAGGCATATGTTTGGTTATTAAACATAAAACCTGTTAATAACCGTGACTTTTCTTCAAGTACAATATGGTGAAATGAAGCTGTGCAGTCCATACTCGTAAAATATTTCTGACCTCGAAATCTCTTCACAATGTCCTTAATTTTAGGGGCCTGACTATACTCTGGAATCAGTCTGGAATTTAGGACTCGCGCATCGAGGCACAAACGCAGTTTTCCGTTGTTTTTCTTTACAATTACTATAGGGTTCAGAAATGGAGTGGTAGTCTTCACGATCAATCCATCAACTAACATTTCCTCGATGATTTGTTTAACTTCAGTGAAATACTTCTCTGGCACATCATATATTTTTCCCTTGTATGGCGTCCAGTCAGTAACTATCAGTTTGTACTTGTAGTTAGGAATCTGCCCTGGTTTATCACTAAAAACTTCAATATATTTGTTTATGATGTTGTACAATATTCGTTTTTCTTCTGCAGATACCGCAGCTTGAGTAATAGCTTCCCAAATTTCAGATTTTTCATAGCTCTCCTCTTCGATTGCAACGATTTCCTCAATTCTCATGATTAATTCCGGCTCTATTTCTGTGCTAAGATCTTTTTCTTCTAGTTCTTGGCTCTCTCCGTCCAATAGATCCACTTCTTTTCCCTCGATCTTCAACCATTCGTTTTCTTCAAGTGTGCTACTAATTTGAACTCTTTCTACAGTTCTATTTCCATCATTTTCTACCACTGGAAATCGAATTTCACCCTTATCCATATCAATTGTCATCCTAGAGCTTATCATGAAGTCTATTCCAAAAATGACGTTGTATTTTATTTTCTTCATAACCATGAATGGATGCTCAAATTCATACTTTCCGATCTTTATACTTAAGTAGGCTTGTATCTTGCACTCAACAGACTTGTCTGGAATTATGCCTCGGAATTTTTCACCAGATACAGGTATGATTGGTATCTGTATTTTCTGATTTAGCTCTTGGAATAAGGTATATGACATTACACTTATGCTAGCTCCGGAGTCCACTAAACAGTACAATCGGGTGTTGAACACTCTCACAACTATTACTGGTAACTTGAATTTAGGTTGAGTTTCGTGACAAGTATCTTCCTTAATTAAATCTTCAGGTTGAATGTCCCAATGATCTATTTGTGCTACTACCCAACTGCGAATTTTGACAATATCCACTAACGGTTTAATATTTACAATTTCGTGTTTAACTAGTTCATTATCGGCGTTTTTTTTTCGCTCAGATGTTTGGGAAATTTCTGTGTTCCCATGATTTTCATGCTCCTTCCAACCTTCTTCCTGTCTTCTTCGTTTATAATTCTGAAGTTCGAGACTTTCTGCGCCTTCGAGGTCGCCGTTTATATCCTTATTTTTGATGGCTTCCTCCCATCGGCTCCTATTTTGTCTCTCTTCTCTTAGCTCTTGAAGATATCGCCTATTCTCTTCATTTTGATTATATTGTGCAGGTCTTCTCCTCTCATCGTATCGCCTTCTGTTCCTCTGATATGGTCGACTTCTATTGTTCCCATATCGAATGTTACTCCTATACTGGAAACTATTTCTATTTCCAATTTGCCCACATCTTCCGTGCTGTTGACCACTATACTGACAATAACATTTTCTTGGTTCTTTGTTTTGGGCTCTAACACAATCTTCTGTCCTGATTTCATGACCCTTATCTAGTCCTTGGTTAGTGATTTCGGAGCTGAGCGTATTGACTGCTTCTATTTGTCTTATATTTCTGGGGTTCCTCTCTATTAAGCAGGATGACGTTAGGTCGATCTGTCTTAATCGTCTCTCCATGTCAATAGCAGTTTGTATATCAGAGGCTGCTAATAATCTTTGTATTTCGAGTGGTAATTGCCTCTGAATAGTTTTAATTGCCTCCAGTTCGCTAGGTGGAGAATCTAAGTCCTGAAAACGATGAAATTGTAGGGAGAAGAAATCACTAAAGAGAGTTTGGCCTGCAGTCGAAAATTTCCTTGAGTACAGCTCTAATCTTAGCTGTTGCTGGATCTCAGGATCCCAGAACTTCTTCAGGAAAGCTACCTTAAACTCGTCATAGTTATGGAATGTGTACTTGAAAGCCTGGAACCAAATATTTGGGTTCCCGTCCAGATGTTTTTCGATAATTCTCAATTTCTTTTCCTCCTGAATTTTTCCTTCCCTAAAATATTCCTCTATGTCCCTAAGGAATTGTTTCGGTGAGGTCTTAGCCGAACCGTCGAAATGTTTCGGGCGGTCGTCGTAATTTTTAATAATATTAATTATCGTGCTTCCTTCACTCTGATTACTACCGTTTAATATTTCTATATCTCTTCTACTTGGGTCGCTTATCCCTGAAGGTGTGTTCTCTCTCTCATTAATCTGTACCTCTACTGCTCTATGTCTATCACTAGAGCTTGAGGCCATAGATTTCGCCGTGTGTGATTCCACCTTCATCTCCTGTATTTCTCTTCTAATCTGTTTCACCACTTCTTCCGTCTTTTCGATTTTTCGTTCCGATTCCACCCTGTTATCTTCTATCTTCTGCTTCAACTCATCAATTTTCTGTGCTACTTTGCTCGCCGCTTGGTCATATTTCTCATCTAAGTCTTGCTGTCTTAGATTTAATCCTTGCATACCAGCTGTTATATCATTTATTTTCTCTTCTTCCAATTTTCGGATTGTTTCCTGGCTCTCTGTTACCATTTCATTTATTTTATTTATTTCCTCGTGCATCTCTCTGTTTTTATTTTCCATGGTTTCAGTCAACCTCGTCTGCATGTTTTGGATTTCGTTCCTAACTTCATATACTTCCGACCGTGTTTTCGCTGTTTCTTCAGTCGCTTCTTCTTGTTTCTTGCGTAGCTCATCGATCATCCCTTTATGTTCATCTTCTATTTTTCTAACGAATTCTTCTAAAGATTCTTTCTGTTTTAGCTGATCCTCTCTTCTTTCCTCTCTCATCTCAATGATGCATCTCTGGAATCTTGATTCCCGTTCCTGTTCTTTCTCTTCTTGTTTCTGTTGCCATTCTTCTTGTTTCTTGTGCAATTCTTGCATCAACTCATAATGTTCTTCCTTTCTTTCTTCGCGTTGTTCTTGTTGCCATTCTTCTTGTTTCTTTTCTTGTTCCTTTTGAAATTCTCTAAACAATTCTTGTTGTTTTCGTTCCTTTTCTATCCGTCTTCTTTCTTTTTCTTCTTCCAGCTTCCTCTCTTTCTCTTCACGCTCCTGTTTCTCCTTCTGTTTTTCTTCTTCCAGTTTCCTCTCTTTTTCTTCACGCTCCTGCTTTTCTCTCTGTCTTTCTTCTTGTTGTTGTTTCAAATATTCGAGAAACCATAATGGAGCTCCTTCTTGTTTCTCTTGAGCTCTTCTCATCTCTTCTTCTTGTTCTCTTCTTGTCTGAACTCTACCCTGTGTTGCCATTTTATGTCGTTTTCTATGTATTCGTTATAATATCTCAAAGTTTATATTAAGCTCTCTATTTTGTTAAAAATCACTTATTTGCCTAACAGTCCTCTAAGTTCACAAAATATTAAATATTATATCACACACACCACAATAACTTAGTCTACAAGGTTTAAAAATAGTTCAAGGTTTGCACTATATGCACTAGTTTGAAGTTTTCTCTTCAGTAAATAATAATATTGATGGACCTTCCTGGAGACCGGCACCATCTCACCAGATAGACCAACAACAACCAGACCAAGAGTTCAAATCTATGATTTCGTTCACATTTCGGAACATGTTACGAAATAAATAAATTAAAATTCCGTTATGCTGCATTCCATATTTATATGTATGGCCATCAGCCTATACCATAATTAAAATTAACTAAGTTTCATTTCATATTGACTTAAAATCACCTTACCCTAGATTATTATTATTAAAAAGAAGCATTCATCCAATAAATACAATAATTCCTTATTAATATATCTTCACAGGTTCAGCCATGTGGTAATAATTAATAAATTACTCAATACATTAGTGACATGTTTTCTATACCCGATACCTACATTTCGAGCTTCGTCACATGATTGCCTATTAAGTAATATAAATTATCAGACTATTTTCATACACTCCCGCGATGTGTTTCTCTTCAGGCGCCAACCATTAATGCGACATTTAATTTATTTCAAAGTGAAGACCGTTTCCAATACTTTTTTCACTTTATTTGGCGTTCCCACGGTGTATTTCTCTTCACTCGCTCCACTGTTGCGGCGTCATTTTAATAACTTTCCCACGGTGTGTTTCTCTTCAATTGCCCCACAGTTGGGCAGCCATTTTAAATACTTGCACCCGCTCTTGCAACGGTCAGTGCAAGATTATCCCGGTAGCTCATTAATTCTTCTCAGGGTATCCTTTTTCCGCCCATAAAATCTGAGATTTTATATGTAATTATTTAACGTGGTTTCGGAAGAGAAATTGGCCGCTGGGGTACTCGTGATGGGAGTATCAATATCCACGAGAATGACGACCGATATCTAGAAATCATCTTGCATTTCGTTTGTAAGAACTTGTTGATTGCTTACATCTAGAAAACTTAACAACTAACTTAACTCTAAACGTTACCAGAACAGAAATCATAACTCAGTTACATACTAAAGAAAATATATAAGATTATTTATTGACAAAAAATTAATGTTCGAGATATAGTGAAATCTGGGTAGTATTAATTCCGTGTTATCTCATCATTTGAAAATAAGTTAGAGTCAGCGCTGGCTCATTTAAGATAAAATAGCGGAACTTAAAAAAAATGCTAACATTCTCTCATTTATAAGTTCAAATTCCAATAAATACACATGTGAACCTTCGTAGCCATGTTCCGAAAGTATTACATTTTTTTTATAATATTTGCGATCATTGAGCATTCAAGGAATCATATAAAATTTTCATATTGTAAATACTGCTCTGTTAATTATTAAAGTTATCCTCACAACATATGAGACATGTTTCCCAAGTATACACTTTCGCGTGTATTAAATTGTGGCAGTGTTCACCGACCTTCCATTCATAAGTTAAAGTCTTTCATAGGTTTGAACTCCGAGTGTTAGATAATATCTTTCTAGTGTGAACAAGTAACGACTTACGAGCTAAAGCAATACCACCCTCGTGCCTACGATATCTGGCTCCTAACTAACCATTGTAATATTCTTCATTTTTATATACTGAGTTAAAATCATATTTATCTGTGTAGAAATAAAAAAAATCTAACTAACTCTTCGAATAGTTTCTAATCTACACACTCATCTATTAGTGGCTCAATGTACTCTTATGATCTGCACTGTCTCAATATTTCATTTATATACGTGCTACTGAACGTGTATGGATAGTATAGAATGCAGGTATTTCATATCAACCTGTAAGATCACCGCTCCATGAAATACTAGATATATAATCAATCATGAGTCTATTACATCATATATAAGAACACTCTCTCTTACGCAGTACCTGTTATTCACCCAAGTCAAACACAATATCACTGTCACGATACACAATTCTACATAATTCATGTTTACCTTACCTTGAAATGGTCATCTGCGCGGAATTCTCTTCTTGACGTATATTTTCAAACATGGCATAGAAACTCACCTTATATTACTAATAAATCATTAACACGTCAAATAGCAATTCTTACACTTCCCGTAGAACATAACTAAATCTCTTCACTTAAACCATTCATCAATATATACTCACATTTCAATACACTACCGTCGATACTTTAACATCCTATCGGCTTCCATTTAGCCGCATGCATATAGCCATAACTCCGAAACCATATGCTAAATATTCAAGAATTGCTTAGCAAAATACGCAGTCAATAACCTCTATTTTTAATGACAGTAATATGAATTCATATGCCCTCTTTCTCTGACGAAAGGAATACTTAATTTGTCAATGATCATCGTATTGCGCAGGTAATTCGTGACGTAAACTATACTCAGGTAAAACGAGATTAATCGAACCTTTACTAGTAACTTAGACTCATTGATTCTAGCTCTACTCAAGTAACATACCTTTCTCTTATCGGATATTATTTCCACTGTCGATGTGCTAGTGCAGTATCCAGTATATGTCATATTGTCATTCTAATTCATCACTTCCATCTAATTTTAAAATCTTAAGTATTTCACACATTACTTATATTACACACGCGTTCTTAATTACTTCATAAATCACCAAACTCTCAGCACATGCCAAAATAGATTGAGGGTGCAGATTGCAAGAAACTACTCTACTATAGAAAAGTATGGACTTAGCTCGTCAGTTGCTACATCTGGTCTGGTGGTTGCTCCGTCCTTCACTTGCTGCTAGACCCTCAGATTGGAACTGGATCTCTGTCTGAACTGGACATTCACGGTCATCTGCTGGTTACATAGCTCGTCAGACCACTTCGTATCATCCGGTCTTTCGGCTGGCCGATGCTCATCCAACGTCATCATCTCCACTGGTTGGTCTGTCCTATAATCTCCGCCTGGTCATCTGATTCGACGGTACATATCCCCAGTTCGGTCCATCTTGATGAATTAGCAGACAGTCATCATCATGTATCTGTTGACAATGAAAAGAATTCCCTGTGCGCAGTAATTAGTCATGATATTCTGCATTTTCTGTTATTTAAAATAATCGTTAAAGTTTTTCTTTCTGTAAAAAGTTTTCTCCGTAAATAATTATTATTTTTTACTGCTACGGTAGTTATACTCTTCTCGTGTGTAGATATTAAATATTTCACAATGGTGAATTCCGATTCTTTCGATCGTTACGTTGCTACTTGATATTCCAAATCCGTCGTATATCACCAAAATTTATATATTTATATTTTTTTCTCGGCTCATCTACTGGCATACAGCGATGAATACTTTAATTATATGCTGTCGCGAATATATATAATTAATATTCTTCTTCAGTAGGCAAATCTATTCTTGGAATATGTAGATCTGCTCGCATCTGCGTCTTGTCTACATGAAAGTAATTTTTTAGAGTCTCGTTAAACAATTCACCCGCTGCTATATTTTTTTTAAAACAATTCAAATGAGCCTCTACTGTTCTCCAGTATCTTCGAAACCTATCCTTTCCGTGACGTACATAGCCTCCTATACGTTGCATTGATACGAAGTTCATTGCCTTAGTAGATCGCATGGGCCATACCTTCCTACGCCGCCATTTTGTTGTTGGTCTACGAGATGCGAACGGGCACACCACTTCTCCTCCTGGCAAATGCCGGAATGGTACCTAACTTAAGGCCACGGCCGCTTCCTTCCCTTTTCCTTGTCTATCCCTTCCAATCTTCTCATCCCCCGCAAGGCCCCTGTTCAGCACAGCAGGTGAGGCCGCCTGGGCGAGGTACTGGTCATCCTCCCCGGTTGTATCCGCGACCTAGAGTCTGAAGCTCTAGGACACTGCCCTTGAGGCGGTAGGGGTGGGATCCCTCGCTGAGTCCGAGGGAAAAACCGACCCTGGAGGTTTTTCTAGTTTGAATGATACATTCAAGGATTGATAAAAACGCACACCACAGGTGAAAAGGACCATGTGTAAAATATGAGTATGCTAATGCAAATCCACAAACCTTAATATTGTAAACAATAAGGATTGCAACAATGTATAAAAATACGAAACAACTTCACCGGCAGAAAACCATACTTAGTGCTTTGCAGGTGTAAATAACTGCAAAGATAATGTATAATATCTTACTAAACATGTGCAAATGTGTTGTAGATAAGTTATAAATTTATTATTATTATTATTATTATTATTATTATTATTATTATTATTATTATTATTTGCCTGGTGTGAAAATGGGAAACCACGGAAAACCATCTTCAGGGCTGCCGACAGTGGGATTCGAACCCACCATCTCCCTAATGCAAACGCACAGCTACGCGATCCTAACCACACGACCAACTCGCTCGGTAATAATAAAAATAAGAAAAAAAATTAAATACGTGTGGCCTCCAGAGAGGCCTGATACATTTAGGTGACCCGCCGTACCCTGTCATATCACTCAGTTTCTCCATTCGTCTCACGAGGGTTAGGCTCTCAGTCCAGGATTACAGTAAATTCCTGGCTGGGAATCGAACTCCACGTAAGAGATAAACACGCTACCCCTACGCGTGAACTCAAGGTTAATGCACATGGCTGCCAAATAATTTGTTAATCATTAGATTGTTACAGTAGTGCTTGTGTATCCATTAACATTACGGAAACCTTAAAATAAAATGAGGACTGTAGACAAGAAAAGATGCCATTCATAAGTTTTCCTCACAGCAATGAAGGGATCCGTCGGGATATTGAGATATTATTTACATCCATACTCATATTAATGCACTCAAATAATTGTTTTATTTCCTTTGTTCGTGACTTCTGTAGGTTATTAATTTATAAAATCGTCGTGCTCACCTGTAATTTCATGCAGATGAATGTACCAGGTGGCCCTCCAGTCCCCTATTTTCTACGTATAAATGTTCCATACGCAGTAATGATGAATGGGATGCCTGATCGCTGGTATGAAAAGGAGGACTACAACGTGCTGTATTTTGGGATGTGAAACAAATAGCAGTCATTTTACTACACACGTTCTGTGATATGGAACATTTGTAAATACGCGAAAGATGCAGAAAATAAAATTTAATAACTCATTGATTTAAACACGTAGGCCTACAGACATTCCACTCTACCAAAGATCTGCTTGTGTGTGGTGTGTGCCTTGAACGATCCACGGACGTGCCAACTCCCCCGATTTAAGCGGGAGACTCCCTATTTTTGGTCCTTTCAGTGGCGTGCGGTAAACATATTCGTTATCCCAGCTGCAAAAATTAAGAAAGAAAGAATAAAAGCAATCGCAGCCCCACCACTCTCTCTAAAGCCAACATTAGTATTCTATACACTCACTTGATAACAAAGTGGAAATATAACAAGCAAACAGATCCAGACAATAAATGAATAAGATAATTTAGGTATTAAAGAACTTATGAAATTATAATTCACTTAAATAAGACTGTTTTCAACCACATACACATATTTCCAAATTGGTATTCATGACAGTGACGGCACCATTCATAATTTAAGCACCGAACTCGATAGCTGCGACTAGTATCCAGTATTCGGGAGATAGTGGGTTCGAACCCCACTGTCGGCGGCCCTGAGGATGGTTTTCCGTGGTGTCCCATTTTCACACCAGCAAATGCCGAGGCTGTACCTTAATAAAGGCCACGACCGCTTCCTTCTCACTCCTAGCCCTTTCCTGTCCCATCGTCGCCATAAGACCTATCTGTGTCGGTGCGACGTACAGCAAATAGCATAACTTAAGCTACAGCAGATTTTAAACAATGTAGATACAGATTCACCTTATGACGCTTCATAATAGTACAGTCATTTTTTTCACAGAAAAGTACTGGGACTAACTTTTTGTTTTTTTAACTTAAAAAGCGTAACCTAAACTGAATGAGCTAACTTTAGAAGGTGTTTTGCCGTCGCCGAAGTTTAACAGTATCACTGGCTTACTAAACGTAGATACAGCAACGTCAAACAAGGGAAAATGTTCCTCACGACGTCTACGACTGTTATATTCACCAATGCCACAGAACTCGCGAAAACTTCACCTGTAATCCAAGAGGAACGCTACAAAAATTCACTATATTCCACCATTACAGGCAAACCCACTCATATAGACCAACCAAATACAATATTCTTGTGCTTGGCGCTGTGTTCATGCTGGGCAACCTAAATATGTTTCGCGTGCATCGAAAAACGTACTCTACACGTGCCTTCAATGAATAGCTCTCAAAGACTTTATGCATCCAGAAACTCAAGAATAAAATAAATATTTTTATTATAATTGGTTTCATAAAATGGGTATTTTTTATTAGCAAGACTATGTGCAAGGTGGCTATGCTGATTTCTTCTTCTAGTCTGTGGCGTGTGGTACTGGACACGTCGAATGTTAACTAACATGTACACAAGCTAGCTGCTCCGCCACCGTAAGACGCTGTGAATCTCGAGTGAGGCCAGCAGCTATCACCTCGCCTCCCCAAGAGAACTACTACTAAAATGTTTTCATTCCTCCTCTGAAGGGGAAGGCGGGCCTCTTAGACGGTGACGTCGTCTCTCAGGCCGGGAGATTTGTTACGGTGAAGGTGATGCTCGGAGAGAGGGGATTGGCGGCCGTGGCCTACACTAGGAACTGTCCCGGCATTCGCCTTAGTGCATGAGATTGGAAAACCACTGAAAACCATTCTCAGGACAGCCGACGGTTGGGACCAGCCGTTAGGTCCAGTCCTGTCCCGAATGCAGAGGCGTAGAGCCACGGTAGAACCGTGGCCACCCCTCCTCTGCTCGGTTGGCCGGTCAGAGTGCACAGCAGTTGGACCATGGACTAGTGTTGGCTATTGAATGCATGATTCGAAGCAGTGTATCGATTCATTCAAGTGTCCGAGTGAATCGATTCATAGGAACGGCGAGCTCACGGCACACGATTCAGCTTACTCCCAGCGGACAGTGCTGAGTGGCGCACTCACTGGACGTTGACGGGGAGCCGAGCTTCCGCTGTAGCGTGGCAGTGAATCATGGCACATCGAAAGAATCGTGAACGAGAGCGGCTCAGTGAGACACAAGATACACACGGCTCCTTATCGGCTCGCTGGACACTGGCGGAGAGCCGAGCTTCCGCTGCAGCGAGACATACAGTGAGCCACGGTTACTAGTCTAGTAACCGTGCAGTGAGCCATGGCACGCCGAAAGAATCGTGAACGAGCACGGCTCAGTGAGATACAAGATACACACGGCTCCTTATCGGCTCGCTGGACACAGGCATACAGTGAGCCATGGTACATTAAAAGAATCCTATGCTATAATGGACTCTCGAGCTCAGCTCATTTGAAAATAATACCCATTTGCATTCACTGTCCTCTTCTTACAGGGAGGTTTAAATAATAGAAGGATTTATTTGCAGCGTTAAAAAGGTAGTCAAAACATAATTCTGAAGTAGCTAGTAAGTAGGTAGGCTATTAGGTTATATTATTTATTAGTTTAATGAATCTTAGTGTTATAACTTAGTTGACATTTGACAATTAAACTCGATTCTAGCCTGCCCTTTGACTATGAGTCATGCTTATGACCACTCAAAAGTACCTGTTTTATATTGGGAAGAACGACTCAGTATTCTCTCAGTTCATGTCACATTGTTGCACAAGACTTCACTCATATGTGGACAGACGCAATAACTTAACCAACAGTATGGTGAATCAGAAAACCAGCGGGCTATGTACATCTCGGGTAGCCTATACAAAATATGACGATTTAAAAAATCCTCAGCTGATAGAAAAGTACATAGGCCCTACTGTATTTTCAAAAATGACTGAGCGAGTTGTCGTGCGGTTAGTATCGCGCAGCTATGCGCTTGCATTCGGGGGATGGTGGGTTCGAATCCCACCGTCGGCAGCCGTTAAGATGGTTTTCCGTAGTTTCCCCATTTTCACACCAGGAAATGCTGAGACTGTACCTTAATGCAGGCCATGGCTGCTACCTTCCTAATCCTAACCTTTCCCACCCTACGTCGCCGGAAACCTTCGATGTATTAGAGTGACTAGCATTTTTTTCTAAGAAAGGAGTTCATAGTATGAAGACCAGATGGCAGCTGCGAGCACTGTTGTCTTACCAGCACATATTACACAGATGCAGTAGGAGCGGTGACTAATGTGCCGTGAATCGGATCACTGTCCTTGCCAGAGAGAGGGCGTAACCCTCTAGGTGGCTCGCCCCACCCCTTCAGGGTGGGGAATGAAAGCATTTATATATAGCTAGATAGATAGATCACTGTATCGATTCAGTAACGTGAACGGAATCAAATTAATCGATTCAGTAAAATGAATTGAATGTCCCATCACTACCATGGACCAGCCGTGGCCACTTTTGGGCCGAGACCCACTCTGCATCTACCGACTTCCAAGAGGAGGCTTATAGCACATACGTCAACCAAGCGATCTGAATTTCGACGGGGTTGCCGGCAAAAAAAACCCAGCTCGCTGGAGAAACCTGGACTGCGGTAGAGGGAACGGGTTATCGAGGCAGCTGTACTTGCTTTGATGTACTTTCTAATGATGAAGACGGCATACACACCCAGCCTCCGAGCCATCAGAATTAACCAATGACGGTTAAAATCCCCGACCTGGCTGGAAATCGAACCCGGGAGCCCTGGACCAGAGGCCAGCACGCTAACAATTTAGCCATGAAACAGATAACTTGATAAAGAAACGTTCTAAGGAATAATAACAAAATGTAAATACAAAATTATTTGCCCCAGCGGCGCTGGGGTAGCAGGGGTCAGGGGTCAGTGCACGCCACTGGGTTCTTCCTTCCTGTCTTCTGATCGCAGAGACTTATCTCCCGATTTTGAGAACAGGTTTAGTATTCCTGTATTTTTTCAAAATCCCTGGTTTTTCGTCGTTCTTTAAGTAGCTGGAAAGAACGGATGTTCAGTGGGCACTGGAAAGACGGATGCAAACAACTGGTGGTGTTCTTAAATATTACAGAATCTCTAACGTAATGCTTTTTATTGTATCACTTCCACGTAGTAATGCCGACTGTGGTACTATTTTTAGCATATTTACAAAGATGAAAACTCAATTCAAGCCAAAACTTCCCGAAAAAGAATTCTGAAAAAAACCTCAAAACCCCTTCAACAAGGTCAGTGCTTTGAGCATAAAACTACTTCAGCAAGTTATGAGAGGCTTAAGGCAGTTACAATGAAGAGTCATGTGTTCTAAAGCTCAGATGCATGCAGTTTTTCAGTATTGATCAAATTCGTGCAATATTTCAGTATTCATATTTTTTTTCTTGCTGTTTGCTTTACGTCGCACCGACACAGACAGGTCTTATGGCGACGATGGGAGAGGAAAGGCCTAGAAGTGGGAAGGAAGCGGCCGTGGCCTTAATTAAGGTACAGCCCCAGCATTTGCCTGGTGTGAAAATGGGAAGCCACGGAAAACCATCTTCAGGTCTGCCGACAGTGGGGTTCGAACCCACTATCTCACAGCTGCGTGCCCCTAACCGCACGGCCATCTCGCCCGGTCATAATTGAATAGTTTAATGTGTTAAATATTTTTCAAAGTTATTGTACGTCATCAGTGATGTGTCGTAACATGTCTGGATGTACCGAAAAAAAAAGAAAAAAAAACAATCTCCAGACTTTTAGTTTTGAAAGTTGGCACGTCTGGATCCATTAGCTCTTAATTGCAACTCTGTTCGGCAAAAGACGTGTATAGAAGGCAGGCGGTCATTTAGAAACTCCTGCGCATACCATCTGCGAACTTTGCCTGCTTTCCGACCAGATTCTCCGTAGATTAAAATGATGTCTGCGGTATTCCTCCTTGCTGAACGATCCAACGATTGTCAATACGTTGACAGAAACTGTTGTGCTGTCATACCAAATAGGCTACCAGCCTACTACTCTGCGTTCGAAAACAAGGCCTACTAACGCAAGGGGACGCATTAGACGGGTAGCACTGAGCAACATTCAACGTGCGGTCGTCCGGTGGTTACCTGTTCGTATTCTGGCATAACCTGCCTGCAGGTGAAAAACAGATATTAGACATCCCATTCGTCATTAGTGAATGCAGGACACTTATGAGTAGAAAGTACGGCGCTGGCGGGCCAGCTGGTATAATATAATGGCGTGTGGCCTCCGAAGAGGCCTGGTGCAGGTCTTTCGAGGTGACGCCGTGTAGGCGACCTGCGCATCTGTAAGAATGGAGCCCTACTTATGTTAAATTCTAATGCTGAATACGGCACACATACCCAGTCCGCGAGTCATTCCAATTAACCAATGAAGGTTAAAATACACGACCTGGCTGGGAATCGAACCCGGGACCCCCTGGATTCTAATGATGAAGACGGCATACACACCTAGCCCCCGAGCCATCAGAATTAACCAATGACGGTTAAAATCCCCGACCTGGCTGGAAATCGAACCCGGGAGCCCTGGACCAAAGGCCAGCACGCTAACCATTTAGCCACGAAGCCGGACTGCAGTCTAATAACAAAAGAATTATTGACCACACCAGCAAACAAGCCTACCTTTTTTCTAAATCCCATTCAAACAACCTTACTTAACAGTGCGATAAATGCCGTATAAATTGAACATGAATATCTTCAGCCTGTTTTCAGTCGTTTGACTGGGTCAGGAATGGAATGAACGAAGCCCCTCATCTAGCGGCGAGGATAGAAATTGTGCCGTCTGCCGAAGCCTATTGCACTCCTCTGGGGCAATGATTAATGACTGACAGATGAAATTAAATTATATTGGAGAGTGTTTCTGGAATGAAAGATGGCAGGGAAAACCGGAGTACCTGGAGAAAAACCTGCCCCGCCTCCGCTTTGTCCAGCACAATTCTCACATTGGAACCCAGCGGTGAGAGGCCGGCGCGCTGCCGCCTGTGCCACGGATGAACATACCTGCAGTATAATCAATTAATTAGTATAAATACAGAATGTCGTCAACTTATCGTTTCCACCACCAACATGAAAACATGTTCATCTGCACCAGTTCACACTAGAGAAAATTTTGTTTACTGCTATCGACAAAATGGATTAATAAGCTGAAATATAAATTAACGACATTTCATATATATATATCGACTGCCACCACGACAGCAAGCAATAATCAAGATGAGACTCTATTGGACCCACGTGAATTAGGAAATTAGAGTATACGAGGAGCGCTCTCCTCTCTATATTGCTATCACCTCCTGGCCTTTGCTGCTTTCTTGGTGCAGAGGAGCACCGCTGCAGGAGTCCTTAAATTCGATGAACTTCCACAACCCCATTTACCCTCATCAGAGTCCTCTTTAGACCCACTTTCCATGCATCAGGTTTCGCTCCCGCATTTTGCGGATCTTTCGAAAGAGGCTCGGATGAAAACAGAAATACGTTAATCTGCATTTCAATTTGGGGACGGACATCTTGGTCAAGCTGTGCTTCCGTGGTGTATTTATTGTTGTGGCAGTATTGTTTCAATCAATCAATCAATCAATCAATCAATCAATCAATCAATCAATCAATCAATCAATCAATCAATCAATCAATCAATCAATTAATCACTTACCAGTTACCACAGTTCAACGCTTAGGGCAGTCGCCCAGGTGGCAAATCCCCTATCAGTTGCTTACCTGTCCGGATCCATGGCTAAATGGTTAGCGTGTTGGCCTTTGGTCACAGGGGTCCCGGATTCGATTCCCGGCAAGGTCGGGAATTTTAACCATAATTGGTTAATTCCCCTGGCATGGGGACTGGGTTTATGTGCCGTCATCATCATTTAATCCTCATCACGACGCGCAGGTCGCCTACGGGAGTCAAATAAAAAGACCTGCACATGACGAGCCGAAGTCCTCGGACACATCCCGGCATACGCCATTTCATGTTTTCAGTTGTTTCTTAAATAATCTAAACGTAGTTGATAATTTATCGAATATCTCTCTCTTGGTAAATTATTCCAATCCCTAAGTCCTCTTCCTATAAAGTAATATTTGCCCAAATTTGTCCTTTTGAATTCCAATTTTATCTTCATATTGTGACGTTTCCTTCATTCCACGCCGTCTTTCCGCTAACAACTCGGAACATACTGTACCTCTTTTAAGTCGATCAGCTTGTTTCCTTACTGTTAGGTCTTCCCAGCCCAAAGTTTGCATGCAACATTTTCGTACCACTACTCTCTTTTGTCGGATATCACCCAGAACAAATCATGCTGCTTTTCTTTGGAATTTTTTTTTTTCCAATTATCGAGTCAAGTAATCAACTGCAATGAAATGGCGTATGGCATTTAGTGCCGGGAGTGTCCGAGGACATGTTCGGCTCGCCAGGTGCAGGTCTTTCGATTTGACTCCCGTAGGCGACCTGCGCGTCGTGATGAGGATGAAGACAACATATACACCCAGCCCCCGAGAAAGCGAAATTAACCAAGGATGGTTAAAATTTCCGACCCTGTCGGAAATCGAACCCGGGACCCCTGTGACCAAAGGATAGCATGCTAACCATTTAGCCATGGAGCCGGACAAGCAATCAACTAATTTGTCGTCAATCACTACAACGGCGTATAAATACTTAGTGTATCGTCATCCTCGTAGCTTTTTAAATAGGAAATAGATACAATAGATATTATTTTAATAATTCCCAAATAATAATGAATGATGATAATAATTAGTGGTAATAAATAAAGTACCTGCAGGGGGGTTGGTGATGAAATATGAAAGAGAGGAGCCTGACACAAGCAAATTGTGAACCCAAGCTTTTGTAAGCACTCTCTAGACTTCAACCGAAACGGGAATCACTTGTTTTACCGAGCAAGTGGCTGCGCGGTTTGGGTCACGTAGCTGTCAGCTTGCGTTGGGGAGACAGTGGGTTCGAACCCTACTGCCAGCAGCACTAAACATAGCTTTCCGTGGTTTCCCATTTTACATCAGGCAAATGCAGGGACTGTGCCACGATTAAGGCCACAGTCGCTTCCTTTCCATTTCAAACACTTTCCTTTCCCATCGACGCCATAAGACGTAAGCATAAAAACTTGTTTTATAATTATATTTTCCCATTTAGCTCATTATATGAAAATGGCCTCTCCAACTGTGCTCAATGGAGCATAACAAATTTTATGCTGTCAATATCGCTATGATAACGGGGTACACTCAACCTAGGGAGATCAACTGAGTAGAGGTGGGTTCGATTCCCTCCTCAGCTATACTGGAAGTGGTTTTCAGTGGTTTCCCACTTCTCCTCCAGGCAAATGCCGGGATGGTACCTAACTTACGGCCACGGCCGCTTCCTTCCCTCTTTCTTGTCTATCCCTTCCAATCTTCCCATCCCCCGACAAGGCCCCTGCTCAGCATAGCAGGTGAGGCCACCTGGGTGAGGTACTGGTCATCCTTCCCAGTGGTATCCCCCAACCCAATATCTCACACTCCAGAACACTGTCCTTGAGGCGGTAGAGGTGGGATCCCTCGCTGAGTCCGAGGGAGAAACCAACCCTAGAGGGTAAACAGATTAAGAAAGAAAGAAAGAATATCGCTATGATGATCGCCACCACGAACTGAAATCCTGCAATACGACTGAAAATTTAGTGCTTCTATGAGAGGTTAACACCAGTGACTGGATTATGCCGTGTTCTTCTTCTTCTTTGCTCCGTGCCCAGTCTTCTGGACGTTGTTGATCACTAGGAAATGGATTTGTATGTACTAAAAACATGGAAATATTTATTTTCTTCTTCTCAATCGGTTTACCCTCCAGGGTTGGCTTTTCATTTGGACTCAGCGAGGGATCTCGCCTCTACCTCCCCAGGGGCAGTGTCCTGGAGCGTGAGACTTTGGGCCGGGGTGATACAACTGGGGAAGGAGGACCAGTTCCTCGCTCAATCGACCCCACCTGCTATGCTGAACAGGGGCTTTGTTGGGGGGATGTGAAGATTGGAAGGGATAGACAAGGAGGAGGGAAGGAAGTGGCCATGGCCTTATGTTAGGTACCATCCCGGCATTTACCTGTAGTAGAAGTGGGAAACGTGCGGCCAGTATCCAGTAATCGGGAGATAGTGGGTTCGAGCCCCACTGTTGGCAGCCCTGAAGATGGTTTTCCGTTGTTTCCCATTTTCACACCAGGCAAATGCCGGAGTTGTACCTTAATTAAGGCCACGGCCGCTTCCTTCCAATTCCTGGGCCTTTCCTATCCCATCGTCGCCGTAAGACATATCTGTGTCGGTGCGACGTAAAGCAAATAGCGAAGTGGGAAACCACGGAAAACCAATACGAGATTGGCTGATGTGGGAATCGAACCCCTCTCTACACAGTTGTCCTCCCGAGGCTGAGTGGACCCCGTTCCGGTCCTCGTACTACTTTTCGAATTTCGTGGCAGAGCCGGGAATCGAACCCGGGCCTCCGGTTGTGGCAGTTAATCACACTAACCACTACACCACAGAGGCGAACATTTATTTTCTTATGTGGTAAAAATGGAAAAATGTGTCTAAAATAGTTTGTTTCATTATCACACAATTTTAAGTAAACATGTATTATAAAAATACACCCACCAGTCATGCTGAGACAGACCCTGGCTGTAGCAGTGAACACCAAAGACTTTCTGTAAGTTATCCATCACAAATCTATGTTGGTTGTCTCGGAACAATTCACGACACCGGCATGAGGACCGTTCAACGTAAAAAAAAAAAAAAAAGTAGCCTTGCCAGAACTTCATCAGATGAATGTCGCTGACACACAAACTCTCAATTTCTCAACGTCTTCTTGTCCTCCCAAAACTTCAGCAATTTTACGCATAATATGAAATATAAGTTATAATTTCTTTGTTTCAAATTTCTGTTTAGTAGCTTCTACTTTTGGGCCTTTGAGTGAATGAATTCTTTTCTCAGTGCTATACACCTCATTAGCTGTCTCGGTCAACACGTTGGTTGATATTTTTAACTTCTTCATATAGAGTGTCACAGAAAACTCAAGTTTGCAATTATGCAAGACTTTTAGAAAATGATCTATCCTTAAGTAAATTTGAATAATTTCAATTGATGGAACGTCATTCTAATTTAGTTCATCAATCACTGATTTCAAATTTTCAAAACTGTCTGCTTCTAGCCATGTCGCCTAACAAATACGGTAACTATGAGTCTACGTGAAAGCGTAAGATCTGGAATTTTGGCTTTAAATAAATCAATTGGGGCTGATGACCTTCCATGTTAGGCTCCTTTAAACACCAAGCATCATCATCACAAATCAATTGTTATTGGGACTATCATGAGCAAATTTTTGGCGCTTGAAATTAATTGTCCACTTCACAATATACACACTCTGTGTAATCAGTGTACTATACAACTTCCGTGTATTATGTGTGGGACTCCTGCTGGCTTCATCATGTACCCGTAAGTAAATCATAATACGGTATTTGACACCATTCGGCCCTAGCTGCAGAGATTCATAAGTAAGCCATCGTTACATTTTTCGTTGCTGACAGTTATCTACGTGCTAATAGAAAATACCGCTTGGAAACTATGTAATTACCTACTTTCTAGTAAATCTACCACAGCGTGATCCACATTTCTACTACTAGGTCCGGTGATTCGTCGATTCTTACCCAAATTTATTTTTTTCTTTTCATATTCCAGCCTGGTCTTCCGTACAGCAGTGTTTCTTCGTGATACTCAGGGACGTACAATTTTCTTAATGTTGATTTTTCTGATGTTCCAAAATGTGTGTAGTTTTTAAGAAACTTTCTAAGTTCTGGACATTACAATGTGCAGTATGCTATATGAAGGAACATCAGGTGTAAGGAAACCTTTGCATAATATTCAGAACTGTGTGTATGAAAATGAGGAATGTGAAGTAAAAGTTGCTTAGCCAAAAGAACTTGTCTAGAGGTTGCACGTGAAGTGGCCATTCTATGTTTACTACCTGCTAAATACTGCCAGACTGAAGACCGCTGATCCGCATTTGCGAATTTCCGACATTTTTGACAGAATGGACATTTTTCATCAGTACATACTGAAAGCCCTGTATTTTTTAATGGATTTCCTCTGTTTAAATCCGAGGCTGTCTATAAGCAGCCATGACTTTAATTAAGGAAAAACTCTAGCATTCATCTGGTGTGAAAATGGGAAAGCACGGAAAACATCTTTAGAGCTGCCAGTAGTGTGGTTCGAATGCAAGCTTACAGCTACGCGGCCAGTACCACGCAGCCAACTCGCTCGGTAGACATAACCTACATTATTGTGTTATTAATGTTACAGTCTGCAGTGTATAACACTACACCAGCCAGGCCAGGAGTTGAGACCTCAGGTTAAGTGATATTGAGGCAAAACTGTTACACATCTTCAAGATCGAATAGGCCTACCGTAAGTTGCGTTGCCAAGCAACATATCCCATAAGTTGCGTCCCGTGGTTCTCTAGAATTAAGGAATGTCCGTGCGCATTAATGAATATTGTATTTATTTATAACAACATGCTCGATTACTTAATAATAATGTTTAATGGATGTATTGAACTTGTATGAGTCCCACTCCTTGGCTGAAAGGTCAGCGTCTAGGCCTTCGGTTCAGAGTCCTAATTTCGCTTCCCGGCCGAGCCGAGAATTGTAATCACGTATGGTTAATTCTTCTGGCTTGGGGATTGTGTATTTGTGTCTATCTCGTTACTCTCCTCTTCATACACATACAACACACCTCACTACCAACGAAGGACCCAATAATGATTGCATCCCTAGACCTAGGGTTGGCATCAGGGAGGGTATCCGGCTGTAAGACAGTGTGAACAGTTCGCACCCAAGAAGCCCACCATTGTGTGGGTAAAGCGGAATAAAAATATAAATAATAATAATAATAACGAAAATGTATGAACTGAGTATGTACAGACTTAGGACTGACAAAAACACCGACAAGTTTTGTCTAGTCCGCCTCTGTGGTGTAGTGGTTAGTGTGATTAGCTGCCACCCCCGGAGGCCCGGGTTCGATTTCCGGCTCTGCCACGAAATTTGAAAAGTGGTATGAGAGCTGGAACGGGGTCCACTCAGCCTCGGGAGGTCAACTGAGTAGAGGTGGGTTCGATTCCCACTTCAGCCATCCTGGAAGTGGTTTTCCGTGGTTTCCCACTTCTCCTCCAGGCAAATGCCGGGATGGTACCTAACTTAAGGCCACGGCCGCTTCCTTCCCTCCTCCTTGCCTATCCTTTCCAATCTTCCCGTCCCCCACCAAGGCCCCTGTTCACCATAGCAGGTGAGGCCGCCTGGGCGAGGTACTAGTCATTCTCCCCAGTTGTATCCCCCGACCCAATGTCTCACGCTCCAGGACACTGTCCTTAAGGCGGTAGAGGTGGGATCCCTCGCTGAGTCCGAGGGAAAAACCAACCCCGGAGGGTAAACAGATTAAGAAAGAAAGAAAGAAAGAAAGTTTTGTCTAAGTAATGGTATGATTAAATATGTTTGTGAAATTCAGAATTATATTAAAATATATGTGCATTGACATTTACATTGTATTTAAAAATAATACACTGACTGACAGAGCAAATGCAACACCAAGAAGGAGTGGTCAGAACTTTATGCCAATTGCAGGGTAGACTGACGTCACTGAGGTATGCTCATGATGTGAAATGCGCGTTGGCGAATGGCCCACTTCGTACCGTGATTTCTCAGCCGACAGTCATTGTAGAACGTGTTGTCGTGTGCCACAGGACACGTGTATAGCTAAGAATGCCAGGCCGTCGTCAACGGAGGCATTTCCAGCAGACAGACGACTTTACGAGGGGTATGGTGATCGGGCTGAGAAGGGCAGGTTGGTCGCTTCGTCAAATCGCAGCCGATACCCATAGGGATGTGTCCACGGTGCAGCGCCTGTGGCGAAGATGGTTGGCGCAGGGACATGTGGCACGTGCGAGGGGTCCAGGCGCAGCCCGAGTGACGTCAGCACGCGAGGATCCGCCGCCAAGCGGTAGCAGCCCCGCACGCCACGTCAACCGCCATTCTTCAGCATGTGCAAGACACCCTGGCTGTTCCAATATCGACCAGAACAATTTCCCGTCGATTGGTTGAAGGAGGCCTGCACTCCCGGCGTCCGCTCAGAAGACTACCATTGACTCCACAGCATAGACGTGCACGCCTGGCATGGTGCCGGGCTAGAGCGACTTGGATGAGGGAACGGCGGAACGTCGTGTTCTCCGATGAGTCACGCTTCTGTTCTGTCAGTGATAGTCACCGCAGACGAGTGTGGCGTCGGCGTGGAGAAAGGTCAAATCCGGAAGTAACTGTGGAGCGCCCTACCGCTAGACAACGCGGCATCATGGTTTGGGGCGCTATTGCGTATGATTCCACGTCACCTCTAGTGCGTATTCAAGGCACGTTAAATGCCCACCGCTACGTGCAGCATGTGCTGCGGCCGGTGGCACTCCCGTACCTTCAGGGGCTGCCCAATGCTCTGTTTCAGCAGGATAATGCCCGCCCACACACTGCTCACATTTCCCAACAGGCTCTACGAGGTGTACAGATGCTTCCGTGGCCAGCGTACTCTCCGGATCTCTCACCAATCGAACACGTGTGGGATCTCATTGGACGCCGTTTGCAAACTCTGCCCCAGCCTCGTACGGACGACCAACTGTGGCAAATGGTTGACAGAGAATGGAGAACCATCCCTCAGGACACCATCCGCACTCTTATTGACTCTGTACCTCGACGTGTTTCTGCGTGCATCGCCGCTCGCGGTGGTCCTACATCCTACTGAGTCGATGCCGTGCGCATTGTGTAACCTGCATATCGGTTTGAAATAAACATCAATTATTCATCCGTGCCGTCTCGGTTTTTTCCCCAACTTTCATCCCTTTCGAACCACTCCTCCTTGGTGTTGCATTGTCACTGTCAGTCAGTGTAATTTTAATTTAAATTGCAATAAAAGGTGCCTAAATACACTACACATTACAAACTGGTGTCTTGAAATATTTTGTTGTGAAAAGCAAACTTCTTTTTTTTTTTTGCTTTACGTCGCACTGACACAGATAGATCTTATGGCGACGATGGGATGGGAAATGCCTAGGAAGTGGAAGGATGCGGCTGTGGCCTTAATTAAGGTACAGCCCCAGCATTTTCCGTGGTTTCCCATTTTCACACCAGGCAAATGCTGGGGCTGTACCTTAATTAAGGCCACGGCCGCTTCCTTCCCACTCCTAGCCCTTCCCTGTCCCATCGTCGCCATAAGACCTATCTGTGTCGGTGCGACGTAAAGCAAAAAAAAAAAGAAAAAGCAAACATTTTCTGCTACAGAAACGTTTCCTTATTCATGATGCCCCCTCTCTGTTTTCCTAAACGGCGAATTCAGAATAGCTGATATTTAGATTGTTTAAAAATACGTTGGTGGAGCCTCCGTGGCTCAGGCGGAAGCGCGCCGGCCTCTCACCATTGGATACCGTGGTTCATATCCCGGTCACTCCATGCGAGATTTGTGCTGGACAAAGCGGAGGTGGGACAGGTTTTTCTCCGGGTACTCCAGTTTTCCCCGTCATCTTTCATTCTCATTCTCATTTCATAGCATTTATCAGTCATTAATATAATCACTTTGGGAGTGGCGACCCCATCGTACTAATAGCCTATATATGATTCATTCATTCCTTCCCTGGCCCGGTCAATGACTGGAAAACAGGTTGTAAGTTTTCATTCTTCAACAATACCTTGGTACATCTTTTGTGGGGCGCAAATTAAATGTCTCAAAATTTAACCCTGAGCATCGTAAACAACCGACGAAGATCCAACTAGTGATGGGACATTCGATTCATTTTACTGAATCGATTCATTTGATTCCGTTCACGTTACTGAATCGATACAGTGATCCGATTCACGGCTCATTGGTCACCGCTCCTACTGCATCTGTGTAGTATGTGCTGGTAAGACAGCAGCAACAGCATTCAGTGCTCGCAGCTGCCATCTGGTCTTCATACTATGAACTCCTTTCTTAGAAAAAATGCTAGTTACTCTAATACATCGAAGGTTTCCGGTGACGCAGGGTGGGAAAGGTTAGGATTAGGAAGGTAGCAGCCATGACCTGAATTAAGGTACAGTCCCAGCATTTCCTGGTGTGAAAATGGGGAAACTACGGAAAAACCATCTTAACGGCTGCCGACGGTGGGATTCGAATCCACCATCCCCCGAATGCAAGCGCATAGCCACGCGATATTAACCGCACGACAACTCGCTCAGTCATTTTTTTTAAAAAAGTATTTTTCTATCAGCTGAGGATTTTTTTTAATAGTCATATTTTGTATAGGCTACCCGAGATGTACAGTAGCCCGCTGGTTTTCTGATTCAACATACTGTTATTGCGTCTGTCCACATATGATTGAAGTCTTGTGCAACGATGTGACATATGAACTGAGAGAATACTGAGCCGTTCTTCCCAATATAAAACAGGTACTTTTGAGTGGTCATGAGCATGACTCAGTCATAGGGCAGGCTAGAGTCGAGTTTAATTGTCAAATGTCAACTAAGTTATAATACTAAGATTCATTAAACTAATAAATAGTATAACCTAATAGCCTACCTACTTACTAGCTACTTCAGAATTATGTTGTGACTACCTTTTTAACACTGCAAATAAATCCATCTATTATTTAAACCTCCCTGTAAGAAGAGGACAGTGAATGCAAATGGGTATTATTTTCAAATGAGCTGAGCTCGAGAGTCCATTATAGCATACGATTCTTTCAGTGTAGCATGGCTCACTGTATGTCTCGCTGCAGTGAGCCGATAAGGAGCTGTGTGTATCTTGTGTCTCACTGAGCCGCGCTCGTTCACGATTCTTTCGATGTGCCATGGCTCACTGTATGTCTCGCTGCAGCGGAAGCTCGGCTCTCCGCGTGTCCAGTGAGCCGATGAGCCGTGTGTATCATGTGTCTCACTGAGCCGCGCTCGTTCACGATTCTTTCGATGTGCCATGATTCACTGATTCACTGTCTCGCTGCAGCGGAAGCTCGGCTCCCCGTCAACGTCCAGTGAGTGCGCCACTCAGCACTGTCCGCTGGGAGTAAGCTGAATCATGTGCCGTGAGCTCGCCGTTCCTGTGAATCGATTCACTCGGACACTTGAATGAATCGATACACTGCTTCGAATCATACATTCAGTAGCCAACACTAGATCCAACGAGGGAGCCAATTTACCTGTTCCCTTAAAGAATGTGACAAATTAATGAGGTTTTGTAGCTTGTACTGTAATTTTAAGATCGTGATCATACCGAAGACGACACAAAGTAATGCACATAGAGCACTCTTGGAATGCATGTGAGTGAAAGAACGGGTCACTGAGAAAGCCTACACTACCTCCGGCTTATCAAGCATGAATTTCATACATTTCAGAGATCTGAACTAGCTTTACACTATGAGAGGACGATTGTGCAGAGGGTGCTAAATACTCAGTGAGTGTAAATAAGTTTCGTTTAGACTGAAATTTATTAAGGTACGGTACTATCGCAAACGTCCGCCTCTGTGGTGTAGTGGTTAGTGTGATCAGCTGCCACCCCCAGAGGCCCGGGTTCGATTCCCGGCTCTGCCACGAAATTTGAAAAGTGGTCCGAAGGCTGGAACGGGGTCCACTCATTCTCGGGAGGTCAACTGAGTAGAGGGGGGTTCGATTCCCTCCTCAGCCATCCTGGAAGTGGTTTTCCGTGGTTTCCCACTTCTCCTCCAGGCAAATGCCGGGATGGTACCTAACTTAAGGCCATGGCCACTTCCTTCCCTCTTCCTTGTCTATCCCTTCCAATTTTCCCATCCTCCACAAGGCCCCTGTTCAGCATAGCAGGTGAGGCCGCCTGGGCGAGGTACTGGTGATCCTCCCCAGTTATGTCCCCCGACCCAGAGTCTGAAGCTCCAGGACACTGCCCTTGAGGCGGTAGAGGTGGGATCCCTCGCTGAGCCCGAGGGAAAAACCGACCCTGGAGGGTAAACAGATTACGAACGAACGAACGAGCTATCGCAAACTTACCAATGATTTAACGATGTAATTGAGAACATTCTACCATTTCAAATAATTGGTATTGTCATAATTTATAGTGTTAACGACAAATTTTCTTTCTTTCTGTATTTCGTAATCTGTTTACCCCCCAGGGTTGGTCTTTTTTCCCTCGGACTCGGCGAGGGATCCCACCTCTACCGCCTCAAGCGCAGTGTCCTGGACCGTAAGACTTTGGGTCGGGGAATAAAACTGGGGAGGAGGGCCAGTACCTCATCCAGGTGGCCTCACCTGCTACGATGAACAGGGGCCTTGTGGCGGGGATGGGAAGTTTGGAAGGGATAGACATGGAAGACGGAAGGAAGTGGCCGTGGCCTTAAGTTAGGTATCATCCCAGCATTTGCCTGGAGGAGAAATGTGAAACCACGGAAAACCACTTCCAGGATGTCTGAGGTGGGAATCGAACCCTCCTCTACTCAGTTGACCTCCTGAGGCTGACTGAACCCCGTTCCAGCCCTCGTACCACTTTTCAAAATCCGTGGCAGAGCCGGAAATTGAATCCAGGCATCTGGGGGTAGCAGCTAATCACACTAAGCACTACACCACAGAGGCGGACATTAACGACAAACAACACATGAATGTTCGTACCCTTAAACATGAATTTACTATGATGGGACATACAACGGCCAATTATTTAAGAACTATAAAGAAAATAAAGCATTTAAACAATTCGAGTTGTGTCTCACATGTTCAAAAAAGACAATCTATTACGGTGTGCATTTCTGAAAGCTTGCAGGAAATACAATACTTTATTCTGTACTTATAAAAATACTGGCATATTGGTTATATAGCCTCCGCGGCAGCGCGTCGGCCTCTCACCGCTGGATACCGTGGTTCAAATTCCGGTGACTCCATGTGAGATTTGTGCTCGACAAAGCGGAGGCGGGACAGGTTTTTCTCCGGGTACTCCGGTTTTCCCTGTCATCTTTCATTCCAGCAACACTCTCCATTATCATTTCATAGCATTTATCACTCATTAATAAATCACCTTGGGAGTGGCGACCCCATTGTTTCATTCATTATATCCCTGACCCGATCCATAACTGGAAAACAGGTTGTAGGTTTTCATTCAATGATTATGTACCTCTTTGAGTTCCGCTCTCTGTATTTCTAGGTTCCTATTGACCATTTTAATTTTATATCTGAAATTGCCCTAAATTTGAAGAATGAAAGTATTGTTTTATTACGCTAATTTAAAAATTACTACGTTTACGAGTATGTTCTGATCCTTTGTAGAAAGGTAACATTACGTTACCTCCCCTTTTGTTTTACATATACAGTGAACAGCGTTTAATTTTGCAGTAAGCAGAATAGCGTGCCGAGGGGGAAAGGAACCTAATTGGTCTTTTATCTCCATCTAAGATCGGTGAGAAGAAATAAATAGCAGTATTAAGGGCCCATATAGGAACTTGTAAAGAATGCGTCGGTAATCAGTACGAATTGGTTTTATACTACCCATACAACACATCTTCTCTTGCAACCTATACCACAAACATAACACATACGGTACCGGTACATTGAGAGTTGCTTGGTGTGTGTGTATGCACCGGGTGATTCTTGCGCCTACTAATTTGGTGTTATGCAGCTCAACTAACCGACGGTTTTATATACGGTATGTCAGCCTTTCTGGAATGCACAACAAAAACAAACATATATCTTTGTATTTACCTCCTAACCATAATTTGTTGTAATATTATTAAACAATGGCAATCACGAATACGGTCTGTAAATGATATGAAAATGAAACGTCTGCGAAACACGAAGTTGGCATTATAAATAAATAAATATTTTATTGCAGCTAATAGCCAAAAGAGAGAATGAATACAGGCAAGGTAAAATCGAATCTAGAATACATTATAAGTGCTAGCAGGCTAGTCGTTACAACAGAAAGACGTCAAGGATTCAAGTCTATGTGTACAGTGCGTCGCATGATACCTTTCACAATATTCGCCGCAGCGTTCGCATACACATTCTGCGTCTGGTTGGTGAAACTTCTTCAACCTGCACAGCTTATGATGGAAGCCATGTACGGCGAAGCGTGTGACCGTGTGTCTTAGTTCGTAATTTCCCCGTTTCCAATCGTTACAGGTCATTGAGTCAGTGATGTAAAAATCCCACCAGATGTCTCTTCTTTGCTTGCAGGTTTTGCATGAGTTACACGTATGCTGGTGTCGAGTGTAGCGGCAGGTGGAGGCGGAGCTCTTCCACGTAATATAATTCACGTGTTAGTTCGTAAACTAGTCTTGATGGCGTGTATTTTGAGACACACAGAACCTTCTTCAAGAAAGTCGCCTTTAGTTTTTCTAGCCTTTCCAGGTGTTTCAGCTTGAGGTGTGTCCAGATAGGCCTATTCTCTAATCCGTATGTTACGACAGGTGTAACCTTGAGATGGAAGAGTTCCAATGCTGTTTTGACGGAGAGTTTCCTCAGCTGTCTGATGTCATTCATGGCCCTCGTAGCCGCACCGATCCTATCGTTAACGTGGAGCGTAAAGATGTTGCCAGTTGTCTGGAGTGTCACGCCCAAGTACTTGAAGTTAGAGACGCTCTCCAGGGGTTTTCTGTGTGTGTGAAAAACTGCTGGTTTACCTCCTTTTCGGAAAGTCATTGACACAGTCTTGTCTTCGTTTAGGGTGAGCTCATTCTTCCGTCCATTCCAGTAGCAGATCAAATGCAGATGCAGCTTCCTATCCGAGCTCGAGGCCAACACAATATCATCAGCGTACATATATAGAGTCTTCTTCTTCTTCTTCTTCTTCATGTTCCTGGATGTATCTCATTCAGCTGGCAACGGATGGCTTACATCGAATGTGGTAGAGCTCCATCCCATTGAAATCACACTGTTAAACGATCTGCAAGTGGTACCTACATCCTCTAGCAGAAGTGGGAGTTCATGGCAGAGAAAGTGCAGGTTGTGTGTGCCTGTTAAATGACCCTCAAAGAAATAGGGTCCGATAAAGCAATCACTTAGGCTACCTGTCACACCCAGTGAGGATTGTCAGCACTCCAATAGTGCATGTTGTGGCGTTTGACAATTCCGTTATTGTGGAATCGCGATTCGTCCGAGGACAAGATTTTCGACGGGAATGCTGCATCATTTTCCACATTTCCTAATAGCCACCGACAGAAATTTATTCAAGCTTAAGAATTTTGCCCGTGGAGCTCTTAGTGTAGCTGTAGATGTTAGGGGTGACATTTATGTGCATGCAGTATTCACCATACAGACGGGAGGCTGATTTTCAATTGTTGTGTAATTGCCTGTGTACTAGTGTGTGGATTATATTGCAAGCTGTGTCCAGGACTGCCTCCTCATTCTCACCACATGTTACAGTTTTCTCTCGGACAGGAAAAACGCCTGTTGCCCGTACACGTCTTTCAACACTGCTGAAAGTCTTTGCAGTTGGATGTTGCCTATCTGGATGCCTTTCCTGGTACAGACAAAGATAAGGAGCATGTCCATGTATTCATCCATGGAAAACATGAAGAATGACAGAAGTGATTCAAGATGTATAGCAGTGCAGTGCACAATACCAATAACAGCAATTTTCTACTGTTTACATGTGGCACACATTAGCCTGGAAGTATTAAAACATCATATCGATGCAAAAAAAAAATTGAAAGATGTAGGATTCAAATCATCAACGATATGCTCCGTTAATTGTAAGGCTAGCATCTAACCACATGCGGTACAGTGGAATGGTGAGTCTGTGCTTGTATTAAGAATAGATCAAGGTACATTACTCCAAAAGTTCACTATTTCATTCTCTCTTCTCGTTTTAAGCATTAATTTTGCGCTTTGCTATACCCAGTCACTAGGCACGACATATTAATATAGTAACATGGTAGACTGATGTAGATAAATGATTTAAATGATGTAATGTTTTTCGAACGGACTATAGCACTGTCAGGTGTGGCTATAATCGCTTGTATGCTGAACTTATAGGACATTAGTATCACAAGGATACCAGTAGAGAAATATTGACCTTACGACCTTATGCAGTTTTCACATGTTTGTTGGGCTGAATAAAACAAAATTAGTAGGCGCTGTGATAGTACATATATCACACCCCCGAATTATATGTAGAAGGTAGAGATATTATTGTCAGTACTCGATTTATTATTATTATTATCGGTATTTCATTTGTATGTTTTGTCATTTATATTTATAAGCTGGAAGATATCCACATATGTAGGCATGAGTAATTTGTTTTGCATGAGTGGGAAAACATTGCTTTAATAACTCTGGTAATTTGAATGAGTCATATGGCTGCCCCAGTGTTTGTTGTGATGTACTTGTGTCGGGAAATTCATGAGTCATGTATATATCCCAGCCTGATGAGATGAGCTTGTTGTTGTATTGGGAAAGTTTGGTGATTCATGGAATATACCCCAGAGTTTGTTATTGTCTTGGGAGGAAGAAGTAGTTCAGGGCTTGGTCTTGACAAGGGGTTCACTCATGATTGGTGGGCAAGCACCAATCCAGGCGTCTCATCTGAGAGGAGGGGGAAGTTGATGTCTATAAAGGTTGATCATACGGCGGCAACCTGGGACATTGTAAGAAACATTATAAGGGTGATTGTGAAGGTGATTGTAAGGTAACTACTACAACTAGAAGCAGTAACACTGTATGAAGGAACGACAACTGACACACTGTACGAGAAGGAAGTACTGCTGATACACGATACTGGAGTGACACGGCTTCAATGGACTGGACTTCAAACGTTCGTGGAGCGTAGTCTTGTTATGTTCGTGGAAAGTGACTGATTGTGGAGAGTGCTTGCGCATTAAGTATTATAGCACTTGTGGTGGCCTAGCATTATATGTTGGTGAAAGCTATCTCAGACTTTCCATAAATTTATATGTTGAGGATCGACAGACGTGTGTATATATCTTTACAACAAGTGTTAAAATATGTGAACACAGTAGTACAAGGTACAGTATCTGTGTGATGTGATAACTGCCGATTATGAGAATCGGTAAGTCGAATTGATATAGAAACAGTGAAGGGTATTTATCTTCATACATGTACATTGTTCATCGGACTATCTACAAATGGTAGCTTAGTTCTCGCTTTCGTTTTCCCACGATTTTCGTTATTGTTATTGTTGTAAATATGGAGTCTTCCAGCAATATTTTATGTGTGTATTATATGTATAATGTTGTAGGTTGATGAGGTGCTCATGCACGGAATTTGTTAAGAATATAGTTAGCTATTTTAGAATCAGTGTTATTGATGAACCTAGGTGCAGTTCCTACCTAATTAGTCGTTTTCAGGAGGTTAGGTAAGGCCTGCAGCAGATGTACCAGTACGCAGTATTATGTACACGCCCTGGGATATAAAGTTTATCATGCTCTTATCTAAATTCGAGGGATCCATTCTGGTGAACTCTGGCGCCCATACTACGGACATTTTGGTTAATTATGCTTATTAATTTTATTAAGTTTTTGAGTAATTTTATTTATATATTATTATTCATGATTTTATTTATTATTATCAACAAAAAAAAATTACAGCGCAAGAGAATCACCCAGTATATATACACTGCCAGCCAAAAGAAAAGTATAAGAAATGTTTTAAAGGAATAGAACATGATGAACCCAAATTAAGTTGTAAAATAAATCTTCTTCTTTTCCTCCTCCTCATCCTTCTATTGCTTTTTCCATACCTGATAGGGCTACAGGTGCAAACTGTGTCGTGCAAGTGACCTTAGCTCTTTTGTTACGACCGGGTACCCTTTCGCAACCCAATCCTATCTACAGGGATGTATTGCTTGTTTCTGTGCTGGTTGATAGTGTGGTATATTATGTGTATACAAAGATGTGTGTATAGGGATAAACACTAACATCCATTCCCAAGTCTGATGAGTTAGCCAGGAATGGTTAAAATGGCCCACCCAGCTGGGAATGGAAACCAGGATTCTCTGAACTAAAGGCAACAATGCTGACCTTTTCAGCCAAGGAGCTGAACATAAATTATTATAAATATAAAAATTAAGTTAAAATGAACATAATTGTAAAGTGTGAGGGTATTGTGTATAAGTGAAGTTAAAATAGAAGAATCTTGTACCGGTAGTCTCAGAAGTCTCCTACCATAGGGAAAAGAAAGAATCGATTGAAACTTTCAATTCCTACAACTTGTGTTATGTCATATTTTTCAGTGAACCAAACGATAACTCAGATAACTGTTTCGATCTGGGTAACTATAGTTCATCAAAGATTGTTGGACAGGAAAGACGAAAGTACGAATAAGTGGCACATATGTAAAAATTACTCTGTGGTTTTCATACTGACATCTCATAAGTTATGAACTCCTGGGTGATCCCCAAAGGATGATTGAAATGTGCAATCTCACTTTCAATAGCCAATTATAAAACAAATTTGCTTTTCACTCTATTTTCAATTTTGCAGATAAATACAGGTGTAATGTTAGTTTCAGCTGTATTGCAGAGTGAGATTAAGGAGGTAGTGGTGGTACTACTGGCCACTGATTTAAGGGACAAATTAACGAGACCAGAGAAATGTGTCTGTGAGGATATCGGCAACATAAATTTAAGCACCATGAAAGACAAGGAAATTAAAGACTCCCTACGTCTCGCAAACCTAATTTCATCTAAGTCTGAAACAAACAGGACCCAACAAAATGTGGTCACACACTTACAGGGACCAAGCTCGATAGCTGCACTCGCTTAACTACGGCCAGTATCCAGTAATTGGGAGATAGTGGGTTTGAGCCCCACTGTCGGCAGCCCTGAAGATGGTTTTCTGTGGTTTCCCATTTTCACACCAGGCAAATGCCGGGGTTGTACCTTAATTAAGGCCACGGCTGCTTCCTTCCACTTCCTAGGCCTTTCCTATCCCATCATCGCCATAAGACATATCTGTGTCGGTGCGACGTAAAACAAATAGCAAAAAAAAAAAAAACACACTTACAGGGTGTGAGATCCTCAGAGTGTGATAAAATGAATGTTATGGTTGTAAATTAAACGGATTAACATTTTGCCGTATGTTCTGTGATGATACTAGTTTGAATGAATTAGTTTGAGTGAATTAAAGTACAATGGATACATGTTGTATCAGTTTATTTATATCCCTGGTTTTACATAAGTATTGTTATTTCATTCTCAGCTCCTTGGTGCAATACACATTCCAACCGTATAATTTAATGAAAAATTTGTTGTGAAATAATATAATTTGCTGTTATTCATGAATCAGCATTCAAGAATCCCCTAAATGTGTTTATTTGAACAAAAAATCTGTTTTCTTTTCTTTAATTAATTTGCCGTCCCTTGAACTCAGCCAAGGATCCCACCTCTACCACCTCAAGGGGAATGTCCTGGAGCATGAGCCTTTGGGTTGGAGATATAATTGGGGAGAAGGACCAGTAGCTAGCCCAGGCAGCCTCACCTGTTATGCTGAACAGGGGTCATGTTGGGGGACAGGGAAGGAAGCAGTCATGGCCTTAAGTTAGGTACCATCATGGCATTTGCCTGGAGGAGAAATGGAAAACCACAGAAAACCACTTCAAGTATGGCTGAGGTGGAATCGAACCCCTTCTACTCAGTTGACCTCCCAAGGCTGAGTGGACCCCATTCCAGTCCTTGTACGTTTCCAATTTTGTGGCCCCTGTGACCAAAAGCCAGCATGCTAACTGATTAGCCATGGAGCCGGACAAGCTCTTGGGAGAAATAGGCAACAGAACAGTTTTAAGAATTTCTGTAGAAAAAAAGTTTATTACATATATAAAAAATGCTCCAGAATTTCTAATAACAGAAATTGATCAAATAGGGAAAGTAAAGAAATTCAGATATTTGGGGGAAGCAATTCAAGAAAATGGTTTGGAAAAGTCTGCTGTCGAAGAAAGGATACACAAGATGGAAAGAGCATACGGTAAACTCGGAATATCTACAACAAAAGGTGTTTATCTAAAAACCTCGAAATACAACAAACACTACAACACAGTAGTCAAACATACTTGGTCCGCTAAGAACCACAGAACTCTGGAAATCAAGAAGTAATGATGAAATATACCGGAACATAGGAAACCTAACCAGAAACAATGCGAAAAAGGCGGTTGATATTTTTTGGACATTTATACAGAATTGATGACAACAGGTTAACCAAACAGATCTTCAAATATCTTTGGAACAGGAAGTCAACAACAACCTTGATCATGATGTCAAGAAAGATTTGGAAAGAAACAATATAAAAGAAGGAGCAGCAACAGAAAGAGAGATTTTTAGAAAGAAAGTGCTAAAAAATTGTAGGATTCCAAGGTCGGGAGGGAAAGAAAATAGGCTCAAAATGGATCAAGGAAAGTAAAAGGAGACATAGTGAGCAGATGAAGGAGTATTGGAGGAAGAAGAAGGAACAACAAAGGATGAAGCACTGAAATGTTCACATGTTCCCTAGAAGACCCTAATGGAGAATAACTATAGAGGCATCTCTTTACTCCCAATAACATATAAGATACTCTCTAAAGTACTAATGAGAAGAGTTGAAGAACAAGCAGACCATCTCATTGGTGAGTACCAACCTGGTTTTTGAAAAGGAAGATCATGCGCAGAACAAATATTTAACCCTAAGAGCATTCTTATAATAAGAGCTTTGAGAAGCCAGAACACCTTGGTAATATTTGTTGATTTTAAGAAAGTGTATTATACAATTGACAGGCAAACTCTACTTAACATCCTAGAGAAATTCAGAATTGACAGGAAAACAAGAATGTTAATAAAACAAACCCTGACAGAAACTTTCTCAAAAGTCAAATTCTTCGGTAAAATTTCTGAACCATTTGAAATAAAAATGGGAGTCAGACATGGGGACTGCCTATCACCAATTCTCTTTAACATTGTACTAGAAAAGATCATTAGAACCTGGGAAACAGCCTTGAAAGTGAAAGGGATAAGAGGAATACATTTAGGGAGGAAAGGACAGAACTTACAAATTAAGTAGCTCACAACCGAGAAAATGCCCAAATTATGCTGAATACTCTACATGAGATTGCTGAGAAAACGGATCCCAAAGTCTCATATCAGAAGATGGAATACATGGAATATGGACATCAAGGGGAGAGACACTTAGAAGTGAAGCATGGGACTGTAGAAAGAAGTGAGAAATTTAAATATCTAGGGGAATGGATAGAACCTAATGGATTGGATAAAGAGGTGAATAGGGCAAGAATTAGAAAACTAGAATTAGCTTACAGGTTAACCCAGAACAGATAAAACAAAAGAGCAATATCTTAAAAGGCGAAAATTAGACACTACAGCACAGTGGTGAAGCCAGAGTCTCTACGCTTCAGAGAGCCTGACTATGAATAAAAAGGGTGAGCTTCAAGATCTCGAAAAGAAAAGAGAGAATAAACTTAAGGAAAATTTTAGGACCACAGGAAAATGCTGATGGGGAGTGGAGGAATAGAAAAAATGATCACTACAAATACACCGAAAAAGTCACTGTCTCCATGCAAAAGCGAAGGCTAAAATTCTATAGGCATCTAGAAAGAATGGATGAGAAATGGCTAAGAAAATATTCAAGTACATTACTGGACTGAAAGCTTCATCAAAGTGGGTAGAAGAGGTAAAAAGCAATGCAATAGAAAGTAGGCTTACAATGGGGATATGATTCACAACAGAAAATTTGGAAGCAGAGTGGACAGCATCAAAACATTCCAGGAGAAACCACCAAAATGTAGATCCAAATATCTGAGAAAGAACAGAAGATCAGAAGTGAAAGTATGAAGAGGTTCTGGGAGGAGAAGAAGAAGAAGAAGAAAAAGCCTTAAGTTCAATGCAGTCCATAGGCGGCCCAATACGGAAACAATAATAATAGTAATAATAATAGCCTTTTGAGAGGCCTGGTGCAGCAGATCTTTCACGTCTTTCTATTTGACTCCCATGGGCGACCTACTAGTCTGTAAGAATTGGGCACTTCCTAGAATGAAATCTAATGTTTAAGACGGCACACACATCCAGACCCAAAACCGGAGGAATTAACCAATGCAGGTTAAAATTTCTGACCTGGTCAGGAATTGAATCCGGGACCTCTTGGACCAAAAGCCAGCATGCTAATCATTTACCCATGGAGCTGTACGAGAGATGTGCTGTAACATCTATTATAACTGTATACAAAAATATCATATGCTATAATATTGGCAAAGATATTAATAAAGTGCCACAGAGGTGCTTTTGCAGGTAATTTGTGTTTCCTTGGTCCTAAGCTAAAACACAGTGCCTGAAAAAAACATCACTTATCAATCAAAGGACTAGCTTCACATATGTAATGATCTCAATTTGATGCTTCTGATATTTTATGCCAATTGAGTGCTTTGTTTGCCTTTTCATATTTAGAGCATTTGTTTATTTTCTGAAGAATGAAAGTTAGGAAGGAAGATAGCAACATGCACAGGAATAAACATGGTGTGTTCATAGATTGAACAATAGGAAAGAGATTTAAAAAATCTAGACACAAAGGTGAACAATTACTGACTCTGTATCTTTTGACTGTACCATATTCATAGAAGATCTTAAAATTTCTTCAGCTTATTCCAGGTATTTCTGGGGTCGCTGGAGCCACCTGACTTATTTTGCATATTGTTGTTTGACCACTGGCATGGTGCTGTGACTGAAGACTAATAAGTACATCATTAATCATACTTCCCTTATTATCTGTTCTATCGCAAAGAGTAAAATGGCTCTTTAGTTCATCCCATTAACCCACCTTGAAGTTACATGTATCAAGTATCCCACCAGACTTGGACTAAAAATACAAATTTTTCACAAGCATCTCCATTATTATCAGTCATATAACATGTATATTACAGCCATGGATGTTGACTGGGACTTCGGTGAAAGCTACACTTTACCTTGGCACAGGCCAGAGTAAAGTGTAGCTTCCACCGAAGTCCCAGTCAACATCCATGGCTGTGACAATATGGAACTTGCTGGGGTACGGGTAGTGCTGAATAATGACATTCAGAGCATGACTAGTGCATCTGAATGTTATGAAAGGTGCTGCTCATAGGGTCAGTCGTGCTGCAATAGTACTTGCTGACCCAGTGAGGAAAGCAATGGCAAACTACCTCACTCCTTGCCTAGTTCGCCTCATTTTGGTGCTGCTATTGGTTTTTGGGGTTTCCTCATAACCGCATAACCTTTGGTGGTGCTATTTGAGGATCCAACCAGCCTCTGGGCTGATGACCTAACAGACAGACAACATGTATGTGTGCGGCATAAATGAACAGAAATAACATATTATTAAACATTTGTTATATACAGTCTTTTGATAGACCTTATGTTAACGAAGATATTTGAGGGTTTTTTTTTTGCTATTTGCTTTACGTCGCACCGACACAGATAGGTCTTATGGCGATGATGGAACAGGAAAAGCCTAGGAATGGGAAGGAAGTGGCCGTGGCCTTAATTAAGGTACAGCCCGAGCATTTACCTAGTGTGAAAATGGGAAACCATGGAAAACCATCTTCAGGACTGCCGACAGTGGGGTTCGAACCCACTATCTCCTATCTCCTAACTGTACGGCCAACTCGCTCGGTGATATTTGAGAATAATCTTCCTGCAAACCCTAAAATCCATGGGATGGCCTTGACGTCATATGCACCTGATAACACAATCCTGAATAAGTTCCAAATACATACAGTAGTTTAGTTGAAATATGTCCAGCAGTTTTCCATTTTAGGAACAAAACCAGACAGGAAACCAGACAGACCAGAATGACACCAAAGGGAAAAAATCCTTGGGAAATATCCTTTAGATGATCAGTATCATGTATGAAGCAAATAATTATAAGGAAATTTTTCTCATGTAATGAATGTACAGACATGTGAGCCTTACGATTTTATGTACATAGATGATGATGATTATTATTATTAATATCATCCAGGTATTTTCATGTTTCCGCAGTGTTCAGTTACATCAGGCAGGATTAATTCCCAAGCTGAGTGAAGTACTGTATTATACATCCTCTGATTTTCTCCTGTTATGGATCCTTCAAATCAATACTCATCACTTTCCTCAAAATACTGCAGGATTCAAAACCAATATCTTCTGCAATTCAACGTAGATGTTCTACCTGAGGTTTAGATGATGAAAATCTATAATGCAGCTGTTGGGAAAGTTGTCCTAGTTCTCGCTCCACAATTAGCAGACACTTTTTCCAGCCTATTCCTCCTAACAAAGTTCCTAAAACTGTTGTCCCCAACAAATGTAAATTCCCAAGTAATCAAACAAACATGCTTGTTCCAAATTCAATAAAATATTATATCCAATAGTTTTGAAGCATATTTTATGTTGTTGGAATTTGGAAAACAATCTTTATAATGTGGGACTCTGTAATTTCTTGATGGCTGCATTACAATTTCCTCACTGTTCGACCAAGTTGTAGTTGGTTTAGTATTGTTTCAGTGTCTGCATATTCCTTTTGTAGTTTGGTTAAGAACTAATAAGGACTTAGATGATGGCATCCCACAACATTTTTTAGGCAATTGAGTCGTCCAGTTTCAAAACAAAGTAAGTCCAAATTATGAAATTGTTGTACAACCACAAAAAACTGTGGTACATTGTCCTTTCAACCAATCCACAAATTTTGAATGCCATATAACATAGCTTAAGGATAGTTTTCAAGTTATTATGACCTTTGAAAGAGTACATATATGGGAAATGGTATATAAAGGAATATATTTGGCACTTACATAGTTTTGGTGCAGTTACAACTGTTTATGCAGTTTGGGAGCAGTTTTTCCCATTTGGAATGAAGAGACATATATTTTCTACTGAGGCATTTATATGGTCTGTAAATGAAATATGGAGGTAAATGTTCATATGCATGTAGTACAGTACTGAAAAAGTAAAGACAGTAAACAATAAACATTTTCTTCTGCAACTTATTCAGAATAACTTCCTTAACTGTGAATAGTCCACCTTCCACAAAAACAGTGATTGTTCATCGTCCATAGAATGTGCATCTTCACCTCAATGAGATACCATTTGATCTGCTTCAGTCAGCACTTCTATATAGAATAGCAATTTTTCCATATTATACCATTCAGGGCCAAAATGCTTCAACAGAAGATCCTTGACATCCTTGACCTTTCTGGGGTTAGCTGGTACTCCGATCATTTTTGAAGCTGGATTAATTCCTCCAGGATGTTTCTCTTGCTTCATTACTCATTTTCGTTTGGCAATGTCCATTGAGTATGCGACTTCACCTCGAACAAGACCTCAACCTGCAGTCTTTGCTCTTGTTACAACAAAACGTTTGGCGGCTGAAAATTTGAAGTGCCACTGGTTTGGATTTTTAACATTTTCATCTGTAGCTTTCTTCTATTCTTTAAATGGAAGTCGACCCCCAGCTTGCATATACAGTAGTCCCAATTTTTTTTAAATACGACATTGTATTCACATGGTAAGACAATTTCTTCCTTTGTTGTCAGCTGACGTTCTATACTGCCAAACACCGAATAGGGTGATAAAAACGAATGTCCAGGCACAGAGAAGAACACAAGAATTTTCTTAATGTTCCTTGATGCTTCATGTACACATGGTAATCATTATCATATTTTTGTTCTGTCCCCCACAGCTGTCAGCAAAATATCTGACAGTGTGCGTATCAGCAGGAAAGTCTGTGTTTGTCAGTCGGTCATGAACACATGATAGAATCTCATCTGAGCCTTTCCTCCCCTCTAACTCTGTCCATGTGTAAATAAATGTGTTCTGAGGTGACATCTTTTCTGTTGAAATTCCTTAATCAACTGTGAAATTATATACATAAAACTGTCATTTGTAATAAGCACTTTGGTCTGGAAGCTTGGGGAATATTCTTTTGACAGTCAAAGATGAACATGGTTCCTCCTTCATTTGGTTACTTAAGTGTGTACAGTTTTTCAGCAGACTTTTTATGGAGTACAAGCTCCACCTTCAAACTGTCTTTACTTTTGTTCAATATGAACATATTTTAGTCTTTCTTGTAGTTCCATGCATTTTGAACATTTGTCTGTGGCCGGCGAGTTGAAGCTGATGTTATACTCTTCGGTAAACACTTTGCGAAAATACTCGTAAGTTACCTTAAGGCAAGAATCATTTGTTTGTGTTTCATTATACATTATCCACAATCTCTTAATAGAAAGATCACTACCTAAATAGAATCTTTTTGTTTTCCAAGTGTTGGATATTTACAATAAATGTTTTCACACTTTCCACTTTCTGAGGTATGAGCTCCACCACATCTCTCCCTTGGACACTCTTCTAAGAAAAATTCCTTCCTTCAGAAATTAAGCACACAATTTTGTGACATCTTCAGAATTTCGAGAAACGTTTGCTGGCAGATTTACAGGAATACTGCATTCTTCTCTTCTTAGAGCAGGAATAAAATAATCAACAGACACCTGTCATTCGTGGGTATTTTCTCTCCTTAACCTATGTCTGTTTGGAATTTTACCTGCTGAATAATGAAGAATGAAATGATCTTGTTCAATTTTAACACTGTTCTTATAGAAACCTTGGTGAAATCTTTGAATATCTTGCATAGTCAATTTATGGCACTGATACTTTGCCTTGTCTATGACGACATGTTGGCAGGGTTAGGGAACTATGCAAGCTATGCCTGTAACAAGAAGTATCAGAATCACGAAGCATTGACAGTTTACTGTAATGATGATGATGATCATGATGATAATAATAATAATAATAATAATTTTTTTGCGAGGGAGTGTGGAAAATCTTTCATAAGACACTTGTGAGGATCCACACTCACAACAAGTGTGTGGAGATTCTTACCCATTAAAAACCACACTCCCTTTTCCCACAACGTTTATCTCCACCCTGAAAACCGCTCTCACATTACTTCAGGACCATGTCGAGCTTAATGCATCTTGTGCTTCATCTTTCTTCTTCTGCCTTACTGTCTGCTGTAATCATCCACGTCCTTCTTCTTCTGACGCAGAATATTTTCTATGTAGACTGCCACCTGATCCCAAGACTCTTGACTTTGTAGCATTACTAACACGATGCCTTCTGGTGTCAGTTCTCCCTGCATAACTTCTAAGTATCTTCTTTGTGGCCGCCAGTGAACACCCATAAAGAAAGTGTGTAATACATCATCGATATCACCACAGTATATGCACACCGGACTAGTTGCTAACCCTAGTCTATGAAGAAATTTCCGGATCCATGACCTGTCAAGAACTGTGTGAGATAGTAGTTCACTTCACCATGATTTCAGCCAACCCATACGCCCAGAGAAGGTATCAGTCTTTTCATCCATTTCCCTCTAGAATCATCTTCCCATCTCATTTGCCATCGTTGCATTCTGCGACTAAGAGCCAAAGTCTTTGCCCGTTTCCTTCCTAGCTCTCCTTGTGTGAGCCAAATTTCTTGTCTTTCGAAAGCCAACAAGTCAATAGGCGCTATTGCTGCTGCTACTACTAGAATCGCAGGTTCTGATACTGTATGCGCATGCAATTCCTAAAGCTGCTCTCCATTGTACAGCCGCAATTCATGTCCGGTATTTCGCAATTTTTAAAGATTCAGCCCAAATTTCCAAACCATATAGAAGTATCGATTTGACAGTCGACATGAGAAGCCGCCTTTTACTAGATTTCAGACCCTTGATATTTCCCATGAGTCTACTCAGTGCAGTCATGGTTTTCGCTGCCTTATCTGTTACCCATTGGATGTGGTCCCAATATGTAAGCTTAGTATCAAGCATTACACCAAGATATTTTGTGCTCCTAGTTTATTCAATGGCTATCTGCCCGATTAATACAACAGTATTAATCCTTTTCCTCATCAGGAGGACAATTTCCATTTTATGATTTACAAGTTCTAACCTGTGATTTATCATGATTTTTAACACGTCGCATCACCTGATTCAGTTTAAATTGAGCCAGCTCTAGGTCACGGGTTACTATTAGGGCAGCCACGTCATCAGGATATCTTACAAGTTTCACATCTTCTGGCATCTCCAGCCGTAACAAACCATCATACATGATATTCCAAAGGTTTGGTCCAAGAATTTAGCCTTGCGCTGCACCAGCTGTGAGCCGTTTTCTTCTCTGACCATCTTCCGTGTCGTATAACAGTATACGATCTTTCAAATAGTCTCGCAGTATGTACATGATATATTCTGGTAGCTTGAACGTTACTTGTAGAGCTTCCAAAATATCACTCCATCTTTCCAATTTCAAAGCATTTTTAACAACTAGGGTCACAAAAAGCGTCAGCTTTCTAGAGTAATGATTACTCATTTGAGCTCGTTCTGCTGTCTTCACCACTTCATTCACAGCATCTAGCGTTGAGTGACCTCTGCGAAATCCATGTTGTTGGTCAGATAGGTCACCAGCTAATCGAACTGCTGAGAGTATTCTTACCTGTAGCAGCTTCTCTAAACCTTTCCCTGGTTTTCCCTTTACTGATCAAAACCAATCTAGCTATCTTCCAACAAAAACTGAAAATTCCCCTTTCAAACAATGATTACTATCTGTGTCGGTGCGACGTAAAGCAAAAACAAAAAAACAAAAAAAAAAACAATGATTATACATTCTCAGCAGTAGTTGAGGACATAATTCAACTGCCACCTTTAGTACTTCTGCTGGAATAGCATCTGGTCCAGGGGCTTTCTTATTTCTAAGGGAATTAATTGCTGTTATCAATTCTTCAGTTGTAAAAGGTGGTACATTATCTAGTTCTTTCTCGGCCTCATCATCAATCCTCTCTGCATAATCAGGGAATAGTGTGTCTACTACTTCTTCCATGATGCGTGGATTCATGATCGGGCTTGGGAGCATCCCACATTTCTTCATAACGATTTTATACCCTAATCCCCATGGATTTTCATCCACTTCCTTAGACATTTCCCACCACTTATCAGCTTTACTCTTTTTAATTGTATTTTGCAGTCTTTTCTGCATAGTCTTATACTCTGCTGAGAGAGCTTCATCATTGTGTCATGCTCTTTGTGTCCTTTGTCTGAGTCGCAGGCATTGTTTCCTCAGCTCAGCAATTTCTTCATTCCACCTATATGCTGGACACTTGCCTCTCCGTTGTGTGATTCTGGTCATTGATGCGTCACATGCTTGCTGGAGGAGTCTCATGGAGTGTTCCACACATTTATTAGCAATTATGCTTCTTTTGCCTCCGTGACATGTATCCATTATTACAGTCCATTCCATTCTGTATTACTTCATGAAATTTTTCTCTATCCATAGTGGCTATGTTCCATCTTTCTGGCTTGCACGTGGTAATCCTTAGATGCGGAATCTCTTGAAGTACACAAAAATTGATATACTGATGATCGCTTCCAGTATATTCTTCAATCACTCACCATTCAGTTATCCTAGACGTAATGTTTTCAGAAGCAAAGGTTACATCTGGTATAGTTCCCTGACATCCTAGTCGCCGAAAGGTTAGCACATTACCAACGTTGATGACCATTAATCCCAATCTGGTGGCCATCTCCATTGTACGCCGCCCTCTAGAATCTGCTTGAGGCATGTTCCATTCCACTGCTTGAGCATTAAAGTCACCAGCAACAACTAGGTTATTGTTCATCCCTTGCAGATTATCTTCAAGCCCATGTAGTTTCATCTGGAAGTCAGAAATAGCCCCATTCGGGGTAAAATAACAGCTGACAAAAGTTACCTTCTCAACTTGGACCCAGACAAACCCATCTCCGCATCCTTGATTTATAACTGAATATTTTCCAAGGTCTGGTATCCATATCGCAGCTGTCCCTAGATTGTCTGAAAACCAAGCTGGTTGATCTCTGTCTTGATATTGTTCACTAAGAATCAAGATGTCTGCTCCTATCTCATAGGTCATCTGCGTCAATAGATCATTGGCAGTTAGACTCCTGTGTATAATAATAATAATAATAATAATAATAATAATAATAATGAAATGAGCCGTGTAAATAAGACAAACACTAAAAGAGTAATAAAGAAAGGATGGGAATGCTTAGCCCTAACCTACATTGTTTTCAATCAGCATCATCATGGCCTATTAATATTCCTCGATTTAAAATTCTTAGCATTGTACTTACAGCTCCTTCTCCTTCTTGGTCTTCTCCCAGTTATTTTTGTCATGTTTTCTTTTCTTAAGCTTATTAGCACATATACACTGATCTGATACTTTAGCAGCATTTTCACTAGATGTGTATTGGACATCCATTTCGCTACCATTTCCCACCTAAGCATATACTATCAAATATTACAGCAATATTACCAACTTTCATTTTTCAAATTTCTTACAGAATTAGTACTCTTTCAGTTCACTGTAGCAAGGAATTATAATATAAATAACTATAAAGATGTATCAGATTTACAAAGATTTGCTGCAATACAACTAACCACCATGATGGATGTTAGGTTTTACATACCGTACAGATTTTGAACTGTTGTTACACACCCAGGACTTACAGAGTTTTGGAGCCACAGAGTAACTGGACTTGCATAGTTATGCTGCAATGTGGATTGTTCAGGCGCATAATTTCAATGGTTTCCACAAACTTTTGGAACACATTCACTATTCACATTGTGGGCCTTGGTGGAAAGAATGCATATCAATGGAAACGTCCATTTCAAATTTTTTGGAGTTCCTAAGTTTTGGAATTGGACGACTCAATTATACTACCCCTCAGAAAGGTTCTTAGTCCTCGAAAGTCGCTAAAGTACTGAATCGTGTTGATTCTATCATTCTACTGGATCATCATCATCTTTTCCCCTCATCCAGCTCCTGCCAGGTCGAGGTATTCGTGGCACTTCTCCATCTTCCTCTTTCCTTCCACCATTCCACCTTGTCCCAGTCTAAATTTCGTCTTCTTATGCCGCTCTTCACTGATTCAATCCACCTCGTTTTAGGTCTTCCTCTTGCTCTCTTGCCCTCACACTTTGCCTCCAGCATTTGTCTTGGAATTCTATTCTCCTCCATCCTCTTCACATGTCCAAACCACCTTAGTTTATTCTTTTCAACTCTTTCATTTAGCTTGCCTATCTCAACTTCCTTCTTAACATCTTCATTTCTCACTCTATTTTTCCTTGCCTTTCCTATCATACTTCTAAATATTGAGGAGTAATTGCTTGCCGGCATCCCCTTGTACTTCTTCTGAGAACGTCATTTCAAAATATTCACCAATTGGAAGGAATTCATCAGAAAATGTTTTGAAAGTGCTCAACAACTTCTGACTGGGGCACAAATCCTAAAGCACCGGGTGAGTTGGCCATGCGGTTAGGGGTGCGCAGCTGTGGGCTTGCATCCAGGAGATAATGGGTTCGAACCTCACTGTCGGCTGCCCTGAAGATGGTTTTCCGCCGTTTCCCATTGTCACACCAGGCAAATGCTGGGGCTGTACCTTAATCAAGGCCACGGCCGCTTCCTTCCCACTCCTAGCGCTTTTCCTATCCCATCGTCGCCATAAGACCTATCTGTGTCAGTGCAACGTAAAGCAAATTGTAAAAAAATTTAAAAATGCTAAAGCACACATCCTCTTTCCCTCTAATTTATTGATTATTACCACTTGAGCTACCCGTCATTGATGGAAGTCACAGATTTCCACACAACATAGCTGAAATATATGTACATTTAGAACATGTCATATACATGCTGAAGTGGGGAAACATGAGACTTTTTTTTTTCAATTGGATTTACGTCGTACTGACACAGATCGGTCTATGGCAACAATGGGATAGGCAAGGCCTAGGAGTTGGGAGGAAGCAGCCATGGCCTTAATTAAGGTACAGCCCCAGCATTTGCCTGGTGTGAAAATAGAAAACCATGGAATACCATCTTCAGGGCTGCCAACAGTGGAGTTCGAACCTGAATGCAAACTCACAGCTACGCGCCCCTAACCGCACGGCCAACTCGCCCGATAACATCGGACTCATTGATGACACTGTGTTGATGGACTCTTAATAACAGTCAGAATACTATCTATTGCTCCCATGTGTGTTCAGTTGATCAAAACTCATGAATACCATTTTGAACACCACTTGTCTTTCATATGTGGCAAGCGCCACTACGCATGTGAATTTTAACAAAGATGGAAAACTCTGTGTCATTACATTTTTCTGACACTTCAGCGCTAATGACCTTATCAATGTCGGCAGTTAGTATCCTAACCTTGGTCCATAACAGTACATGTAAACCTTGCATCTGCCATTCAACTTAGGACATAAAGCAAAGAGTTTGTCTAAATATTTGACCTTATTATAGTAACTCAATGAGAGCATCCAATTTCAAGTGAAATACATGTTATATAATGTTGCGAGGATCATTGGGTGGCTGACCATTTTTTTGCAATATTTCTTCCCAATTTGGGTTCATTGTACTTGTAATGGAAAATCCGGATCAGGAATATTTACACATGTAACATATAGAGTTAATTTATGTACTTGGAGTCATCTGGTGAAACTGTTTAAAAATAAAGCTCTCTTGTCCTGAGTTATGATCTCTTTAAAGTGAGGGTATCTCTGAGCTCTTTTTATGAGTTCTTATATAGACTGGCTATATAGTCAGTGTCTTTCCAGAAGAGATCAGACAGTTGAAGTAAATGCCAGTTATTCATCTTGCCTTGCCTTAACATAATTTGGTAACCATAGAAAGGGACATATACACTGACTGACAGAGCAAATGCAACACCAAGAAGGAGTGGTCAGAACTTTATGCCAATTGCAGGGTAGACTGACGTCACTGAGGTATGCTCATGATGTGAAATGTGCCGCTGTGCTGCGCACGTAGCGAACGATAAATGGGACACGGCGTTGGCGAATGGCCCACTTCGTACCGTGATTTCTCAGCCGACAGTCATTGTAGAACGTGTTGTCGTGTGCCACAGGACACGTGTATAGCTAAGAATGCCAGGCCGCCGTCAACGGAGGCATTTCCAGCAGACAGACGACTTTACGAGGGGTATGGTGATCGGGCTGAGAAGGGCAGGTTGGTCGCTTCGTCAAATCGCAGCCGATACCCATAGGGATGTGTCAACGGTGCAGCGCGTGTGACGAAGATAGTTGGCGCAGGGACATGTGGCACGTGCGAGGGGTCCAGGCGCAGCCCGAGTGACGTCAGCACGCTAGGATCGGCGCATCCGCCGCCAAGCGGTGGCAGCCCCGCACGCCACGTCAACCGCCATTCTTCAGCATGTGCAAGACACCCTGGCTGTTCCAATATCGACCAGAACAATTTCCCGTCGATTGGTTGAAGGAGGCCTGCACTCCCGGCGTCCGCTCAGAAGACTACCATTGACTCCACAGCATAGACGTGCACGCCTGGCATGGTGCCGGGCTAGAGCGACTTGGATGAGGGAATGGCGGAACATCATGTTCTCCGATGAGTCGCGCTTCTGTTCTGTCAGTGATAGTCACCGCAGACGAGTGTGGCGTCGGCGTGGAGAAAGGTCAAATCCGGCAGTAACTGTGGAGTGCCCTACCACTAGACAACGCGGCATCATGGTTTGGGGCGCTATTGCGTATGATTCCACGTCACCTCTAGTGCGTATTCAAGGCACGTTAAATGCCCACCGCTACGTGCAGCATGTGCTGCGGCCGGTGGCACTCCCGTACCTTCAGGGGCTGCCCAATGCTCTGTTTCAGCAGGATAATGCCCGCCCACACACTGCTCGCATCTCCCAACAGGCTCTACGAGGTGTACAGATGCTTCCGTGGCCAGCGTACTCTCCGGATCTCTCACCAATCGAACACGTGTGGGATCTCATTGGACGCCGTTTGCAAACTCTGCCCCAGCCTCGTACGGACGACCAACTGTGGCAAATGGTTGACAGAGAATGGAGAACCATCCCTCAGGACACCATCCGCACTCTTATTGACTCTGTACCTCAACGTGTTTCTGCGTGCATCGCCGCTCGCGGTGGTCCTACATCCTACTGAGTCGATGCCGTGCGCATTGTGTAACCTGCATATCGGTTTGAAATAAACATCAATTATTCGTCCGTGCCGTCTCTGTTTTTTCCCCAACTTTCATCCCTTTCGAACCACTCCTTCTTGGTGTTGCATTTGCTCTGTCAGTCAGTGTATTTTCTTCAGAGGAGTCTTTAGTTTTCTGGAAAGCCTCACTTGTTACATTCCTTCCACACCAGCAACATGCCTACCTTGTCTATTGTCGACTGGTTATAGCGGCCTCAATGACAATCTTGTGGATACAGCATAACTTCTAGGCAGCTTTAGCTCCTTCACATGCAGACATCCAGTGATTTGGAATGTACAACTGAAGGATCTCACAGACTGTAGGAAATGTTTAAAATCAGTATGTGTCCCTTTTAGTAGGGAAATTTGAGATTCTTATGAATGAACGATGGAGTCCAATTAATTTTTCCATATGAATAAGAAATTCCTTCTGATTTGTGCATCCATTTGAAATATACTTTGAGGTGCTGAATGTAATCAATGAGAGGGTTAAGTTATATATTAATACACTCCGGTGCCTTTCACATCATGGAACAGTAAGATTTCTAGCTTTAGTTGAGGTTGAGCTTAATTTTCTTTTTCTTTTCTTTTCCTTTTGAGTGTTTGTGATCATCAGTTGTCTCTGATCTTTGTTACTGAGCTGGCCGTCTTTCCTATTTCTGCTGAGCAATCTATATTTTGTTTAATGACGGACAGCTAATTTGTCGTATGGTACTGCCAACGCCTGGAAATATTCCTCAGTGTCTGACTTTTCTCATCTAAATGAAATGATCTTTCTGCCAGTTTTATTGGATGCATCCAACGATGTTTCGCTTAAGTGTGGTTAAGTGTAAGAGAGGGCCAAGAGCCCTAACTTCGCCACAAATAAAGACATCAATAAATAAATAAATAAATAAATGGCACTATATAATCCTCTGAAAGCAGAACTTTGGCTCACAATCAGCATCACACACTGAATATCGAGCAGAGCTTTTCTTAAGTCTAATAACAACACTGAAAGATCACTGGTAAAGATCTATGTCTTCCTTGTCAATACTACTAAAAGCTATTTAATCTATATTAATACAATGGCAAACATGGTTTGAGAATCTCAATTATTCTCTTCATCAGTGATTAAACATACCATCAAATAATTTGCGGACTTGATTCAAAACCTACTAACAATATACCTACTCTAAATAAGTTACAATTAAAATACAAGAATTGTCATCTAAATAAACTACGGTATTTAAAGTTACAAAAAAAAAAGCAACATAAAAAACATAAAATAAGCATCTTATAACGTCTCTAAAAACAATGTGTGCATCTACAATTTAAAATTAAAATTTGGTACAGTATTGCAGATCCTTCTGGATGTCTGTTGAAATGGCTTTAAAATGTCTACTTTCTAGCCGGATATGATTAAGCTTTTTGTTACACAATAAAACAAAAAGAAATGCAAGTGTTATATGCAATAAACATGATAAAAGATCTTTGAATTCATGATTGAAGTTGAATAAATGAATAGACTTACTGATGTTTACTTGTCAAATCATATATACATGCAGCTGATCTTGACTCATGATTAGATGCCTTTCTTCCAGAAATATTTGGGCCAATGTTTGTAAGATCACTGCTAAAAAAATAAAATCAGATCCATGAAGTAATGAAATGAAAAGAAGACTTTAAACGAGAATAATGACAGACTTTACTGTGTGGCTTCTTGTACAGTATACCAGACAACTTATCAACAACAGTTGCCAGCTGAGAAATGATATTATACTTGTAGATGCAGAAGGTGACCTGCACATCATGATGAGAATGAAATGGTGATGAAGAAGACACAGACACCCAGCCCCCGTGCCAACGAAATTAACCAATTCTAGCCCCCAAGAATGAGAAGCATAAAATTCTCTGACCTGAGGGTCCCATTTGCTTACCAGTATGTGGAGGGTAGAGTGTTATCGAGGAAGATTAGGTTAACGCAGATGTTGAGCAAAGTAGAACAGAAAGAAGGAGGGTAAGAAGAAAATGGCAGTTTTTCAATATCCTAGACAATGTACAGGATACAGTAGATGTTGAGCTCTGGACATGGGGGACTCCATTGTTAGGAAGGTAGGGAAAGTGTGTGGAGGAAAGGGAGCCAGGGTAGAGTGTTATCGAGGAAGATTAGGTTAAAGCAGATGTTGAGCAAAGTAGAACAGAAAGAAGGAGGGTAAGAAGAAAGTGGTAGTTTTTCAAGTTAGTATCAATAATGTAAGGCAAGCAGATATAAGTACCAACATAACTGGGGATGTGTAAGGTCTGGTTAATGCAACATGGGAGAAATTTAAGGAAGTGGAGGTTGTTGTCAGTGGAATACTGTGTAGAAGGGATACTGACTAGAAGGTGATTGGGAATTTAAATGAGACAGTGGAGAGGATATGTGGGAAATGGAGTGAGATTTGTAGATCGTAATGGCTAGGTAGGAGGTAGGGATCAGCACTCCGATGGCCTTCAATTGAAATGCAGTGGTATATGTAAATTAGGTTTGTTCAGAAGGGTTATAGGGAGATACATTTAGGGAAATGGGATGGACTAGGGAGCAGTGATGAGAGTAGTCAAGTAAGTCTGGAAGTCAAGTAAGGATGACATAAAAATTATAGCATTAAACAATAGAAATGTAAAGTGAGGAATAGAATTAAGTACCATAATTTAATAGATATACATAGATATACAAGGAATACAAGGAATGTTGTAGTTGCGTGCAAACACAAGTTGTCAGGACAAGTTGGTTCAAAATAACTAGTGGGCTGAGACAAGGAAGTATTCTATCACCAATCCTGTTTACAATACTAATGGATGACATCATGAGAACAGCAAAAACAGCATATGGAGGAATAGAAATGAACATGATGTTATTTCCAGATGATATTGTGATTTGGGGAGAAGACGACAGGAAGGTTCAAGAACAGTTGAATGTGGTGAATGGGAAGATTGAAGAATGTGGATTGAAAATAAGTGTAGAAAAGAGTAAAACTCTTGTTATGACTAGAGGGGAGAAAGAAGGGAAAGGTCAGATTAGACTTGCAGACAAGCCCCTGGAAGTAGTGGAAACGTTTAAATATCTGGGGAGTGAATTAATGGAGAATGCTCGACTGGATGCTGAGATTAGTAAAAGGATTCAAGCTGGAAGTTGTTTCTATCATAGTGTAAGAAATATGTTATGGGACAAAGCTGTGCCAATGGAAGCAAAGGATACTATGTACAAGATGTATTACGTACCCATAACAACTTACGGAGCAGAAACTTGGACAATGACAAAGTATGAGAGTCGAATACAGGCAGCCGAAATGAAATTCTTGAGGAGTATGATACAGAAGAGTAGAAGAGACAAAATAAGGAATGAGAAAATCCGGGAAGAAATTGGAGTGGAAAAAATGAATGATAGAATAGAGAAGAGCCGACTAAGATGGTTTGGGCACATAAAGCGAATGAGCGACACAGTGTTGGAGGAGGAGTGGTGGAAAGACCGAAGAAAGTGGAGAGGAACCATATTTGCCCCTACCCGGCTACAGCTGGACGAAGGGAAATGATGATGATGATGATGATGACATTTACCAGATATTGCAATAGGAGTTGTCCAGCTCCATGGCTAAATGGTTAGCATGCTGGCCTTTGGTCACAGGGGTCCCTGGTTTGATTCCTGGCAGGGTCAGGAATTTTAACCATCATTGGTTAATTTCGCTGGCACGGGGGCTGGGTGTCTGTGCTTCTTCATCATCATTTCATCCTCATCATGATGCGCAGGTCACCTACGGGAGTCAAATCAAAAGACCTGCACCTGGTGAGCCGAACATGCCCTCGGACACTTCCGGCATTAAAAGCCATACGCCATTTAATTTCATGATTCATGGCTGAGAAATGATATTATACTTGTAGATGCAGAAATTTTCACACAGGACAGGAGTGTTTATCGTAGAGACAGGATAAGAATGGTACGAGGGGGGATATTCATACTTACAAAGAAGAATTTGTAAGCCACAAAAACATAAGGATGTGAAATGATACATGTTCTTTAGAGGGCTCTAACATCTACTGTAGGTCACTAGCCCCCAAGAATGAGAAGCATAAAATTCTCTGAAGATAATAGGCAATTTGATGTTTTAGCGGTGTACAGACATGGAAAGAGTGGCACTGATGCTGATGCAAAACTGTTTGATAAGATAATCAGCTATGTCAGGAACAACACAGAAAGGAACATGATTGTAGAAGGTGATTTCAATTTACGAAATGTCAACAACAGTTGCCAGCTGAGAAATGATATTATACTTGTAGATTCAGAAGGTGACCTGCGCATCATGATGAGAATGAAATGGTGATGAAGAAGACACAGACACCCAGCCCTCGTGCCAGCGAAATTAACCAATTCTAGCCCCCAAGAATGAGAAGCATAAAATTCTCTGACCTGAGGGTCCCATTTGCTTACCAGTATGTGGAGGGTAGAGTGTTATCGAGGAAGATTAGGTTAACGCAGATGTTGAGCAAAGTAGAACAGAAAGAAGGAGGGTAAGAAGAAAATGGCAGTTTTTCAATATCCTAGACAATGTACAGGATACAGTAGATGTTGAGCTCTGGACATGGGGGACTCCATTGTTAGGAAGGTAGGGAAAGTGTGTGGAGGAAAGGGAGCCAGGGTAGAGTGTTATCGAGGAAGATTAGGTTAAAGCAGATGTTGAGCAAAGTAGAACAGAAAGAAGGAGGGTAAGAAGAAAGTGGTATTTTTCAAGTTAGTATCAATAATGTAAGGCAAGCAGATATAAGTACCAACATAACTGGGGATGTGTAAGGTCTGGTTAATGCAACATGGGAGAAATTTAAGGAAGTGGAGGTTGTTGTCAGTGGAATACTGTGTAGGAGGGATACTGACTAGAAGGTGATTGGGAATTTAAATGAGACAGTGGAGAGGATATGTGGGAAATGGAGTGAGATTTGTAGATCGTAATGGCTAGGTAGGAGGTAGGGATCAGCACTCCGATGGCCTTCAATTGAAATGCAGTGGTATATGTAAATTAGGTTTGTTTAGAAGGGTTATAGGGAGATACATTTAGGGAAATGGGATGGACTAGGGAGCAGTGATGAGAGTAGTCCAGTAAGTCTGGAAGTCAAGTAAGGATGACATAAAAATTATAGCGTTAAACAATGGAAATGTAAAGTGAGGAATAGAATTAAGTACCATAATTTAATAGATATACATTTACCAGATATTGCAATAGGAGTTGTCCAGCTCCATGGCTAAATGGTTAGCGTGCTGGCTTTTGGTCACAGGGGTCCCTGGTTTGATTCCTGGCAGGGTCAGGAATTTTAACCATCATTAGTTAATTTCGCTGGCACGGGGGCTGGGTGTCTGTGCTTCTTCATCATCATTTCATCCTCATCATGATGCGCAGGTCACCTACGGGAGTCAAATCAAAAGACCTGCACCTGGTGAGCCAAACATGCCCTCGGACACTTCCGGCATTAAAAGCCATACGCCATTTAATTTCATGATTCATGGCTGAGAAATAATATTATACTTGTAGATGCAGAAATTTTCACACAGGACAGGAGTGTTTATCATAGAGACAGGATAAGAATGGTACGAGGGGGGATGTTCATACTTACAAAGAAGAATTTGTAAGCCACAAAAACATAAGGATGTGAAATGATACATGTTCTTTAGAGGGCTCTAACATCTACTATAGGTCACTAGCCCCCAAGAATGAGAAGCATAAAATTCTCTGAAGATAATAGGCAATTTGATGTTTTAGCAGTGTACAGACATGGAAAGAGTGGCACTGATGCTGATGCAAAACTGTTTGATAAGATAATCAGCTATGTCAGGAACAACACAGAAAGGAACATGATTGTAGAAGGTGATTTCAATTTACGAAATGTCAACTGGAAGGTAATGCGAATGACAGGAAGCATGACCAACAAATGGCAAGTAAGTTAATAATCTGGGAAGTACAACTGAATCAGAAAGTGGTGGAACTAGCTAGAGGAAAGAATATTCTGTACGTGATGCTAGTAAAGCCAGATGAGCTCTATAGAGAAATTGAAGTAATAGATGGTGTAAGTGATAACGAAGCTGATTTTGTCATTAAAAATTAGGACCATTAGGCAGTACAATATCTTAAAACAATTAAGTTTATTAAACTGGTCAACCTATTCAATACAATACATTCATAAGAATGTTTATAACTTATTCATGACACTCAAATTGGGACATTTTTCGCCCTAGTTGCGGACTTCTTCAGCCTAATTTTCCTCCTCAGAATCAAATATTATCAAATTGAACCATCTTAATAGCTAAAATAGTACGAGTTAAAAATACAACATTTCGGTCTCATTACTGACAGGTGAACAATTATTTAATGGAGTTCTTGAAGCAGTTTTTAAAATTCATTCATTAACATATCTGGCGTTGGCACCATATAAAATTATCCTGTGGTTAGGTACCCTCTGTCTTATAAATCAATGTTTAACAAATAATGATACATTAACACTTAATGAAAAATAAACAGCACATTAGGGCACTATATACAGACACAGGATATAGCTATTAAGATGGTTTAATTTGAGAATTAAAACTAAGAAACAATGTTAGGTTTTGGTCCACCCAATCAATATACGTCACTTTACAAGTGAACTATTTAATTAAAAACATATTAAAAACATTTAGTGATATGTTTTGGCTCTATTTCAGACTTCATCAGCTATAAAATGACGTGGTAGATTACAAAACTCAAATCAGAAACTGAAAAAATGGAAGTATTCAACGTTAAAAAATGAAATTAATGTCACTTCATGGCAGGCTTGCCAATTTCAAATTAATTTCATTGAAGACAAAAGTTTTTGCTAGAAGTGAGGTCAATTTGTGTAAATAATGTGTATATATATATATATATATATATATATATATATATATATATATATATATATATTGCATTTCCCAAATAGTCTTTAAAAGATATTGAGTTCTTCCATTTTTTTCAGTTTCTGATTTGAGTTTTGAAATCTACCACATGATTTTATGGCTGATGAAGTCTTAAATAGAGCTGAAACATGTCCCTAAATGTTTCTAATTAAATAGTTCACTTGTGAAGTGACGTGTATTGGTTGGGTGGACCAAAACATTTCTTAGTTTTAACTGTATCAATACGGATCTACATCATGAAGTTCGTAAATTGTACCAATTTGAGAATATCAGGATCCGGATAACATTTGATTTTGAGAAGGAAAATTAGACTGAAGATGCCCACAACAAGGGGCAAAACATGTCCCAATTTGAGTGTCATGTATAAATTATAAACATTCTTATGAATGTATTGTATTGAATAGGTTGACCGTTTTAATAAACTTAACTGTTTTAAGATAATATATAATTTTCAATACGCACCACCATGAAGTTCATTACATGTAACATACCACTTAACCAAGCAGCTCTTCTCCTTTCTCCCAAGTCTTCTCAGCCCAAACTTTGCAACATTTTTGTAATGCTACTCTTTTGTCGGAAATCACCCAGGACAAAACGAGCTGGTTTTCTTTGGATTGTTTCCAGTTCTTGAATCAAGTAATCCTAGTGAGGGTCCCATATGCTGGAACAATACCTTAGTTGGGGTCTTACCAGAATCTTATATGCCCTCTCCTTTACATCCTTGCTACCATCCCTAAATACCTTCATAACCATGTGCAGAGATCTGTACCCTTTATTTACAATCATATTTATGTGATTACCCCAATGAAGATCTTTCCTTATATTAACACCTAGGTACCTACCTACAATGATCTCCAAAAGGAACTTTCACCCCATCAGCACAGTAATTAAAACTGATAGAACTTTTTCTATTTGTGAAACTCACAACCTGACTTTTAACCCCGTTAATCATCATACCATTGCCTACTGTCCATCTCACAACCTTATCGAGGTCATTTTGCAATTGCTTACAATCTTCTAACCTATTTATAACTCTGTACAGAATAACATCATCTGCAAAAAGTCTTATCTCTGATTCCGCTTCTTTACACACATCATTGATATATATAAGAAAACATAAAGGTCCAGTAACACAGCCTTGAGGAATTTCCCCTCTTAACTATTACAGGGACAGATAACGCTTTACCTATTCTAATTCCCTGAGTTCTATTTTCTAGAAGTATATACACCCCTTCAGTCATTCTTTTGTCTAGTCCAATTGCACTCATTTTTGCCAGTAGTCTCCCATGACCTACCCTATCAAATGCCTTAGATAGGTCAATTGTGATACAATCCATTTGAACTCCTGAATCCAAGATATCTGCTATGCCTTGCTGGAATTCTACAAGTTGAGATTCAGTGGAATAACCTTAGGGTTGATAAGACATCTGTGAGGGAGTTTAAAAAAGTAAATATGATCAGTGGAAAATCTATATAAATAAAATCGTAACGACCGTGTGTCTGTACATTGATTATTTTGGCGAAATTTCCGTACAGTTATCCGTTTCAGGTGTAATAATGACCATCTGCATCATTTTTAGCTTTGGTGTCTGTTTGTCTGTTTGTTTGTCTGTCCTTCTATAACTTGAAAACTACTGGATATATTTCCACCAAACTTCATATTTAGAATCCACCTGTCCTTGGGTAGGTTTTAGCGCAAATATCGTTTCTAAATCCCTGAAATGAGTGGGGATTTTTACAAAACTGAAACCGTGATTTTGCACTCCCTCAAGGTATACACAACCGAACTTGATGGAAATCTATCTGCCTTAATGAAAATTAATTTCTAAACTTTTTTCTCATGTGCATCATGTCGATAACAGGATTTAATAAGGGAGATATCATTAACGGACCGTTTTTCGGTACAAATCCCAGCGGACTTAACGCAAGAGCGGGTGCGTGTAAAGCGTATTTCTTACAACTTCAAAACTACTGAAGATACTTGAACCAAACTTTTTATGTAGCATCCATCTGTCCAAGGGTAGGTTTCCTTGGTGTCAGTTAGTTAGTTAGTTAGTTAGTTAGTTAGTTAGTTAGTTTGTTTGTTTGTTTGTTTGTTTGTTTGTCTGTCTGTCTGTTTGTCTGTCTGTCTTTCTATAACTTGAAAACTAATGGATATATTTCCACCGAACTTCATATTTGGAATCCACCTGTCCTTGAGTAGGTTTTTCTTTTCTAAATCCCTGAACTAACTGGGGGTTTATACAAAACCGAAACCGTGATTTTGCACTGCCTCAAAATATACACAACCAAACTTAATGGAAATCTACCTGCCTTAATGGAAATAAATTTCTAAATCTTTTTTTCTCATGTGCATCATTTCGATACCAGGATTAATAACGGAGATATCATTAACGGACCGTTTTTCGGTACAAGTCCCACCGGACTTAACGCAAGAGCGGGTGCACGTAAAGCGTATTTCTTACAACTTGAAAACTACTGAGATATTTGAACCAAACTTTATATTTAGCATCCACCCCTCCAAGGGTAGGTTTTAAGGTTTATACCATTTCAAATTCCCGGAATGGACTGGGGTTTTATAGGGGACCAAAATGGTGATTTTTACTCTCCCACAATATATAAACCAGTATTCGGGAGATAGCAGATTCGAACCCCACTGTCGGCAGCCCTGAAAATGGTTTTCCGTGGTTTCCCATTTTCACACCAGGCACAGGCTGGGGCTGTACCTTAATTAAGGCCACGGCCGCTTCCTTCCCACTCCTAACTCTTTCCTATCCCATTGTCGCCATAAGACATATCTGTGTCGGTGCGACGTAAAGCAACTAGGAAAAAAAAAAATATAAAACATAAAGTACAAGACCAACCTGACTGGAAATCGATTAAACTGTTTGGAAATCCAATTCTAAATTCTTTTTCTCATGTGCATTTTTCAACGGGAGGATTAATAAGGGAGATAACATGAAAGGTCGGTTTTCAGGCTAAGTCTAGCAGACATAGCCCAAAAGGTGTTATACGTGGAGCAGATTCCTTATCTATCTAGATAAATCATATCGTAACGACCGTGTGTCTGTGCATTGACTATTTTGGCGAAAATTTCGTACAGCTTTCCGTTTAAGGGGTAATAATAACCAGACCTTCGTTTCGAGGTATTCCACGGCTAAACGGTAAGTCCTATCAGAAAACGGATGGCAAGATCTCCGTTCAATTTCGAGTGATCTACAACTTTGGTCCTGTGATATTTTGTCGTCTCCCTCTCTCTCCCTTATAGGGTAGATTTGGCTGTATATTTCGATGGTTCGTAAATTTTGTGCTTTTTACATGTGTATTACTTAGTTTGACACACTAATAGGAAAGGTAGAGTCGTCAAATTTGGCACGCACATTGACACGACCAATGGCTATATGCGAACCCAATTTCATGACTCTAGCTTCCACATAAGTATGTGAAAAATAATGTAAAATGATGAAAATGTACCCAAATTTCACCCCATTCAAATATCGTAACTCAATCGAACCTATAAATATATGAGATACGAGAAAAATGTTTTGAAACCAAACATGTAGAGCGATAAAAGGGACGTCTGAGAGTGCAAACCGTTTGTTGGTATGATGTACCGTTTAGGAGCAGTAAATCTCGAAATGAAGGTTTGCACTTTCAAACGTGCCCATGCTTATCTGTCATCTATATAAATATAATCGCAACGACCATCTGTCTATACATGGGCTATTTTGGCGTAATTTCCATACAGTTATCCGTTTCAATTGTAATAATGACCATCTGCATATTTCTTAACTTTGGTGTCTGTTTTTCGGTTTGATTGTATGAGTTTTATAACTTGAAAACTACTGAATATATTTCTACCAAACTTGATATTTAGAATCCACCTGTCCTTGTGTAGGTTTTAGGGCCAATATTATTTCTGAATACCTAAATTTACTGGGGTTTATCCGAAACCGGAACCATGATTTTGCACTTCCTCAAAATATGCACATCCGAAATTAATCGAAATCTACAATCCTTAGTGGAAATCCATTTCTAAAACTTTTGTTCTCATGTGAATTTTTCGACAGGAGGATTAATAAGTGAGATATCATGAACGGTTGGTTTTGCAGGTTAAGTCCAGCGGACGTAGCCAAAACGTGTTGTACGTGGAGCAGATTCCTTATCTATCTATATAAATAAAATCGTAACGACTGTGTGTGCCTGTACATTGACTATTTTGGTGAAATTTTCGTACAGATACCCGTTTGAGGGGTAATATGTTTTCTGCATTTTTTTGGTTTAATTTCCTGAAAGTCATAATTTTTACCCCCTCACCCAAAATCCAGATTGCAGCATAATCTGCCAGACAAGCAAGAAAATTGAAATTTGGCAAAATTATACGTTTCGGTCTGTAACGAACGAAAAACTGTACAGATCTTTAATTTTGTCATTTTTATCCCCGAAGAATATGGAACAAATTTTAATGATGGTGCAGTCCTTCGTTTCGAGGTATTTCGTGGGATAAACGGGAATTCCTATCACATAACGGATGGCACAATCTTTGTTGAGTTAGGAGTGATCTTCAACCTTGGTCTTATGACTTTTTGTCGTATCTGTATCGCTTATACGTCAGATTCATCTCTATTTCTCGATTTTAAGTAAATTTGGACTCTTTACCTATATAATTCATACTTTCAATCACTTACAGGAAAGATAGTATGATCAAACTCTACACGAACATTGGCCCACCCAGTACCCATATGTGAGCCAAATGCTATGTCACATAATTATCCGAAAAGTAATGCAATATATGATTATCTTACACAAATTTCAACCTATTCAACGTTTCTGACTCAATCTGACCCATGAATAGATGAGATGCGAGAAAATATCATAGGACCAGCCGTCTAGATCGCTAAATACTGCGCCTTACGGTACAATCCTTTGTCAATATGACGTACCGTTTAGCAGTAGATAATCTGTAAATGAAGGTCTGCAATATTGTAAACATGCATATACTTTCGTATGTCCATCTATATGTATTCATTGATGTCGATTTGTAGCGATCGAGAAAGGGTATGTCTGCTATTGTAATCAGTACTCCCTACACCGACTTTGACTGCTGGCAGTAGGAATGGGGTCCATCTCCAACTCCTGTGTAACTGGCATTAGTAAGGAGGGCCTACCATTTTAATCAATAATTCACTTCTCGATTTGTCTTTCAGAAGGCAAGGGATCATGCAGTTTTGTTCGAAAGTCCCCTACCCTATTGTGTTTGGCTCTAAGCCAGGGTGCCCGCCATTATAAACAAATGTTACAATCTAAAATTTGACTAGCATTAGGCATAGTGCCTGCTATTTTCATGGAAACTCACTAATTCTGTACGGCTGGCAGTAATCTGGCTGGCAGCAGTAAAAAGGACCTGTCATTACATTGATAACTGCACAACTCAATTTTGACTGGTGGTAGGGAAGTTGCCTGCTATTATAATAAAAACTCCTCAACTGTAATCTGTCTGAAAGTAGGAAATGGGTCTGCCATTGTAACTAAAACACCCCAAATCGATTGTGACCGCGCAGTAGGCAATGGGGCCTGCAATTGTAATGTAAACTTGCCAACTCAATAGTGAATGGCAGTAGGCAAGTGAGCCTGCCATTATCATCACAACTCCGCAACCCTCAATTTACATTGGAAACAACATGAGGTGGATCTCCCCATGCTATTTCTCGGATAAGGCTAAGAGACATGCAATTTTAAAACAATCTCATTTACTGCATGCACAGTCTTTACGTCGATATCCGTATACAATGTAGAATACCGTAGCAAAGCACGGGTACATTTGCTAGTAGTAAATAAAAATGCAAGCTGTCTGTAGGACAGGTTTAAAGGAATTGTTGAGGAATGTGAAAACAGGTACATATGTAGCCTACTTTTAAAGGTGGTAAAATTTTTCCTCCAACAGGGGAAATTTTCAGCATTTTCAGCATGATATTTTAACAACAAGCACTACAGGAACATTTTAACATGATGCAATGCATCTAAGAATTTTAGAGCCTGATTTAATTTTGTCATATTTTACACGTTGTGTACATAGTTCATCCCAGATATTTTTAACACTTTTTAATGTCATTTTTGTGTGTTTGTACATTTGTTTTGGTTATTACATATGTTTGTACAGTATTGCATTAAGGCTGATGATGGCCAGCCAAGGCCAAAACTAGTTCCTAGTTTAGAAATGTAATTTAAAGATTGCATAATATAGTATTGAAAGGTGGACTGTTACGACATTAGTTTAATTATTATTGTGATCACAATTCAATACGGAACCAAGAAGTTTATATCCTATGATTTGAGAGAGAGTTAGAAATTGTTTGTGGAAGTAAGAAGTAATTGAAGGAACTTACTAGGAAACTGAAACTAGTAAAGAAGTCTGCTAAGGATAACATGATGGCAACCATAACCGGCAGTCATACAAAATTTAGTTGAAAATAAAAGAGTATGTATAGGTACATTAAGGCAGAAACAGGTTCGAAGATGGACATGCTAGTGATCATTAATGAACAAGGGAAATGAATATGTAAGAACTTACAAAAGGCAGAATTATTCAGTCAGCTGTATATAAGGATTATGGGTTACAAATATAAAGTCCAGATAGAAGAGGCGACTGATATTAATGATGTATTGTAATTTACTTATGTGTCAAAGACATCTATACTAATATTCTAAAGAGGAAATATTTGTATATTTGTTTGTAACAGATAGACTAAAAAACTACAGAACCGATTTTAAAAATTACTTCACCTATAGAAAGCTACATTGCCAGTGCATAACATGGGCTGTATTTTATTTTCAAAACATTTCGAGGGGGGGGGGAGAGACATAAAAATAAAAAAAATAAAAGGCTAAAATAGGTGAAAATCGAATTTGTTGTACAAGGACAAGACAAAGCTCATTTTAAGCCCCTTGACCCAAAGAACAAAACTTGGTAAGCCCTACAGGCCTGAAAACCATGTTTTGAGGCCCTAAAACCAACCATTATGGAGATATTGGCACCATACTACCCCTGCTCTAAGAATCGGATAAGAAAATGAACTGCCATAACCATGGCAACATCAGTTCCAGGATTCTACAGTACAATATATCACAAAAACCTAACATGTTACAGATGTTAAAATTGGTACTTGGAGTCTCCTTTAAAAATAAATTAACACACATTTTTGGAAAGTCCACTTAAGGGGGTGAAATAATAAAAAAGCGGGTGAATTTTTAAATGAGTATCTTCTTTTACTACTGCTTTTGCCATACCTGTAGGGTCGCGGGTGCGAACTGTGTCGCAAGTGTGGATTTGACCCTGTTTTACGGCTGGATACCCTTCCTGATGCCGACCCTATGTGTAGGGATGTAATTACTATGGTGTGTTCCTGTTTTGGTTGGTCAAGTGGTGTGCTGAGTGATATGAAGAGGAGAGTCTTGGGACAAACACAAACAACCTGTCCCCAAGTCAGAAGAATTAATCACACACGATTAAATTCCCTGACTCAGACCGGAATCGAACCTGGAACCCTGTGAACTGAAGGCCTCAACACTGACCACTCAGTCAAGGATTGGGGTGGTTTTTAAAATGAATATATCTACAGTATAGGGTATCTCATAAACTTAACATATTACAGCCATGAAAATTGGTATTAGCAACCTCCTTTAAAAATAAAGAAACACATACTTTTTGTTTTCGGAAAATCAACTTAAGCTGGAGTGAAGAAAGGGTTGAATTCTTTTTTATGAGGATACTTATATCTTAAAAACTAAGATGTTACAGACATGAAAATTGGTATTTGGAATCTCCTTTAGAAATAAAGAAACCCTTTCTTGAATTTCGACTTAAAAGGGGACTGTTTCTCACATGTAGAGTTCCATGTCGCTTGTTCCAGATTTAGCTCTGCCAGTAGCTTGGTCATCTTAGCCCCAAAAGGCAATGCCACAAATGTGGTTTACAAAGAAGTTCTGGTGTGAAAGAAATGCAATTTTTCTGCGAGATTTTACACTTTAGGGATTTTTACATAATGTCTTGGCGCAGTACCGAGGAACAATTAATTTTTATCAACTTATGAAATCCTCGTGAGCGAAGCCGTAACAGTTAGTTTACAATAACATACAAAATTGAAAGGGAGAAAACAAGCTGGAATAAAATTTCTGGCAATTTACCATACCATACCATATCTGAAGTACTTATCTGATTACTGTTTACATTAAGGAACTATACCAAATGAATGGAGAGTTGCTATAGTAGCCTCTGTGTACAAAGGAAAGGGTGATAAACATAAGGCCGATAGAACCAGCGTTTGGGTGGTTAGGCCGTGTGCGGTAGCCGAGTTTCGCCCAGACATGCCATTTGGGCTCATCATATGGATTGGCATGCCTGTCCAAGACTCTGTTTAGCAGTGGCAGACTAACTGCATGTCTTTGAGGATTGGGCCCTACTAATGATTCCGAACCATCGGAATTAACCAATGATGGTTAAGGTCCCCGACCTCGCCGGGAATCGAACCCGGGACCCTCTGGGCCAAAGGTCAGCACACTAACTATTTAGCCATGGAGGCGGACATTGCAGATTGATACACAAGGACTGATCTTTTACCGAATCTGGAAGATATTTTTGAATCAATGTTTTAAAAGCATAAGTGATACAGAAATTCATTTAGGCCTAATGGTGCTAAATTATTAGACAGAGAAAAGATGAAGTCGACTTATGTAAAGAGGACTTATGTAGCAAAGAGAATAAGTAGTTATGTAGAAACAAGACCGAGATATTGAAGTCGGTCTGGTCGATCTTAACTTTATGCATTGTAGTTGGTCTTGCTTTATGACGTCTGAATCGACAGTTTATCGATACTTATCGATTATGATATTTTTAACGTATAGGAAGAAACGGCGGGAGTTGGCTGGGTGGTAGTTGATTTGAAACATTGAAACTTTACAAGGATGGAAACAAAGCAAGCTTCCGCTCAAAGTCAAAATGCCATTACCTTGAAAGGTTCTGCTGCTCTCGTGAGAGAATATTTAAGTATGTGTCTTCAGGAATATAATTTTACTATTTGTATTTGTATCCCCGTTTTACAATTTGATGTGTTCACGTGAATATGGCATGGCGATGTTCTTGTCAGTTACTGGTACGATTAATTTTACTTTTGCAGATTATGGAATCAATAATATTCTTTATCAAAGAGGAATTTATCCGTCCGAAGACTTCACCACGGAACAGTGCTATGGCCTCACTATTCTTATGTCAACGAACGAAAAAATAAAAGCATTTTTAAAAAACGTATTGGAGCAAATTGAAGGTGAGCATATATTAAAACCCAATGTTAAGTTGTTCACGTAACTTATTAGTGTACTTCTAAAGGCATTTAAATGATTAATTTTAGCACAAATCCAGATAGAGATTTTTTGTTATGTTATACGAAATATGAAGGTAGCCGAAAGATGTGTTTGGTAGTTTATTACAGAGGGGAGTTATGTTCCACCCATTTTGTATTTAACCTACTTAAAATATAATGCTGATTTTCTCTTGTTTGCACCAGATACGGAGTAAATCTGCGATTGAGTTTTCTGCTTACGAAGGTTCTTGTAATATTACTACTTTATTAATATTTATGTTGACAATCTTTGTAGAGTATGGCAATTTGCTTCCGTTTTGTACCACTCTTTCCTTATTAGTTATAAACTATGTATAAATCTAAACAATCAAAAACTCTCATGTGTTTACAAGAACTATATTTGCATGTTATTGTCGAAGGATTAATTTCGTTGAGGAAAGGAGACTGCAGCAATGCAGTAATACGTAAAGTCAGGAGAAGAAAATAGGCCTAATCATTCATAATCTAATGGGTACAGCAAGTTAACTCAGAGCCCCTTTCTTCATCTGCTAACTTTCACATTGTATACTTCTTTTAATGTCTTCCACGTAGGGTTTCTCAGGCCCACCACTTCCTTTCTTCCCCTCATAGCCACCAGGTCGGCTTGGTAGTGTGGTAATGAAGTCATTGCCAGGAGATATGTCCTACAATTTTACTTCTATTTCATCATTATCCTTATTTTTCCTACAATATTTTTGCATTTGTTTTCCTTTCTATTCGACTTGTTTTTGTCTTCTCTCATATCTGTAATAACCCAATGTTCAAGCTCCACTTCATACAAATGTACTCCACACTGAGGATTTTTGAAAAGCTTTCCCGTATCTACCTACCTATGCTGATGTGTTAAATTTTTGAAGTTATTAAAATTCATTAAGGCTTGCTTTGTTTACTTTCATTTTGCATTTCTAACCACAATCAGTATGTCAATCACTCAATACTGATCTGCATTTAGGGCAGTCGCCCAGGTGGCAGATTCCCTATCTGTTATTTCCTTAGCCTTTTCTTAAATGATTTCAAAGAAATTGGAAATTTATTGAACATCTCCCTTGGTAAGTTAACTCCCCTTCTTATAAACAAATATTTGCCCCAATTTGTCCTCTTGAATTCCAACTTTATCTTCATATTGTGATCTTTCCTACTTTTAAAGACACCACTCAAACTTATTCGTCTACTAATGTCATTCCACACCATCTCTCCGCTGACAGCTCGGAACATACCACCTCGAGCAGCTCGTCATCTTTCTCCCAAGTCTTCCCAGCCCAAACTTTGCAACATTTTTGTAACGCTACTCTTTTATTGGAAATCACCCACTTACATGCAAAAAATCTGGCCCATTCCTATAGATCACAGAAAGTTAGTTTTTTTTCTTTTGTGAGGTTTCTCCGTTTACTGTGTACTTGACTCCACCCAGCCATTAATGCTTCTCTTTACGATTGGTGTGAATTCAGAGAAACAAAAATGAACAATACTACATTCTGGTGTGAAATGACGAGGGTGTCAGAAATAATCTCCCTGAATGAAATTTGCTATGTTTGGAGTAAATAATGAGAGGGGTAGTAGTCCAAAGTACCGTATTTACCCGAATAATCCCCGCCGTCGAATAATGCCCGCACCCTCATTTTAGGAAGGCTCATTTTGAAAACAAATGAAATGAACTAAAATTTCTTCTAATGAAAGAGTAACGTAGGCATAAACAAAACATTTCGTATCACTCCGTGAGGTCCACGTGGTCTTTATGCAAATATGAACATGTAAATTTACGGATATAGCTGCTTTGCCTGAGATGATAAAAATACATTATCACTGCTATGGAATATATTTTCCATGAAAATGAGCAAGTAGGCCTACTTACGTGACAGGTATTTCATTAATCTGAACTTGCAATAGGCTCGATTCCCTGTAGACGGGAAGATTCGTTGCCTCTTGCATCACTAGAATCCTCTCCTAAATTACTTACAAGTTCGTCGCATTCCACATCTAAAACACTTCTCACACATTTTACTGGACAGTAACATGACCGGTGGTGGATAATTCTTTTCGTGCAATGTAAACACTTTAAATAGACACACCAGCGAAATCTGATATTAGTTTTGCGATACAGTAAAGCCTCGTTAATTCAAAGTCTTTGTAATACCGAGATCGGACTTCCAATTACATGATTTCGAATTAACAGCCATCTTGTAATTCAGAAATGCCAACGATCGCCAGCTTTCACGGATTCTGCTTTTCCGCATACTGCCTGCTACGTGATGTGGCTTTCCTTAAAACTCTGAATACAAAAGAATTAAGATTTCACTCTATTTTCAACTATGGAACACACTATACACACACCGAAGTGAGTGAAAATGCAGAAAGCTAACCCTGCATGTTCCAGAAGACTTGTTCTATCGTGACGTGGAGAAATTTTGAATTTAAATTACTCTGTAAAATATTGTACTATTTTTTTTTAAATGTAAAGTCAGTTTAGAATTAAGTCTGAAATGTTTTCCATTGAAATATGACATATGGGGACCGTTTTCTTCCATCTACGGTTGCACAAAGCATAACTCTACACTCAGCATCGAAAACTGGGTGAGCTAGGAGCGTGTTGGCATCCTTAACGCGAATAAAACCCACACCCCAATTTTGTGCCTCAAAATTTTTAATAAAATATGCTGGGATTATTCGCGTAAGTACGGTAATATGATTATACTCCTTTTTCCCAGACTGGGAGTCTGACAGTTGGTGGCAAAAGCACTGAATTACAAAAAATAAACACACCACCAAACAGTGTTGCCAAGAATATGGAGTGTCACGCTCCTCTCATGGACTAGTTTTGAAAGTCTTGATTTATTCTCTAAAGATTAATATATTTTCAATCATACACTATTCACACTAAATCTACAGATGAAAACACACACAATCCTGTCCTATCTCAAACTATCTTAAAGTATTCATTCTAAATCCACAGGTTAAAAGAAAACACGAATGCTAACCTAAAAGTAATCTTCAACTAATATCTATAAACAAACTAATAGTAAGCTAATTATGAATATTAAAAGGAATAACTGCACACATGGATTGAAATAAAAATATCATCAATGTCCCACTCCAGTCGCCCGGGTGTGGTTTCCAAGCCTCCTCCACTCCTTTCTGTCCTTCCACTGTTCCTGCTCCATTACTTCCACCACATCCAATCCAGCTTTTCTAATGTCCTTCCAAATCTGATCCATCCTCCTTCTTCTCGATCTTCCAGCTGGTCTTTTTCCCTTAACTTTTCTTTCCAATTCCCTTCTTGCTACCCGTTCCTTTCCCATTCTTTTTATATGTCCAAACCATCCCAGTCTTGCTTTCTGTATCTTCTGTACTAATGGTTCTACATTTATCTCTTTTCTGATTTTAATATTTTGAATTCTATCTCTTGTCTTTTTAACCAATGTTCTTAAAAACTTCATTTCTACTGCTTGGATCTTGCTATCTTGTCTTTTATTAGTTACCAGCGTTTCTAGTCCGTATGTTACAGTTGGTATGAAATACATTGTAATAACACAAATATCATGAAAAACTTTTGAAGTAAAAGCGGAAATAAAAAAACTTGGTTGTAAGCTCAAATATTTCGCATTTTCTTTCCTCCAAAGCTATGCACAATCAACAGGTTACGTAGAAGACATACATCACTAAATCATGACAGGAATATTTGATGTGGAACAGAATAATTTAATTCTGGGAACCGCAAAGCATAATATAAAAATAACCAGTCCGTAACTCGGTGACAATTACTAATGCAATGCTAAATGAAAACAAAGTTACTTACCCATCTGGCTGCCCATGCTAATCACTGGGGAGGGGTTCAATTCCTTCAGTGTCCACGTCACTGCCATTCTCATCTTCACTGGAAATGGAAATTGTGGATTCACCAAACGATATTATTAGTTCGTCTACTGCAGTATGTATTACCACCTTTCGTTCCCATATTTCAACAATTGTTTCTTGGACATGGCCTACCACTTTTCCCCAATCCACGGCTGTCACATTATTAACGGCTGTGACAATGAGGTCTTCTACTTCCTTCATTGTGAAAGTCTTGATTTGCCGCCACAGCATTTTTTACTTGGTTCCAAATCATTTCAATGGAATTAAATCACACTGGTAAGGAAGGAGATGTATCACTTCATGGTGCTGGTTCTTAACCAATTCGTCCACATAATATTTCGTGGTCCAGGGTTTGATATCTGTAATTATTCCTAATAAAGCCCTGTTCATTAGTGTGTGATTGACCTCGATCCCATGCCTCTCAAGCCAGGCGATACTGCCTTCGTTCCTATTGGCACGCCTTTTCCACTTCCATACTATGGTAAGGAGCATTGCCCATAACTACGACGCTGTTAGGGGGAATGTTGGGAAGTAATTGTTTCTCTAACCATACAAAAAATGTTGCCATTGATGCTTTCACGGCCCGTATTTATAGACATGATACTGTATAGGCTTTTGGGCTTATGCCGTTCTTGACACGGCATAAGCCCAAAAGCCTATATTGTATCATACAAAAAATCTTTCATGATCCATTTCTTCATGATAATCTCCAGTCTTCTTGGATCTAAAGAAAAGAAGTATCCCATTAACAAAACCGGAGGCTGTCCCTGCTTAAACTACTATAAATCTGCCCCCTTTTCCAGATGGATCAGGGCCGATGACCTTTGATGTTTGGATCAGGCATGGTACTCTGTGTAGTGTCATCAGTCCACCTTTAGTTTTACTGCAACCCGCATTTACGAAGTCTCGTCCAACCATACAATCTGGTGGAAGTCCTTAGTCTTGATCTTACTAAAAAATTCACAACGCAGGGTTACACTCCACATTCGAGCAGCAGTTTTCAGCCGTTCATTTTTTTAATACTTGAAACCTAGCTTGTGGCTCACTTTATAGTGTGAATAAATCATGCTTATTCAGTGATCTAAATAATTTATTCACTGTAGGGTGTTCCCTTGTGAGATAATACCGATAAATATGGCGACAAATGGCATCTTCTTAGAAAGAGTCAAGATCAGTGACTGGAGCACCAAGAGATCTCTTCTTTCCAGGTATGCAGGTATGGATAAATGAATGTCTGATCCCTCGAGGGAAGACAGTTTCTGAATAGTGGCCTTCCAAATCATGCTTTCACACATGGAATGAAATGAAAGCACTCTGACAGTACAAATACTGTATGCACACACAATGATAAAATAATATAACACTTAACAGGTAAAAATCAGAATTAGCAGGGAAAGGACACCGTGTGACAGTGACAAACACTTGGTTAAGTGCCATAAACATATCAAAGTTTCCTACGTTACCATAACAACATGCCGTTTATCGCAACACCAGTGCCAATGTCAAACTCCAACTCTCGAAAATAGACCTGTAGAGACTCGACCTTAAAGAGGGAGGGGTGAGAAGTTCTCATCTTTTGGAAAGAGCTAGCGGCTTTTCAATCATGTTGCTAGAAGAATGCAAGGAGGGGAAGGAAGGCATTTTATTTCCGACATAAGTCTCGCTTTCTGTATGGGTCACTTGGCTGAGTGACTCGGATGGTTGAGGCGCTGACCTTCTGACCCCCAATATGGCAGGTTCGATCCTGGCTTAGTCTGGTGGTGTTTGAAGGTGCTCAAATATGTCAGCCTCATGTCTGTAGAGTTACTGGCATGTAAAAGAACTCCTGTGGGATTAAATTCCGGCACCTCCAAAAACCATAAAAGTATTATTATTATTATTATTATTATTATTATTATTATTATTATTATTTCTGTATGGGTCACATTTTCTGCCCGCAAATGTACGCAGTTGCATCATTAAAGGTTAGTAGTTAGGGAATTCAAATGTAATTCATATCTTGTTTAGTAATTAGGAAATCTGGGAAAGTGGCGTGTGGTTAGGATCACATAGCTATCAGCTTGCATTTAGGAGATAGTGGGTTCGATCCCCACTGTTGGCAGCCCTGAAGATGGTTTTCCACGTTTTCCCATTTTCACACCGGGTAAATGCTGGGGGCTGTACCTTAAGGCTGCGGTCGCTTCCTTCCCAGTCCTAGGCCTTTCTTATCCCATCATCGCCATAAGACCTATCTGTGTTCGTGCAACGTAAAGCAAACTCTAAAAACAGTAATTAGGAAAATACATTTTATTCTTATGTAATAGGTGATAACATTGAAGATGTGTTTAACACTTATTTAGGATTGCTGGTTTTACGTAGGCCTAGAGTCATACGTCATTACAGGCTCTGTACGTATAGCAATGTGCTGCTGCGGGTGGACGTTACGAGAACTATTTAGGGGCACCTTCATCAACATCTGACCATAAGAAACTGGAACACATGTGGTGTTTACATACATAAGGTATATTCAGTCATTTTACAGTGGCCCTCTAGCGCTGAATCCCTTTGTTTTTTGTCTAAAGCCATTATTAGAATCTAAGACATTCCCTATGTGTTGATTCGGTCATGTTTTGTGATGTAGATAGCCGCTGTGATGGATCACACTGGCGTGAAGAATAGAAACTTGTGTCCCTGTCCATTCTCTATTCCAAGTTTTTTGTTTTGTTTTTGACACAGTATATGATACGTGCGTGTGTTTTTTCAGCTAATTTCTTAACTCCCCCCTCCCCCCTCCCCCCTGCGTTTACAATTAATATATCATATTCATAGTTTTGGCTTTCCCTGATAAAACGACTAGTGGCTGGGTATAACGCGAAAGCAGAACCCAGTAAATAAATTGAGAATCAGAAGAAGAAGAAGAATCATTTTACAAAGTGTCTTCAAATTATTATTTTTTAATACCATAACGTTCGGGCAGAACTATATGCTTGTTGTTGGCTGCATTAATAGATACTGTAATACAAAAGTCTTCTTCACGGCCTCATGAAATTCATTTGAAAAGACTGTGGATCATAGTCGACGTATCTCGCCAGAAGGGCGAATGCGCCATTTACAAAATTTTTCAGTATCAACAAAGTAATTTGTACTTACGTCAGTAAAGTAGTATTAATGTTCTATACAAATTTATGAAGCCTTATTTATTTTTCATCTTCTAATAAAGGTTATTTACCATTGAACCCTTTCATTTGTCACCCAAAAGTATAAAATGTGAATTATTGGCATAATTGCCCTTCTGGTGAAGTAAAGTTTCCATATTTATCCTATTTGCCCCTACGTTCACCTTTTTGGCAGCATCTGAAAGTTATATTCAACTTTCCATTTGTATTGCTTTAACTAGCTCTGTTTATTTTGATACATTTGTACCTGTTTCAAGGATACAAGTATATCAAATAAAGAAGGAATGATAAATGGGTATGATTTATTGCATCCCAAATCAGTAATCAACTTTAATTTATTGTATTACTAAAACAAATGTGTACAGGTGCTTTAATGGCTACGTGATAATGGGAAGGAAAACATTGAAATTGATTTAAAGTTCCTTTGGGTATTCATCTTCTTCATCAGTTTCCTCCAACTTGTCTTGATCATTTCCAGAATTTGGCAACTGTAGGTATTCCTGATGGTAAATTGGTGGGATAATGTTCACTGATTATATCTTCTCTAGGTCCTAGAATTTCTTCATAGTCAGAGGAAGTCGTGTCTCGTAGGCCTGTTGGAGCATCTGCTGCTTTTTCTTATATCTTTCGCTTCTCTCTGGCTGCATTTCTGCAATTGTCTTACTGTTCTCAGAAAGTGTGTGGGTGATATGAAGCCACTTTTCTCCCTTCAAAAACTTGACCGAACAGATGTCTTTAAAGCAAATTGGCTGCTTATTAACCATCATTTCAGTATTAGCAGATTTACTCTTCCAGTCTTCAAACTCATTATGGTCCAACACGTGACATACGTTTGTTCGAGGATTAGTTCTGGAATTCCTGGTTATTGCTGGCCATTCACTCGCAGCTCAAGATTATTTTATGGCAAGTTGCTTCAATAGAGGCATGCATTGAATCCACTGGCAAGTTACATGTGGCCTGGAACAAGACATGTCAGTTTGATCAGTTGTAATGTTGTGCATTTCTGCAACACTTGGCTGAGGGTGTATATCACGTGCTTATTCTTATTGTATCCCGGACAAGAATCACAATATAAATTTAAGGTAGTTATTTAATTTCATCAACGTCATTCTTAAGAATGGTGCAAACTTCGTTAGCGCCTAGTTTCCCATCGCATTCACCCCAGACATACGAAAAGCACTTCTAGTTGAACTTTCATAAAAACATAGATTGTGTACAGCGTACCTCGTACTGTAATAAGACATGCTGTCTCCCACCGGTGTACTGCGTACCTTCTGTATGTCAAATGAAGTAGTGAGGGTACTGGAGTCTTCCGTGTGTACCTTCTGATCCTTTAGGAATATTTCTTCTACATGTTGCTTTTCTTTAAGGTGGATATCCAACTCTGATCTTTGTTCCATCATTACGCTTTTTCCTGGCATACTTGTCTATCTTTCGACTGTGAAAGCTGATATTAAAGGAAGTATTTAATCTTAAACACTCGTATACTCACGGGATCAGTTGCCTGCTGCTTGAATTGTCTGTACATATTTGAAATATTTTTCATTTCAGCTGGAAGGTACTTTCGTACTGTACTCTCCCTGCAATAATATGAAGGTACCGCTGGCAACTGCATAATGAATTTCTTTACTTCTTTTACACTGCTATTCTTTCTTTTGTTATGTCACTCATATCTGGCTTAGCAACAAATCTGTTGAATTTTCGACAGTGCATCCATTCCAGTTTCCCCGCTCATCAACAATGCAGATAACGCGTCTGTGTACAAGAAAATGGACACTGTAAGAACGAAAACAATAACTTTAAACTCTTATTTCTATAGAATTCCGTGGACATTCATCCTGGTGGCAAGCACTTCTCACGTTCGCCTTTCTAGATGTGAGATTTGCCCTTTTGGTGATAAACCTTTATCATATTCGCCCTTATAACTCCTAAAAAATGTTCCTTTCCCGCCGTTATTTCCAATACTAGACGTTCGCCCTTGTGGCAGTAGGTGCATTTCAACCTATCGATATGAGACATTGCATAAAGTGAAAATTGCAAAAATTGGCCTATTCGCCCTTGTGACAAAATACGGTCGATAGCAGTAAATCGCAAGAAGTAATTTGGAATTTATACATTATAATTAATACAAAATAACTCTTTACAACATGTATTTTAACCAATTTACAAACAGGTTAACAATTAGAAACAAATTATTATAGCAATGTTATATTTACAAAGCAAGCTCAGTAGGCCACCTTTTTTAGATCACGCTCGTCATAATAGATACACATTGTATTGTCTTGCCATGGTCTTAATTATAGCCAGTGGAATAATAATATACCATACTGTACTACAGACCAAAGTGTGAAATTTTATAGTATTCCGTTACAAACTAACGAAATGGATTTGGAAAGGCAGTAGACAAATAAAATTACACAAATAGACCTCCAATACGCAATATCAATAGCTCACAGAAATACCGTATTTTAAATCTGTACATTCATGTTCTCGTCCCGAGGTGGTGCATTTCTTTTCAAGCACACCAAACCAAACCCCATGGCACTACAGCCCTTGAAGGGCCTTGGCCTACCAAGCGACCGCTGCTCAGCCTGGAGGCCTGCAGATTATGAGGTGTTGTGTGGTCAGCACGACGAATCCTTTTGGCCGTTATTTTTGGGTTTCTAGACCGGGTTTTCAAGCACACACCTAATGGAAATGAGTTGCATGCACCGTTTTAACCACATACCAACCCTCATACCAATCTTAAGTTTCTGGCAGTGTCAGAATTCAAGCCTGGGTCCCCGAGGAAGGGCGCTAGTAGCGCTAACCGTTATATTACAGAGGTGAACTCGATCATATTATAAATACACACACTATAAATAATGACTTATTGGCAACTTTAAGTGATTCTGAACTTTTCTTCTCATGCATAAGTTTTGATAGTGTGAATGCAGGTTTCAGTATCAGGAATTTCAATAGGTTCAACATCAAGCCTGAGCCTTTTTATCAGAAGAAAGTTCCTCTACTTTCTTCCCCCTGTCGTAGTTCTCTTTTCCTGCTTTTGAGATGCGAGGTCGAGACCATTCACACGGTCGATCAGTACACGAGGTGACATGTTCTGAGCAAACTGCATAAACAACAGCTGAAATATGCTTACATTTCATGGAATCAGTTATTCGCCTTCATGAAATAATAACGATTGTTCCAAAGGCCTTCTTTAGAAAAAGATGGTTGTGTTTAAAATTAATTTAACAGTGTGTCCACCCGTATGGAAAACCTGGGAAACAGGGAAATGTCAGGGAATTTGATAAATAACTGGAAAACCTGGAAATGTCAGGGAATTCAGGAAAAATTCTGGAAATTCATTCTTCTGCCAGATCCATGTAATATAAACACATTTTTCAGTTTTTATAACATTACTCTAGGGCATGTCTTTTATGCCAGGAATAAATCATAATGAAAAGTTAATAAAGTGTGATCTCGAATGTGAAGTAACCAATAATATCAATAGCTATATGATAGATTGATCGAATTTTCAATGTTTTGATCTGCTTACTATTGAATATTCTGTGTTGTTGAGGAATGGCGAGCTTGATGAATTTGGCCTATATTGTGTTCTCAGTTTTTCTAATCGCTTAAATGCATTGCTTCCACAACAATATATGCATATAGACAAAATTCCACAACCCAACGGATGACTGTGTTTGTTTACTATGTAATGACTTGTGCGATAGTTATTTACCTCGTAAAATGTAAAAACCGACACAAAACACCGACTGAATGCAGAAAAGTGTGAAATTCTCTTAAACTTAATACTCATTCGAGTGCTCATGATCATTATTATTAAATGCGCTGACGTAGGTAAATGTGTAGTGCATCGCAACACCATTTGGGCTGCGCCACGTTGAGTTTCCAACCTATCTTTCGTGTGAGGGGAGACTCATTGGGTGTCACTGAGTACACGGTCCACGCCGACCAAATTCACCGTACTGAACCCGGGACTTCAACCAGACACCTTTCAGTTTGACTACGTCTATAGAACCTCATTTGACATTCTAAAAATAAAAAAATAAAACTATGGAATATTTTTCCCTGCCCCCTGTGATTATAAACTAAGGTTGGACCGCTCTGCATATCACTGATGTGTTAATGCTGCAAACGTCATCCAACGACTAAAACAACGGGACGCACTTGATGCTAAACATCTTTATATCCTTTCTCAACAAGCTGCTCTCTTGTAAATATGTATATAAGCTGTAATTTCTCAACTGTTTAATTGAATATTTTAAATTTTCTGTATAGTTACCCTGTCAACCTGTAATCGTTCAACCAACGGCAGTAATTAATGTTTCGAAAATTGACGCCAGATACTTTATACCCTTTCTCCCCTGACTGTTTCAATGTAAATATTTGTATAAATTTTATAATTTCCTATGATTTTCTAATGAGTGCGTCAATTATTCTTCGGAACACCACTGCTGGACTCTGCTAAAATACCCAGTCTATAAACTATGTCTATAAACTATATTGTATAACTGTATCACCAGTGAACAAATTTTTCTTGGTTGCTTAACTTTTCCCATTATAATGTATTTTAACTTTTACAATTTAATTACTAATCAGGTACCTGATTTTTGCCTTGAGGAGGTAATTTGACTGATGATGCCCGCAATGAAGGGTGAAACATGTCTCCAATGGAATTAATAATAAATTCCTAAATGTTTAAAAATTTATATGTATTGAATAGGTCTGTCTGCAAATGAATAAGGGTAGAAAATCTCCAGGACGAGGAAATTAGACAGAAGTACATGGATATGATTAGTGAGAAGTTTTGAACAGTAGACAGTAAGCAGGTTCAGGATATAGAAAGTGAATGGGTGGCATACAGGGATACTGTAGTAGAAACAGCAAGGGAATGCCTAGGAACAACTGTGTGTAAAGATGGGAAAAGGCGAACATCTTGGTGGAATGATGAAGTGAGAGCAGCCTGTAAACGTAAAAAGAAGGCTTATCAGAAATGGCTCCAAACAAGGGCCGAGGCAGACAGGGATTTGTACGTAGATGAAAGAAACAGAGCGAAACAAATAGTTGTTGAATCCAAAAAGAAGTCATGGGAAGATTTTGGTAATAACCTGAAACGGCTAGGTCAAGCAGCAGGGAAACCTTTCTGGACAGTGATAAAGAATCTTAGGAAGGGAGGGAAAAAGGAAATGAACAGTGTTTTGAGTAATTGAAGGGTCGGGGGAAAAAACCAGGTAAGTCACTTTTTTCTCGAAATTGAGATATTGTTACAGTCCGCTTCAGAGTGATCATGCGCATCTATTGAGAGGTCGGAAATGGAAAAAAAGCAGGCGAGTTAGGAGAAATAAGCGCTCAAAGTTTCGCTGTAAGGGGAAAGAACTAGGGAAGTCAAGCGCAAAGAGGAAAGAAGCAGGCAAGTCAATGATGCCTCAGCTGGCCACGAGAGGGCAGAGCAAATATCGCGGCGCTATCTGTCTTGACTTTGTTCTCTGTGCTTCCCTCCATTTACTTGATGTGTTGTTTTTGTTCATCCACGAGGTTATGGTTGTATTGTGAGCTGTGTGTCGCGAGTGTGTGTTAGCGGTTATGGCTTCCAGTGCTGACGAACTTGTAAAACATGAAGCAAAAAAATGGAAGATTACTGGACGGATGTCAGAGGTGAACAAGAAACTGAAGCTTTCTACCCACGAACCTGGCCCCCCTTGTCATTGTAAACGATTTGACTGTTACATCACGAGTGAAGCGGACAGGAAAGAAATATTACGCCAGTTCAACAGTCTACAGTCTCACAATGAACAAAATAGGTATTTGGGAGGGTTAATTACAGTTATGCCCGTGGCGCAAAGAAGGCTGCGGAGGATGAAGAAGTTGCTCAGTTTCGCGAAGCTAGCTATGCTTACAGACTGCGTATTGGTCGAGAGGCGTTGGCAGTTCAGGACGTTCAGGTATGTGCGAAAGCATTTTGTGCAATTCATGGCATAAGCAAAAATAAGCTCCACTATCTGCAGGAAGGTCTGAAATCACATGGATGTGCACCAGTGGATAAAATGGGTAAGCATTCTACAAAACACAGACAACTAGATAAGGCAATTGCAACTATGATTGATAATCACATTAAAATTTTCAGAGGCCGTCAGAGTCACTACAGCCTCAAGGACTCCAAGAAAACATACTTGCCGTAAGATTTAAACATTAAGAAAATGTTCAATCTTTTTAAAGAACTTCATCCTACCACGGCTGTGTCTTATGACACATATCGAATGATTTTCAACAGGAAATTTAATATTTCGTTTGGCCATCCTCGAACAGACACTTGTGCAGAGTGCGATGAATTCACTGCAAAAGCAAAACTCTGAAGACGGCGAATGATCAAACACAGATTGATCGTTTAACGAAGATGAACATTCTTCATAAGAAAAAGGCTCAAGCATTTTACGACCGCAAAAGGAAAAGTAAGCTCTCGGCAAGGAAAAATAAAAAGAAGGTGGCTATCTGCATAGACTTTGCTAAAAATGTATCCCTGCCACATATAGCAACCAATGACGTTTATTATAAACGACAACTGTCTATGTATTCGTTCAATATCCATGTTCTTGCAACAGGCCAATCAATTTTTTATATCTATCCAGAATGTATTGCAAAAAAAAGGCCTGAATGAAGTGACCTCATTCTTGTTTCACTTCATCACACATATCATGGATGAAGGCACTGAAGAACTCTCAATTTTCTGCGATTCCGCAGGTGGTCAGAATAAAAACTATACTGTCTTCCGCTTCATTCATTATGTAACACACAATCAAATTGCTGGCCTGAAGGACATCAAACTTACATTCCCCGTGCGTGGCCATTCGTACTTGGAGTGCGATAAAAATGTCGGCTTATGGAATCTAAAAGCGTTGATGGAAACACCTGAGGATTTCAAAGAAATGGTGAAAGCGTCCAGATGTAAACCATCCCCTTTCACTGTGGTCAGCGTTACCCAACAAATGGTGCTAGACTGGAAGACGATGTTGGACTCAAAATATGCTACAAAATGCCCTTTCAAAATTCAGCCTATTAAGGTAATAGCTTCTGCATCCAGCCACAACCGTATGCTGCAGTATCGCACGACTTACTACGGAGGAATGCAAACGGGGATTATAAGGGCACCACGACAAGGTCTACCATTGAAGGATGGGCTGTTTGAACTTCCCACTCCAGCTTATAATGGTAAGTTTAACTTTAAAAAAAATCACTTGTCTCCTAAAACATCAATTTGTCGCAGTCTACTGAGATATTTCCGTTCTTTATTCTAGGTCTTCTCCCGATTTCCAAAGAAAAATTCAAAGATATACAAAGTCTGATGAAGTTTTGCAGTCCTCATGTTTGCAAGTTCTTCAGTCAGCTTCCTCACAACTAGATGATGCGAGTCTGTTCCACTTGACTTACCTGTTTTTTTCCACTTCAAACGTGTACTTTGATAGGGTTTTGTGGAATTACACCATTGTGGGGACAAACACAATGCCTAGAGCTCTGATTCCATATTTTCTAAACCCTAGTTGTTTTTTTCTGGAAATTGAAATAACTTAATGTGCTGATACATTGATGTCACAACAATTTGAACATTAAAATAGCTTTTTCTCAAGTTTAAAAATTTTTGACTCCCCTGCTTTTTTCCCCCGACCCTTCAATTCAGGTGAACTCATAATAGATCCCTGGGAATCACTGGAGAGGTGGAGGGAATATTTTGAACATCATCTCAATGTAAAAGGAAATCATCATGGTGGTGTTGCAAACAGCCAAGCTCATGAGGAGGAGGAAAATGATGTTGGTGAAATTATGCTTGAGGAAGTGGAAAGGATAGTAAATAAACTCCATTGTCATAAGGCAGCAGGAATAGATGAAATTAGACCTGAAATGGTGAAGTATAGTGGGAAGGCAGGGATGAAATGGCTTCATAGAGTAGTAAAATTAGCATGGAGTGTTGGTAAGGTACCTTCAGATTGGACAAAAGCAGTAATTGCACCTATCTATAAGCAAGGGAACAGGAAGGATTGCAACAACTATCGAGGTATCTCATTGATTAGTATACCAGGCAAAGTATTCACTGGCATCTTGGAAGGGAGGATGCGATCAGTCGTTGAGAGGAAATTGGATGAAAACCAGTGTGGTTTCAGACCACAGAGAGGCTGTCAGGATCAGATTTTCAGTATGCGCCAGGTAATTGAAAAATGCTACGAGAGGAATAGGCAGTTGTGTTTGTTTCATAGTCTAGAGAAAGCATATGGCAGGGTACTGAGGGAAAAGATGTTCGCCATACTGGGGGACTATGGAATTAAAGGTAGATTATTAAAATCAATCAAAGGCATTTATGTTGACAATTGGGCTTCAGTGAGAATTGATGGTAGAATGAGTTCTTGGTTCAGGGTACTTACAGGAGTTAGACAAGGCTGTAATCTTTCACCTTTGCTGTTTGTAGTTTACATGGATCATCTGCTGAAAGGTATAAAATGGCAGGGAGGGATTCAGTTAGGTGGAAATGTAGTAAGCAGTTTGGCCTATGCTGACGACTTGGTTTTAATGGCAGACTGTGCTGAAAGCCTGCAGTCTAATATCTTGGAAATTGAAAATAGGTGCAATGAGTATGGTATGAAAATTAGCCTCTCGAAGACTAAATTGATGTCAGTAGGTAAGAAATTCAACAGAATTGAATGTAAGATTGGTGATACAAAGCTAGAACAGGTCGATAATTTCAAGTATTTAGGTTGTGTGTTCTCCCAGGATGGTAATATAGTAAGTGAGATTGAATCAAGGTGTAGTAAAGCTAATGCAGTGAGCTCGCAGTTGTGATCAGCAGTATTCTGTAAGAAGGAAGTCAGCTCCCAGACGAAACTATCTTTACATCGGTCTGTTTTCAGACCAACGTTGCTTTACGGGAGCGAAAGCTGGGTGGACTCAGGATATCTTATTCATAAGTTAGAAATAACAGACATGAAAGTAGCAAGAATGATTGTTGGTACACAGGTGGGAACAATGGCAGGAGGGTACTCGGAATGATGAGATAAAGGCTAATTTAGGAATGAACTCGATGGTTGAAGCTGTACGCATAAACCGCCTTCGGTGGTGGGGTCATGTGAGGCGAATGGAGGAGGATACGTTACCTAGGAGAATAATGGACTCTGTTATGGAGGGTAAGAGAAGTAGAGGGAGACCAAGACGACGATGGTTAGACTCAGTTTCTAACGATTTAAAGATAAGAGGTATAGAACTAAATGAGGCCACAACACTAGTTGCAAATCGAGGATTGTGGCAACGTTTAGTAAATTCTCAGAGGCTTGCAGACTGAACGCTGAAAGGCATCCTCAATGTTTCAACCAATCTAGTCTATTGAAGACTTGTATTGAGAATTGCCTCAAGCTAACAATGCTCGAATTTTCTTATGAAGAAGATCCACTTAGGTGCCAGACAAAAGTTGATTTTAGAATTTTATATATGATGCAAATTTTCTTTTGGACAAAGATTTTAAAATTGTTTACAATGATTTTAACATGTGTTGTATATGTTATGTCTCAGCATCATATTTATAACTACTATTCCTTAGTGTTTTTAACCTTAAACATCACAAATTTTTATTATAAATTATAAATGTCATTGTCCTCTAAATGTTTGTTTTAAGATTAAATAAGGCTGATGATGCCCAATAAAAGAAGAGCGAAACATGTCCTCTTAAAATTTAGAATTTCTATGTTTATTTAACCACATAACATGGTATTAATTGTATTGAATAGGTGGGGTAATAAATATACTCCTTTTGTAAACTAAGTGGTATGTTCCGAGCTGTCAGTGGAGAGATGGCATGGTATGTCAGTGGACGAATAAGTTTGAGTAGTGTCTTTAAAAGTAGGAAAGATTACAATATGAAGATAAATTTGGAATTCAAGAGGACAAATTGGGGAAAATATTCGTTTATAGGAAGGTGAGTTAGGGATTGGAATAACTTACCAAGGGTGCAATCATTTTAGAAAAGGCTAGGGAAACGACAGATAGGGAATCTGGCACCTGGGCGACTGCCCTAAATGCAGATCAGTAGTGATTGATTGAACTAGTCCAGAAAACGATCAAGTAGTGATAAAGGTGCGGGAGGTGGGGATAAGTGAGATGTTAATTAATTTATTTATTAAACACAATGTGTACAATCTAGTTTTTCACCACTCTGTCATTTATTTATTTTATTTATTTATTCACAAAGCACAAGATACAGCTACACTGAGCAAATTTCACTTGCACTGTCAACAGACTATTTAACAAACGTAAACTTTCATAATAAAATATAACAAACATAACAAAAAATAACAAGATCAGGTACACATCCTACTAATAACTGTCCAAATCGAAAACCATGAGAATGTCCATGTTCATAGCCAAGTCGTCGTGGGTCAAGATGGTGGTATAATCCCTTCACATCAACTTATCTTTAAGATACTATTTACACACCTCTTGAATACACTTTTATTTGATGCTATATCAAGCTCTTGTCTCCTATTAATATTGTTAAAGAGTGTTGGGAGGCGGATTAGGAAAGATCGTTGAAGTATTGAGTGCTGAGTGTGGGGAATGTGGAGAAGGTCTTTGGTTCTGGTGGAGCGGGAAGGAACGCGGAGAGAGAAGAGAGAAACAAGATGTTCCGAGCGGTAATGTCCATTTAAGATCTCGTGGAGGAAACTCAGGTGAGCTACCTGTCGCCTGATGTGCAGCGGTGACCCATTAATTGCCATTAATACCTGCTGCGTAGGCAGATTTCTGAGCTTGGGGTTTCTGTTCCTTACAATTGCAGCAAAGAAGGACACTGCTCTGTCTAACTGCTTAGTATTGGAGGGGGCGGCTGTTGTCCAAATCGGAGAGCAGTAGTTTAAGAGAGGTTGAACGATCGTGAGGAAGAAGTGACGAAGAGCAATGGGGTCAGAAATTTCTTTGAAGCGATAGAGAATGCCTAGTAATTTCATAGCCTTGTTTGTATATGTTTCTATATGGGTCTTAAATTGTAATTTTGTATCGAATATTACACCTTGGTCACGCTGTTGCGTAACCACGGTGATGGGCTTGTCGAGTAGGTAATATGATGTCGGTAGAGGAGATTTACGCAGTGTTATGGTCATGTGGCTGCATTTTTGTGGATTGGGGATAAGTTTCCAAGTACGGCACCAGTTTGAGAGGGCATTAAGTGAGGACTGTAGCAGAGCTGCATCTGCTGGATTCCTGATCTCCCTAAATATCTTGCCGTCGTCAGCAAATAGTAGGGTATTCGCTGTTTCGTTGAGTTCGGACGGCAGATCGTCCATAAACAAAGAGAACAGCAAGGGGCCAAGACTACTGCCTTGTGGGACACCGGATGTGACTGGTAACCATGAGGATGAAGTGCCTGATATTACCACTCTCTGCCAACGGTTATGTAGGAAGCCAGCAAGAAGGGTCAGAAGACTGCCATGTATATTAAATCGTTCGGAGAGTTAAATGGAGCAACAGAGTATGGTCAACAGAATCGAAAGCTTTCGAAATGTCTACGTAGCAGATATCCGGCTGTGATTTAGCTGCAATGGCGTGTGATGCAAAGCTATGCAGAGTGGCCAGGTTTGTTAGACAAGAGCCACCTGGTAGAAAACCATGCTGCTTGGTTGAGATATACGGCAAAGTGAATGCGAGGAGACGCTGGTGTATAATTTTTTCAAAGATAAAGTATAGTGTGGGGAGAATAGAGATTGGTCGGTAAGATGAAACATTAAATTTGTTGCCTGATTTGAGAAGTGGAACAATATTTGTCTGTTTCCAGGTAATAGGAAAATAGCCCGCGGCAAAACATCTGTTAAATAATTTAGAGAGAGGGACGCAAAGAGTGCTAGCAGTATTTTTTAGGAAAAGAGGACCTATAGTGTCGGCACCGGTAGCTTTGTTGGTACGAAGAGTTTGAAGAAGGTTATGAACTTCACTTGGTGTGGTAGTTATGCTTGATAGGGTTCTGTTTGAAGCTGTACCAACGGGAGGGAGCGGTTGGTTTTGTAAGGGAGGGGAGAAGTTGGAGAAGAAATACCTGTTGAACAGGTATTGCTGTTGCATCGTTGTGGTTCACGCTGACAGGAATCCGCTCCGTCCTTCTCCGTGTGTTGATGAGACTCCAGTAGCGCTTGGGATTGCTGCGGACGTTTTCAGTGACAGTGTCTACGTGTGTTTTGTAGTCTCTTCTGACCATAAACCTCGCGTGGCGGCGTATTTTAACGCAGGTATTGTGAGTGTGTGGGTTAGGGAAGTCTTTCCACAGGCGCCAAGCTCTCTTCTTATTAAATAGTATCAGTCTGGTCTCTTGTGATATCCAGTGTTGATGTTTGCTAGTAGTATCCCGTTGTGCAGGTACGAAGTCTTTAATTGCAGCTTGCAACCAGTCGTACAGCAGGTCAAGAGCCGATTCGATATCAGCTATTTCGAGCAGACTCCAGGGAAGGCATTCCAGGGCACGACACACTGCAGGCCAGTCGGCACAGCGCCAGATGTAGGTAGGGCGGTAGGATGTCCTGCTGTGAGGCTTTGAGGAGGGGTGGGGAAGGAGGAATGTAGCATCGAGGGACTGGTGGTCGCACAGGAAAAGGTTTCTGCCTGGGGTTATTGTTTTAAGTTCTAATGAGGAGAGTATGAAGTCCAGGGTGTTGGGTCCACGGGTTGGGTACATATTAAACTGTTTCAGTCCGAGGCCATTAATAAAACTGTCTATAAAGTATGTGTCACAGTTGTTAGCTGACAGTCCGGTAGTTGGAGAAGGCCACTTTATAGACAAGTTAGTCGCCTATTAAAATTACTTCACCATGAGGGAGAGCTGCAATGACTGAGTCCAGGCACTGTTCAAGGTCACTGAATGGGCTGTTTGGTGGTCTGTAGTAACATCCCACAAGTACAGGGCGTCGAGGAAAGAGTAGCTCCACCCACACTAACTCACAGTTCCGTTCGAGATCTGTCCTTCGTTTACATGGTAAAGCACTGTTCACTGCTAGCAACACTCCACCACCTAGAGTAGCGCGATCACGATGGAATATGCTGTAATTAGCACTGAGTGGTAGTTCACTGTCACTAGCCCAAGAGAGCCATGTTTCAGTAAGTCCAATCACGTCAACTTCTCTTAAGTCTGGCAGGGATAGTTCACAATCAGACAACTTATTGTTTAGGCTTTGCACATTCTGACAATAGATGTTTATGTCTGTTTTCATTTCACAAGTGGTGGGACCGGGGTTTAAGTGGACATCTCCAGTCAGTAGTAGGAGGCAAAGCAAGCCCCTAATCGCTGAGCGACCAGGCCTAGGCTTGTTCAGCTCCGAGCTAGTAGGGAGGCGCCTATAAGTCTGGAAAATGGCGCATCCAGTCAGAGAGAACGCCGGAATGTAGTAGTTTCTCTCTGCTAGTAGCCATGCAAAAGGAGAACTCACTTTTTCACTTGCACACACCGATTCCTTAATTCGAATAGACCCGTGCAGAGAACCGTAAAGCGCAACAACTCTGATTATTACCACACAAACAACACAAACTGCAGCAGCACTAGGCTTGCGCGTATCTCCTCCAGCCGCCATCTTTCTGTGATTAGAGATTGAGGTCTGTTTACACATTCCACTAAATGGTATTTAGAGCATGGATTATTGCATTTCTTGCAGACGCAATCCTCCTTGGGTTCATGGAATGCCTTGTTCTGGCAGATCCTTCCATGAAACCCGTGGACAGCGGATCTCGTATATAGATGTCGAAGTTTGAAATTCGGTCCCTTCCAAATTGGACTTCATTGCATCAGTCTCCATTATTTCTTGGGGTATCTCGTCGGCTTTTTCCGTCTCTCCTCGATGATAGTTTTGTATGCATGCGTTTCCGGTAGATCAAAAATGTGCTTTATGTCTTCCATGGGGAAGGTTTCCTGTGCTATTTTATAGGTGTAGCTATTTCCTGAGAATTTTGATATTAGGAGAGCTGTCTTAATCTCGCTTTGACACTTTCTAGCTTCCTAAGGTTGTTCACCGTCAAGTAAGGCCAAATTAATTGAATACCATGTGTGGCAGTTGGCATAACTTTAATTTTGAATAGTTTCATTTCTATTGATAGGGATTGGTTGTAGAGTTTGGGGATGTCGTATGAGACTTTCATTGCTGCCGTAGCTCGCTCCTGTACATGTAGGGAGAAAGCAGTTCCAGTAGTTTGTAATACAACACCCAGGTATTTGAAGTTGGATACGAATTCTTAAGGTTCTTCTCCGCATTTTATTTGATCCATATTAGATATCCTTCCTCCCCTTCTAAATTTCATAGCCTTTGTTTTGGAACTATTTATTCCCGTAGATTTGTGTTTCGCCCATACCCTAATGTTCTCCATGGCAGTTTGTAGGTCCTCACGGTATCTTGAGAGGATGACCATGTCATCCACATACATAAGCAGTTTGACTGATCTTGAGTCTATAAATTGTCCAATATCCGAGGTCATCACGTTGAAGAGAACTGGACTCATCGGATCCCCTTGTAGAACACCTTTGATTTGAGTGATACTCCTCAACGGGGTGATGCCATCATAGATTGTTATATTGTTCACATTTAAAATCAATTTCAATGTTTCTAATTCACTATTGGATGTGCCTGATATGTTTTACAACAGATGAATTAGTATCCTTCTGTTAATACTGTCAAATGCCTTAGAATAATCTGTATAGATTGCATACAGCCGTTAACCAGGTTGTGTTAATGTTATTATTTCTTGCAGAAGATCCTGCACAGCCTGTAGAGTTGATTTCCCAGGGGTAAAGCCGTATTGATTCAACAGTATGTTAGCACATAGACTTTGTTCCATCCGTCTTAGGAGTATAGAGGTTTTGAAAACATTTTCCAGGGCAGTTCCCTGTAAGAATTTAGATCCTCCTCCTTCCCTTTTCCTTTGTAGATCACAATTATGAGTGTTTTCCTCCATTGTTCTGGAATTGACTTACGTTTTAGGCATTCGTTGAATAGGCATGTTAGCGGATCTAGCAGGTCATGGAGTGTGTCTTTTAAATGTTCTATGTAAATCCCATTGCTTATAAGTTGGCTGACCTCTGTTGTGATTTAGCGCGTGTCTTGGATGTTTGTCAGTTGCGGAGTGAAGCCGTTTGTCCTTATGTTCGTTTCTCCAAGATGATGACGAAAATGTGACTCCCATTGCAACATGTTTACAAGAGGAGTTGATGCCTGATTCTTTGAGTACTTTAAGATTTTATAAGGCTTTGCTTTGGTTCTATATATATATATATAAATCATAATTTGTTTTCTTTTCCTTTAGTAGAGTTATATATTTCCGACATTCCTCAGCATATTTCGTTAGCGCGTCCATACCATATACCCTAGCAGAGTGAAGTAATTGTAACGTTGATTGTCTCATGATGTAACATTCTTTATAAAACCATGGCTTTGAAGTCCAATCAAATGAAGCTAATATAGTGGAAGCATGCCGAATTGTCATTCAATGCTGCTGTTGCTCCATCCAGGCTCCCCAGCTCTATCATATGCGTGATTGTTGGAATTACTTCACTGCTTTTTTGCCATCTTTCCTCATCTGTATGTCTAGAGACTCTCTGCTTAGGGGGTTCTCCTGACTGACGCAGTGTTCTGTTACTTAATTGTATTTCCGCTATTGCTGGGAGGTGTTTTCTGATTGCTTCTTTTTCGGTCTTCACCTGTGCATGTCCTGCATTTGAGAAGATTAAGTCATTAGTTCTTGCAGAGGTTGTATTCTCAGTGCAAAAAGAGCATGAAGGGGATGGGAATTGGTGCAGTTCATAGCAAGTGAGATATGAGAATGGAAATAACTTCTGAATTCATAAGGGCAAGAGGAGTGGGAAGAGAGGAAGTAAATGTTCAAGGACTATAAACAATGAAACTATCAAATGTGGTTTGATGGAGTCAGATGTGAATGGGGGACAGGAAGATTGTTCTAGGATTTGTAGGTATTGTGGTGGCCACATATTCATTAAACTAGTCTGTTCCTAATTAAGCCACTGCAGAAAGCTGGGGAGAGTCACCGTTTAAGCTGGTAAGTGATGTTGAATCTTGCTGTTATGACAACCTTATTTGTGATTAGACTTTGTGTGCTGCTGGTGAAAGTGGTGCTGGAATATGTACAGTAGACAATAGGTCTTGTAGAGGTTGTATTCTTAGTGCAAAAAGAGCATGAAGGGGATGGGTATTGGTGCAGTTCATAGCAAGTGAGAACATTTTTGCATTTGGTGGGTACCTGAATTCAGCTTGATCTTGAGTACGGATTGGAGAAGTTTGACTGCTTGTCATATAGTGTGATTTATTTTGCGGAGACAAGGATGATACATGTTTATGAAAGGTACTAGGTTTGGCTGTTTGGGGAGTCTGGGAGAGAGTTCAAGGCTCAAGAAATCTGGCGGAAAACCAGTTGGGCGGAATAACTTTTTGCAGTGAAACCCTTTCTCAGATTGTAGTAGAAGGCATGTACATTAGAGGTTGAACATATCTATTTTTCCTATGTGGTGAGGCTGAATGGTAGTGATTGTTTGGTGTGATATATGTTAAATAAAACTGTTGTGGTGGAGATACTGCTGATGGTTGGTGGGTTTGACTTGAATAGGCTTTAAAGTTAAAAACTTCATGATTGTTCCTTATTCAATAGAGAAATAAGAAGATGTACAATATTATAGGGAAGGATCCACCTTTCAATACTCCGTAGTAAGTTGAACTAAAAAGTAGTTACAACCTGTTTATTGGGACCGGTTTCAACACATTTCAAGTGTCATCATCAGCCAATTAGCGAAGATCTTAAAACAACTAATATATTGAACACAGGCAAAAAATTAACATTGTATCATATCGTAGCAATTCAGTTAATGTTTAAAACACAATAATCACAGTCAAGAGAGTAAACAGAACATCACTATCTTGCACCGAAAACAAATATAGTTGAAGTTATGTAAAGTCGTTGCTAGGCAGGTCTTGTAGGCATTTGTTTCTCCGGCCGAAGAGTAAAAAGTGACGTGAATGAAGTCTTAGGAAAACAGTGTAGAATTTAATTTCGTCAAATTCAAAGTGGATATATAGGTTTTAAAATAATTTAAAACGTTAAAAAAGGAATAAAGCCAAATAAAAATATATTAAAAAATAGGAAGAAATAATGAAAGAAATACGAGGTTCAACTCGAAACAACTTGCCGTAGTAATTGATAAAGAAATTATAAATAGAGAAAGGGGGTGGGGAACGTTTATTAGAGGGTGGTGATGGTGGTGGTGGTGGTGGTTATTGTTATTAGAGGAAATACAATTGGGCAACAATCCTTTATATAACACTAATTCGAGGAAAAAAGAGGAAGAGAACCGACACTTCGAAAAATGAAGATATTGGTTAAAGGAAGACAAGGGCCACGAAGGGCGTGAAAATGAAAGACTCCCTAGCCCTCGCAAACCTAATAGCATCGGGGTCGGAAAAGAACAAGAGTTGACCAAGGGAGGTCGGACAGGATAGATGAAAGTGAGGAGCCTGGCACAAGTAAGTGGAAGCAATGCCATGACTCAGCTAAGGGCCCCGTGGTCGCCAACCCACGCTCCGAAGTTCAGAGCCCCTGGGGGATGGAGGGTGGGAAGGAAAGAAAAAATGGAAGGGATCCGATACTTCGAAAAATGAAGATATCAGCCAAAGGAAGACAAGGGTCACGAAGGGCGTGAAAATGAAAGACTCCCTAGCCCTCAGAAACCTAATAGCGTCGGGGTCAGAAAGGAACAAGAGTTGACCAAGGGAGGTCGGAGAGGATAGATGAAATTGAGGAGCCTGGCACAAGTAAGTGGAAGCAATGCCAGGACTCAGCTAAGGGCCCCTTGGTCGCCAACCCATGCTCCGAAGTTCAGAGCCCCTGGGGGATGGAGGGTGGGAAGGAAAGAAAAAATGGAAGGGATCCGATACTTCGAAAAATGAAGATATCAGCCAAAGGAAGACAAGGGCATCGAAGGGCGTGAAAATGAAAGACTCCCTAGCCCTCAGAAACCTAATAGCGTCGGGGTCAGAAAGGAACAAGAGTTGACCAAGGGAGGTCGGACAGATAGATGAAAGTGAGGAGCCTGGCACAAGTAAGTGGAAGCAATGCCAGGACTCAGCTAAGGCCCCCGTGGTCGCCAACCAACGCTCCGAAGTTCAGAGACCCTTGGGTGGGGGGGGGGAGGGGGGAGAACTAAGGAGGATCAAGGGGGGTGTTGCGGAAGGGGGAAGTGGCATGAGAGGGTATTGTGTAAATTGTGAAAGATTGATTCCTTATTTGTTGACTTCAGGTTATTTAAAAAGGAGATGAGAAAATCGAAAAGGGTTTCTCAGAAATATCATTCAGATTAAGATTTGGATTGAAAAACTGGTCAAGGTGTATAAAACAGTTTTCGGTGATGTCTAGGAGAGGGCCTTTATTTAGAGTGCTGAGAATTTCAATATCCTGGTTTATTGTAGTGAAAGCATGTTTTGTGTCATGTATGTGTTGTCCCACTGCCGAAAATCTGTTGTGCTTTATTGCATTAACGTGTTCAAAGTACCTAATTTTGAAGTTGCGACCAGTTTGACCTATGTAAGAAGAATTACAGTTGTGGCACTTAAAACGGTATACGCCTGATTTAGAAAAGACACTTGTTCTATTTAAGGAGTGGGAGTTATGTAATAATTCAAGGTTTCTATTATTAGTTCGAAAAGAAATCATGGTATTATGTTTTTTGAAGACATTAGCTATACTATAGGTATTTGTATTGAATGTGAATGTGGTGTAAGCAGCTGGTTTGGGAATATCTTTTAAGAGTGTTGTGTTAGGGCGCTGTCTAAATTTGTTAATGATTTGTTCAATAAAATAAGAATTATAACCGTTAAATTTGGCAATAGAGCGGATGATGTTTAGTTCTTTATTTAAGTTATCCTTTGATAGCGGAATTTTGAAGGCGCGGTTAACCATACTGTTGTATGAAGCACGTTTATGTGACTGTGGGTGAAAAGAGTCTTGTTTTATGGTATTAGCTGTATGTGTGGGTTTTCTATAAATCATATATGATAATGAGGAAGGTAATCTGTTATTTGTTATATCTAGAAAATTAATTGATTTGTTTGATTCTGTTTCAAGAGTGAATTTAATATGTGGATCAATTTTATTGAGGCTATTAAGAGTAGAAGCTGCATTGAAAACTCTATCATCCAGTATAACAAATGTGTCATCCACATATCTAGCCCAAAATAATACATGTTTAAAGTCGTCATTGTTATCAATGAAATTGTGTTCTAAAAAGTCTAGGTATATTTCTGCAAGGATCCCCGAGGCTGGAGAACCCATAGCCAAACCATCTTGTTGATAAATTATATTGTCGAAGATGAAGAAGTTGTTAGTAACTACTAATTTTAAGAGGGCCATAAAATCATTAATTTCAAGTTTGCTTAAGCAACTATATGTATTTAAGTTATTTTCAATAATAGGAAATAATATTTTGATATTAATACTGGGATACATATTGACAATATCGAAAGAGTGTAGAGAATGGTGTGGTTGGATTTTAAAGTTATTTAATTTCTCAACTAGTTCTATGGTGTTTTTTACAGACTTATTCGATAAAAATTTGTAATTATTCTTAAGAAATTTATGAATGAATTGTGCTATTTTGTAAAGTGGGCTGGGTCTGTAATTAATAATTGGTCGAATAGGGACGTCAGTCTTATGAATTTTAGGGAGAGATTTAGCGGTTGGTAGGCCTGGATTCATGCTTAATATTTTTGTTTTTTCATGTTCAGTAAATAAGAAAGAAGAGTTCTTAAGGGTTTGGTTTAGGAGACGTTGAATTTGTTGGGTAGGATCTTTCTTTGTTATAGAAAAGGAATTATTACTGAAGAAATTTTGGTTTTCTCGATATAATCAACTTTATCCATTATTACTGTAGTGTTACCTTTGTCAGCTTTTGTGATAATGAGGTTCTGGTCTTTAATTTTCTTTTTAAGGTTAAGAATGTGTTTACGTTCAACGAAGGGAACAGTGTTGCTATTATCATTAGATGTGTAAATCTTATTAAGTTTTCTTTTTACATCAAGTCTAATTTCGTCCTGTAGTTCTAAAGGCATTTTTTTGATAGCTAATTCAGATTCAGTGATTGTATTAAAAACACTGTTATTTTTATTTAAGTTAGGCCAGTTATGTTTAGGGCCTTTTGATAGGATTAAGTTATTATTATCATCTAGGATTGTTTTGGATAAGTTTACAACAGGGGGGTGGAACTTACTAATTATATTGTCATGATTTTTTGGTTCATTAGGTAATTTAGTAAAAGGTTTTCTTGTCGTAGAGATATTTTTGAGATTGTTAAATTTTCTGTCTAGAGTTGATTGCTTTTTGGAAAGTGTGAAGAATAATTTATCGTCTATATGGGATTGAAATAAGTCCCATTGAGCACTTGATAGTAGGCGAGTTGCTTCGAGGTGAGATTCGTAAAGACGATTGTTTAGGAAAGATTTCTTCCTATAAAGGAATTTAATTTCATTGGTTAACCAAATCTTGTTAACTTTCTTTTGTGTTATTAACAATCACAAGAATTGCGATGTCTAAAACTGGTAGGTTTAAGAAAATTGGGGGTTAAATTTTGCGCGATACACTGTTTCAGAAAATTAATATCTTCGCCTAGCTTAGCAATCTTGATTTTAAGGCCTAAATAGTTACAGGCTTTAGATTTTGCTTGGTAAGCGTTATCATTAAAAATTAAAAACTTCATGATTGTTCCGTATTGAATAGAGAAATAAGATGTACAATATTATAGGGAAGGATCCACCTTTCAATACTTCGTAGTAAGTTGAACTAAAAAGTAGTTACAACCTGTTTATTGGTACCGGTTTCAACACATTTCAAGTGTCATCATCAGCCAATTAGCGAAGATCTTAAAACAACTAATATATTGAACACCGGCAAAAAATTAACATTGTATCATATCGTAGCAATTCAGTTAATGTTTAAAACACAAAAATCACAGTCAAGAGAGTAAACAGAACATCACTATCTTGCGCAGAAAACAAATATAGTTGAAGTTATGTAAAGTCGTTGCTAGGCAGGTCTTGTAGGCATTTGTTTCTCCGGCCGAAGAGTAAAAAGTGACGTGAATGAAGTCTTAGGAAAACAGTGTAGGATTTAATTTCGTCAAATTCAAAGTGGATATATAGGTTTTAAAATAATTTGAAACGTTAAAAAAGGAATAAAGCCGAATAACAAGAACCACCACCACCACCACCACCACCACCCTCTAATAAACGTTCCCCACCCTCTTTCTCTATTTATAATTTCTTTATCAGTTACTACGGCAAGTTGTTTCGAGTTGAACCTCGTATTTCTTTCATTATTTCTTCCTATTTTTAAATATATTTTTATTTGGCTTTATTCCTTTTTTAACGTTTTAAATTATTTTAAAACCTATATATCCACTTTGAATTTGACGAAATTAAATCCTACACCGTTTTCCTAAGACTTCATTCACGTCACTTTTTACTCTTCGGCCGGAGAAACAAATGCCTACAAGACCTGCCTAGCAACGACTTTACATAACTTCAACTATATTTGTTTTCGGCGCAAGATAGTGATGTTCTGTTTACTCTCTTGACTGTGATTATTGTATTTTGAACATTAACTGAATTGCTACGATATGATACAATGTTAATTTTTTGCCGGTGTTCAATATATTAGTTGTTTTAAGATCTTCGCTAATTGGCTGATGATGACACTTGAAATGTGTTGAAACCGGTCCCAATAAACTGGTTGTAACTACTTTTTAGTTCAACTTACTACGGAGTATTGAAAGGTGGATCCTTCCCTATAATATTGTACATCTTCTTATTTCTCTATTCAATACGGAACAATCATGAAGTTTTTAACTTTAAATGATAACGCTTACCAAGCAAAATCTAAAGCCTATAACTATTTAGGCCTTAAAATCAAGATTGCTAAGCTAGGCGAAGATATTAATTTTCTGAAACAGTGTATCGCGCAAAATTTAACCCCCAATTTTCTTAAACCTACCAGTTTTAGACATCGCAATTCTTATGATTGTTCAAGAACACAAAAGAAAGTTAACAAGATTTGGTTAACCAATGAAATTAAATTCCTTTATAGGAAGAAATCTTTCCTAAATAATCGTCTTTACGAATCTCACCTCGAAGCAACTCGCCTACTATCAAGTGCTCAATGGGACTTATTTCAATCCCATATAGACGATAAATTATTCTTCACACTTTCCAAAAAGCAATCAACTCTAGACAGAAAATTTAACAATCTCAAAAATATCTCTACGACAAGGAAACCTTTTACTAAATTACCTAATGAACCAAAAAATCATGACAATATAATTAGTAAGTTCCACCCGCCTGTTGTAAACTTATCCAAAACAATCCTAGATGATAATAATAACTTAATCCTATCAAAAGGCCCTAAACATAACTGGCCTAACTTAAATAAAAATAACAGTGTTTTTAATACAATCACTGAATCTGAATTAGCTATCAAAAAATGCCTTTAGGACTACAGGACGAAATTAGACTTGTAAAAAGAAAACTTAATAAGATTTACACATCTAATGATAATAGCAACACTGTTCCCTTCGTTGAACGTAAACACATTCTTAACCTTAAAAAGAAAATTAAAGACCAGAACCTCATTATCACAAAAGCTGACAAAGGTAACACTACAGTAATAATGGATAAAGTTGATTATATCGAGAAAACCAAAAATTTCTTCAGTAATAATTCCTTTTCTATAACAAAGAAAGATCCTACCCAACAAATTCAACGTCTCCTAAAACAAACCCTTAAGAACTCTTCTTTCTTATTTACTGAACATGAAAAAACAAAATTATTAAGCATGAATCCAGGCCTACCAACCGCTAAATCTCTCCCTAAAATTCATAAGACTGACGTCCCTATTCGACCAATTATTAATTACAGACCCAGCCCACTCTACAAAATAGCACAATTCATTCATAAATTTCTTAAGAATAATTACAAATTTTTATCGAATAAGTCTGTAAAAAACACCATAGAACTAGTTGAGAAATTAAGTAACTTTAAAATCCAACCACACCATTCTCTACACTTTTTCGATATTGTCAATATGTATATCAGTATTAATATCAAAAAATTATTTCCTATTATTGAAAATAACTTAAATACATATAGTTGCTTAAGCAAACTTGAAATTAATGATTTTATGACCCTCTTAAAATTAGTAGTTACTAACAACTTCTTCATCTTCGACAATATAATTTATCAACAAGATGGTTTGACTATGGGTTCTCCAGCCTCGGGGATCCTTGCAGAAATATACCTAGACTTTTTAGAACACAATTTCATTGATAACAATGACGACTTTAAACATGTATTATTTTGGGCTAGATATGTGGATGACACATTTGTTATACTGGATGATAGTTTTCAATGCAGCTTCTACTCTTAATAGCCTCAATAAAATTGATCCACATATTAAATTCACTCTTGAAACAGAATCAAACAAATCAATTAATTTTCTAGACATAACAAATAACAGATTACCTTCCTCATTATCATATATGATTTATAGAAAACCCACACATACAGCTAATACCATAAAAACAAAAGACTCTTTTCACCCACAGTCACATAAACGTGCTTCATACAACAGTATGGTTAACCGCGCCTTCAAAATTCCGCTATCAAAGGATAACTTAAATAAAGAACTAAACATCATCCGCTCTATTGCCAAATTTAACGGTTATAATTCTTATTTTATTGAACAAATCATTAACAAATTTAGACAGCGCCCTAACACAACACTCTTAAAAGATATTCCCAAACCAGCTGCTTACACCACATTCACATTCAATACAAATACCTATAGTATAGCTAATGTCTTCAAAAAACATAATACCATGATTTCTTTTCGAACTAATAATAGAAACCTTGAATTATTACATAACTCCCACTCCTTAAATAGAACAAGTGTCTTTTCTAAATCAGGCGTATACCGTTTTAAGTGCCACAACTGTAATTCTTCTTACATAGGTCAAACTGGTCGCAACTTCAAAATTAGGTACTTTGAACACGTTAATGCAATAAAGCACAACAGATTTTCGGCAGTGGGACAACACATACATGACACAAAACATGCTTTCACTACAATAAACCAGGATATTGAAATTCTCAGCACTCTAAATAAAGGCCCTCTCCTAGACATCACCGAAAACTGTTTTATACACCTTGACCAGTTTTTCAATCCAAATCTTAATCTGAATGATATTTCTGAGAAACCCTTTTCGATTTTCTCATCTCCTTTTTAAATAACCTGAAGTCAACAAATAAGGAATCAATCTTTCACAATTTACACAATACCCTCTCATGCCACTTCCCCCTTCCGCAACACCCCCCTTGATCCTCCTTAGTTCTCCCCCCTCCCCCACCACCCAAGGGTCTCTGAACTTCGGAGCGTGGGTTGGCGACCACGGGGCCCTTAGCAGAGTCCTGGCATTGCTTCCACTTACTTGTGCCAGGCTCCTCACTTTCATCTATCTGTCCGACCTCCCTTGGTCAACTCTTGTTCCTTTCCGACCCCGACGCTTTTAGGTTTGCGAGGGCTAGGGAGTCTTTCACTTTCACGCCCTTCGTGGCCCTTGTCTTCCTTTGGCTGATATCTTCATTTTTCGAAGTATCGGATCCCTTCCATTTTTTCTTTCCTTCCCACCCTCCATCCCCCAGGGGCTCTGAACTTCGGAGCGTGGGTTGGCGACCACGGGGCCCTTAGCTGAGTCCTGGCATTGCTTCCACTTACTTGTGCCAGGCTCCTCACTTTCATCTATCCTGTCCGACCTCCGTTGGTCAACTCTTGTTCCTTTCCGACCCCGACGCTATTAGGTTTCTGAGGGCTAGGGAGTCTTTCATTTTCACGCCCTTCGTTGCCCTTGTCTTCCTTTGGCTGATATCTTCATTTTTCGAAGTATCGGATCCCTTCCATTTTTTTCTTTCCTTCCCACCCTCCATCCCCCAGGGGCTCTGAACTTCGGAGCGTGGGTTGGCGACCACGGGGTCCTTAGCTGAGTCCTGGCATTGCTTCCACTTACTTGTGCCAGGATCCTCACTTTCATCTATCCTGTCCGACCTCCCTTGGTCAACTCTTGTTCTTTTCTGACCCCGATGCTATTAGGTTTGCGAGGGCTAGGGAGTCTTTCATTTTCACGCCCTTCGTGGCCCTTGTCTTCCTTTAACCGATATCTTCATTTTTCGAAGTGTCGGTTCTCTTCCTCTTTTTTCCTCGAATTAGTGTTATATAAAGGATTGTTGCCCAATTGTATTTCCTCTAATAACAATAACCACCACCATCATCACCCTCTAATAAACGTTCCCCACCCCCTTTATCTATTTATAATTTCTTTATCAATTACTACGGCAAGTTGTTTCGAGTTGAACCTCGTATTTCTTTCATCATTTCTTCCTATTTTTTAATATATTTTTATTTGGCCTTATTCCTTTTTTAACGTTTTAAATTATTTTAAAACCTATATATCCATTTTGAATTTGACGAAATTAAATCCTACACTGTTTTCCTAAGACTTCATTCACGTCACTTTTTACTCTTCGGCCGGAGAAACAAATGCCTACAAGACCTGCCTAGCAACGACTTTACATAACTTCAACTATATTTGTTTTCGGCGCAAGATAGTGATGTTCTGTTTACTCTCTTGACTGTGATTATTGTGTTTTGAACATTAACTGAATTGCTACGATATGATACAATGTTAATTTTTTGCCTGTGTTCAATATATTAGTTGTTTTAAGATCTTCGCTAATTGGCTGATGATGACACTTGAAATGTGTTGAAACCGGTCCCAATAAACAGGTTGTAACTACTTTTTAGTTCAACTTACTACGGAGTATTGAAAGGTGGATCCTTCCCTATATTATTGTACATCTTCTTGAATAGGCTTATCGATTTTGCCATCATGGAAGTGGAGGTCAATGTCAAGGAAAGTGAGAGGGGTAGGGGAGTTCTGCCAAGTGAAATGGACACTGAAATTAGAGTTGAGGCTATGTAGGATCAAGTCATGAAGTTTTGGTTCATGGTGTCGGAGGAGAAAGGTATCCATGAACCTTCACGTGACTAGGAACTGGAGACACTTGGTAGCGAGAAAAGCCTTCTTGAGTTTTCCTTTGGAGAGATTGTCATATGAGGAGGCCATTCCGGTGCCCATGATGTGTCTGAAATCTGAAAAAAATGCCCTTTGAAGTTGAAATTAGTTGTGAGTGCTTCCTTCCTAGTCTAGCTCACCGAACACATTTGCTCTCATTTGAACTTTTTCTGTCAAGTTCCTGAGTAGTAAATTTGTTTTTCAGTACCATTTGTTCCCACGTAGCGATCAAGGTCCACTATGTGATTGCTGTCTCTATTTGATTGGTTGAAATCAGAGATGTAAACTGGCATCGCAGGTATGAACATCTATCTAGGGACAGTATAAGCTGGAGGAGGCTCGTACACAACTGCACCCGGCTTGTCGGAGCAAAGAAATGATGATGCATCGCTCTTGCCTTTATAAGATGATGCAAACAACTTTGATATTAAGATTGATCATAGTAATTACTAGCTGATGTACCCGTGCTTCGCTACGGGATTTTTCAGAAAGACTGTCTTTGTAGTTTTCCTAACTGCAGTTAACTTAGGCCATTACAAAAACGTCAGCTTGAACGTAGGTATTAAAAGCAATGTTCTCATATAAAATACTTGCTCAAATGAAAAACAGCACATTTTCTCACTTTTAACAAACAGTACTACGGTGCCGATCTAACAGTCCAAGGTTCCAGTGCTGGAATGACCAGGCCATAGACAGCCGTGAGCTCTCCTCAACCATTCTTCCGTTAAATGTACACACTGCTCATTCCAGCGAGTGCCTTCAAGTAGGGATTAAATAGCTCGAATGCTATGATGAACCAGTGCGTTACGTACCAGTAATATCAGAAAATTTATGAGCCAGAGGAATGGGATACTAAGGAAGAAAATTATCTGACTCCCCAGCTACTTCCCGCCAATATTCAGGCAGGCTGTTATACTCGGTACGACCGAGAGAGTTGGCCGTGTGGTTAGGAGCGCGCAGCTGTCACCTTGTATCCGGCAGGTAGTGGATTCGAAACCCACTGTCGACAGCCCTGAAGATGGTTTTCCGTGGTCTCCCATTTTCACACCAGGCAAATGAAAAATGAAAAACCGTAATTAACGCCAGGGGCACTTCATTTCCACTCCTAACCCTTTTCTATCCCATCGTCGTCAAAATACCTATCTGTGTCTGTGCGACGTAAAGCAAGTTTTAAAAAAACTCAGTAAACAGCCGTAATCACATCTATTCGACATGACTGGCAACAGAAGACACAAAGCATATCACAACAAACAATGGTCAGTGTAATGTTATTGTTGTTGAATGTTATGAGCTTTCTGTATTCTAGGCTTTCACGTTTAGTTTTCTTTCGACTCTGTGATAATAGGGAGTCTTACGAAATTATTTATAGCATATACTATAGTTCCTTATTCCCCGACTTTACATACTGATTTTCATTAAATTCTGTTCACCCATTTTATCGTGACTTGGCGCTGATATGGACTTAGCAACAAAAATCCAAATTCATGAATATGTATGTTATAGCCGGTACGGTACAAATGTATAAGACATAAATGATTGGAAATTTAATACTATATAACTTTGGTAATGTATTTGTCAATAGGACCACTAATAACACAGACATTTGAGAATTAAATTTTAGGCCTTCCCCTAAACTACCATTTCTCTCAGCATGAATAAGATTATTTACGGCCTAGATTGTAGCGACTTATTCCCGGACTTTACATACCAATTTTCATTAAATTCTATTCATCCATTGTCTCGTGATGCGTGTACATACATACAGGCTGACAGACAGACATAAATTATGGAAACTTAAAAAGTGCATTTCCTTGCTACTATGGACACGACCGATACAGAAATACCATCCTTTTCAAATTCTGAGCAGTGTACAGACAAAAAACTCTTATGTTATATATATATATATATATATATAGGAAACCTGTTTGCTAGGATGTACTGGAATGTAATTACTGTATAATTGTGTATTTAGTGACTTGAGGAAAGCAATGGCAAACTACCTCGCTCTTCATCTTGCCTAGTACGCCTCATTTTGATGCTGCCATTGGTTTTTGTGGTTTTCCTATAATTGCATAGCCTTTGGTGGTGCTATTTGAGGATCCAACTGGCCTCTGGGCTGATAACCTAACAGACATTTAGTGACTGCTCAAAGAAATATTTTTTTAGTTGCTTTCTTTTCTCATTTGCAAATGGTATGAATTTTTCTTTTTAGAATGGTTGATCAAGAAGAAGATAGAGAAGATAACACTTGTCATTAATGATATAAAAACAAAAGAAACATTGGAACGATGGGACTTCAAGGTACAGTACGACGAGGGCACCATGAATGGGACTGAAGAAGTTGGAAATAAAGAGCTTAGAATAATTCAGAAGGAAATACGGGATGTTCTCCGTCAGATATCTGCAACTGTCAGCTACCTCCCTCTTCTGGACACTGTGTGTAAGTTGAAAGAGTTATGTTAGTTTTACATACATTAAATTTTTAGAAATCATTAATTTAAATTAATAGAATGAAATCTTCAGTGACCCCGGATCTGTTAGAGATCATAAATAGGGCTTGGATATTTATGAAAGTAATATTTTGTTCTTTGTCTATAATAATTATTCCAACCACACAAGATAATGAATAAGGTAAATGCGTTTGAACTATACTGTAGTGTTGAGAGACTTGTTATTCGCTTTATGATGTTCAGTTTAAACTTTTATACATTTGACTAGACACATTAATTAGACACACAGTTCTAAAAGTTTTAAAAAGAGAGTAATTTCCAGTTTTCTCTCATTTCAAACCACCAAGCATGCTATGTGCAAATATATTTTGACTTTTCAAATGTTATGTGATCTGATTATCTTACTGAACTTACTCTATAGATACACATTCTCAGATATTACTTTAAAGTGAATCAAGGAAAATGCTGTATATAACTATTTAAACATGTATATTCAGAAAATTGATATGAAAACAACGAAGAATTTAGTTAATGTAAGGTATAACCATTTGATTTATAGTATATTTTGAAATGGCCAAATTTATCGTAGCCAATTTTGAGTCGGTCGTTTAAAAAGCAAAAGATATTTGGGCGATTTTTAGATCTTTAACATCTAAGCCTTAATCAAAGCATAATGTGTGTTCACTTGGTCTAGTGGAGAAGTTTCACGTATAGACTTGTCGTGTGTTGTGCCCCCTCTGATGCAGGTGGAGTGAGAGCTCGGAACTGACAGGTCCGTCTTGACAGAAAACCAAGATCAGAATGTGAAACTCTAAACTCCCTTCATAGAATATAAACCCTCCCAGTTTGCATGCGGCACCCTTCCAAAACAAGCGAACTAGTTGACCATACGTGTGGAATTTCACCAGGGCAGCGTTTGAATCTTGTTTGATGAGGGTAGAATATTCTCAGACCCTCTGGCATTTGCCAGAACATCACAAATATTCCCATGCTCTCTGATCTTCAAAACACAAGAAACACGGGTACCTTCTGATATCAGAGACACGTGAGAATGAAATAGCCAGGCCTGCTGTAGGGTGTTCAGTCTTCTTCACCAGTTTACTGCGCACAACCAGGATTCCATTTCCTTTATTATAATAATAAACTGCAGAACAAAGATTCCCTCCTTTACACATGCAACCCTATAGATAATTTGATATCCATTTTATAAACTGGTATGCTCTTTGCATTGAAATCATTGATAAGACTTCAACAAACACAGAGTGAAAGATGCAGGTCCCAAAAATAATAACAAAATGATGCATATCTAGAGTTAAATTAAATGAAACACATTTAATGTCACAAACAGAAAAGAAATCAGTCCAAGACTGGCATAAAAGAACAAATAAATAGGGATATGGGAAATCACTCACATACTGATGTTCAACAACGGTCCATCCAAAGGGAGTGTTACACAAACTCGTAATTCTTTAGTATACTTCTAGAAAGCATGGTAGAGGAATCTGTTTTGTAATATAATATTTCTCTCGCCACACAGTGAGCACAGCATTTGAGATCAGATCCCAAAGTATTTCTTTCTCGAAATAGGAAAAATAATCATCTCGAGGTACATCATCAGAATCAATACTCTCACCTTTTTGTATAACAATCCCCTCAGGGATTAAATCCCCAATAAAATCAAAGATGCCGGCGTAATCAGGACCGGCTGAAAAGAACAAACATGGAACACACAAGAATAAAGAAAGGGGTTGCCATACTAACAAGAAATAAACAAACACATAGCAGAAAGGTGTAAAAATGAGGTTAAAATCCAAAACAAACAGATAAATAGGTTAGGAAGGCCAGAAATGAAAGCAAGACAAAATGGGAACAATGATAATAATAAATAATAGCTAGGTACTGAAAAGTAGCATAGGCCCGGTAATCACACCACACTCACGCACACTCAGACACCAGCATACAAAATGTTGTTGAGTCATCAGTCCATAGACTGGTTTGCTGCAGCCCACCATGCCACCCTATCCTGTGCTAAGCTTTTCATTTCTACGTAACTATTGCATCCTACATCTGCTCTAATCTGCTTGTCATATTCATACCTTGGTCTACCCCTACTGTTCTTACCACCTACACTTCCTTCAAAAACCAACTGAACAAGTCCTGGGTGTCATAAGATGTGTCCTATCATTCTATCTCTTCTTCTCGTCAAATTTAGCCAAATCGATCTCTCACCAATTCGATTCAGTATCTCTTCATTCATGACTCGATCTATCCATCTCACCTTCAGCATTCTTCTGTAACACCACATTTCAAAACCTTCTATTCTCTTTCTTTCTGAGCTAGTTATCGTCCATGTTTCACTTCCATACAATGTCACGCTCCACACGAAAGTCTTCAAAAACATCTTTCTAATTCCTATATCAATGTTTGAAGTGAGCAAATTTCTTTTCTAAAGAAAGCTCTTCCTTGCTTGTGCTAGTCTGCATTTTATGTCCTTACTTCTGCCATTGTTAGTTATTTTACTACCCAAGTAACAATATTCATCTACTTCCTTTAAGACTTCATTTCCTAATCTAATATTTCCTGCATCACCTGCCTTCATTCGACTGCACTCCATTACTTTTGTTTTGGACTTATTTATTTTCATCTTGTACTCCTTACCCAAGACTTCATCCATACCATTCAGCAACTTCTCAAGATCTTCTGCAGTCTCAGATAAAATAACAATATCATCGGCAGATCTCAAGGTTTTGATTTCCTCTCCTTGGACTGTGAGTCCCTTTCCAAATTCGTCTTCGATTTCTTTTACTGCCTGTTCTATGTAAACATTGAAAAGAAGGGGGACAAACTGCAGCCTTGCCTCAATCCTTTCTGGATTGCTGCTTCTTTTTCAAAGCCCTCGATTCTTATCACTGCAGACTGATTTTTATACAGATTGTAGATAATTCTTCGTTCTCGGTATCAGATCCCAATCATCTTCAGAATCTTAAATAGCTTGGTCCAATCAACATTATCGAATTCCTTTTCTAGATCTACGAATGCCATGTACATGGGCTTGTCCTTCTTGATTCGATCCTTTAAGATCAGACGTAAAGTCAGAATTGCTTCACGTATTCCTACATTTCTTCTGAAGCCAGAGGTCAGAGTTTGACAGAGCTGAGAGTGACCTAAATAGGAACAAGGCACCTGGAATTGATGACATTCCCTCTGAATTACTGCCTGCCTTAGGAGAAACCAGCATGGCAAGGTTATTCCATTTAGTGTGTAAAATGTATGAGACAGGAGAAGTCCCATCCGATTTTCGGCAGAATGTTGTTATACCTATTCCCAAGAAAGCCGGTGCTGACAGGTGTGAAAACTACCGCACCATTAGATTAGTATATCATGCCTGCAAAATTTTAACACGTATTATTTACAGAAGAATGGTAAAACAAGTTGAAGCATACAAAATATAAAGTACAATAATACAGTGGCACAACACATGATGACAAGGATTGTGAAGTATAAAATGCTTTGGTCAGCAGCTCACGAGTTTGATTGGAAAGCACAGATCAGAAACCTGGATTGTCGCAAAAGAGGCATAGCATACCCAGTCCAAACAAACAACGCAAACAACCTACTGCATAACATGTATTCATATCAAGCAAAAAGACTAACATGAATCATACAGTATCAACGACAAAACAATGTAGAGCATGAACTCGAGCCAAGACATCAAAGATAAAGAAAAATTAAAGGTCTCCAACCAAACACAGCAAGCAAACCAGTCACGCACATGAACAATCGGGCCAATGCCACCTTTTACTCCTAGCTGAAATGAGCACACATAAGCAGACATGTAAAGGAAGGGAGGTGATGGAAAATAAGTCTGTAACAAGATGTAAAAGAAAACACACAAAGTGAGGGACCTTATAAACGGGCTTATTTACTACTACCTATGGCAAACCAAGAATGATAGTAACAAACATTACCTCGAGAAGTAGTAGTCATAGTTGCGACTCCAAACTCTGAGAGTCGTACAGAGTAACGTTTAAAAAAGTTTATAATACCTTCTGTAAGAGACGAAAGCCACATCACAAAACACCTTTTCCAATGTCACACTATCAAAGATCACACAATATGCAGATAAGATAGAAGAAAATGCTTTGGCGATCCTCATTGCATGAGTTACCATCTGTCTAAATAGGGATAAATTACACGTTGGGTGTAGCATTCATGATGCCAAGCAGCCATGACAGACTGACATAAGACATTGCATAAAATGCGGTATCTGAAGAATATGAAAACAAGACAAGCAGGTTACGAGGTGTGGCTCAGACTATAGGACCCTCAGCATTTTTTAGATTATTTTGAAAGGTAAATCAAATAAATTTTGTTATGTATTACGAGGGTAATCCCAAAAATAAGGTCTATTTCTTTATAAATACAGAACTCTGTTCATGTGGTTGTTGGTTACAATATTGTGAAGTGTGTTTCCCGCGCTTGCATATAAACATGCGCACGCTGAGGCACTCGGTCTTGGCTGGCAGCCGTTGGGAATGGATCTCCCGTTAGATGTTACCACCAAATGCGAAGTGCGCGCAGTTATTCGGTTTTTGAATGCAAAAGGTACTGAACCGACTGAAATCCATCGCCAATTGACGGATGTGTATGGTGAGTCGTGCAAGGATGTCAAAAATGTTCGTAAGTGGTGTAGAGAGTTTGCAGCCAGTCGGACTGAAATTCACGACGAACAAAGGAGCGGCAGACCGTTAATTTCTGTCAAGACAGTCGTGAAGGTTGAGCAAATCATGCGTGAAGATTGGCAGATCACCCTCGATGATCTCTGCACTTTGGTTCCTGAGGTTTCCTGAAGCACCACTCACATAATTTTAACAGAAAAGTTGAAATACCAGAAGGTGTACACAAGATGGGTGCCAGATGAAAGATGAGGTTCACAACTTCCTGAACAGCATGGCGGCGAGCTGGTATGACATGGGCATACAAAAACTGTTGCAGTGTCTACAAAAATGCATCGGCCGAAATGATTAGGCCTATGTAGAAAAATAGCTAAATTTTCAAAACTGTAAAATGATGTAAACCATTGTAGAAATCAACAGGTCTATGTATTTATAAAGAAATAGAAGACCTTATTTTTGAGATTATCTTCGTACTTGCCAAATGACCTTTTACTTCACTTGGCGTATATGCTGTAAGTAAACTAGTGATGATAAATTATTAGTAATGCAAAGGATCAAACGAGGCAGGAATCAAGTCCTCCTTTGAAAGGTAGGAACATATATAGGGTACAAGGACAGGTGAGAATTGGAAGAGGTACCGTATCAGTAGAAGAGACAAGGACAAACATGAAAACACAAAATGACAAGGATGATCCCCACTTCTGCTGTCTTCAAATCAGCTCTCTCCTCACGAATCGCAATTCTTCTACATCCATTTCTTCTCAACCCCTGATGAGTTTGTTCCTACTTCCCAGCTCCTTCAGAAGGTGTCATATAACCAGGTATTTCGGGCTGTGTGTGGAAAGTGTGGGATAAGAAGAAAGCTGGATAAATGCAGAAAAAGGATGAATTCAGGTAGTGAAAGACTAGGACTCTACTGTTCCTTTACTTATATTGTTGTACAATGTATGTTCCTTTGTGTATATGATTTGGTTTGTCACTCATCCGATTCTTTCCATTACATATATTAACCCATTGGGTTCCTTTTTTGCCTTTTGTGTTTTGGTCTTTGTTTCTTTGTGTTATTGGATGTTGTATTGATGACCCAAATTTTTGTCAAAATGCTGGTGGTTTTCTCATTCTGTGCATAAGATAAAAGGCTGTTTCTTCATCAACTGTACCTATAATTATATTGTAATAAACTTTGAATTGATCACTACTGCTCAAAGACCATTTCATCAATCATTTCGTCGTTTTGCCTTGAAAAACCATATGATAATATTTCAGCTTAGAACTCTTGACTAGAAAGGTTTTTTCATCTAAGGTTCAGTATTGCATGAACTATATCGAATAATTTTCGTTCTAAGTGGTATGTGTGCTACAAGTCAGTATTTCTCCAATCAACATTGTCACATAGAGGGATTTCAAGGCGCAACGACGATTTGTTCCTTTGGCTTCCTGCAGTTTTGATCTAGTTGTGAATATATGCAGTATATTGTGTGCCATTCAAGTTTAATTTACCATCTTTGTACTTTATAGGAGCTCTATGCCTATGGACTTGATTTTAGTTTCCTTCAGACCAGTCTATTTTTATGTTGTTTGGATTAGAATTGTGTTAATGATTATTTATGACCTTACAGGTGTCTTTGATGTCGTCGTGCAGACTGTTCTTGATACGGAAGTACCTCACCTTTGGGATTTAAGTTCACCCACATTCATTGCCAATGCTCAAGAAGTTCAGTTGCGTACATTTTCTACATCATTACATAGGATGGAAACTTACGTATCGTACAAAGTGGATTGAATGCCCAACTAGGCCAGTAATAGAATTAATACGGAGTATGTCAAGTACACTTTACCATATCCATGTATAACCGCAGTATTTATATTTGTAAAATGCTGGTTCCGTGTGTTAGTCATGTAATCGTTACAGAACTATACGTACAGAAAAAGTATCCATGAACAGATGATAGCTGTTTGTCACATTCTGCTTCCACTTAAAATGGGCTCATAGTTGATTCTCTGTCCTCTGAAGTGCTGCATTTGATTTTTACTATGATCTTGAACTAGTGATGTAAGAATACTCTATTTTTTAAATGAAATTTTACATTGCTGCTGTTAGCGTGTTATGCTTTATATGTTTTTATATATTTCTAATTAAATAGTTAAAACACATTTTAACAGCCTTGTCAAAGTGAATTTCTTGTTTTTAGACCTGTGTTCATTTCTTGCAAAAGTAGAACTTAATGTGAAAAAAACACATTTCTGTATACTTATCAGTTAGTAACATTATGTAGATTTGTTGTTAGTGTTTTATTTTACAGAATTAGAGGGTTATATCCTGGTGTTCGTCTCTCTTGTGTGTACGATGACCATGATATTGCTTTTCTAAGGGACCACATCCTGGATATTGGTCAGTTACGTGCATACACAGTTTGTTTCTGAAGTCAGTGTTATAGAAACAATCTTAGAAAAAAAAAAAAGATGCAATTAAGTCATTATTTCTCACAGGTAAGGCTTGGATTTTTATCCCGAGTTCTATTTACAAACTGAAGTTACACGTTTCTAGATTTTGTGAATACAGTGTTATTGTTTTTATTGGTCAGTCACATTACACAGTTAAAAAAAATTAGGGAAACATCTTTTGTAACATCTGGTATGTGAACATTGATTTGCTATATGGGGTTCCAATGGTCATACAGCATACCTTGAGACCTTAGCTACTCAGGGTATGTTGAATCGAAGTTATACTCCATCTGTAGGTGTAGCCATGCATTAAACTGTCAGGTGGTCCCTCAAAACAAAGTGAATAGCGGTGTGTCTGTGTGTTATTGTGTGGTACACAGACTACTGCTGTCATTTGAGCACGTTGTACGTAAACCAGCACGTCCCATGAGATATCTTAACGAGGTTCAAGTCGCAAGAGCTGTCACTTTGACCCAGAAAGGATGGACTTTTTGTTGTGTTGCTGTGGCTCTCAATGTGTTTCTGTCATTTATTCAACTCGTGTGGAATTGCTACAGTAAGACAGGCCAGTTCACAAGGAAGGTTGGACAAGGTTGTGGACTTATGACAACCCTACATGATGACCGATATCTGACCATCTGTGTGTTGCGGTGTCATTCAGCAACTGCCAGAGAACTGTAACAAAACCTCTGGAGGGTCACTGGAGTCAAGGTGTCTGACCAAACAGTAATGAACAGGTTAAGAGAAGTGTCCTTACAACCCAGACGTCCTGTTCGAGTGCCCCGTTTAATGCACCAACATCGCACAGCTCGCCTTCTGTTTGCCTGTACCCACGTCAAATCGCAACTTTGCCAATGGAGACCTGTGTTCACAGACGAGTCCAGATTTCCCCTGACACAGAGTGTTGGACGTCAACGTGTATGGAGACTGTGGTGTGCAGTAATTATTTTGTGTTATACACCAGGCCACAAAGATCATCATGAGACTGATCCCTTCATTCTGTACTCACAGAATGCATTGAATCTTCCCACTAGTATTTGAGGACTTATTTTGTCTATTTATATTGAAAAATACAGAAGAAGTCCGCTATAGCGAGCACGGCATATAGCGAGAACTCTGTTATAACAACGGTTTTTTTCTGTCCCTTGAAAATTTCTATATTAAATTGTGTAGTATCTGATGCATCCGTTATTACGAGCAATTAAGTGCATTATATTTCTGTTATTGATATTTATCCACTCCAGCAATTATGTTGAATGTGATCGGATGATCTTTGGTATAGTTTTCTCGCTATGTGGACTAGTGAGCGTTCTCGTCGACAATCGAAGGCAATGTCTGAATCGATTAGCAATACTCGTCAACTGGTGTTCTGTACACACGATTCGAAACGAAGGAGAACATGTTTCCATAATAAATGCACAAATAACATGGTCGAATGTAGCAGTTAACTTAAATTTAAGAATTTCATCTTATATCTGTATTGAACAGAGAACGTAAGAGAGGTAACTTAAAGGGTCCACCTTTTCAATACAAATGAATGTTATAATGGTTGTTACAACATATTTACTTGGGACTAGTTTCAACGCTGTTTGTTGTAATCTTCAGCCAAAATGTGAGAACAAGCATAGGTACATATATACAAACATACACAATACACAAAATATTGTATCATTATGCTTAAGGGGTGAGTAAAATGGGGAATAAAATAGTGAATAGATTTTTAATTACAAGTTCAGAACTTGAGAGTCATTATTGGAACAACACATAGGAAGGTGATCGTACAAACGCGGGTTAAGAACTCAACAAACATAGTTTAAAAACATACGTATAACACTTTAAAACTTTGCTGAAGTCTGAGTTGAAGTTGGTAGTCAAGGGTTCAACTTTTAAGTCACTTTTTTCATTAAATCATATCACCTATTGACTAGAAGTATAATGAATATTTTCTTTGAGTAAAGATTTTGTCGCTTTTTGACCAGAAGTACAATATTCAATTTGCATAAAATGTTCCTCTGCAAGCTTTGAAGTTCGTGTTACATCATGGCTGTGTTGCTCATGGTCTAATGTTTTAATCTTGTAACATAACGTGTGAGGTGGAGACCAAGTTCTGAACCAAGGTCCTTGGTGTTCGCAGTTCAATGCGGGACCTGCAGTATTAGAAAGGGGTATTAAAAGTTGAAAACTATGAGGAAAAAGAGGTTGGGTATAATTGAATGAGACTCGCCTTGGGCAGCAAAGCGGTGACGCGTAGTGAAGAGGAACTCTCATTTAAGCATAATGTTATAATGTTTTGTGTATTGTGTTTGTATGTATGTATGTATGTATGTATGTCCACTACGAAGGATACCTACCTTCCTTACCTATCAGCGAAATTTCATGAGATCTGTCTCTTGGGTCGTTTCGGGTTCTTCGTCACTTGCTGAGGTAAAGGTAGGATTCAGTAATTCTAATCTATCTACTTGAATGAAAGGTCTATTCATAAAATATTTGTATTTATTTTTTGAAAATTTACTGAAGAAACTAATAATTTGTAATCCATGTATAATTCGGACTCTATCTTGTCCACTTAACACCACAATCATTTTTACACAGAGGGGCCGAACGCTGGTTTGAGCCTTTAAATTAACTGCCTGATGGGCATCCTTACTATTAAATAAAGAAAGGGAAGCCTGGAAATCCTTAAATTTGGCTTCCATGTGCCATCATAATGATTCTTGATGGTTCGGCCCTCATAACATGAACTCTGAGCTCTGGGTATAATTAAGGCAGTCCAATCGGTGTGTGCCACACAGTGGTTATACAGCATGGACCCTTTTTTATCCCAATCGCATCATTTGACGACCCTAGCTCGTCATAGTTACTCGTGGCATATGAATCAAATGACGAGCTCTGCTCGCGGCGATGCACAGCTGTACATCAATCCATATAGTTCAGTCACTAACCCACAGACGCCACTTGTATGCATTCTGAGCTGAAGTTTACACATGTGGCTTCGGTTTTTTCCCTTTCACCAGGTTCTCGCACACTTCCGGAACAAGAGATAAGAGAATCTTTATTCACATAATTTCGCTCTTGTCAGTTGCCATCATGGCGTCAAGCAGATATGCTGGTGTTGATGAAGAAGGAATACGGAAGCTAATAGATAGTGTTCTAGAGAGTGATATTGAAGGCAGTGATGTTTGTGACGACGAAATAGACCCTGAAGTCCTTAGTTCGAGCACTAGCGATGCGTATAATAGTTCTGATGACACGGAAAGTGAAGCAGATAACGACGGTGTGCCGAGTCTTTCGAAACGAGCTCATACCTCGGCACAGACTAACTTGACTGACTGGAACTGGACAAAAAGTGACAATAAACCTGTTGTACATAAGTTTAGTGAATACAGTGGGGTTAGCGAAAATTTATTGAAAAAGTTTGATACGCAGCCACTTTGTTTGACAAAATATCTGTCGAGACAAATTCATATGCAGCAAAACAGTTGAGCAGTCCTGACAGAAAAAAGTTGAAAGACGATGACAAATGGTTTGAGACTACACCCGACGAAATTAGGGCATATTTTGTGTTAGTTATACTAATGTCACAAGTGCGAAAGTCAAGGATACAGTTATACTGGAGTAAAAATAGGTGTATAAACACTCCTATTTTTCGTGAAACCATGAGCAGGGGAAGATTTATTATATCACGATTTTTACATTTTGTTGACGATGAACAAGTCGATAGTAGTGACAAACTAAGAAAGATTAGGCCTATAATACAACATTTCTGCTCCAAATTTTCAGAATTTTATTTACCTTCACAAGACATTGCTCTAGATGAATGTCTAATGAAATTCAGAGGCCGCCTTTCATATGTCCAGTGTAATAGGTCTAAACGTTCTAGGTTTGGAATACAAATTTACAAAATTTGTGAATCAAGTTCTGGCTACTGTCTGTCTTTCAAAATTTATGTAGGTGATGATGTAACGGATCCAAGTCTGCCAGCAAGTACAAATGTTGTTCTCAACATGTGTGAACCCTTGTTAGGCTGAGGACATACATTGTTTTTAGATAACTGGTATTCTTCCCCAGATTTATTCAAAAGGCTACATGACAAGCAGATGAATGTAATTGGAACTGTTAGACAGAACCGAAAAGACATGCCTCGCGATATCAGTAAGACGAAACTAAAACGTGGAGAGTGTGAGACGTGGGCTGCCAACAGTATGTTGTGTGTGAAGTGGATAGATAAAAAAGATGTTTGCTTTCTCACCACTAAACACAAATCAGCTGACATGACAGGGACAGGCAAACTCAGACGAAAGAGAGGACAAACCCCGAGGGAAGTAGTGATAAAGCCCAAGTGTGGCCTTGAATATCAGAAGGGGATGGGTGGTGTTGACCTTCAGGATCAGGTTACAGCTCTGTTCCCCGTCATGCGACGCACAGTGAAAGGATATAGAAAAATATTCTTTTACCTCCTGGATATGTGTATTTTCAATTCCTTCACTGTGTATCACAAGATCGCTGCTAACAGAAAGACGGGCTACACGGACTTCCGAACTAGCATTGCGCAGCAGCTACTAGAGACTGTTCAGTTGCCGGAGTACTCGGTTCGAGGTCGACCTTCAGCGAGCACCACCCCAACCAGATTACAAGCTAAATCATGGGCCCACTTTCCCATGCGTATTCCCCCTACAGAGAAGAAATCAAAAGTCACAAGAAGGTGTGTTGTGTGCTACAGCCGGGGTAAAAGAAGCGAAAGTTGCTGGCAGTGCAAATAGTGTGGCGTAGCTCTTCACTTAGAAGAATGTTTTGAGGTGTACCACACAAGCAGACGTATTAAAATAGCGGCATTGGTAAGTTTATTACTTCTTTATTATGCATGCAAATTTTCAGAGAAGAATATTTACTGGTTGGTTTTGTATGATTTTCTAAATAATAGTGTGATGACGCCGGCCGTAGAGCGGTATTTAAATGTGATTTCTTAGTGAACTCCTATGGTATTTAAATGTGAGGCGAATGGGTTAATTGAATCGATGTGACCTGCGACTGTGTCATGGACTGACCTCTAAACTTCTAAGTTACTTTAAAGTCATTGTGGATGATGACCGCAAGGAAAATGATGCTACAGTGGCATATGGCCCTAATCAAACTCCCTGAGGTTGATGACCCCATGACCATCCAAGTTTCTAAGCTGAAGGCTAAACACAATTAAGTTACATCAGTTGATGACCAAAGTTTCCACTTTACTAACCCCAGCACATTTACTGCTCAATCAATCAAAGTCACATAATGCAATAACAACAACGCTCACAATATTTTGTGGCAGTAAAATCCATTACCTTCTGATATGTTCCCTTAATAATAATAAATTTTATTGCGCACAATGTGCAAAATTTACATATTACATCAATTAAATTACAATTCGCTTAAGGAGCACTTTGTTCAGAGCAAAATTGCTTCAGAGAGACTGTTCTCTTCATGCACTTCATTACGTGATATGTATCACACTGTTCTTTGCACAGTACACATACACACTCCTGGCTGGCCCGGTGGTAGGACTTCTTGGCACAGATACGGTGATGAAAGCCGTGTATTGCAAAGCGTGTCACCAAATGTCTCAACTCATATTCCTCTTTCATCCAATCCTTATTTATCAGTGCGTCTGTACTGTAAAAGCTTTCCTCGATCGAGTCCCTTTTCTCCCGTAGTTCTCGTAACAGCTCCTCGTATGCCGGAGTTTGCTGTAGAGGCATTTTTACTCTTAAATCCTCTATCAAGAAGGTTTCCCGTGCTAAGACATATACGTACCGGGATCGGGTGAATTTCGATACCCCTAGGACCCTCTTAAGGTATCTCGGTTTCATGCTTTCCAGATCTCGTAGCTGTTTACATGATAGGTACTCCCATATTACTTCTAATCCGTATGTGAGCGTTGGTAGCACCTTGACTTGGAAAAGTTTCATGGCCGTCTCCAGCGACATTCTTTGCAGATGTTTGATTTCACTTATGCTTCTAAGTGCAGCAGCTAATCTCTTCTTTATGTGTACTGAGAAGGTCGTCCCGGAGACTTGTAGTGTTATCCCTAGATACGTGAACTGGTTTATCGGTGTTAATGTGTGTCCCCCACATACAATGTAGTCACCTTTCGATAAGTGTCCTCCTCTCCTGAATACCATTAATTCTGTCTTCTTTAGATTCATCCTTAGCTCGTTGTCATCCGCCCATTGCGTGACAAGCTCCATTCCGTTTTGCAAATCTTTTATGTTATCAGCGGCTAGTGCCATATCATCCGCATATATGTATATGCTTACATTTTGTGCTCCCTCTTTGATTTTTGTAGGGAGATCCTGGGTCAGCGCATTGAACAATAAAGAGCTCAAGGGGTCCCCTTGTAGCACTCCGATGGTCTGATCTATCCAGTCTGATTGGGATACCCCGTCACTGATTTGCACTTGGTTTGCCGCTAGTATATTAGCTATTAAATTCGTCATATCCGATCGACCGACGAGGCTTTCCAGTTTCTCGATTAATTTCCTTCTATTGACAGTGTCAAATGCTTTGGTGTAATCAATGAAGATTACATACTTCTTCCCGTGGGCTTGTGTTCTTTCTTGTATGTCCTTTAGCAGGCAGCTCGCCGCTATCAGGGTGGATCTCGCTTTCCGGAATCCAAATTGTTCATCAGGTAACAGTGGTTCCATCAGGTTACTTATTTTCTGTGCTAATAGTTTGGTGAGTATTTTAAATGCCACCGACTCCAGGGCTATCCCTCTGTAAGATTCTGGTTTGCTTGTGTCCCCTTGTCCTTTATATAGCATCTTTATGACTGCCTTCCGCCATGCATTAGGTATGTTACCAGATTCCACGCATTTGTTCATTAGCATTGTCCACACTGGTTCTAGGTACGGTAATGTAGCTTTTAGATGCTCTGCGCAAAGTCCGTCTATTCCCGGTGCCTTGTTTACCTTGCTTGTTGAGATGGCCTTTCTCACTTCCTCACTTGTGAAGATTGTAGTTCTTTCTATCACTTTCCTCTCCTCTAACTTCGGTCTGGTTTCCTTAAGGGCTAACACACCTCTCATATGATTCTCCCAGGTCTCCATGGGTATGTCTGCTGGAAATCGCGGCTGCCGTGGTCTGAGTGCCTTATAAGGGTTCTTCTCAGCATCCTTTACAAGCTTTTCGTCTTCCTTTGCCCTAAATTCCCGTTTTTTCAGCATTAGTAGCGCCTTGAATTTCCTCCTCGCTGTCTGGTAGCATTCCAGGTCTCTTTTGTCTTTCGTTCTCCTAGCTATGTGCAATTTTTCTAGTGTAATTCGCCTTTCAATGTAACACTCCCCGTCGAACCATTTTTTCGCTTTCCTGGTGTCCTCCCTTGGTGCATTTCCTTCTTCGATGAATTCCGTTATTCCTGCTATGGCCTCATCCAGATTTCCCTCGCTGATATCTTGTAGTATGCGTGGTATCTTACTAGTGTTCTCCTGGAGCATATGTGGGTCCAACCTTCTTTGTATCCTTTGTGTTTTTATTTGTTTATTCATGTGTGTGTTTGTCTTGAGTGTCGTTCTTACTGGTATATGTTTCCTGATTAACGCTGCCTCATTTCTTATTAGGACGTTATGCTCCAATGCATCGAAACCTCTAATGAGTGTGAGGTCTATGGCGCTTCCTCCATTGTGGCATATGTATGTGAGTGCCTTTTTGTCGTTCACTAACGTGAGCCCTTCCCCTAGCAGATAGTCCAGTACTATTTCCGCTTTGTTATTTGCTTTATTTATTGGGCAGTTCAGGTCGCCTGCAATAATCACTCTTTCATTATCCTGTATAGTGTCTAGTGCTCTCTGTATACCGTCTACTATGTCTACTGCGCTGCACTCTGGTCTGTAGTATACGCCTACTAGTGTTCCTATTTTTGTTTTAATCACCAATTGATTCTCCTCCTTGAGAATTGTTTCAAACGGGGTAAATTTCGAGTTGATTAGGCATGTTATTCCACCTGACGGCCTTCCTCTATCGCCTTTCCTCGCAAATGCGTGAATGTTATAGAAGCCTTTCACTTCACACTTTGATTCCGCGGTAATGAATGTCTCTGTCAGTATACAGATGTCGAACTCACTGAAAATGTCTCTCGGCATCTGTCTCAATACGCCTTCTAGCCCTTCTACGTTCCAGTTGAGAACTTTCACTTGATCCGGTTCCATCCTATGATCTATTCCTGTACCTCCAGGGATCTCGAAAGGGCCGGCATATGACGTCCTTTGGCCAAAATGCCCCCTCATATACTTTGTCATGTTCTTTCATTGGGATGCCTATTTTGAACGCTCTCCTGGTATTGGTGTCACTAACCATTCGACAGTTTATTGTTCCAGACACCCCATTTTCCTTTAGGTATTCTTCTATGTCTTCTTCCGTGGTTTCCGGGGTCAGATTTCCCAGATATAGCCACGCGTCTCCCTGCACTGCTTTCAGCTTGCTTTCCCCTTGTCTTGTGCCCCTTATCCTTTCTCTTGTTTCTTTTTCTCCTTCCTCCTCCGATACTCGTCTGCTCCTGGGTCCCTTTCTTCCTCTCATCACTCTCGTCCACTGTCGTTCTTCTTCCCTCCGCTTTATGTTTTCATCCGCACTGGGTTTAGCATTTCTTTCGGTTCCGGTAGCCATCTCAATCGCTATTTCCTCCTTGGATTCTATCGTTCCTCTTGAGTATGTTTGTCTTGTCTTGTGTTCTTCTTCCCTTATTTCGTATTCGTTCCTCTCCTCTGTGATAGGGTTTATTGCTCCCGGTGTGTTTGCATCCGTTTGTTGTGATGTCATTGGTCTTCCGGTTTCATTCCTTATTTCCTCTTTTATTAACGTTTTAATGCTGTTTGTGATATCCTCCATCATGGTTTGTAGTTGCCGGTTGATTTTTTCCATAATTTTTTCTTCCAACTCCTCGTCTTTAAGTACTTTGTCGCCCTTGCTTACTTGGCCCACTTGCGTCTCCAACCTGTCACTATTGTCGTCTCTGGTTTGCTCTATGTCTGTCGTTGACTTGTTGCCACTGCTCTCTCTATGGTGTGCTGTATCTGTGGTAGCAGGTGCGTTCCGACTATTGAGATCTGCTTCAAGCGGGTTGTCGCTTGATTTCTTGCAGCTATCTTCTCCGTATTATATTTCCCCGTTAGATGTCGGGTTTGCATTATTTGTGCTTGTGGCTTCGTGCGCCGAGTTTGTAGTTGTCACTATCTGTCCTTCTTGTCGAGTGATTGCCTTCCTGCCGTCCTCTCTGTATTGGGTCTCCCCGCTAGGTGTCGGATTTAGGTTGCTGCTACATGCAGTTTCCCGTGTTGGTCCAACAGATATTGTTAGTTGTCTTTTCGGTCGTCTGTCTTCTTCATACTGATTTTCCCCATTAGGTGTCAGGTTCGGGTCGCTGCCGCTTGCAGTGTCTTGAGTTGGGTCGGTAGGTTTCTTTAACTGTTCCTCTGATCGACTGTCTGCTCCGTACTGGCTTTTCCCGCTAGGTGTCAGGATCATGCTGCTACTCCTCGTAGTTTCATGCGTTGAGCCTACAGATGTCGCTAGTTGTCCTGATTGGGTGCTAGGTGTCAGGCTCAGACTGCTACTCCTTGTAGTTTCATGCGTTGAATCAACAGATGACGCTAGTTGTCCTGATTGGGTGCTAAGTTTCAGGCTCAGGTTGCTACGGCTTGTAGTTTCATGCGTTGAGCCAACAGATGTCGCTAGTTGTCCCTCTGACTGGCTGTCTGTTCCCCCTTCTATCTGATAGGATTGTTTTTCCTTAACCTCATTTTGTGGCATTTCCTTACACTCGTTCTTATCGCCTATGACACATTTCATTGCTATAAAACATTCCCTGATGACACTCACCGCTTGATGTATGTGTTCCTTTACGTCTTTGCGTAGGTAGCCTCCTGCTTCTGCGATGTTCACTAAACTTCTTAGAGCACATTCGATTCGCGCTTCCATACTGTCCGCCATATTACGTCAGAATCTAATAATTAAATAAATAGAAAATGGTTTAATGAAATCTTAATGAACAACAAATTCTAGCTCCACGAACGAATGGTTTCTTTCACAAGTCCCTACTCAACGTTCGACGCAGTTATATTCAGTTCATGTTTAATGTTTATCACCTATCGCTATTTTGCAGCTGGAAAAAATTTACATAATTCATTTCCAGTATTATATCTTGTTTCATGACATCACACTTTAAATCTAATATAACCCTAGCCATTAATAATACTTGGATAACCCTAATAATTACGTACAAACCAAAAGTAACTCACCGTATAATGTAAGCCGATTACGATGTCATATCTTGTCATAACATTTCATAAAGTTATTGTGCATCCCTCACAATCAATCATCACTACCACCACTCTATATTTTGGACAACCCTGAAATTGGCTACCCTCGCTCATTATACTCTAACTTTAGGGTTTCAAATATACATTACAATCTCAAACAAATTCACAGTATCTAATAACCTACACGTTATTCCCGGATGAAAATTTCAACTAGATCCCGCAGTTAATGATCTCCGTTGCCAAGAATGCAATTTCATTTCAATACATAACTCTCTACATAACTTCTGTTATACTAAAACTGTCCCCTATCGATCAGCTGGCAGCAAATCACCCTCGCTGTCAGTTTCGACATGAAACATATGTCTGTCGTCATACATGACTGGCCTCTAAGAATGAAACCCTTTGACTTCGCAAAATAGAACAAAATACGATATTCTGATCAAACAAATATGATATAGATTTACTTTTAAATGTCCCACAATAATTGTACACGTCGCAAATTAATACTGGCGTGGATTCTCGTACTCTACTTTCCTTCCCATACATTATAAAATCTTCCTTTGGGCTCCCACAAAGTCCCGGCATCATCTACAGGTTTCCAATCACCTGATTCGCACATCCTATCTCAACTCACGACAAATCTAACCACTGTTCTCAAACTCGATTACTCTCACTAATAAAACAACTGGAATAAAAATCCTTACTAGAATCCACGACGCCTAATAACGCACAATACTTTAATAATGAACAACTTCGCATAAAATGATCTTTTATTTTAAAACTGGATTTTTTACGAAAATGACTGACAAATTTACTGTTATTATTGTCACTCAGACACGGTTTAAACGGACATAGAATACGTTACACTTCGTGACAAATTCACTGATCTGCATTCCTCCACACTATATACAGCGCTTCCATCCGATTGAAAATGGGTAACCACGCATCCCTTTTGCACCAATTCCATAAAATTCCAACAGAAAATTTTTACGTCGAATAAACGTCTTAATTTCACATCACAAAATATAAGCAATAAATACACGGAACTGACGATCTACTTTGGACGTGATATCACTTCAAAACCCTATAAGAACTTTTTAACAACATTACACGGCACTCGCAATACTTTAAAATTTATCCAAGCAGAAAATAAAACAGATGACCTTTTCGTCATATTCTGACATTCGCAAAGAAACCTATGGGTGACCAACTGCGTCATAAATACCCACTTCATATACATATAAGTTTGACATCATGAAACAAGATATAGTAGGCGGTAAAATGGCATGTCACCTATCTTAGGTCACGTCATTGTTCATCTTTGGGGCTCACCGGCGACCCTCTGTCATTTATTTAGCCATTTTTACATTTTTGGCTTTACATAACATTTTTATTATTTCTGTTTCCTGGAAATAAGCATAAATAAGAAATGCCCTTCACTTGTTTTCGTTGATCGCACTCGACTGATAGTATTTAATACCCACACACGAATTACTTTCCTTACCACACACAAATTTATAAATACTTCTTCGGTATCTTGACCGTCCTTCTTATACAATTACTTCTGCTCAAAAAACTCTCCACACGGAGTCAAGATCCCAGCCACATTGGCTAAAATCTGTTGGTTGGACTTAGTCTACTTTTGTCGAATGATTTTAGAACAGTTCAACCCTCTATCTTCAGCCTCAACGATACGAATACAGGGGTTTCAACATGGCGTCCCTTCTATATTTATAGACATTACCCCCTCTCTCCAGGCATTTTCCCTTTGCCGCCAAGAAAATTTGTGTAACTTTTTCGACTTAAATGAACTGTATTTAAGAGTTTTCGATGTAACCACATACTTCCTACATTGCTAGCGGTAGTGTTCATGGACATTTAAAATTTATTCTTATTAAATTAACTGGTTAAATGACCTCATTTGATAGGCACTATTTTTTGTTGCCTCTTAGCGTGGGTAAGCTATACACGTGCATCCATCTGAAATAATCCCCAGAAATGGCTTAGCAGTCTCAAATCCTTACTGAAGACCAATTGTCTTATAGATAAATACAGGACCCTCATTATTGTGTTCACCACTAATTCTTTCATTTAATTATATTTATTCAACATAAACTTTCTTCTGTATCCTTCCACTGCCGACACGTGCGGATGACGTCACATCTCAGAGCGTGGTACGGAAAGTAGCTACCTCCTTGCCACGTGTCGCTCCCGTGATATATATATAAAATTTCGAGCTTCCTATTACAACTGATGGGGCTTCCTGTAATAATTTTCATACTTAAAATTCTTAGGGCACAAAGGTCATGGGTTCAGTATGTATGTATGTACCTATGCTTGTTCTCACATTTTGGCTGAAGATGACGCTAAACAGCATTGAAATTAGTCCCAAGTAAATATGTTGTAACTTAACCATTATAACATTAATGTATATTGAAAAGGTGGACCCTTTAAGTTATCTCTTATGCAGCAGTTAACTCGTTAGAAATAAATGATCGTCGCCATAAGACCTATCTGTGTCGGTGCGACGTAAAGCTCCTAGCAAAAAAAACCCATGATCGCTTAATTTTATTCTGTGTACTGAAATTAGGTAAGAATGTGATACACCTCAAAATACAGCGCAGAGTAAACGACTGATTTCAGAAGTAAGTTCATCTAATACAACCTTGCTAGGATGTTCCTGCTGAGGACAAGGAAAGAGGATGTGTTAAGCGAGACAACGCACTCTTGAAAACACGAATAAAACCTATACAACAGTTATAGGGAAACACTTGATTTGTTTTCTCTCGACATGAGTGCATTTTACGTCGTGTATTTACAGGTACAGCGAAAGTTATAGGCTATCTAGCATTTCCAGAGATAAATGAGAGTAATAAACTTGAACCGTTTCAATTGGAGATTATTAAACAACAGTGTAATAAAGGTGTGTAAAACAGATAACAATACAAAAACATGTGCACTGGGGCCCATAAAAGTATCAGCGCATTATTGTATATCACACACTCTTTCTAAAACAAATATCTGAAGCCATATATTTTGGACGAGTGAGTTATTAAACTTCTCTTTTTCTGCCACACTCTTCGGCCATGAATTATTTGGAGGTCTAACTCCGCCATTTGCTAGGGAATGACTTTGACTGTCATTTTCAATGAGACAACACTTCGATCGACTAGTCCAAACTCGAAGATGCGAGTTTCAACATACGCGCCTGGCCACTCGCTCATTGCCTGTCCACTTCTGGATTTTAATTTTGTCTTCATTAGTCAGTGATATCAACTTCACACAATTGTGTTCCTAATCTATACGTAGGCTATCACGCGACAAATATTTGCTGCACTTCACTGTATCACTCAACATAGAATAAATTTCTAACTTCGGAATGAAATGTGAAATACAAGCACAAACATTCTTACTAGGTTATTCAGCAAAATCAATGAAAGCCGGTTTATGCGTATAGCTTCATGAACGCCCTGTATTACTCTGATTCCCATCTTCACCTTACCGCGTTTCACTCAGGTAGATCCTGACCGAGTTGATGAGCTTTCTAGCCACCTCAAACTCTCTCAGGCAGTAAAACAGGCTCTCGCGGTGTATGCAATTGTAAGCGTTCTTGAAATCTACAAATAGCACATGCAGTTATTTACCGTATTCTCTCAGTTTTTCAGTGAGCTGTCGGAAAATGAAGACGTGATCTACTGTCGATTGCATCAGATTGTGTATTCTTTCTTGAAGTTTCTCTCCTCGCTCCTGAATCATTTCTGCCTACATTCCATCTTCACCGCAACTTTTATTCTTCTTAAGCCTTGATCTAGTCCAGGGTCAGTGGTGGAGTAATTTGAGTCAGCTGTGGTTGGGAACTCAATATGTCACAACTGAGGAGCTGATCTAAGTATTCCTTCCATCTCTCAGCGATGTCAATATCGTTGGTCAAGACTGCATTATCAGAATCTTTGACTCTGTCTGACCTGGTATCCTTTGCTAAAGCACCTTACCTTTTCTAACATTTCCCTGGTCTTATTTCGCCCAAAGAGGAAGTTTCTTAACGACATCGTTGAGGCAGAAACAGATTTTAAGGGCTTTGAAATTGCAGCAGGTCTCAGACAAGGAGACTTTTCTCCTGTTCAAGTTTGCCGTTGAGAAAATTAGTCATGGGACTTTCTGAGAGACCTTTGAAAGGTCAGAGTTGGAGGAGGAACCTGATGGACTTAGCCTATGCAGACAATATCTGTTTACAGTACTTGCCAGCTCTGTGGAGGAGTTGGTGTGAATGACCAGAGCACAGGAGATGGCCGCCAGCAGATTCGGGCTCCTCATAAATGAAACTAAGACGGATTAATTCATTTTGACCGGAAGGCAAGGTCAAGTTGCTCGATACCTACAGACATTGGTCCTACAGGAGAGTCCGCGAATTAAAATACTTGAGCGCTTTTCAGTGAGGACTTGTGCGAAGCAGAAATAATTTGTCGGGATCCAGGCAGGAAACCAATCTTTTTACATCTTAACACACCTTTTCCACTCCAAATGTCTCTTAAAACAGTTCAAGATTTGGCTGTACAAAACTCTGATCCAGCCCATTGTACTACATGGCTGTGAGACTTGGAGTATCCGAAAGCAGGACTTTAGTAAAACTTTTCTCTCAAAAAGTTTATAAAAGATCATTGGTCGGGTGTTGAATGCAAACACGGTGTTCAGACACAGTCGTGAGCTAGAGGAACTGTAACAAGATGCTAACATAGCAGTGACCATCAGAAGCAAGCGACTGCAGTGGGCTGGACATGTGGCTAGGATGGAAGACCACAGATGGCCATGGAAGCTCTTGGATTTCATCTCCCCAGGAAGGAGACCCCTGGGTAGCAAGAGGTGGAGTGATGGCCTCGATGAGAACCCGCAACAGTCAGCGTTATAGACAGATGGTGATTGGTAGCGATGGATAGAGCACGATGGAGTAGGAGACTTGCAGCGGTCTATTGAGCCTGATAGAAAAAAAGTTACGCCTATCTTTTGTTGTTGGAATCACAGGCACTCCTCATCACTGTCTTCACTGCCAGAGGATGGTTGTCCAGTTGTACTTCCACAAACATACATACATGCCTCTCAGCGTTCAGTCTGCAAGCCTAAGTGTATTTACTAAACATGACCATTATCCTCTATTTATTACTAGTTCTGTGGCCTCATTTAGTTGTATACCTCTTTAAATCGTTAAAAACTGAGTCTAAGCACCATCGTCTTTGTCTCCCTCTACTTCTCTTACCACCCCCAGTGGGTGGGGAACGCAGACAAAGAATACACCCACCGTAAGAGGCGACCAAAGGATGATGGAATTGAAACCATGAGATTACAGTACTTGTGATTAGTACCATCGTGTGAATTTCACCGAGGTGGGGGGGGAGCAGATGTGCGGCATCATGGAGTGGCGTCTGTGCGGGAGGAGCTGCTGTGCGCTGTGCTGAATTGCGTTTGTTCCCCTGTATTCAAAATGGGTCAGCATCACTGTATGAACATCTAGGGTCTGAGTTCCCTGAGCTTGGTACCACTATCTAAGGAACACACTGGGATTGTGCATTGCCTGTGATTAGTACCACTAAATGTGAACCATCATGGGTTTGCGTTGCCTGTGAGTAGTGCCCTTATGTGAGGAACACCATGGGTCTGTGTTACCTGTGGGTTGTACGATGTGTGAAACACCTTGGGTCTACATTGCCTATGATGAGAACCACTATGTGAACACCATGAGTATACATGGCCTGCGATTAGTTCCACTACATGAGAAACACCACGGGAATACCGGCGCTCGTGATTAGTTCCACTAAGTGAGGAACACCATGCGTATGCGTGGCTTGTGAGTAGTACTCTTATGAGGAATACCATGGTTCTGTTTTACCTGTGAGTGGTGCCATTGTGGCATACCATGGGTCTACATTACCTGTGATTAGTACCGCGGGGAACACCATGAGTCTACGCTACCTGTGATTAGTACCACTATAGAAAGAACATCCTGGTTCTGCTTTACGTGTGATCGGTGCAATTATGAGGCGCCGGTGACCTGGAATTTGGACCCTTTAGTAGGCATTGTGAATTGGATCCACTGATTGTTTTGGATTCATCATTCATTTCAGATTTTAATCTGTGGATACATTTTAAAGTTATAATTATCTTTGTTAGGCCCCTTTAAACAACAAATATCATCATTTTTCTTACCCTCTATGACAGTCCGTTATTCTTCTAGGTGACCTATCCTCTTCTGTTTGCCTGACATGACCCCACCACCAAATTCCGGGATTTTATATGATCACTATCTGCAAATTTCAAGAGTGTACTTTCCACAAACAAGTAGTTGTCAGTAAGTTTTTGGATGACTAGGTGTCGTGGTTCCTCAACAGGTAGTGTCCCTCGAATGTATGACATTTTTCCGCAAACATGTTCTCTCGATTGTAGGTCTCCTAGTTGTCCCAACTCTATCAGAAAATCTCGATCTTCTTGGATTATATCTAGCTGGCTTACAACATTCTTCTGCTCATTGGGGTTCCTGCTTAGTAAATCCGCCAACCTATTTGACTTCCCTGAATAATGCTCGATGCTAAGATTAAATTTTTGGATAAACAGAGCACACCGGGTCACCTTTTCACTCGCTACAGCAGTCTTCATTATGAAGGTGAGTGCCTTGTGGTCTGTCTTAAAGATGGTAGGAAAGCCATAAATAATGTTTCTCCAGTGCTGCAATGCCTGGACAATAGCTAACATTTCCAGCTCCGTTACGCTGTACCTAATCTCATGAGATCTTAGTTTCCGACTATAGAATGCCAAATAATTCCTATCTCCTTGATTATCTGAATTCTCCTCATATAAACGTGCCCCGATTTCCACGGTGAACACATCCGTTTGTAAGATGAAAGTTTTCTCAAAATCGGAATAACCTAACTTGACGCTGTTTAGCAGTAGCTCTTAGGTTTTCTTGAATGCTTCTTAACATTCTGGACTCCACATACACTTATTGTTTTTATAAGGGAAGGTTTGAAGAGGGGCCACAACTTGTGTACCATTTTAGCAGTGGTCCGCGAAAGACTGGCATATTCCAAGGAATTCCCCGACATACTTAATTTTGAGTGGCCTCGGGAATTTATCTATGGGTAGTTGCTTAAGTGCGGCCAGTATTCAGTAATCGGGAGATAGTGGGTTCGAGCCCCACTGGCGGCAGCCCTGAAGATGGTTTTCCGTGGTTTCCCATTTTCACACCAGGCAAATGCTGGGGCTGTACCTTAAGGCCACGGCCGCTTCCTTCCAATTCCTAGGCCTTTTCTATCCCATCGTCGCCATAAGACCTATCTGTGTCAGTGCGACGTAAAGCAAATAGCAGAAGCTTATATATGGCTTGGAGTTACATCGGATTCGGGCAACTCCCTCGCCATTGATAACGTGACCAAGAAACAAGACTTCCTTTTGACAAAAGTGGGACTTCTTTTAATTCACTTTGAAGCTCTATGCCCTCAAATTTTCTAATAGTTTCCTTCAATCTTGGGTATTCTCACTGAAACTCCCTGAAGGTAATAAAACATCATCCACATAACGCGTTGTCACGGCCCCGACTTCTTCGACGAGACATAGATCTAGGGCGCGTATGAAAGCTCCACCGGGGTTCTTAAGGCGAGATAAACATCGATATTTTGGTGAAAAATATTTTGTGACCGAAATTGAAAGGATTGAGTTTTTCCTCAATTTTTGATTGCAGAATTTTTTTAAGTAGGGATTTTTGAGTAACACACTTTAGTACGATATATCTCATATAAATTATGTACAGAAAAAGCATACGTAGTGCTTTTAAAAGAAGTGCTATCTACATAATTACGAATTTGCATTAACATGTGAAGTAAATTTCATGAAAAAATGGAGTAAAAAATTTCAAAAAGAAATATTTATTGTAGAAAAACTATTAATTGTATATGAAAGGATCGTGATATCTCTACTTTTATGTAGGTGACATACCCACAAAGTTTCGTGAAAATCCATGCATTAGGTAAAGATATCTTTCTCCGGATGTCAAGCGATTGAAAACATACGTTTACTGATCAAAATTGAAACCAGTCAACAGTTTTGACTTATTTTTCAGGCCGATGTGGTGGTATGAGGACGTTAGGTGTACACTGATGAAACGTCTAAAAACATCCTTGATGGGCGGAGCCTGATCGTGCTCTGGGACTAACCTTCATTGAGGGCACGAGCGTCCAGACACAATCGCAGTGACCCATCCGTTTTCTGAACTCCCACTAGCAGATTTAAATATGGTGTGAGGTGCTTGGAAATTAACCCATTTTCATCCATCTTGGTAGCTTTGGTGTAATATTTATCTGGCATAGGATACGGTCTCCTTTCGAAAGGTGCCCAGTCCGTAAGCGCTAGGCCATAGGTTCGTACACTGATATATACATATATTCCATCAAAAGATTCGTAAGTTTCTCCTTTTCTTCTACGGTCCCAGGACATTCAGCTACCTTTAATCCTATCATGGCTTCATAACCGGTGTCAGTATCAATTTCCAAAACATCATGTAATTCCTCACAATGAATCCCTTCATCCTCAATAACCGTACTTTCACCAGAATTTGCCTCTGCTGAATTTACAAGGTTTGAACCTTGGACATCTTCGCCATATTCAAAAATTCTGTCTTCCACAAATTCCTCATTTAATTGAATAAATTCAGATCCCTTATCTTTCCTAAATTTAATCTGGATTCTACTTATGTTAAGCACAGCATTAATCTCTCGAATGAAATCGGCTCCTAAAATCACGTTGAAGTGCGTCTTGAACGTTACCACGGATGGATGAGCAAGCGTGGAGTTTCCAATCTGGAGATCTAAGAAAGTCTACCATACGAACAGCAATTTTGCCGGGTATGACACCTCGAATTTTGACATTATGTACGGGAATTACTGACAACTTGTTTCGTTGTCTCAAATTATCAAAAAGAGCTTGGGAGATGATGCTGATATTGGCACCAGTATCCACCACCGATTTTAACTAAAAGTTACATATACGGACATTAATTATGAGTAGTTTCTTAACTTAGTTAATTTCCTGTTTCAAATGGTCTTCAACCAGGTCATCGGATTTAATGATCCAAGAGTTAGTTTGTGCGATCACCCATCCTTCTGAAGCTTAGTATTTCAAAACTGATGTGATGACTGAAATTTCACCTATTGGCGTTTTGAAGTTTTTTCTATCAGGTGACTGTTGTAAATCACATTGGAAACTCGGTGCAAAAAGATTTAAGTTGGAATCCCTGTGATCCTGGCGATTCGCTCGCTGTTATTCTAGCCCTTCAGCCCCAAAACTATATATATTTACTTTCTGGTGTTGAATGGCACCCTTCCAATTTTTTCCCCTGAACTCTCCTCATCCCATCCGTATATCGAACCCGCTCTCGATACCTTTCATCATTGTTGTGCCGAGAATGCTCCGGTCCCTTCGCTTACTGTAGTCATTCTGAAAATGACTGCGGATACTTCCGTTTCCGTCATACCGTCTCCAGTTAGGGTTCTTCTGGCGATAGTTCCAGTTCTCTCCACGCCTATTCCAGCCCTTATTTCTAGGATGTGATTGTTCCCAATTATTTCGATACTCTCGCCTTGCTTCGGTTGTTGTTGTTTTCTCTGGTCTGATTTTTCTGACCTCTTTCGGGAGCTTGACTGATCGTATTCACGTGGTGTTCATGGGATCGTCCCCCTCTCGGTGATGTCTGATTATGCGTGTGATCTAACTGTCGAAAGATCATCTCCACTTGTATGGGCGAATCTACCTTTGGTGCGATGAGCATCCTTTGAACTTCCGGAGGCAATCGCTTTTGTATAGCTTGAACCAATTCTTGTTCCTACGGTGGGGATTCAAGTTCGCAAAACTTAACAAACTGAGCCGTAAAATACTCAGAATACTAGGTAGGGCCAATTACTGTGTACATACGTGACTATAGATCTAGTCACAGACTTTGTTGAATTTCTTTGTTCCAAAATTTATTCAGAAATGCTCGTTGGAATTCGTCAGAGGTGTCGGAAGTGGTAACGAAACCCTTTAAACCATTACAACGGCGCTCCCTCAAGGTATCTTTCGGCCACCCTTAATTGCCGCTCTTTGGAACCTGGTCCTCATGTAACCTAGTCATATTTATGACATTGGTAATTCCTGACCCCTGAGATCGACTTGTCTCCACATTTGGACTCTGAACACTAGCAATTGTCAACCAAAATGTATATTGGGAACTATCTTGGGTTGATGTAAAACTTAATCCACCTTGGATTGCATATCATCCACACTACTGACCCAACTATTTACTGCATTCTTAATGAATCCATCCAACGTTCTCATCCATCTCCTGGGCTGAAGTAATTTATTTCAAATCCTCCTCAATACTACTGCTTCTATCATGGAACACTCTGGTGTGTACGGTCATGCTCTGCCTGGTGTCGCCCAAGTTATTTCCTCACTTCCATTAATTCTTCCTGAATTTCCCTAATCGTGGTTTCGGAACTATTCTGAGATACTTGGAATTTATTAATCGCTTCCTCGTGAAGTTGCATTATTCTCTTCTCGACTGTTTCGATTTTCAGAGTTAAAATACTGTCAAACTCTCCACTAATTCGCTCTATCTCACAGTCTAATAGCTTAATATCAGCTGATAAAATTTCACGCTGCTCCTCCACTCTCCTTAAAGTTTACTACTTATCATCCACGGACTTCCCCCATCTCTATAATCTGTTGATTAATGTCAGATCTAAGTTCCACGTGGCTATCAGTCAGCGGTTTATGTGCTGCCTGGCTATCATCTAAATGTTTGTCAAGTTCCTTCTTTACCACCTTCTGACTATCACGTAATTTACCATACACATCATGGCTTTCATCAAACCGCATATCTATGAATTTTGGCAAACTGTTTATCAAAATCATCTTTGAGATTGACCTGAACTTCCGCAAATTGTTTGTCCATTTCTTTCCTAATTTCAACCTATCATCAAAACGCTGATTTAGTTTACCTAGCTCACCCTTAACTTCCTCTTTGAGTTCTAGGCAACTAGTCCGTGTTTCTTGAACCTTAATCTCAACCTTCGCTAGTTGATCTACCATGTCCTTTAATCCAACCTTTAAATCATCACTAGTATCTTGAATCCTAAACATTAAATCATAACTGGACTCTTTACAACTAGCTTGTGTATCCTCAATCCTAATATTTAAATCATCACTACTGTCCTGAATTCTATCATCTAACTTATCTGTCAAACTGGTATTTTGAACTTTCATGTCTTCCATATTATTCAAACTCTCACTAGAATATTGCACCCTAGCCTCCACACTCTCTAGTTTATTACTCATGCTCTCATTCTCAACTCTCATGTCTTCGATCTTATTATTCAAACTCTCTATCATCTGTTTCAGCAGATCCATTGTTACTTGGCCTTCCATTACGACGAACAAGTACCGAGGACGAGTACGCTGGCTGTTCAATGCAGCCAAGATACCCCACACCACTATGGAAATAATTCTCTAATGCGTTCTCACATACAAACACTATTACATTTCAATAAAATGAAACTCACAACTCTGCAGTTGTGTTATTTACATTTAATTACTGTGGCACGTATCACAAATTATTTAATGGAAGAAAATTCTGAAGTAATAAAGATAAATATAAAAATGTTTTGCTTCCTTGTAATTAATTAATTAATTAATTAATTATTCAACATGTAAAAGTATAAATCTCGAATTCAATTCAAAAATATCACTTCCAAATTTTATAACTGTGACATGGATACAAATTTAATAAATCCTTAAATATCGGTTTCCTTAAATGCAATGTGACTGTTATTAATATTAACTAAGTATAGTTATGTTCCTCGTTAAACATAATACATTTTAGCACTCTCACTGGGCATTATTTGTTCAACTGTGGCTCAGCACTAGTCTTTGTCTGCTTATATTATTTATAATGTGGCTTTGCTTCAACATTATTTACTATTATCATTGTCATCATTTTTATGTAACATATGCTCCCTGATCATTATCGTGACATAAGCCCCAAAGTTGGTCGCCACTTTACTGAACCCTTGTACATATCATTCTATCGTCGGTAGTCTACATCGGCTGCCTCGGTAGAACAATATTGATTCTTAGATCTTGGGGTTGTGTAGGATTCTTTTGTCACTTCATGTACCGATCGACAGGTTTCAGAGGAGAGCGTAACTACTTCAAATGGGCACTTCAAAATGTGCTTACTAAAATGTATTGAACGAAATCACGACAATCATATTTACTGAATAACCAAAAAGCGCAAATTAAAGTTATCACAAAATGTTATAAATCCGTTACATTACATAACGTAAACGGCGAAAGTATCTTGAAGTTATTTACATTAGTGTCTGCCCAAGTTAAAAAAACACAATATGAAATTTGTGGACGGAAAAACCCAGAAACGGAACAGAAAACCTGAATTCGGGCACATTGACCCAAATAATATCCGAGGGTTAACCCACATGATCCGTTGAAAATCTGACCTTCAACAAATATAATTCCAAATCATTATTCCAGCCTGGCTGACAAGACTTTCACCAAATACAGTAGAGACAATACGCGACACTTACGGATTTAGCCTTGTTAAAATGGGAGACAATTCGACGGTCGCGCTCCTAGTGACTTGACCTGAAAAGTCGCGCTGAATTCAAATATCAATGGAAATGCATATACGGAAATGGATAAATAAATTACGTCTAGAAAGAAAGCATTACTGACATATTAACTTCGAAGTTGCTAAAACAATTCTGGATAAATTAATGAACAATTATTTAAAAGGTTATTATTTAAAGACTGAAATTAGACATATAAACAAGATGTGAAATGGACTGCTGTGAACTGGGTTAATCTTTCATTTATGCATTACTTTTTTGCTTTAGCATTCCTGCCTGAACTTTTACGGTCAGATTTGTCTTTTTTCCCATTTAAAAACATTGTATCATCACATTAAGACACTTGTCAATAAAAATATCAGCACATTCCTTACACACATGATGCAATGTATTAACATTTAATAGCTGGACAATTTTCCTCTTAACATGGAGCCTACTAATAGAAAGAAAATCTATAAAATCCCGGATTTAATCTGGGAAGAGGGATAAAAGAAAGAAAAGTATGAAAATGTCGATAATGATACTTTGAGGAATATTTACGCACAATTAGAGTAAAAGTGTAACATACCCTTGGCTGTATAGTCGAGGATTTTTAAAGTCGCTGGCCTGGAAATGATCTGAAGGGATCTTATAATTCTTATATAAGCGTAACGTCCCTTCTTTCTTGTACACCTTATCCAAATCACTTCTGTGACATTTCAAAACCCACAGATCACACCTACAACACATCGGTATTGAAGGTTAACTGCTGCACTATACAATAAAACATGCGTATTATATTTCAAGCCAGTTAAAATATGGGTCGAGCAGGTCAGAAGATTATAAAGTACTATAAAAATTGTCACTGGAAGAATATATATGCAAACCCAATATTACATTTTCTTGTCACGAGGGTAGCGAAAGAAAGACCGCGCATTCTTCTCTATTTCATAGTTGCTGCAGCCGAACACAGCGCATACCTTTCACCTCATGTTGAGAGTAGATATCAAGGAATGACACACGCTACTATTTGTGTCAACTCGCTGAAGACGCATATAACTCCAAAAACTTCACACACACAAATACACGTACTCTTATGACAGAATCTTGTAGTTCTCAGGTCTACTCGCTAGAGAGAGCAGTAATAGGTGTCCCTCGATATCTCGCCGAGTGTCGCGTGTTGCCTCTTCTGTATTTGCTTTCACACCCGCGGAAGACTGTCGTTTGTTTACACGCTCGCGGCCTTCTCGGGAAGGACGTCAAGGGCTGCTCAGTGCTGCCAACCTCTGTACTTAGGAACTATTGAGTGAGTGGTGCTTCGATAGCTGGTGGTGATGATGGTTATTACACGATTGGTGACGACTGGTTCTTGCCGTGCGGACGGTTAGGATAGGACATGGACAAGACCTGTGATATACAGACAAGCAACTTGTTACATTTTCTTGTGCTTTTAATGTCCTGGGGTTGATAACGGATTATGATTAACATCATTGACGTGAACGACGTCACGTGCCCCTTTACATTGGCCAATAGGAATGTAAGTAACTACTTCAGAAATGAAAATGCGCGTAATACTGTTCATTAGGTTATAAAAGTATATGCAATTTTTGGGGCTGGATGGTGAGTTCCTGGACATCGCAATGAACAAATCTCCTCTCTGAGACACACTCCAAGTAAGATTTCATTAATTTCTACTTATAACATTAGAAATATGTTGTCAGCCGGGCTGGAGTAATACCTAATTCCAGATTTAAATTTAGTTAAGGTTGTCCACCAGTGGAATATCATCTCGGATACCGGAACATCCCCCGAACGGACCCTTAATCGAACCAAATTAACTATCAGTTGCTCTGGTTAGGTTGCGAAATATTATTTGAAAGCATGGTGTTTATTACAAGTTAACAGCAATTATCACAATGTGAAATAAAATCACACCATGTGTTGTCATCTCGTGACACCCTTAAGTTATAGATAAATCCCGATGCTGAAATATGCATCAACCCGAACAGATGTTCAGAATGAACCAACAACACTTGCTCGGAGGGGATCTTACGTTACATCGTTCTGAAGGAACAAAACAGCGAAATGCAGGCGAACATTAACTTACTATGCATTTAGAAGAAACGCCAAACACTGAAGTTAAATAAAAGTGATAAATTACTCCAAAAGTCTTCTTACTAAACAAACTTTCAGGTTATGAAACATTTACGTCGTTTAATTAAAGTACAAGACCGCAATATTATAAAAAACATGAAATCTTTCCAATTCTACATTACTACAATTTATTACAAATCTGTCTACCTACGCCTGTTTCCTTAAATTAAACTACAAGTGATCGGTGGACCAACATCTCACCTAAGTAATGTAAACAACGCAAAATAAAATATTATAACAGGTGATGAATCGAAACCGCATTCGTAGTGTAAATTCCTCAATACAAAAGAAAATGAGTGCCAACATACTGCACTCTCGTAACATACCTTGCACACGAAAAATAAATTTCGAAGTAAAAGAAAAGCAATGTAAAATAGAAAATGAAAGGTCATCGAGTTTGAACGCACGCGGCTAAATAGTAGGGACCAGTCTCCATTAGCCAGGTTTCCGCGTGGGACAACCGTTACATACAAACCAATATTGATGCAACGCTATTATGGCAGCACTTTCCAGCTAGTAAATATTTTGCCGAAACGTGGCCTAAATAGTACCTGCTAATATCTTCATTACCTTCATCCACCACTGCGGACACTATTATCGTTCAAGTCGATTCATGAAAATGCCTCACCTATGGCTTGGCTGTGTACATTACGGCGTCCTGATGTTATCGTTGAGTCAACTGTACAGTGTCTACACATTCCTAACAGTAATGATGTACACGCGGCATCCCGAAAATATCGTTGAGCCAACACTATGGTATCTACACATCACTGATATCGTCGGGCGAAATCGAAAATTTAAAACAATGTTCGGATATTTAAATCTAATTTTCACAGAAATTCAAACACATGAAGTAAAATCCGCCACTGATATGAACTCGAATCTGGAATACTATTAACTAAGTCCATTTCCTAGGAGTGTGAAATAGAAATTAAATAACGGGTTTGAATATTCACTCTATCCGTACATGCATACATGCATTATCATTATAGACTGTTATGCCTTTCAGCGTTCAGTCTGCAAGTCTCTGTGAATTTACTAAACGTCGCCACAATCCTCTATTTGCAACTAGTGCTGTGGCCTCATTTAGTTCTATACCTCTTATTTTTAAATCGTTAGTAACTGAGTCTAACCATCGTCGTCTTGGTCTACCTCTACTTCTCTTACCCTCGATAACAGAGTCCATTATTCTTCTAGGTAACCTATCCTCCTCCATTCGTCTCACATGACCCCACCACCGAAGCCGGTTTATGCGTACAGCTTCATCCATCGAGTTCATTCTTAAATGAGCCTTTATCTCCTCATTCCGAGTACAGTCCTGCCATTGTTCCCACCTGTTTGTATCAGCAATCATTCTCGCTACTTTCATGTCTGTTACTTCTAACTTATGAATAAGATATCCTGAGTCCACCAAGCTTTCACTCCCGTAAAGCAATGTTGGCCTGAAAACAGATCGATGTAAAGATAGTTTCGTCTGGGAGCTGACTTCCTTCTTAGAGAATACTGTTGATCGGAATTGCGAGCTCACTGCATTAGCTTTACTACACCTTGATTCAATCTCGCTTACTATATTACCATCCTATCACTCATTAAAATTTAAGCACATACAGTGACGTTCGCTCAATAAAAGTAAACTCAAATTTATTCAAATCTCGTCTGATATTACGTGATATTACTGAAAACAATAATCACAAACACCACGATATTCGTGGCATAGTCTACAGTGTGAGGCTCCAAATAATCTGCAATATCAACACTCCAAAAATGTCATTGTAAACTCTCCAGTGAAGTAAACTCTCGTCAGCATACGCAGGGTAAACTCCCAATCTAATAAACTCATTCTCTCACCCGCAATGTTTCCTATTCGTGATGTTCTTCGCCTCGTAAAGATACGGAATAAAATTCAATTTCCAATTCAAGTATTACCTCGACCGTGTGTAAGAATGTATTTTGTTCGTGAGGTCGGTTATAACAAAATGCACTTCGCTGGTATCAAATAGAATCGTCAACTTAACTAAACTGACGTCATCTGCAGTCTTTCGTAAAAAATAATCACGAGAGTGTATCACTTGTAATTAAAATACGCGTTAGAACGCACTCACTTGGATTCGACAATCCTTAAATTTTCAATCGCTCTGTTTAACATAATTCAACATCGCTACAGGATGTCGCTCCTCTTATACAGCCTGTCTCGGAAATATTACACATCATCATGTACACCCTATCACAGTAATTCCTCTCCATCAAACTACAGGGCCTTTTCTCTTCGGCATCCTGCTTTGAACTTCTCACTCATGAAATACAGGGCTTACTCTGCTTCAAACTTTTTCCTAATATTCATAAATATTTCATTCCTCATTTCGATCCATTTCTTCTTGCTTGATCAAGTTTTAAGTACAAGTTATCCCATAACCAAACATCTTCATACTGATCTCAAAGTAGATTCTCTAAATTTTCTCTGACCTCAGGAGCAAAATAGCATGCTATGATTCTATCTCTAATACGCGGTGTCTCAAAATTGATTTTCCAAATGGCAGGTTTATCTCACTTCTCTAGATTTCGATATGAAACTGTAAAGCTCGCTCACGCAGCTGCTGAATGTATTAATATTATCATCTCAATTTACTGCTAACGTCGTGATTATTATTATTATTATTATTATTATTATTATTATTATTATTATTATTATTATTATTATTATTATTATTATTATTATTATTATTATTATTATTATTATTATTATTATTATTTGACTTTATCACACCTCTTAGCAGACGAATTTTTTGTGTAGTTCTGCACTAGTGTTTTTTCTTCAAAAAAGCTGTATATTTACAATGAAGGTATAATGAAGATTCAAAGTCTGACGCACAACATTATGAATTAATTTATTAAACTCGATACATACTATAAACAATAAACATGTACTGTAGTTAAAAGGCAGTTTGTCCTTTTCCTACTTATTTTTCTTCTCTTTGTGGTACTTCTCGAAGCAAATTTCAGGACGAAATCCAGGTTTCTTGGCGCAGGTGTTGCAAAAATACACTGTTTCTCTTCTTCCACCCTTTTTCTGCCTGTTGCTGCGCACTGCACAATCTTTGTAATTTCCCTTAGTGTTTGAATATATGAAGTGAGGCTTCCCATTCAGCCGTTCTTCTTCATTACTGGTTGATGGCCGTCCTCTCTTGTTGACATTTCGCTTACGGACATCACCAACCAACTCTCGTACCAGTTCTTTCCTGTATTGTCTTTGCCTCAGTGGCTCCTGCTGCTGTGATTTCCTCTCCATGTTGAATAATAAGAAGCTGTTCACCACATTTACATCCAGCAACCAGAAGAAAAGTTTACACCACCATTTGTAAGATTGCATCCCAAAAATATGTTGACGTATAGTGGCCAGATATGTCCACGCCTTCCATATGATCAGTGTAATCACAGTTCATTACAGACTTCAGAATAAGATCAACATTTTTCTACTTTTAGGTGTGTATTGCTGCATGTTGATGTTGTGCCATGTCCTCAACATTGGCACAGTCCTTTTGTCCTTCCATGAAAGAGCAACCATTTTACCCTCCTTCCTGAATGACACAACATCATGCTTCTTCATCTTCTTCAAAGCGGTTGATTTAATTTGAGTTGGCAATCCTTTCCTGTTTGTATTCACTGTTCCCGGTATGTGAAACCCTAATTTCAGCTGTTCCTCTGCCAGATCACAGCTGGTATAGAATCTATCGGTGTAGATGTGGAAGCCAGCAATACCTTCTGAAGCATCTGTTGACATAACTGATGAACAATTCTTGTTGTATTCGGATGATTCGGATGTGTTAGTGCATTTGTTGTGGGAGCACCGTAGTATGGAATGAATGAGCATACTAATGCTGTCTTTGAATCTGCTGCTACAGATTTGCGTACTGCTCACTTAGTCGGTGTCTGGGGATTGTAACACATGAAAATGGTGCGTCCTTTGAAGCCCACCGTACTTTCATCTATAGAAATATTACGCCCTGGAACATAATACTCTCTAAATTTTCCTTTCAAATAGTCCACTACATTACGTATTTTGTCGCCCCTGGTTCTAGTAGCAGCCCGACTAGGAGGGCACACGTAAAAAAATAAAAAAGATGGTTATAAAACGGTCTCTGGAAAACACATCTTTGAAAAAATGAGCATTTATCTACCCAGTCTTCAGCAAAATAATCCTTTATATCTGGTTTAGGACTCATGCCCATATTGACCGAGAAAAGCCTCATTTCTGCGATTGTCACATCAGTCCAATTAGCCCAGATGCTCCTCTCCCTCAATGGTGTATTCATATGTATTCTTTCTCTTGCATAGCGGTTAGTCTCATCAACAATTTGTTGTACTAATTCTTCCGTACAAAATAGTGTAAACAAATTCAACGGGAGTAGATGGTTTCTTACCTGCGGGAGGTGAGGAGCCAAATATTAAAGTGCGTGGTTTCTTTACAAAGTTGGGATCAGCTGGGCGATAAACTCTCCAACCATTGTCTGGTTCACTACTGTTTGTATCGCTTTCATTCTTGCTTTCAGCTACTTTCGTTTCACTAAAATTGTCATCATCACTCTCAAAAACATCGAACTCACTGTCCATAACTGATAATTCATCATCACTGCTGTCCATTTCATCTAACAAACGAGCTATATCAGACGAAGTAGCACTATCCTGTCTGTGCGCTGCCATTTTCATAGTTGACTAACGCAAACAACAGCTCGCTCTTTATTTACCTGTAAAACTCGCTAAACAAAGTTTCAACCCATCTAAAAGGCTGTGGCATTGCTAAAAGTTCTATACAATAACTACAGATAGCAGCAGCACGCATTATTGCTTCACAGGCGTATATATTTACCGTGGAAACAGTTGGGGGTTATATCCCATCCCGACATACGTCCAGAACAGGAACCTAGGGTGTCGGGAAATGTCCGACAGTCGTCCGCTAAGGGTTGTCACGCTTACAATTGTTATCTTAACTTTGTCATCATTACAACTTTTACCGGCGTGAACATATTCAACTGATTTTATTGTCATATTTAATTTACATTTTAAGAAATTTGACACCGTTTTGCGCTTCGCGGCGACAGAAATGACCGACAATCGCACCTACAGTGTTTCCTGGAACTTTCTGCTGATATGTACAAAATCATAATCACAACACACTTAATTCTACACACGCCACATATACAACGCGGTGTCATGATTTACTAATTTAAAAGGACAAGCATTTACATTTCTAACTACAAAGACATAATATTGGAATTAGACCTGTAATTGTGCTGATTGATGTGGCGTCATTTTGGCTAGCCAGCAACCTCCGACTTAGTGCCTCATAATGATAGATGGCATTCTTCACTTAAATATTAACTTATTAAGTACACTGACACTGCACTTGTCTTGATGCAACCCAAATTAATTTTCTTGAGCCTGAACTAACATAATAACAGATTTAATTATGCACATAGCACAAAATGGACCACGCCGCTCCGTTTGCGACCAGTCAACTGATGGAAATCGTGGAAAGCTCCTACCCCTTTGCCAGGTGTTTGCCATATGTAGCCGCTGGACTATGATACTATCTCTTACAAGAAACCATCTGTTCTGTCTTACCGACTGTCAAATGAACGACGTTAATAACAGTTTAAAAGAGCTATCTGGGACTGCGCTGTTTTCCTCGCAGAAGTTCATGAATCCTACAAATAGCCACTATGATATTCCCACCTACCAGGTTGAATGTAGTCAAAAAAATTAATATCAAAGTTGCCTCCGTAATACTTTATACATTTTATATCTCTCAAGCCAACTGGCTTTTGAGATTTCCGAGTCTATCTTCTAGCGCTTTTAATTTTTGTAAGTTCTCTTCTTGGTGTCGATTGTCGCAGGTTCACCCTCTCCGACCGATGGATGTTGAGTGCTTCTCTCGTTTTCAGAGGTGGTATTTATACGCATCTATGGACGCGGTACAACGCATCGTCTGCTATTGTGAAATTATCCCATCTTCTAACCGCTAGACCAGTTTTTCTGAAACTCTCACTAGAGATTCCGCCTATTTTCCCGATCACAATGATGTTATTTGTTGATTTCTCCTGCTTCTTTCACGGGCGTAATTAATTAATTCCTTGGGTGACTTTCCCGCGTATTTCGACTGGATGACCTTGCTTCATGTCATTTCCACTCAGGCGATAAACAGGCGAACTTCTCTCTGGGCATAATTCTTCTCCCTGCGAAGTAAGCTTCATAAAATGATTCCAAAATTCTTACTTACTTACTTCCTCGCTAATGGCAGTGCCGAAATCTCTCCCAATAGGTGTTATTAGCCAAAATTTTATTAATTTCCCGAAGTCTTTAGAAATATTTCATTCTTGCTCGATGATTTGGGCCATCTCCTGCTGTGATTAACAAGCAAGGAACATCAGACTTAGCTATTTACAAAAATTGATGCGCGTTTTCCCCCCTCGCAGCTGGCCATACCCAGCCCTGCGGCGGTTCTGCTACGTAGAATTATGGGCTCAGTGTGTCAGGCTGTTGGACAAGTTGTGGAACAACCGCTAGTCGTCTTGAAGTCTGGGCCTCTTCCGGTGAAGACTGGGATGCTGGACGCTTGGACTGAACCTGTGTTCCATCCCACTGTGGAGCCGGACGCACGGGGAGGTAGCGAACTTGATAGTTGGGGTCCAAATGTGATGATAAAAGCGCAGAATGAAAGGCAACTGCGGCCGTGTCAGCCGCCGACTGAGAGCTGATGGTAGTGAGAGTGGTGGTGGTGGTTGCGGTAGTGGCTACGGGGAGATACGGATAAATGGTTGTAAAGAATAACCAAGACTCGGAGAAATATCTAGCTCAATTGTATGAATATATGAGGGGGGGGGGGGTGGGGGAGGTTGATGAACTCAGCTCGGAGTAGAGGGTGGACCCCAGCGGGAGAACGTACCCACATTGCCTGAGCAGGAAGAAATACACAGGCAGACCCACCCTAAGTACCCAAATAGCGGATGGGATTGAAACCCCGAAACCAAGAATGTGTCCTGAGGTGTGACCTCGCACGTGCACCACTGTTCAGCTGTCTGACCACTTTTCAAACGGCAATAAACTGACGTGTTAGATTGCGGTGTAAGGGTGGCGATGGACTGCTACGTAGACGGAGGTAGAACCTGATAAAGCCACAGGTAGGGTAATGATCGTCGACGAAGGTTCTATTTGACTGGAATCTGTCTGCAGCGGCCTTTTATAGAGCGGTCGTTGGGGGAGGGGTTGACTCTTGGGCTGCGCGCGCATCTTGAAGACTAGTTCGTGAGTTACAGTGAGTTACTACCTACGTTGTTGACTGACAGACAGATGGCAGTAGCAGTTCTGTGTCCTCCGCTATGTGGCGCTAGTGAACAAGATAAGACACATTCGCATATACAAGCTGTAATGTTGAATGCTTACGACCTATGTTTGTGTGTGTTTATAACACATTGACGGATCTTATCTTACCGTGTTCATAAATTAAAAATCTAGGCGTATTTTGTAATGAATAGGATAGTTTAGAACCGTCAGCATACAATCTGCTGTGTTCTGAACTGAAGAGAACATCCGCATGTTTTTTGGGGTAGGACTTGCTGCGGTAGCCTCTTCAGCCGACCTTTACATGCGACCTTATATTTGTTTTCGGTGACTGGAACACTCATTTTTTATTACAACCAGCACACCTTACAGATTTGAACATAAGAGACTCCTCGTAGCCTACTATAGTTTTCGTTACAGTCGGAGATCAATGCCCTGTGTTAAGAACTGAAACGAAAATAAAGGTAAATGCGGAGATGGAGGGACAGGTAGAAGAAGTGGAGGCGGAGGAGGATAAGGATAGAACCCTTTCTTGTAGCAGAATTAGCTGAAGCCTACAAGAATTGAATCCTTAAACTTATGTTCACAAAACACATATTACTTTTGGTATTTTTCGTACAACACCGGTAAGTCTGATATACCGGTACTTACTTATTATACTTACATCATTCTTAAGTCTTGGAACCGGAACGTAATGGTCAAACGTATGTATGCAATAACACTTACTTGTAACGTGATATTAAAATGTTCTTCAGCTTATTATTAACGTTTGATAGAAGTGCTTTTGATATAAGATGACTGACGAGGGAACACATACATGTGTTTCACTCGGATTCGGTTGAAATTTGGTAGGAATATTCGTGGGAGGCAGTAGAATGCTAAGGCGAAAACTGCATGTCCCCAGCGCAAGTTTAAACGCCAAAATAGAACAAATAAATAGTCGTAAAATTAGAAGTGCCGCGGGAGTATCTGGGTGTGGCGGAGAGGGAGGGAGGAGCGAAGCAGCGGACGTGAGCAGCGTATAGTCGGGCTGCTCGCTCGAGTCGAATGAATGACCACCCACCCCCAACCTCCCGGCCACTCTTCTTTACTACACCGCACTTCGCACATACCTCGTATCTTCCCAATTAGAAACGTCAAAGCAAATAAAGAGGTGCACATTGATTAGTCATCCGATGAGACAACGTTCTTACAATGACAGGTAAAATCTGACGTTCTTATAGTCATTTATATGAATGGTGACTGTATATTTACTTTAACCATGTATGGTAATAATTGATTTTTTACACGTAGATACAAAAAAAAAACGCCCACTACAGAAGTCATTCAATCCGTGGAATGTAGTAGTGTGTTTCAGAATTGTTTTGCAGAGTGTGACAAAAAGAACACCCCATTTTCTGAAGATGAAAGGAATTTGGGATTGGAATTATATCGTAAGTAGATCAATGTATTTATATATTTACTTTTACGAGAAAAACAAGCGTTCACAGGAATTGAGTTCTTGTCTCCGTTTTACAGGTCTAATTGCCGACAGGGTTTTGGATACCGATATGACAGTGGAACTGGATGGCACATTATATATGTCAGATGATGACTTTGATTTCGAGAAAGACAATATTGAAACACCGTTATTTGACCTCATCTCCAAAAATGTTGCTACTAACCCTGCACCCACAACAGCGGCTGAACGATGCCTAATCCCAATAACTTATAAGAAGAAGGTCTTCGAATATTGGCGAAACAAAGGTGGGAAACAGAGGAGCTTCTCATCAGTGAAACACAGGTTTTGTAAATTAAAGTTCCGGCAAAAGCTTTTCAGGTGAGAGCGACAAATGGAAAACGGTGGCACAATGGGAGAAAAAAAATAAATTTGTTACGAAGAAGGCTTATCAAAAGTTCAAAGAAAGTGGACAACGAAACAAAATTGTTCACGATATAAATATTAAAAAATGGGCCTTAAAGTACGCTCGTCTAGTTAACTACGACACGTTTCGAGCGTCTCATTCCTGGGTAATGAGTTTTAAAAAGAAATTCAAAATTGGATCAAGAAAAATTTGCAAATTCGTATCTAAAAAGTACCAATTTGAACAAGAAGATACTAATTGTAACGCGACATACCGTTTGTTAAAGAAGTGTCGCAATTAATAGAAAGTCACGGCCCAGAGTGCGTGTTTAATAGTGATCAGTCTGGTTTTCATGAAGAGTTCCATTCTGGCAGGACCCATAATGAACGAGGAGAAAAAGTCGTACTAGCGGAAGCACAATCTATGAATTCACTAACTCATAGCTACACAATACAGCCAATAATTTCGGCAGATGGACAACTCCTGCCGAAGTTGTTAGTGGTGTTGAAAGAAAATGGCAAATTTGGTCCTAATATAGAAAAAAACTATTTAAAAAACTATTTACCGCACCAAATGTGTACATTTTGCCTTCAAAGTCTGGAAAACTGACCAAAGAACTTGTACAGAAATAGTTACGGGATGTTTATTGTGAGCTAATACCAGAGTACAGTGTTTTAGTTCTCGATTCCTGGACCGGACAGAAAGAAGAAAATATTTTAAATGCTAAAATTGGGAGTAAGAAAATCATTAACGTTCAAACAATTCCGAAAGGAGCCACTGGACTTATCCAGCCGTTAGATGTTTTGGGCTTCCGCATTTGGAAGCAATTTATCCGTATTTTGTACGATTTAATTTTGTTAAACTCGTTAGACATCAAGGTACATTTAAGGAACAACATTTTAAAAGTGCAATCTTTGACGCACAACCAGTTCTCCTCTCCGCGTTTTCGTAGCATGTGGCAGTACAGTTGGTACAAATGTGGCTATGTTAACAAGAAACCTTCACAATTTGTTAATCCAGTCGATTATTGTTTCAAAGAAGAGCCTTCCTATAATCAATGTAATATTTGTGAAAGCGACAGCGCTGTAAGATGTGCATGGTGCACACAGTATCTGTGCCTTGTACACATTTTTTTTGTAAACAATCACTATTGCACTAATTACAACGAGTAACAAGAACTCGGACGTGAATTCTTCAAACCTTTTTGGCATCGTTGTTCAAACATCGTCCTTTGTACACTTGTTTCATGTGCTGTTTTCATATTTACGTTTTGCACATCTAATCGGGAAGTTAAGGGGAACGTGCTAACTATACGCTGCCTGGCTGCTGGCGCAGCTCGACACAGCCCGGTTGGCTCACGTCCGCTGCTTCGCTCCTCCCTACCTCTCCGCCAAACCCCGATACTCCCGCGGCACTTCTAATTTTACGACTATTTATTTGTTCTATTTTGGCGTTTAAACTTGAGCTGGGGACATGCAGTTTTCACCTTAGCATTCTACTGCCTCTCACGAATTTTCCTACCAAATTTCAACCGAATCCGAGTGAAACACGTGTATGTGTTCCCTCGTGAGAGTTGCAAAGTTAACAGAGGAAGAGAACAATAGTTGATTAATAGAGGTTAGACCTAGAAATTCGAGAAACAGGCTCCGCTCAAATGACTCCAGTCATGTCCGGCTCCATGGCTAAATGATTAGCGTGCTGGCCTTTGGTCACAGGGGTCCCGGGATCGATTCCCGGCAGGGTCGGGGATTTTAACCATCATTGGTTAATTTCCCTGGCAGGGGGGCTGGGCGTATGTGTTGTCTTCACCATCATTTCCCCTCATCATGACGCCCAGGTCGCCTACGGCTGTCAAAACAAAAGACCTGCACCTCGCGAGCCGAACCCGTCCTGGGATCTCCCGGGACTAAAAGCCATATGCCATTCCATTTCATTTTACTCCAGTCATCAACCTACACTCTCAAGTTGAGAGTGCTGTGTTCTTGCTTCTTATTTTTCTTGTCCGACCTCTAGTGCTCGACTCCCACTGTTTTCCAGCTTGCTGCAAGCAATGTTTTTTGAAAAAATACACTGACTGACAGAGCAAATGCAACACCAAGAAGGAGTGGTCAGAACTTTATGCAAATTGCAGGGTAGACTGACGTCACTGAGGTATGCTCATGATGTGAAATGCGCCGCTGTGCTGCGCACGTAGCGAACGATAAATGGGACACGGCGTTGGCGAATGGCCCACTTCGTACCGTGATTTCTCAGCCGACAGTCATTGTAGAACGTGTTGTCGTGTGCCACAGGACACGTGTATAGCTAAGAATGCCAGGCCGCCGTCAACGGAGGCATTTCCAGCAGACAGACGACTTTACGAGGGGTATGGTGATCGGGCTGAGAAGGGCAGGTTGGTCGCTTCGTCAAATCGCAGCCGATACCCATAGGGATGTGTCCACGGTGCAGCGCCTGTGGCGAAGATGGTTGGCGTAGGGACATGTGGCACGTGCGAGGGGTCCAGGCGCAGCCCGAGTGACGTCAGCACGCGAGGATCGGCGCATCCGCCGCCAAGCGGTGGCAGCCCCGCACGCCACGTCAACCGCCATTCTTCATCATGTGCAAGACACCCTGGCTGTTCCAATACGACCAGAACAATTTCCCGTCGATTGGTTGAAGGAGGCCTGCACTCCCGGTGTCCGCTCAGAAGACTACCATTGACTCCACAGCATAGACGTGCACGCCTGGCATGGTGCCGGGCTAGAGCGACTTGGATGAGGGAATGGCGGAATGTCGTGTTCTCCGATGAGTCACGCTTCTGTTCTGTCAGTGATAGTCACCGCAGACGAGTGTGGCGTCGGCGTGGAGAAAGGTCAAATCCGGCAGTAACTGTGGAGCGCCCTACCGCTAGACAACGCGGCATCATGGTTTGGGGCGCTATTGCGTATGATTCCACGTCACCTCTAGTGCGTATTCAAGGCACGTTAAATGCCCACCGCTACTTGCAGCATGTGCTGCGGCCGGTGGCACTCCCGTACCTTCAGGGGCTGCCCAATGCTCTGTTTCAGCAGGATAATGCCCGCCCACACACTGCTCGCATCTCCCAACAGGCTCTACGAGGTGTACAGATGCTTCCGTGGCCAGCGTACTCTCCGGATCTCTCACCAATCGAACACGTGTGGGATCTCATTGGACGCCGTTTGCAAACTCTGCCCCAGCCTCGTACGGACGACCAACTGTGGCAAATGGTTGACAGAGAATGGAGAACCATCCCTCAGGACACCATCCGCACTCTTATTGACTCTGTACCTCGACGTGTTTCTGCGTGCATCGCCGCTCGCGGTGGTCCTACATCCTACTGAGTCGATGCCGTGCGCATTGTGTAACCTGCATATCGGTTTGAAATAAACATCAATTATTCTTCCGTGCCGACTCTGTTTTTTCCCCAACTTTCATCCCTTTCGAACCACTCCTCCTTGGTGTTGCATTTGCTCTGTCAGTCAGTGTATATTTTGAAAACAAAGATGGGGAGTAACTATGGAAGTTAACTGGGCAAGTGTTGAACCTGGGCTTGAAATGTTGAAATTGATTAGCAGGCTATCTAGATGTCACGTCTTCAGAAATACTGCAACTCTAGCAGCTGAGGCTACATATGCGTTGCAAAATGCCAGACTCAGGTAGACTTAGTTAGGTTACAAGATTCAACATATAAAACGCAAATCTACATCACATGTTTAACAAAATCCCAGGTTCCGTAAGTTTATCTCCCGATCAATCTTGTTTACGTTTCAGTAAATGTATCGTTACACATTCATACAATACTGAGATTAGTATGCCTCTTCAGTGATCCCTAGGGCATCTATAACAGCTAATGGTAGAGCTGTTGAGAACTGAACATACATTCACACATGAAATAAACAGTCTGGCATGTAATAGTAACGTCTAGCTCAGTGAGGAAAGGAATGGGAAACTACCTCTCTCCTTATTTCCCTAGTACGCCTCTTCAGTAAATGAAATGCCGTGTGTCCTCCGGAGAGACCTGGTGCAGGTCTTTTGATTTGACTCCCGTAGGTGACCTGCGCGTCGTGATGAGCATGAAATAATGATGAAGACGGCACATACACCCAGTCCCCACGCCAGGAGAATTCCCGACCCTGCTGGGAATAGAACCCGGGACCCCTTTGACCAAAGGCCATCACGCTGACCACTTAGCCATGAAGCCGGACAAATTAAACTCGTGTCCTCATCCCGAGGTGGTGCAGCTCTTTTCAGGCACACCCCAATGGAGGTGAGCTGCATGTACCATTCCAACCACATAACAGCCCTTCTGCCATTCTTACATTTCTGGTAATACCGGGAATCAAACCCGGGCCCCCAAGGACGGCAGCTAATTACACTAACTGTTACGCTACGGAGTAATGTCTAGGCTATCTATAATAGCTAATATAGAGCTGTTGGGGATTCAACCAGCCTTCAGGCTGAGTACTGAACATACATACACACAAGAACAAACTACGAAATTTGAAATTGATATCTCAATGTAAGAAGTAATTGTTTCACTTTAATTTTATTGAATAGAGCATGCTCCTTTATTCAATTGATCATTTTTAGTTCACTAGCATTATTCACGCCACTATGATGGTTCTGTCGTTTGTCTGTAACAACAACTTAGAGGTCACTTTATTCCCTTACCTCATTCTGAGTCCAGTCTAAACTATTTTAGTGTATCTTTTTTTCCAGGTATTTAAATAATATAAATTAACTTCATTTAATGTTAACGATATGCAGGGAATCCGTGATGATGTTTCAAACTTTCAGGGATGGTGGAGGATGGCAAATGGATCAATTTGAGGTAAGGAACCGTAGTCCGGAAACGATTGAGTCAAGAGTTAAACAAAATTCTACTCATTTAAGTCCGTTTACCTGAAGTTTCACAAGTTGCTCTATTTACAACAAATGTTCGAAAAAGCGCCCCCGTGCGTCAATGCGTGGCATCGTCACGCAAAGTTCTGTCGCACCCGTTCGAATACCCCCTGTGTCGTTTGAACAGCGTCACAGGTGGTGGTGGTTGCTGTAGTTTAAAGAGGAAGCAGGCAGGGAGAATTCTCGCCAAGCGATCCTCTTCAATCTCGACAGGTGTCTCATACACAAGGCTTTTATATGGCCCCACAAGAAGAGATAAAGTGGAGTGAGATCAGGTGAACGAGCGGGCCACGAAACAGGATTTCCTCTTCCTATCCACTTTGCAGGGACAGTCTGATCCAGATGTTCACGAACTCTCAGTTCAAAGTTAGGTGGGGCTCCATCATATTGGAACAACATCCGTTGACGAAGGGCAAGGGGAATGTGTTCCAGGAGCGTGGGTAGTACATCTCTGAGCACCACTGTGTACACTGCTGCATTTAGACGGGAGGCAGAAGAAACGGGACTACTACGTAAGTGGTGGTGGTGGTGGTGGTGATTTTTGTTTTAAGAGGAAGTACAACTAGGTTTGACTACGCCTACCCACACGTTGACTGGAAAGTTTGTGGTGATGCTCTTCACAACTGTAGCGTGGGGATTCTCATCGGCCCAAACATGACTATTGTGACAATTTAGCATTCCATCTCTGGTGAAACAGGCTTCATCTGTGAAAAGCACATACGCAGGAAAATGAAGATCGACTGCAAGGCGCTCCAAGGCCATTTGGCTGAACACGACTCGAGGTGCGAAGTCAGCCGGACTCAAAGCCTACAGTTCCTGTGGATGGTAGGGGTTTTTCTGCATTTCACGTAATACTCCCCACCCACTCATATGCGAAACATTCATTTCACGTGCAACTGCTCGAGTGCTGACTGCAGGCGCCTTATCCACGCGAACAAGCACTGCATCTTCTAAGTCGGGAGTCCGTGGTAATTCGTCGTCCTCCTCGGTCATTGTACTGTGGTGCCAATTGCCCTGTTTCACTTAATCGTTGGACCAGTCGTAGAAACAGGGTATGAGCCGGATGTCTCCTACGTGGATATTTGGTCCTGTAAACCGTTCGGCTTCTCTGCTGCTTCCATTTTCTTGCCCATACACGAACACCGTATCTGCAAGTTCCGTAACCGGGTACATCGCCATTTGGATAGGGCTGATCAACGTACCACTTCAACCCGTAAACACATACTGTAGCCTACAGTACAGACATCGCACATCGATCACGTCAGTGCACAGTACGTCATCTGCATTGGAATTGTTGAGTTATTATCCTAGCCTCTTCTGCTCGTCGGAATTGTTTCCCCTATTGTCCTTTTAGCACATGTAGGGGTACAGTACAGTCGGAGGTATCAGACCGATTTTTGCTTTAACTTTTGGCCGCCGGCCGCAGGAGTGTAGTGCATTCGGTGTTAGTCTACCAATTCCAAGTTAACGGGCTCAAACCCGACTGAGGTCAGTGGCTTTTAAGGGTGTTTAAAGGTGACTTCCTGCACGCTAAAGAAGTACTGCGGGACGAAATTCCGACACCCCGGCGTCTGTTAAGAACGGATGGATGTTAAACAACTTAGATTATTAATAACTTTTGACTCGAGCGTTTCTGGACTACGGCTTCTTATCCCAAATTGATCCATTTGCCGTCCTCCATCAGTCGTGAAAGTTTGTAACATCATCACGGATAGACCCTATAGGGTGCGCATATTTCATTTGTTTCTTACTTTCCCTTTGTGTGTTTTTTATTAGGCATTTTTGATGTTGGCTGGTTGTTGATTTTTATCCACACTTAAGGCACAGATTACTCCGTATGTTTGGGATCATTGATTCTTATCTTGGGAATGTTAATTTTTCTCTGGGGTTCTCCTTGCTCTTAAATGCTGCGATTATTTTTTGTTACGGAACTTCATTTTCCCTTGTTTAGGTTGTGCGGTTTCTTTATTTTTATTGCGAGATTAATTTGCATTTGGAATTCACATTCTATAGTCGTACTTTTAGTGTTTTTTAACAGTTGGCTTTACGTCGCATCGACACAGATAGGTCTCATGCAAACGATGAGAAAGGAAAGGGCCAAGAGTGGGAAAGAAGCGGCCTGGCCTTCATTAAGGTACAGCCCTAGCATTTCCTTGGTGTGAAAATGGGAAAATACGGGAAATCATCTTCAGGGCCGAACACTGTCTCCCGAATGCAAGCTCACAGCTGCGCTTTTACGTAAATATTGGTGTATAATTTTAATTTTCTCAATTTATTAATTTATTTAATTTTATCTTTAACTTATCGATGTACGACGTCTATTTCATTTATCTGTGTCTCAAGCCTATCTTTGCATTGTTTTGTTTGTTGAGGCACAGACTGGATGTGTATGTTTTGTCGTTGGTTTTTTCTTTGCGTCAATTTAATCCTTTCTTTCTTCTATCAGTTTCTTTTGGGCTTTGATTTCTGATTTATTCCTTGTGTGAGGTTTTATTTTGTTTTTCTTTTAGTTTATTTAAATGCTGGAATCCAGGTCCTACCATCGATTTTCTGTTCATCATCTTAAGACGGGTCTTAATCTTATTTTTAGTTAATTTAGGTTTCCTTGTCCTGTTCTTGTTGTTATTACGCCTAAATGTTTCAAATAATGTGTTTGTTTTATTAATTGTTTATCAATTTTACAAGTTATGTTTTGGTGAAATTCTTTCCTTTGGTCACCGAAGTATTTTCTGTTTTGTGCTGTCCGATGGCTCGATCCCTTCTCTTTCTTTCGGTTGTTTGTTCGTCGACAGCCAGGCCTGGTATTGGAGATCTGCTAAATTCTCTAGCTATACCTTTGCTGGCGAGACCTAGTGTTTACAGTGCACTATGTCTTCTGGTATGGGCTAAAGCAATTTTGTTACTTTCATTGGTCTGTCACAGTTTTATCCTTGGCTTTGACAATATGAAAATGACTGCGTTATGAGCAATGGAAGTAATGCCATTTCTTATTCATTCAGTCACTGCTATGAAAGGTGTGAAAATGTTGCTCATAGGGTTAGTTGGTGCATACATTTCAGTGGGCTTGGCAGACTGATATGTAATAGCGACTTCTGGCTCAGTGAGGAAAGCAACGGGAATCTACTTCACTCCTCATCTCCCTAGTACGGCTCTTCAGTGATGCCTGGGTCATCTATGACAGCTAATGATGGAGCTGTTGAGGATCCAACCAGCCTCAGGCCTGAGGAATGGACATACATACAGTACATGGTAAGTATGGTTATTATTTGTTACTGGTGCTAAAGGCGTGAGAATGAAAGACTCTCTAGGCCACTTCCTCTTAAAATAAAAATCACCACCACCACCACCACCACCACCTCTAGATCTCGTAAAATACAAGAGTTGACCAAGGGAGGTCGGATAGGAAAGATGAAGGCGAGGAGGCTGACACAAGTAAGTGGACACAATGCCAGACTCATCTAGGGGACCCATGATCCCCAACCACGCTTCCAAGATGAAAGCCTCTGGGTCCCGTTTTAGTCACCTTTTATGGCATTAAGAGAAGAATTTCATATTGTTCCATATTGAAGTGACTTATCGGCTGATGATGACCAAAGATACTGGTCGAAACCGGTACCAATTTTAATTAAATAGGAATGTAAACTTACATTTCTTATTTTAATAGTATTGAAAGGTTGAACCATTTTATACTTTCTTTTAAATTAGTGAAGCTTTTATGGCAGATAAAATTAATACGTAGGTGTATTCTACCACCCCCACCCAGAGGAGCAGTGGTGGTGGTGGTGGTGATGGTGGTGATTATTTTTTAAGAGGAAGTACAACTGGGCAACCATGCTATAACACTAATCGGAGGAATAAAAATGAAAGGGGTCCGACACTTCGAAAAATGAAGATAACGGACAAAGAAAGACAAGGGTCACGAAGGGCGTGAAAATAAAAGATTCCCTAGCCCTCGAATGCTCTAATAGCGTCGGGATCGGAAAAGAATAAGAGTTGACCGAGGGAGGTCTAAAAAGATAAGTGAAAGTGAGGAGCCTGGCACAAGTAAGTGGAAACAATGATAGGACTCAGCTTAGGGTCCCGTGGTCGCCAACGCACGCTCCAAAGTTCAGAGCCCCTGAGGCCCATTTTATCGCCTCTTACAATCGGCAGGGGATACCGTGAGTGTTTTTCTACCGCCTCCACCCGAAGGGGAATATCTCTTGAGGACAGCATTAGCTTAATTGCTAGTAAGAAATGTGGGAAAGTGTCTTTAAATCAGGATATGTCATGTCAATAAAGGATTTTAAATGTTTATCCTGCCTTGTAGATCACAAAGTTTCAATCAAAAGCACATGTAATAATGTTTTTTTTTTTTTGCTAATTGTTTTACGTCGCACCGACACAGATAGGTCTTACGGCGACGATGGGACAGGAAAGGGCTAGGAGTGGGAAGGAAGCGGCCCTGGTCTTAATTAAGGTACAGCCCCAGCATTTGCCTGGTGTGAAAATGGGAAACCACGGAAAACCATTTTCAGGGCTGTCGACAGTGGGGTTCGAACCTACTATCTCCCGAATACTGGATACTGGCCGCACTTAAGCGACTGCAGCTATCGAGCTCGGTATGTAATAAATAGTCTTCTGCTAATTGTACTAGCAACGAATTGATGTCTTGTATATCCCAAATTGGGTACACTTACAGGATTGTCTCTTCAAATCATCTTTTACGAAATAGTTTATTTGCGCATTCGCTATACGTTGTCAACGTGTGAAATAGATCAGTGTGAGCTTTCAGCATGCCAATTTTACGAATAATCTTTCAAATTTTCCCTGTGGATGGAGGCAGCAGAATGCATACCGAGTAACCCCCGTCTGTCGTAAAAGGTGACTGAAAGGGAACTCCCAGGGGCTCTTGCAAGCTTGGGTTCGTGATCACGGGTCTCCTAGCTGAGTCAGTTGCTTCTACTTACTTGTGCCAGGCTCCTTACTCTCATCTTTCCTATCTGACCTCCCTTGGTCAATTCTTGTTATCTTTCGACTCCGGCGGTATGAGGTTTGCGCGTCCTAGGGAGTCTCATTTACATTTCCTCCGTGGCCCTTTCCTTTCTCTTGCTGGTACCTTCATTCTTCGAGGTAATAAAATGTAAACAAATCCTCGTCCCGAGGTCGTGCGTTCCTTTTAGGCACACTCACCAGTGGAGGCGAGTTTCAAGTACAAGTTTAATTATACTGTACGAGCCCTCCTGCCAATCTTAAATTTCTGGTAGTATCGGAAAGAATCTGGACCTCATAGGACGACAGCTAATATCGCTAACCGTTACACTGCAGAGGTGGACATTCTTCGAAGATCCTGTCCTTCTGTTTAGTGTTCAGAGAGGATGGTTGCCAGTTGTACTTTCTCGTAAAAACAATAATCACCACTTCCACCACCACCTTACTATATTAGGATTCAAACATTCTGAAGTGCCAACCGACCAGATTTGAGGAAAGGAAGTGAGAGGTGGTGGGTGGCGGTGATTATTGTTTTAAGAGGAAGTAATAATTTCGTGTGGCTATTTCTAGCCGGGTGCAGCCCTTGTAAGGCAGACCCTCCGATGAGGGTGGGCGGCATCTGCCATTTGTAGGTAACTGCGTGTTATTGTGGTGGAGGATAGTGTTATGTGTGGTGTGTGAGTTGCAGGGATGTTGGGGACAGCACCAACACCCAGCCCCCGAGCCATTGGAATTAGCCAATGAAGGTTAAAATCCCCGACCCGGCCGGAAATCGAACCCGGGACCCTCTGAACCGAAGGCCAGTACGCTGACCATTCAGCCAATGGGTCGGACTTAAGAGGAAGTACAACTAGGCAACCATCTTGTACATAACACTAATCACAGAGAAAAAATGGAAGGGATCCGACACTTCGAAAAATGAAGGTATCGGCAAAGGAAGACAAGAGCCTCGAAGGGCGTGAGAATGAAAGACTCCCTACGCCTCGAGTGTTCTAATACCGTCGGGGTCGTCTCGTAAATCGATCATTATCAATGACAGTGGACAGAATGTTTTACGTTGTGTAGATGAAGGCCTAATGTTATTAATATGAATTATCTGCTTCGAAATGAGTAAACTACAGTACATGAAATGGAAACATTACAACTTGAAACATTTCTTTTTAAATCAGTAGATCTAATTAGGTCAGCATTAAGTTTGAGACCTAACGTGCATAAATAATAATAATAATTTTTCATGATCATTTAGAATAAATAATTTGTCTATTTCCTATTTCTATTGAAATTAGAACTGTCGTGATAGTAATGAACTAGGACTATATACATTTCACAATTTAACAAAATGTCTTTGTAACGGCTGAGTAAATAAAAATTCAAATTATAATTATTTACGTGAAATACTGAACTGAAGATAGGCCCTACACAGTATATGAGCAGTCTGCACGTAGTGGACAAATTTGATTCTTTGGGTGGTGGTAGTGGTAGTGATTATTGTTCTATTAGAAAGTACAGGTGGGCAACTGTCTTCCTTTTTCCTTTTCTCTTTTTGCTAGTGGTTTAATGTCGCCGCAACACATTGAAGGTTCTCGGCAACGCAAGGATTGGGAAGGAACCGGGCGTGGTCTTAATTAAGGTGTGAAAAAGGGAAACCACGGAAAACCATCTTCAGGGCTGCCGACAGTGGGATTCAAATCCACCGTTTCCCGAATGCAAGCTCACAAACTCTCTTCTCTTAACGCTAACCAGTGGAAAAAATTAAAGAGTCCAATCCTTCGAAGAACAAAGTTATCGGCAAAAGAAAGAGAAGGATCATTGAACATGTGAAAATTAAAGACTCCTTAGACCTTGCTATCCATATACGGTCGGGATCGGAAGAGAACAAGAGTTTCCCAAGGTACGTTGGATAAGATAGATGAAAGTGAGGAGCCTTGCACAAGTACTGTAAATTGAAGCAATGCTAGGAATCAACTAAGAGCTCCGTGGTCACCAACCCACTCTCCCAAGTTAAGAGCCCCTAGGGCCCATTTTAGTCGTCTCTGACGACAGATGGAAGATGTCGTGGGTGTTATTCTACTGCCCCCACCGACATGGGTATCCTAATTTAAGAGGCTGTGTAGGTTACTCATTTTAATTGCCTTTTACGCCAGGTAGGGGATACCGTGACTGTCATTGTACCGCTCCCATTAAAAAGGGCAATTATTTCTTCGGTGTCGCAAGTTATGTAGATAAATGTGGTTGCGCTGTAGAAATAAAAACAGTAACTGAAAAATTATTATGATACAACTAACGAAAATTCGGAAAAACTGCGCAACCACCGAAATATGTCTCGTTCACACCTTAGCATTCTCTATCTTTCAGAATGTGTCGGAATGTTGGATACTTAAGAAGATTGGTCTACACCAGGGATGGCGAACCTTTTCCAACTAGTGTGCCATTTCAAGTCTGGTTTATTATTATCATCTGTTGACTGTGCCATTTGTTATTTTCCATTAGTGGATGTCTACAATCCCCCCCCCCCCGGGACTTCCTTTATAAATTCCCGATTATGTTTCATAATATGTCATTTATTTATTCATTTACAGATTCATTTATTTATTTATTATACATATATCTGGTAAATACATTTGATTGCATGCTCCGCGGGGCTGTGCCTCAATTATGGCCACGGCGGTTTCCTTCCCACTTGTACGCCAATCCCATTTTCGCCGCAAGACCTATCTATGTCGGTGCGACGTAAAACAAATTGTAAAAAAATAGTTATTAGATACAAAATTCAAAAGTACTAATATTGCGAATGGACTTAACTTCCTCCATTAGCTTCATTATCATTCCATGTTGAAGTTTATATGCTCAACAATTAAACTAATTTCTCCCTCATCACATTTCCATAACGAAATGGAAAATTTAAAAAACAGGTATCCTTTTTTGTAAGGTCTCATTCTGCTTTCATCAAAACATACTGCGTACATGCGGGAGTTATCCAAATTAGCTTTCAACTCCTCCGAAACTTCTTTACTCATTTTTAATATTCTATCCTTGACAGCAGTTCAGCTGGCTAGCATTCCTTTAATTCTGTTAATTATTAGTTGTTTGTCAGGGAAGTTTTCAAATAATGTGTCGGACGTCAATAAGAAACTTTCTTTCAACAACTCACCGTCAGAAATCGATTTCCCATGCATGCTGTACTATGCAGTGAGACAGATGGAAACACCCGCACTGATATTATTCCTTGGCCGAAAAGATGATACAAAAGAATTAGTTTGTTTTGTGCAATGTTCGATATTTTGTTAAACGAACTCTCTTCTTCCTTCATTTGAAGTGGAACAAATATTCGAATGATCAGTCTCGAAGTTGCGCTTTACATTAAATGTGGAGGATACAATTGTTTTCGGATACAGGCAACACATCTTTTTATCAGTCCGAATTCCCTTGGCAAGAGTTCTTGAAAAATACGGTCACCACCTTTGTTAAGTTTCTGCTCTTTTCGGCACCGAAAACATGTTTGCGATGTCCGTATACAAAACCACCAGAAAACGACACTATCTCACTTGACTTTCGGACCTATCAGTGTAGCAGTGTTGCCATATTGCACGTCCGAATGGAACCAGCACTTAGATTTTCGATATTTATTTCTTACACGTGAAACTTTATATGTATTGCCTGCAGTGCAAGGCGTATATATAAAATATTATGTTCATGTGGTGTGCCACCGAAATCGTGTTCGCGTGTCACCTAGTGACACGCGTGGCATACGTTCGCCATCCCTGGTCTACACCATACCGATGCCTGCCAAATGTTCTGTTGGAGGAGGATGCTGAGAATCACGATGACCAAAGGAATTAATTAATATCAAATGAAGGTGAAACTGTAGTCGATATTCATAGTAAAACAACGTAGTGGCCACACACTAAGAAAAGATGGCCTATAGAAAGTGGTCATACGGGGCATGATTGAGGGCTCTAGAGGCCGTGGGAGAGCTTTAGCACCATACGTGGACCTAATTAAACAAATAAGGAATGATCCACTCCATTAGAACATGAAAACGGCATAGAGATGGTAAGGAATAATGAGTGTTTTTACAGAATAATCCGTAATTTCGAATCGTGTAATCGACAGAGAACAAGAAAAGTGGTAATTCTCACTCATTTCAACACACGGAAACCTCATTACTAAAGAGATCTTCAAATATTATCGCAGATCAGATTATAAATACGACAGAGCAAGCGTCATGATCTCTCCAAGATGGCCGAAAACTCATCACTGACTGCTGGAGGACATAGATATTATGGCATCTCCAGAGCGATTTCCAAGGTATATTTATGAACCTTAAACGGATCTAGGTATATGATCAATTCATCAAAATTCTGTTCTCTTTTTCTCTATGATACGCATATCGAACTACCGTAGTATGACGTCACTTTGGTAAGGCGATGACATTTAAGAAATCGCTGTCAATCGTTGATGTTTTGAAGTGGTATAAAATTATATATTAGTATTTGTTTAAAAGTCCTATAATACTCTACATGGAGCTTTTTATTATATAACTGGTTCATAGATATTCAGTTTGTAAGTTATATCAATGGATTAGAACGGTTACAATTTGAAAACTGAAATTTCAGAAATTTGACCAGCAAGCACGGTGAATTTCTAGGGAATTTAGAAGCGCCACTGTTTCCATAGTTACATAAATAATTTACGAAACATGTGACAGACTTCGTCAAGAAAGATAGCTTGCCAGATAACTGTTGTAAAGATTTTATTTGAGAACAGTTGTCATTGTAAGGATGATCCCCCTTATTATATATAAGAAAGCAACTTTACAATCAGAAAGGAAATGATCAAAACGTTAAAGTAGCAGCAATTCGTCTCATATGGACATTTTTGCAACACATGCCAACGTTTCAAATGGTAAGCAGCTGATTCAATAATCAATACTTTATATAACAACTGTATTATTACATCACGACTCTTTCATCAGCTGTGAGACTAAAGGTTTTGTATATCTGCATTGACAGGTTAATTCAGAGTGAAAATATTTTAAATACTGGGATAAAAATTATATTAATATATTTATAATATACCTGATAACGAGGAAATACGAGTGTATTGTACTTAAATGTGAGTTTTTAAAGTGGTATATTCTTGAAATATCCATAAAAGAAATGTAACGATGATACAATCAGAAAGTCTCACAGCTGAAAGATGATTCGTGTGCTAATGCCTCCACATTATTTTTTTGTTTTAATTTTCACGTGTGTCAGTGCCTTTTAAAATATCAAATTTCTGAGTCGTAGTAGATAATTTAGAAAATTAAATTTAAAGAAGTTCTGTAGTTTTACGATATGGTTTAAATTAAATGATCAAATGTCTCTTCAGTAGCCGAAATTAAGTTTGTAACTCATGACCAATCATGGCGGCCATTTCTAACCTATTTGAGTGTGTTGCCGTTCCAAATAGTTCATTGATTTTCTTTCTGATAGTCAATTTCGATACATGACAGTGTAGTAGTTAACGTAATGAAGATATATAACCAGGGAAAATACTACTTCGCTTAACGTTACGTAGTAAATATCGGAAGTATGATACTCTTCGTAGGGATTCGCGTTCGTCGCAAGAGCGCTTCTTATAAGAGTACTTCGACTTTTGTGAAAGAGACTGGAGTAATACATTAACAACAGATCTTAATAAGTGTTGTCTAAATTGTATTACTTGCCTTTCCAGACAGATAAAAGCCTAATTTATATCGTAAACTGCAAATGCATATCTTACGCATTTACTTCCTGTATTTGACCGTGGTATGTATCTTATCATTGACTTCCTTCCAGTATTGAACATTTACATAGTGTTAGTTATTATTTTGATAGATGTTAAGGTCAAACGATGATGCAGTGTTCTTTAGATTAGATACCACAAACAAATATGGAGGAGCTCCGTAAAGCGATTCAGATACATGATGTTATCAGACGAAGGAAGGAATCCAAATGCGACTGGATTTAGGTAAAATTGATCTTAAAGAAAATTCGTAAGAATGTTTAGTCAGTTTAATGAGAAATACGTAATATTTACACCATTCTATGAAAGTTAGATAAAAAATTTCCTTGGTCAGAAGGTACTGATGTCATTCATTTAGAAACAAAGTGGCCTAAAAACCGGTAGCATCAATTAATATATCTTTATCTCTTTTATTAGTGTATTAGATGTTTGTAAAGCCAGAGTGAAAAGAAAAGTAAAAGGTTTGTAAGAACTTTAATGAAATTAGTGATACATTTTTAGCATGGAGCGGATATTCTAGGAGTGATGCGAGATCAGCCAAATTCCTTAGGGAAGAAAATGAGTTAAAAACATGACCTATTCTGATGGGTTACAATATCAGTGAAATACTTTCAGAGCCAATATCAATTTCCGTTAATAATTATGATATAGTCGAGTGCTGATGACTGATAAGAGTTCTGGACTCAGGCTAGCGTTTCCTTTTATATATAGGCCAACATTATTGTTTGACCCCTTAAAATAATAAGTCATTTGCAGTTAATTAGCTACATTTGGAGGGTGTTATTTAATTAGAGGAATGGCATATATTTAGATTGATGCTTTCATGGCCCGTCCCCCTGTGGGTGGAGGCGGTAGAATAACACCCACGGTAGCCACTGCCTGTCGTAAGAGGCGACTAAAAGGGGCCCTAAGGGCTATGAACATGGGAATGTGCGTTGGCTGCCACGGGGCCGTTAGCTGACTCCTGGTGTTGCTTCCACTTATTTATGCCATCCTCCTCACTTTCATCTATCCTGTCTGGCCTCTCTTGGTCAACTCTTGTTCTTTTCCGACCCTGACGGCATTTCAGAATTCGAGTCCTAAGGAGTCTTTCATGTTCACGCCCATCGTGGCCCGTGTCTTTTTTTGGCTGATAACTTCATTTATCGAAGTTTCGAGTCCCGTTTGTTCTGATTAGTGTTATGTAGAGGATAGTTGCCTAGTTGTACTTCCTCCTAAAACAATAACCACCACCATTACCTTTCACGCCCCGTATTAATAGGAACGGTAATCCCTTTCCTTTTTCACAAGATTATCATATCTAGGCAAATAAGTAGTCTGGCTTATTTTGATTGGTTCCTATCGCATAATCTGTTGACATTCAACTTAACCACGAACGTACATACATCTTCATTATGGACTGTATTCCTTTCAGCGTTCAGTCTGCAAGCCTCTGTGTTTTAACTAACCGCCTCCATAATCTTCTGTTTGCAACTAGCTCCGTGGCCTCATTTAGTTCCACACCTCTTATCATTAAATAACTAAAAACTGTCACCATGGCCTCTAGACTTGTTTACCCTTCATGACCGAGTCCATTATTCTCCTAGGTATGTACGTCTCCTCCTTTATTCACCTCACACGATCCCATAAACAAAGTAGGTTTATACAACTTCATACAACGAGTTATTCCTAACATAGCCTTTCACCTTCTCATTTCAACTGCCCTCCTACCAACCCCCTGTGGATGGGGCGGTAAAATACATCAGCGGTATCCCATGCCTGTCGTAAAAGGCAACTAAAAGGGGATCCATTAAAATAGCATGGCTTGGTGACCACACGTCGCTATCCGAGTCTGGTATTGCTTCCACTGACTTGTGTCGGGCTACTCGCGTTCATCTTTTCTGTCCGACCATCCTTGGTCATCTCTTCTTCTTTTCTGACCCCGACGGTATTAGGCTTGCGAGACGTACGAAGCCTTCAATTTTCACGGCCTATACATTCTTTTTCGATACCTTCATTCTTCGAAGGGTCAGACCCCTTCCATTTTCCCTCTGATTGGTATTAATAAAGGATTATTATCCAGTTGTAATTGCTCTTAAAAACAATTACCACCACCACCACCACCACCACCACCACCACCACCACCACCACCACCACCACCACCACCACCACCACCACCACCACCACCACCACCACCACCACCACCACCACTTCCTGCCATTGTTCCCATCGGTTTATATCAGCAGTTATTTACGTTACTTTATGTCCATTACTTAGACCTTTGTTTTACAAGTTGCTTTACGCCTTACCGACACATAGATCTTATGGCAACGATGGGATAGGAAAGGGCTAGCTCGTATGGCAACGATGGGATAGGAAAGGGCTAGCTCTTATGGCTACGATGGGATAGGATAGGGCTAGAAGTGGGAAGGAAGTGGCCGTGGCCTTAATTAAGGTACAGGCCCAGAAGTTTCCTGGTGTGAAAGTGGAGAAACCAAGGAAAATCATCTTTAGGGCTGTCGACAGTGGGGTTTGAATCCACTATCCCGAATGCAAGCTGACAGCTACGTGACCCAAACCGCACGGTCAGCTCGCTCTGTTACTTAGGATTTATGTATAAGATATCCTCTGTCCACCCAGATTTCTGGTCCATAAGAAGTTATTAGGTACAATACAAATACTTGTCTTCACTAAGCCCCAGGGGCTCTCAACTTGGGGGGGGGGGAGGGAGAAGCAGCAGCATCAGCATGGTTTGGTGACCACGGGGCTTTTACCTGAGTCCTTGCACTGCTTCCACTTACTTGTACCAGGCTTCTCACTTCCATCTATCCTATCCGACCTCCATTGGTCGATTTCGACCCCGACGCAATTAGGTTGCGAGGCCTAGGGAGCCTTTGATTTTCACGCCCTTCGTGGCCCTTGTCTTTCTTTGGCCAGTACCTTCATTTTTCGAAGTGTCGGACTCTTTCAAATTTTTCTCTCTGATTAGTGTTAGTAGAGGATACTTGTTCAGTTGCACATCCTCTTAAAACAAAAATCACCACCACTGCCTTCATTAAACTTACAATTTTAATTTGGAAAATTAGTGAACTTGGTGACAATAATTTCATTTGCAAAAAAACTAGTAAATGTGGCTTCCTTAATCCATATACGAAGCGATTTTTCTCTTCTTTTTTTAACATTAAATGGACCTGGAGGGAGTTTTCGGGCGATGGTTGTTGCGAATAATATGTAAATAATACGGCGGATAGGTTAGGATGTAACAAAAAAAAAAAGCACTGGTATCATTGACAAATCCATGTGGAAACGTGTGGAGTAGCGTTGCCATTATTAAGGACATCCCCTTTCCATTTAATAACTCCAGCTTATCCTCATTGGCTATCTATGTTTTGCACCCATAAGCGAATGGGCACAGTTTGGACCAATTGACAACACGGTTTCCTGTAGCCGATGTTTAAATGTTGAGTAAAATATTTCTTGATTAAATAATAGTTTTGAAAGACAATAGTAATCAATCAATCAATCAATCAATCAATCAATCAATCAATCAATCAATCAATCAATCAATCAATCAATCAATCAATCAATCAATCAATCAATCAATCAATCAATCACTACTGATCTGTAATTAGAGCTGTCACCCTGGTAGCAGATTTCCTATCAGTTGTTTACCTAGTCTTTTCTTAAATGATTTAGAAGAATTTGGAAATTTATCGAACTTCTCCCTTGGTAAATTATTCCAATCCCTAACCATGGAAGAGGCAGGCGAAAGTGTTATCAGGTTTCGAAAAGGGAACGGCAGAGTGTGGGGTAGGACTATTCATCAGGAATACTATTGCACGCAACTTAGTTTCTATAAGGCACGTGAATGAGCGAATGATTGTGGGTAGATCTAGCAATTGGAGGAATGAGGACGGAAATTGTCTCAGGAAATGAATAGTCTCATCTTGTGAGGTTGCAAATAAGGATGAAGTAAACAAGTTTTTTGAAGCACTGAGTGTCGTCGTAGTCAAGGACAACAAGGGGAATAGGGTAGTGTTAATGGACATCATGCGAGAGTTGGAAATAGAACTGAAGAATATGAGAAGGTGATGCGTAAAGTGGGAAAGATATGGAAGCTAATAGGAATGGGAAGCGCTTACTGGACTTCTGTGCTAGTATGATTAGCTGTTACGGACACATTCTTCAAGCATGAGGCTACTCACCGGTACGTACGGGAGGATAGGGGTACAAGGTCCATAACAGACTGTACCATAACCGACTTTGCTTTCAGGAAATGTGTTAGGAACGTGCGGGTTTCGGGGATTTGTCGATGATACAGACCACCATCTTGTCGGCAGTGAATTAATTATCTCTAGACCTAGGAGAGAGAAAGTCAAATCTGTCTACAGACGAATAAAGGCAAAATATCTCCAAGACGATGAAATAAGACAGAAGTACGTGGAAATGATTAGTGAAAATTTCCAAACAATAGGCAATATGCAGGTCCAGGATATAGAAAGAGAATGGGTAGCGCTCAGGGATACTGTAGTATCAACAGCAAGAGAATTCCTAACAACTGCGTGTAAAGATGGAAAAAAGCGAACATTTTTATGGAATTATGAGGTGAGGGCAGCTTGTAAATGTAAAAAGGAGGCTTATAAGAAATGGCTCCAAACAAGGACTGATACAGAGAGGGATTTGTACGCAGATGAAAGAAACAGCGAAACAAATAATTGTTGAATCCAAGAAGTAATGGAAAGATTTCGGCAGTAACCTGAAAAGGCTTGATCCACCGGCAGGGAAACTTTCGTGGACCCTAATACAGAATCTTAGAAATGGAAGAGAAAAAGGAAATAAATAGTTTTTGGCTAAATCAGTTGAACTCATAGTGTATCCCGGGAAATCACTGGACAGGTGAAAGGAAAAAAATCCTGCAACGTAGAAGGAAATCTTTCTGTTGATTTCGCGAACAACCAAAGTCATGAGAAGGAGGACAAAGATGTTGGTGAAATTACGATTGACGAAGTGAAAAGGATGATAAATAAACTCCATTGTCATAAAGCGGCAAGAATAGATGAAAGTAGACATGAAATGGTAATATACAGTGGGAAGACAGGGATGTTATGGCTTTACATTTTAATAAGATTAGCATGGAATGTTAGTAAGGGTGTTTATCATTGGACGAAAGCAGTAATTGCACCTATTTATAAGCAAGGAAACAGGAAAGATTCCAACAACTATCGACGTATTTGGAAGGAAGAGTGCAATCGGTGGTTGAGAATAAGTTGGATGAAAACCTGTGTGGTTTCAGACCACAGAGGGGCTGTCAGGATCAGATTTTCAGTATGCGCCAGGCAACTAAAAAGAAAAAAAAATGCTACGAGAGGAAAATACAGTTATGTGTATGTTTCGCAGATCTAGAGAAGGCATGTGACAGAGTACCAAGAGAAAAGATGTTCGCTGTACTGAGGGAATATAGAATAAATGTAGATTCTATTTTAAAACTTATTTGCTTTACGTCGTGCCAACACAAAAATGCCTTATGGTGACTATGGGACAGAAAAGGACCAGGACGGAAGCGTAGTTACAGCCCTGGCATTTGCCTGGTGTGAAAATGGAAAACCACGAAAAACCATCTTGAGGGCTGGCGGTCGTGAGGTTAGAACCCTGAATGCAAGCTGATAGCTACGAGTCCCATACCGTGAATCCACTTGCTCTGTGGGTAGATTATTAACATCAAAGGCATTTATGTTGACAATTGGTTTATATGAGAACAGTTGGTAGATTGAATTCTTGGTTGAAGGAACTTACATGGGTTACACAAGGCTGTAATCTTTCACCCTTGTTGCTCATAGTTTACATGAATCATCTACTGAAAGGTATAACGTGGCAGGGAGGAATTCATTTAGGTGGAAAGGTAGTAAGCAGTTTGGCCTATGCTGACGACTTGGTCTTAAAGACAGACTGTGCTGAATGCCTGCAATCTTGGAACTTGAAAATAGGTGCAGTGAGTATGATTTGAAAATTAACACTTTAGCGTCGAAGTGTACATTTGCTTTTTCCGCGGTAAACTGCTGAAATGCCGTATACATTTGTCAGGTTGTTGTGGGCTACGGATGTTCGTAATTTCATTCGTAGATGATAATCAAAGACATATTTTATGTTCAAAGTTACTATTTTTGTGTCCCCCCATTGGGGTGACATATGGTGAAAGCGCATGTCACCCCTACAGGGGTGACGGCCTTTTTACCTTTGTTGTTGTGGAACACTGTGCTCTGTACTGTGAGGTGTTGATTTACGCGCCTCTCAACAAGTTCCTTGTAATTTACAGTTTTATGACAAGAAATTAATTCATGTTATGTGTTTCTGTGTTGAGTAAGCCATGATTACCGATAGAGAGATAGAAGAACAACCTGAAAAGGGTTCGAGTGTTCAGTCAAGAGATGTTGACATTTAGGATTTGCAATGTGATGCCACCTTTTCCGAGTCAGAATTCAACAGTAATTTGTGTAGTGAGGACACTAGCAAAGATTCCGGTGCTGCATCGGGCAATGATTCAACCAAATCATCAGCCAGTGACAATTACTGGGGAATATTCCCAGGTTTGCAGAAACATTTTATTTTATTCACACGTAGCCCCTGTTTACAATTTCATCTGAGTGCTAAATCTCAACCAGTATGTAAGAATAAAGCAATAATAGACTCCAATCCACATCATTTTCCTTGCCATTAATAATTGAATTCTGATGGTTGCGTATGTCACCCCATGGGGTGACAAATGTCAGAGAAATTCCACTGTTTGTTGCGCAATGCCCAGCGTGCTGAGAAAGGAATGGGCACTGCGCTGCACTCTATGAACACCTTACGTGAACAAGCAATGCAATACAACAGCGAATGGTAGCGCTAGTTTCGTGCGACAGCCTAAAGTTGAAAGGCCTGGACACACTGCCGTGTCACCCCATGAGGGGTGACATACTATATTTTGTATGAGGGTCCGTCACCCCACATGGGGTGACATCGTCTTCAAAGTGTTAATATTTCCAAGACTAAAGTGATGTCACTAGGGAATATACTTAAGATAACTGAATGTCAGGTTGGGAATACAAATCTGGAACAGGTAGATCATTTCAAGTATTCATGACGTGTATTTTCGCAGGATAATATTATAGTGAGACTGGATCAAGGTGCAGCAAAGGTGAGCTCACAGTTGTGATCAACAGTATTCTGTAAGAAAGAAGTCATCTCTCGAACGAAACTATCTTTACACTAGTGATGTGCTTGAGGCCGGCTCGAGCTGCTCGAACAGATGACGTCGGAGTTCAAGCTTTGCTCGTGCTTTTGTGCGCGTCAACCTAGCGGTTTGCTCTCACTAACACCCAGAGAACTTGGCAAGGATGTGTAAGAGTATTATGCTGGATGGTACCGGTTCGTCCTCTGTTTACTGTTCTTTCCGTGTCTTTTGAAGATAATATCACTTGGGTCCGTATCTGTATTTTTGGAGACAGAATTTGTGTTTATGCCATGATTCGTTACAAATGCCTCCTCAGAATAAAAGAATTGTCTACCAAAATGTGTTGTACCGAGCTCGATAGCTGCAGTCGCTTAAGTGCGGCCAGTAACCAGGAGAGAGATAGAGGTTCGAACCCCACTGTCGGCAGCCCTGAAAATGGTTTTCCGTGGTTTCCCATTTTCACACCAGGCAAATGCTGGGGCTGTACCTTAATTAAGGCCACGGCCACTTCCTTCCCACTCCTAGCCCTTTCCTTTCCCACTGTCGCCATATGAACTATCTGTGTCGGTGCGACGTAAAGCAACTTGCAAAAATGTGTTGCTTGGGTCGTATAAATACAGAACAACAAAGTATAATGTCTTAAGATCACAAGTGTTGAAATAGTTACTTATTTGAATGGTTGTAATACTACCCATTTATGATATTTGTCTTCAGTTCTTGACACATTTGTCATCAATTCATGCGGGTCATCTATAGGCTTACTATTACTAAAAATGAGATGGTGTCTATTTTATTTGTTCCGGATAGGCTAGAAAACTACTGGACAATTAATCTGAAATTTGGTAATGATATAGCTTGAAATCTTGAGTCACGGAAGGCATACTTTTGATTTTGATATACTGTATTTCACGCAATCAGATAGTTAACATTGCAGCATAATAGTATTTATACATTTATTTGTGTACACAATTGATGATATATTAATCCCTTTTTTGCTCAAGTTCTTCTATACGAGCAAAAAGTGTAATTCTTTCCCACCTGAGGGAGTTCAAATCCCCAACATTGAGGACAGAAGGAGCACCTCGTGTGCCGCGCTATACAGCTGTCTTAACCATCTAAAGCACGACAAGAATAATATTACCGTATCCGTAATGTTGCGTCAAACGTGCAGTTGTTACAAGATACACAAGTACTGCCTTTGGACGAAATACTTCCGTTAACAGGCGGGGAATATTACGGATACCTTATCCTTTTCATAGCATATTATCATAATCTATCTCTTCTAATTTTATGTCCGGCCTGAGTGGCTCAGACGGTTGAGGCGCTGGCCTTTTGACCCCAACTTGGCAGGTTCGATCCTGGCTCAGTCCGGTGGTACTTGAAGGTGCTCAAATACGTCAGCCTCGTGTAGGAAGATTTACTGACACGTAATAAAAGAACTCCTTGCCTTACATTCCGGCACCTCGGTGTATCTGAAAACCGTAAAAGTAGTTAGTGGGCCGTAAAGCCAATAACATTATTATTAGTATTAACTAATTTTATGGACAGTCTTTATTCCCCCACAAGATATATGTCAATGACAATGTAGTAATATATGACAGCACGTACCTTCGTTATCAATATCATACACATTCCTGCGTGTGCGGTGCTCCACTTCACATGCTGTTTGCTTACCTGCACGTTCGCGCTGTAGCCCGAGTCAGACTCCGCCTTCGGTCACGAACTGTTCGAGCTGCCTCGAACAGGCTGGAACCTCGAAGCGTATCGGGTCGGCTCGATTCCGCTGGAACACGGGTATCGTTTGCCCACCACTACTTTGCACCGGTCTGTATTCAGACCAACTTTGCTGTACGGGAGTGAGCGCTGGGTGGACTGAGGATATCTGATTCATGAATCAGAAGTAATAGGCATGAATGCAGCGAGAATGATCGCTGGAATAATCAGGTGGGAATAATGGCAGGAGGATACTCGGAATAACATGATAAAGGTTATTCAGGAATTAATTCGATGGATGAAGCGGTACGCATAAACCGGCTTTGGTGATGGGGTCATGTGAGGCGAATGGAGGAGGATAGATTACCTAGGAGTACTCGGTCATGGAGAAGTAGAGGGAGACGAAGACAACGATGAATAGGCTCGTTTCTAGTTATTTAAAGATGCATGCTAAATGAGGCCATTGAGCTGGTTACAAGTAGAGGATTCTGGAGGCGTTTAGTAAATTCACTGCGGCTCCAAATTGGTGATCTGTTTGCTCTACTAGTCTGGTCTGAAGTGCTTTTGAGAGTACCTTGGTAAAATAGAGATGCCACGATAATTGTTGACATCTGTTTTTTCACCTTTTTCTTTTGTGCAATGGGCGAATCAGTGCCAGTTTCCACTCATCGGTGATCATTTCAGTTTCCCAAATCTTTACCTGTTCGTAGACTAATGCCTGGATAGTTATTTCTCCACCAGTTTTCAGTACCTCCGCTGTGAACGAATCATCCCCTGCAGCTTTGTTGTTCTTGAGTTCCGTGACTATCTTCCGAATTTCTTCTTTGTTTGGTGGGATTGAATCTTTGTTCCTTTGTTCTGGAAGATTTTTGGGCCATTTATCCCTGAGTTCTTTACAGTTCGAAAAGTTACTCTAAATAGTTTGCTAGGATCTCACAGTTTTCTTTTTTTTTTTGCTCAAAGCCAATTCCTCACTCCTGTTCAACCTAGTACTAGACAAGGTCATTAAAACTTGGGAGAAAGAAGTACCTGGAATCCATATGGGAACAAAAGCTAAACGAATCAACATAAAATAAATGTCTTGCTTTCGCTGACGACCTAGCAATAATTACTCGAAATCCTGAGGAAGCCAGACACGCCATCGAGAAGCTTCATGAGATTGCTGTCAAAACTGGCCTCCACATCTCTTACGAAAAAAAAAAAAAAAAAAAAACCCACAGTACATGGACTCCAAGAACTCAAACCTGGTGCCCCTCGTGATCCAATATGGCAGCGTCACACAAGTTAAACAATTTAAGTACTTAGGTGAAATTATCGGGAGCACTGGCAACGAAAGAGAAGCCAACAAAAAACAGCGCTAAAAAATACGTAAAGCCTATACTATCATCTGGAACGTTTAGAACAAGAAATTACTTTCCACCAAGGCCATATTCTGACACTACAACACTGTTGTTCTCCCAGAGGCACTCCACGCAATTGAAGCATCATCATTAAACATCAAAATTAGAGACATTGAGAAAATGGAACGACAGATACTGAGGCAAATATTCCGACCCAAGTTTGAAGATGGCATTTGGATGCAAAAAGTTTCGGAGGAACTCTTTTCATGGACTGAGCGATTCGCTTCACTTGCACGAAAAATATGTATGAAATTCTAGGGGCATTTAGCACGAATGGATTACTCACAATGGGCCAAGAAAATCTTTTTCGTTACCAATGGAACACGACAAACCAAAGTGTGCTGGCTAGTAGACACCCAAAAAGACCTCGCAGAAGTCGACATTGACCCACTGGAAATCACAAGGACTTCATATCAACACCCACACGTTTGCGCCCAAGAAACTGATGGCAAGAAATTTGAAAAAGAAACGCGTGGACACAAGAAAGACGACAGGTCCATAGTGAAAGGATGAGAAAGTTTTGGGAAGATAAGAACAAGATGATCAAGAATACCAATGCTAAATAATGGTTCTACGTGCTCCTTAGAGGGCCAAACGCATGTATATAATAATAATAATAATAATAATAATAATAATAATAATGAGGAACTTTTTAGGACCAAGACACAGGGAAGAAGGGTACGCCTCCAAACCCGGAAATCCTCAGAAAAATTATCTAATATTGCGGCAGACCTCAGGAAAAGAAGGCTAAAATTTTATGGACATGTTAAGAGGCTTCCGGAAACCAGACTAACCCACCAAGTTCTTGAAAGAGTTGATAAACTGAAGAATTTCCCTTGGATACAACAAACAAAAGCGGACAAGAAGAACGTACAAATTCAACCTGAAGAAATTTTGAATCGAAATATATATAGAAGGAAAATTGATAAGTGGGACTCCAGAGAATGAAGTACCAAAAAGAGCAGGTACCAAGTGGACGGAAGAAAGGAAGAGGATCTTTAGTCAACAGGCATCCTGGATACTCCGCAAACGAAATCATAAATAAAGCTTCGTGTGTTCCCAAAGGGACCCTTCACGCATAATAATAATATAATAATAATAATAATAATAATAATAATAATAATAATAATAATAATAATAATAATAATAATAATAATCTTGGCTGAATGATGTTTGTAATGCAAATGTTTATAAGTATAGTCGTGTGTATTTTAAATGGCGACAATTGTAAGGCAAGGTAGTATAGAGGTATCTTTATCGAGGATAATTTGGTCTATAACATCACGAACTTATGATAATTATTATTCTTATTCCTGACCTATTTTCCAGTTTTGTTTGTGTCGTCACTTGATATTTATTATTATTATTATTATTATTATTATTATTATTATTATTATTATTATTATTACTACTACTCATGATGCCAGTTTTACGGCCGGTTTTCCTTACTGACACTAAACCTATATGGAGGGATGTATTCACTTCTGCATGTCCTTGTGGCGGTTTTTTTTTTTTTTTGCTAGGGGATTTATGTAGCACCAACACAGATAGGTCTTATGGCAACGATGGGATAGGAAAGGCCTAGGAGTTGGAAGGAAGCGGCCATGGCCTTAATTAAGGTACAGCGCCAGCATTTGCCTGGTGTGAAAATAGGAAACCACGGAAAACCATTTTCAGGGCTGCCGATAGTGGGACTCGAACCTACTATCTCCCGGATTCAAGCTCACAGCCGCGCGCCTCTACGCGCACGGCCAACTCGCCCGGTGTGGCGGTTGGTAATGTGGTATGTTGTATGTAAATAAAGAGAAGTGTATTGAGACGAACACACACGCCTAGTCCCTGAGTCAGAGGAATTAACCATACGCATTTCAAATTTTCGACCCGGCCGGGAATCGAACCCGGGGCTTTCTGAACCGAAGGCCTGTAAGCTGATCATTCAACCAAGGAGCCAGACTACGAATAAGAATTATTCAGTGAAAACTGCCGGGTGCGTTAAATGGGGGTATATTTCGACGGAATTTTATTTTAAATTACGCCTGTACTTTCTACAGTGTCTTATAATTAACTAGCAATTACCCGCGGCTTCGCTCGCGTGGATTTCGTAATTCGATCAAAGTAATCGTTCCTCGGCATTGTACTAAGACATTATCTGAAAATTCCGAAAGTATAAAAACTCACCCAAAAATTGAGTTACATTTACCCCAGAAATTCTTCTTAAGCCATGTCTCTTGTATTACCTTCTGAGGCTAAGACGACCATGCGACATAGAACTGTACATGAGAGAAACAGTATTCTCTCAAGTCGAAAAAATAAACACATGTTTATTTTTATAGGAGATTCCAAATACCCATTCCCACATCTGTAATATCTTCAGGTTTAGCCATAAAAGGAATGCAACCCTTGATCAGTCGTTCCCCCATCTGATTTTCCGAAAAATAAATGCATGTTTCTTAATTCTCAAAGGAGATTCCAAGTACCAATTTTCACGTCTGTAACATCTTCAGTTTTTAAGATATAAGTATTTCATAAAATATCATTCAACTATTTTTCATTTCTTTTCACTCCTAAGTTAATTGCCTTTCTAACATGTTAAGATTTTGACATATAACGTAGATACACCGGTACTCATTTTAAAATTCACCTGCTTTTCCAATTCTTTTCAACCCCTTAACTTAATTTGCCGAAAACAAAAAAATACGTGTTTCATTATTTTTAAAGGAGATTTCAAATACCAGTTTTCATGTCGGTACGTCTTTAACACCTTCAGCTTTTGAGATAAATGTATACTTATAAGAATAATTCTTCTTCTTCTTTTTCACTTCTTTCCACCCCTCTCCCGCCTTAAGTGGACTTTCGGAAAACTAAAAATATGCGTTTCTTTATGTTGAAAGGAAATTCAAAATACCAACTTTCACGTCTGTAACAGCTTCAATTTTTAACATAATTATGTAATTATTTTCAACTTCCCATCTCTTGCGTCGATTTTCCGAAAAAAAAACAAATGCGTGTTTCTTTATTTTAAAGGAGATTCTAAATACTAATTTTCACGTCTGTAACATCTTCAGTTTTTGAGATATAAGTATCCTGATAAAAGTAAATCATTTTTTCACCCCCTCCCCTTCCTAACCCGTTAAGTTGATTCCCCTTCCCCAAAAGTGCGTGTTTCTTTATTTTTAAAGGAGATTCCAAAAACCAATTTTCACGTCTTTAACATCTTTAGTTTTTGAGATATAAGTATCCTCATAAAAAGAATTCAACTCCTTTTCCATCCCAGCCCGTTAAGTTATCGCACCCTCCAAATACGCGAGTTTCTTTATTTTTGAAGGAGATTAAAAATACAAATGTTCACGTGTGTAACCTTAAGTTTTTGAGATATAAGTTTCTCCATAAAAATAATTAAATTTTGTCACTTCCTTTCACCCTCCCCCCTTAAGTGAAGTTTCCGAAAAACAAAAATACTTGTTTCTTTATTTATGAAGGAGATTACAAATGCCGATTATCACGACTGTAACATCTTCAGTTTTGAGACATATGTATCTTCATAAAAAGGAATTAAACTCCTTTTTCACCGCCCCCGCACCCAACTTGATTCCCCCCAAGACGCGTGTTTCTTTACTTTTAAAGGAGATTCCAAATACTAATTTTCACGTCTGAAATATCTTTATTTTTTGAGATATTAGTATCCTCATAGAAAGTATTCAACTAATTTTTCAATTAATTCGCCCCCATTAAGTGTATTTTTGAAAGACAAAAGATTACGTGTTTCTCTACTTTGAAAGAAAATTCCAAATACAAATTTTCATGTCTGTAACATCTACAGTTTTCAGATATAAGTATCCTTATGAAAAGAATTCAACTCCTCTTTCACTTCACTCCCGCCCCTTAAGGTGGTTTTCCCCCACCCAAAAATGCGTGTTTATTTTTAATGGAGGTTCCAAATACCAATTTCCACGTCTGTAACCTTCAGTTTTAGATATAATTTTTTTCCAGAAAAAGGTCTTCAATTTTTTTCTTCCTTTCACACTCCCCACTCAAGTGAATTTTCCAAAAACAAACAGTATCCGTTTCTTTCAAAGAGCTTCCAAATACCAATTAGCACGACTGTAACATCTTCAGTTTTTGAGATATATATATCCTGGTAATAGGAATTCATCTCTGTTTTCATCCCCACTACCAAGTTGATTCCCCCCAAATGCGTGTATCTTTAATTTTAAAGGAGATTCAAGATACCAGTTTCCACGTTTGTAACATCTTCAGATTTTTGTTATATATACATACATTATCATACAAATAATTCAACTAATTTTTCAATTCTTTCACCCCCCCCCCCCGTTAATTGTTTTGTCCAAAAACCAAAGAATAGGTGTTTCCTTATTCTTAATGAAGTGTCACAATACCAATGTTCACGTCTGCAACATGTTAAGTTTTTGAGATATACTGTTGATATGCTAATTTTAAAAATTCACCCCCTTTTTCAATTCCCCTTATGTGAATTTTCCGAAAAAAATATGTTCCTTTATTTTTACAGAAAATTCCAAATATCAGTTTTCAAATCTGTAATATGTTACGTGTCTGAGATAATTTGCAGATATAGTCTTTTTAAAAATTCACCCCGTTTTTCACTCCTGTTCACCCCCTATTCATCGGATTATCCCAAAACCCAAGAATACGTGTTTCGTTATTTTCAAAGGAGATTCCAAATACCAATTTTTGTGTCTGTAACATCTTTAGTATTTGAGATATAAGTCCCTTCACAATAGGGTGTTCAACCACTTTTCCCCCTTTTCATCCCCCCTAATAGGATTTTCCGAAAACAAAGAAATGCGTTTTCCTTTATTTTTACAGGAGATTCCAAATACCAATTTTTACGTCTGTAAACTTTGAAGTTTTAGAGATATAGATATCCTCATTTAAAAAATGCACCCCTCCTTTTCACCCCCTCAACGATGGAATATTCAAAAATCCTCTCATAGCGAGCGCCTGCATGTTAATATGAATGTATTCCCAAAATTTCATTTCCTTATGTCCAGTAGTTATGGCTCGGCGATGATGAATCAGTCAGTCAAGACAAGTTATTTTATACATATAGATAGGGTTCTATTTCCACGAACTCAAACGTCAACACTAACCTTTCGGTTGATTTATTTGTGGACAGTTCTTCACCATTTCGCACATTGGCATTATTTCTATCCCACTTATTCTGCATTCCACCAGACATTCCTCTGTGATTTAATTATAGTATGGACAATATTCTCCTTTCCATTCAAGTAGAAGTCATGATCAGAAAAGTCACGTCTGCCTTGCATAGAGAACAAATCAAACACCGAAAGATATTCTTATTGGGAGATTTAAGCCGACTGAGCCAAGTTGTCTATTGTTTGCACGTGTATAAGAGAGACTGATGAAGTCTCGCTGATTAATATCTTCAAAGAATAGGCCGACATGAGACAGATGTCGGCTTTGTATGAAAGTGATCGATTTCACCATGCCTGGCTAGTGCCGAAAACAATATCTTCTCACTATTGAATGACATTTTTAGCTGATATTATTAATATCGATATCATATTCACATTGTTGGACAGTTTAGAAAGGTGTGCATATGTTCAAAACACCATGTAGTATTCCCTCCTTTCACTCAAGGGGCTCACAACTGATATGTCGTAGGCGAGTTTCGATCTGATCTCTAAAGTGGAGCGGCAAATCAGCAGGATCATCAACCCCACGTAGCATTATTCGAAGAATGACAAAAATGAGGGAACTGGCTAAAGTAAGCTTTCAGTCTGCAAGCCTCCGTAAATTACCTAAACCGCCTCCGTAATCCTCTATCCCCGGTTAGCCCTTCCGGCTCCATGGATAAATGGTTAGCGTTCTGGCTTTTGGTCACAGGGGTCCCGGGTTCGATTCCCGGCAGGGTAAGGAATTTTAACCATCATTGGTTAATTTCTCTGGCACGAGGGCTGGGATTATGTGCCGTTTTTATCATCATTTCATCCTCATCAAGACGCGCAGGTCGCCTACGAGAGTCAAATCAAAAGACCTGCACCTGGCGAGCCAAACATGCCCTCAGACACTCCCAGCACTAAAAGCCATACGCATTTCATTTCATTTCCTGGTTAGCCCTATGGCCTCGTTTTGTTCCACACCCTTTATCTTTAAATAATAAAAAAACCGAGTCTAACCTTCGTCACCTTCTACTTCCTCTGCTTTCGAACCGTCTTTGACCGAGTCTATTATTTTTCTAAGTAACCTGTCCTCCGTCATCCACCTCACATGACCCCACCACAGAAGCTGGTAATACACAGAGCTTCATCAATAGGGTTCATTCTTAACCCTTATCTCCTCATTCCGAGTACTCTCTTGTGAGCAGTTATCGCTACTTTCATGTCCGTTACTTCCGGCGTGTGAATATATTCTGAATCCACCCAGATTTCACTTCTGTACAATAAAGTCGGTTTGAAAAGAGATCGATGTCAAGATCATTTCTTTCTTGCAGAATACACATTGCTACCGCTTGATTCGATGTCATTTAACAAGGGAACTGTTTGCGTTGGACCGGACAGATTTCCATGAAACTTGGGTGAATGGTCAACTAAAATACCCTGAATTTAATAATAATTTCTATGTAATATCAACGGTAGTGTTATAATTAATTACTGAAAAGTAGCTCGGCGGCTCGGAGCAGATAACTGATGGCGTGGTTAGCTGCTGACGTACAATGACCTTGCTCCTGTAGATAATAATAATAATAATAATAATAATAATAATAATAATAATAATGATGATATTAATAATAATAATGCAGGACATAAAAGAAATGAAACCGAGCTCGATAGCTGCAGTCGCTTAAGTGCGGCCAGTATCCAGTATTCGGGAGATAGTAGGTTCGAACCCCACTGTCGGCAGCCCTGAAGATGGTTTTCCGTGGTTTCCCATTTTCACACCAGGCAAATGCTGGGGCTGTACCTTAATTAAGGCCACGGCCGCTTCCTTCCCACTCCTAGCCCTCTTCTGTACCATCGTCGCCTTAAGACCTATCTGTGTCGGTGCGACGTAAAGCAACTTGCAAGAAGAAGAAGAAAAGAAATGAACATCACAGAAGATATCATCAGGGATCGCAAGGCTTTTGGGAATCTGGTTGCAAAGCACACGTTCACGGAAAAGGCTAAAAGAACCACAGGGAAACAATGGACGGAAGAACGCAAGAAACAGCATAGCGAGTTCATGACGAGATTTTGGGAGGAGAAGAAAGGAAAACCATCATCAAGCTAACAAGTTCCAAGCTAACGGGCATAACGAAGAAATAATAATAATAATAATAATAATAATAATAATAATAATAATAATAATAATAATAATGTTATTTGCTTTACGTCCCACTAACAATTTTTACGGTTTTTCGGAGACGCTGAGGTGTTGGAATTTAGTCTGCAGGAATTCTTTTACGTGCCAAGTAAATCTACCAACATGAGGGTGACGTATTCGTGCACCTTCAAATACCACCGGACTGAGCCAGAACCGAACCTGTCAAGTTGGGGTCAGAAGGCCACCGCCTCAACCGTCTGAGCCACTCAGCCCGGCTGCTTCTGTAGAAGTATACTGATAATCCTCTTTTAAAATTTCACAAAACACTGTACCGAAATTGAGATTTAGACAGCAGGAGCAGAATGTCACGCTCTGCAGACCTATTTTACTAATACATGCAGTATATTTATATATATTAATCCGTTTACCCTCCAGGGTTGGTTTTTCCCGCGGACTCAGTGAGGGTTCTCACATCTACCGCCTGAAGCGTGAGACTTCGGGTCGGGGGAAGTACGACTGGGGAGAAGGACCAATACCTCGCCCACCCGGCCTCACCTGCTATGCTAAACAGGGTCCTTGTGGGGGGATGGGAAGATCGGAAGGGGTGGACAAGGAAGAAGGAAGGAAACGGCCGTGGATTTAAGTAAGGTACCATGCCGGCATTTGCTTGGAGAAGTGGGAAACCACGCAAAACCACTTCGAGGATGGCTGAGGTGGGAATCGGACTCCCTCTACTCAGTTGACCCCCAGAGGACGAGTGGACCCCATTCTAGCCCTCGTACTGCTTTTCTAATTTCATAGCAGAGCCGGGAATCGAGCTCGGACCTCTGGGGGGTAGCAGCTAATCACACTAACCACTACACCACAGAGGTAGACATATCAAAACATTACGGTTTTGATATTTTTGTATCTTTTTTCCCCTTTGCCAATTATCCGATTCGAGAGCATCGTGAAGTTTGGACTACAGTACGTTGTGCCTTCATTTCTATTTTATGCCATTCTAATGCGCTGTTGTAATGGAGTGTTTGCAATGTGCTTAATTTTGTCTTTTTATCTTGTTGGAGGTCTTTCACGGCCTCTCGATCCTTCAACCATCGCTTGCATGGTAAATTTTCCAAATACATTCTTCCTTATAGTGTGCCCGAAATATCTCGCAACTCTTTGCTTCAGTATGGAATTCAGGAGCATTTTGATCTGCAGCTCGTCAAATATGGATTGTTGTCTTGGAAGTCCACGGAATTCAAAGCACCTGCCTCCTTCAGAACATTTCGAATGCATTAATGTAGTGAAGATCGATATTTTTTCTGCGTCCAACATTCAGATGCGTATAGGAAGTGGGGAACACTAGTGCGTTGACCAGACGCATTTTAGTGGTAACGAACATTCCATGATTCTTCCGTATTCTTATAAACTGCACCATAGCAGTTTTGAGAGATAGATTTATTAAAGAAATAATAAATCGTCCGTCCTCCAGTGAGAGGCATTTCGATCCGAAATATAATCATTACAATTTCAATAGAATAGCCTATAAAAACATAAAAAAGTGAAAATTTATAATCTATGCTGTTATTGTCTTTTGTTTTCGCGGGAGGGGAGGAAATATTCTTTTTATTTCAGCAGGGCAGCCACCTGTCCCCTACCTGCAAGTTATTCGTATATTTTCGAACCAGTTAGACCTGCCGATGATCATCTCCTTGGTGTTCTTTCTATTAATATGTGCCGGTAAGGCCATTTCATTCCTTATCTTTACAACCCTGCAAACTTTTTTATTTTTTTATTTTGCTAGTTGCTTTACGTCGCACTGGCACAGATACTGTAGGTCTTATGGCGACGATGGGAGAGGAAGGGGCTAGGAGCGGGAAGGAAGCGGCCGTGGCCTTAATTAAGGTACAGCCCCAGCATTTGCCTGGTGTGAAAATGGGGAACCACGGAAAACCATCTTCAGGGCTGCCGACAGTGGGGTTCAAACCCACTATCTCCCGAATACTGGAAACTGGCCGCACTTAAGCGACTGCAGCTATCGAGCTCGGTACCCTGCAAACTAGACTGAGTTCAGCTTCTGAGGAAGCTATTATTAATGGAAGCTAAAATATTATGCAGTGTGAAATTGAGCTCATCTATATAAATAATAACGTTCATGTCACTAATGCAACCTTTTATTGGTACAAACGAGTCAATTGCCGGATTGGTACTTCTAAAAACTTTCCTTTCTATCACATTTATTTTTGACTATGATAAAAACAGCTCCTTGATCACTTCTACCACCTATCACTTCAGTTTCTCTGTAGAGTTCATCTGGTTTTATCAGCACCACGTCTAGAATATTCTTTCCTCTAGTTGGTTTCATCACCTTCTGATTCAGCTGTCCTTCCCAGATTAACTTATTTACTATTTGTTAACAACAACAACAACAACAACAAGTACACTCCAGTGCCAATTTTCTGCTTACAGTAGTACATACATACATACATACATACATACATACATATATACATACATACGTCTATATTATAGGCTGTTATGCCTTTCAGCGCACAGTCTGCAAGTGTCAGTGAATTTACTATACGTTTCCACAATCAACTGTTTGTAACTAGCTCTGTGAGCTTGTTTATTTCCACATTTATCACCTTTACATCACTAGAAAATGAGTCTGACCATCGTTGTCTTAGTCTACTTCTGCTTCTCTTACCCTCCACGACAGAATCTGTTATTATTATTATTATTATTATTATTATTATTATTATTATTACCGTGCTAGTTAGCCATGGGATTAGGGACGCTCAGCTGTGAGCTTGCATTCAGGAGTTAGTGGATTCGAACCGTACTGTCGGCAACCCTGAAGGTGGTTTCCCCACTTTCACAACAGGCAAATGCTGCGACTGTACTTTAAGTAAGGTCACGGCCGCTTCCTTCCCACTCTTAACCCTTTCCATCGTCGTCGTAAAACCTATCTGCGTCGGTGCGACATAAAGCTAATATTGTAAAGTAATAATAATAATAATAATAATTGCCTTTATTCGTAGTGGCGAAGTTGGGACTCATGGTCCTCTCTGTTGTTGTTCAAAGGGACCTAACATGTAGGTCATCGGCCATCCAATTATTCTCCTAGGTAACTTAACATCTACCATTCGCCCCATATGACTCCACCACCGAAACTGATTAATGCGTACAGTTTCATCAATCGAGTTCATGCCTAACTTAGCCTTTATCTCCTCATTCCGAGTACTATTTTGCAATTGTTTCCACCTTTTTATACCAACGATCATCCTGGCTACTTTCATGTCTGCTACTTCGTACTTATGAATAAGATATCCTGAGTTCACCCAGCTTTCATTCCCGTACAGCTAAGTTGGTCTAAGAACAGATCCCTGCCAAGATGGTTTCGTCCGGGAGTTGACTTCTTTCTTGAAAAATACTGTTGATTGCAACTGCGCGAGCTCACTGTATTAGCTTTGCTGCACCTTGATTCAGTCTCACTTACTATACTACCACCCTGGGAGAATACATATCCTAAATACTTGAGATGATCTAGCTGTTCCAGTAGAATAGCAGCGAAATGAAAATAAAACAAAATCACATAACAACAAATTACCTGTAAAACATATAACAATTGAAAAGAAAGTAGTACCAGAAGTTATACCAAAACAAGAAATATCATGATAACGAGACAAGGAGAACAAAAAGTAAATGCATAAAAGGGAGAGACCAACAATTAAAAGTTGCTTATGTGTATTATAACATATAATTGCAAGTAATCCAACAGGGATTTATGCGAAATTTACGGAGAATAAAATATTCCCCTACAGGCATTGTAACATAGTTGTTCAATTCAGTGGCGGAATGGTCGGCTTAGACTTTTCTTAGAATTTGTTTTACGTCGCATCGACACAGATAGGTCTTATGGCAACGATGGGATACGGAAGGGCTAGGAGTGGGAAAGAAGTGGCCGTGGCCTTAATTAAAGTGTGAAAATGGGAAACCACGGAAAACTATCTTCAGGGCTGCCGACACTGGGGTTCGAACCTACTATCTCCCGGATGCGAGCTCACAGCTGCGCGCCCCTAACCGCACGGCCATCTCGCCCGGTGATCAGCTTAGAGGCCTTCGATTCAGAAGATCCCGGGTTCGATTTCAGGCCGGGCCAAAGATTTTAATCACGTGTGGTTAATTCCTTTGGGACTGGTTGTGTTTGCTTGTCCTAATATTTTCTTCATACACACAGAACACCCCACACTACCAACCACCATAGAAACACGGAATGTGAATAAATCCCTCCACTTGGGGTTGGCATCGGGAAGAGCATCCAGTAGTAAAACGGGGTCAATTCCATATCTGCTACACAATTTGCACCCGTGACCCCACAAGTGTGTGGCAAAGGCAGTAGAGGAAGGTACTATAGCATAGCCTAATTGCAATGTAGTCACTCAGGAATTGACTCAAAATGTACACTCATTTACAAATAGATTGTGCACCACGAACAAATTGCGCGAGTTCAATGAAGATCGTCTCACAGAATCATCACAGGCTGACATATGTCCCATTTACGTATGTACGTTTAATGCTGACTAGGTGATGTACCCGCGCTTCGCTACGGGATTCTCAGAAAGACTCAACTTGTGGTTTTCCTAACTGAAGTAAACAAAGGCCATTACAAAAACGTCAGTAGGAAAGTAGCAATGTTATAATAATAATAATAATAATAATAATAATAATAATAATAATAATAATAATAATAATAATAATAATAATAATAATAATTTCGCGTGGCTATTTCTAGCCGGGTGCTGCCCCTGTAAGGCAGACCCTCCGATGAGGGTGGGCGGCATCGCCCTGTGTAGGTAACTGCGTGTTATTATGGTGGAGGATAGTGTTATGTGTGGTGTGTGAGTTGCAGGGATGTTGGGGACAGCACGAACTCCCAGTCCCCGAGCCAAGGGAATTGACCATTTAAGGTTAAAATCTCCGACCCGGCCGGGAATCGAACTTGGGACCTCTGGACTAAAGGCCAGCACGCTATCCATTTAGCCATGGAGTCGGAAAATGTTATCATATAAAATACTCGATCAAATGAAAAACCGCACATTTTCTCACTTTTAACGAACAGTATTACGGTGCCGATCTAACAGTCCAAAGTTCCAGAGCTGGAATGACCAGGTCACAGATATCCGTGATCACTCCTCTGCCACAATTCTCTTAAATATGCAAACTGCTCATTCCAATCAGTGCCTCGGAGTACGGATTGAATAGCTCGAATGCTATGATGAACCAGTGTGCTATGTACCAGTAGTATCAGAAAATTTATGAACCAGAGGAACAGCATGCTAAAAAAGAAAGTTATCTCACCCCCCAGCTACTTCCCGCTAATATTCAGGCAGGCTGTTACACTCGGTACGACCGGGCGAGTTGGCCGCATGGTTAGGGACGCGCAGCTGTGAGCTTGCATCCGGCGGATTCGAACCCCACTGTCGGCAACCCTGAAGATGGTATTCCGTGGCTTCCCATTTTCACACCAGGAAAATGCTGGGGCTGTATCTTAATTAAGGTCAAGGTCGCTTCCTTCACACTCCTAGCCCTTTCCTATCCCATCGTCGCCATAAGATCTATCTGTGTCGGTGTGACGTAAAGCAAATTCAATCCTAACACTATCGTAGATGAGTGGAAACAGAAGACACAAAGCCCAGCACAACAAACAATGGTCAATGTAATGTTATTGTTGATCAATGTTACCCACTTTCAATATTGTAGGCCTTCACATTTAGTTTTCTTCCGACTCTGAAATACCACTGTTATCATAGTCGGTACGATAAAATTGAATAAAACATAAATGGTCGGAAATTGTATTCTCTATAACTTTTTTTATGTAGTATTTTTCGATAGGACCAATAACATAGGTATTTAAAAACTAAATATTAGGCGCCTTCCCCTAAACTACAATTTCATACAGGGCACATAAAAGGTTTATAGTTTAGACTGTAGTTTCTTATTCCAGGACTCTATATACCGACTTTCATTAAAATCAGTTAACCCATTTTCTCGTGGCTCTTTCGTTGATATGGACTTTGCAACAAAAATACAAATTCATGAAAATCTGTGTTATCAAAGCCGATGCAGTAACAATGTGTGACATAAATGATCGGAAATTTAATTCTATGTAACTTTAGTTATGTAGTATTTATCTATAGGATCACTAATAATATAAATATTTAAGAATTACATTTTAGGCCTTCCCCTAAACTACCATTTCACTCAGCGTGAGTAAAATGTTTTATAGCCTAGATTGTAGTGGCTCATCCCCGACTTCACATACCGATTTTCATTAAATTCTCTTCTGCCGTTTTCTCGTGATGCGTGTACAGACATACATACAGACAGACAGGCAGATAGACAGACAGAAATTGCGGAAAAGTAAAAAATGCATTTCCTTGTTACTATGGACATGACCGATACAGAAATACCATTCTTTTCAAATTCTGAGCAATGTACAGACAAAACTCTTATTTTATATATATAGATTGCTTGTGCGGAAGTGCCACTGAGGGGGAGGCAGTACATATCCCTCCCTCATTTATAGATGCAAGCCACCGAATAATGCCTCACTAACAGTGTGAGCAGTTTGAGCCACAGAGCTGGTTGAGTGAACATGATCATTCGACCAGCCTTTGACCAGCTCCACTTGAACTGTTAAGGCCACGGCCGCTTCCTTCCATCTCCTAGGCCTTTCCTATCCCATCGTCGCCATAAGACCTATCTGTGTCGGTGTGACGTAAAGCCCGTAGCAATAAAACACTGTGGGCCAGTGTTGAACTCAGCGGGGACGTGAGGATACACACACATGTATCGAGAAGACCCAGGTCGACCACCATCAGAGAGGATCCATTCATCGGAAGCACTCCATGGGCGTCGCTGCACAGCATCCAGAGACATGTGACGGCAGTGGGGATAAGCTGGTGTTCCCCAGTACCATAGTTCTGGCGGCTAGCAGAGCAGGATCTGTCGTTGCGGTGTCCCTTACGACGTCTACCACAATGACCTAAGCATCTCCGAGCACGTTTGAACTTCTGCCAGGAACGGACATCACGGCAACTTGCGGACTGGCGACGAGTGGTGATTAGTGACGAATCACGGTTCAGACTGGGTTCATTTCTTGGCCAGCAAGATCTGCAGACCTCTCGCCCATCGATGATGTTTCGGACCAGATTGGACGACAATTTCGGCCAGTGACAACTACGACAGATTCAGGGAATCAGTTGCGCCAGCTGTTTTAGGATCTTCCTCAGGAGTGTATCCGACGTCCCTATGCTTCCATGGTCGAGCGTATCTCCGCCTGTCTCCACAAAGTGTCCAAAACCGTACTAAAATATCTTGCAAGTGTTTGTTTACCCTAAAATAAATGCTTGGTGTGGTAACATAGTTTGGTATTTTCTTTATGCACCATATCTCGTCCCTGTACCCACTTATGTGTCCCTGCGATAGCTCATTCATGATCTGTATTTTTGTTTGTTTTTCGCAAATGTGTGTAATTAAGTTTTCTGACAATAAAATTGTATGGATTAGCACGGGTAACTATTGGTTCTGTTGCAGGATATTGAGTATTTAATTACATATAGTGAGTTTCTACAATGAAATTCAATTTAGAATCCTGGATGTTGGAATTTCTAAAATGGGATTAATTAACATTCGAAGCACTCCAGTTATTAGCACCATACTTGTTATAATGAGAGAGCATTACTGAGCGAATTCATGGGAGTGTTTACGTGGACATCAATGACACTACTGTGACATGAGAATTGATACCATTAATTTGTTCCATCAATGTGTGCAACATTTAAACAGTGGGACTTAATTTAGTATTTTGACAATGAGCCGTTATTTCTATTACTAATAAATTATGAGGATATACAATCACCAAATGATAATGATAGCACATGAATATCTACAAATATTATGTGTTGTTTTTGTTAATACTAATTTTCAAGGATCCGGTCTAGTAAGCCAAGAATAACGGCCGAAAGGATTCGTCGTGCTGACCACACGACACCTCGTAATCTGCAGGACTTTGGGCTGAACAACGGTCGCTTGGTAGGCCAAGGCCCTTCAGGGCTGTAGTGCCATGGGGTTAGTTTTGGTTTTCATGGATATAAACTATGTAGCTTTCCCCCTTACTACCGTAGATGATTTTCCTTTCTTTCTACATTTTCTTCCTTCTTATTTTTTATTTTACTCATTTATACTTACTTTCTTTTTATTTCCAAGACCCTCGCTTTCAGAAATCCATTAACCCCATCCGGCATCGAACTAACATTTTTGGGTATAGTAAGTAAATTCACTGACCATGTGGATACTAATGCTTGCGGCAACTATCTTAATTAATGCTATGAAATATGCGAAATTTAGCAAGTAATAATCAATTCTTTGCTGTTATCTAAAGAATAACGGCCGAAAGGATTCGTCGTGCTGACCACACGACACCTCGTAATCTGCAGGACTTTGGGCTGAACAACGGTCGCTTGGTAGGCCAAGGCCCTTCAGGGCTGTAGTGCCATGGGGTTAGTTTTGGTTTTCATGGATATAAACTATGTAGCTTTCCCCCTTACTACCGTAGATGATTTTCCTTTCTTTCTACATTTTCTTCCTTCTTATTTTTTATTTTACTCATTTATACTTACTTTCTTTTTATTTCCAAGACCCTCGCTTTCAGAAATCCATTAACCCCATCCGGCATCGAACTAACATTTTTGGGTATAGTAAGTAAATTCACTGACCATGTGGATACTAATGCTTGCGGCAACTATCTTAATTAATGCTATGAAATATGCGAAATTTAGCAAGTAATAATCAATTCTTTGCTGTTATCTAAAGCCTCGTGTCTCCAGAAATCTAAATTTTTAGGAAGTACTGGTGTCATTTCTTGATGGATACAATACCTTAGCATCCATCTCATGGCGCAGCCCAAAGCAAAGTGTACCTTCCAACCAAGTCCCAGCCTCTTCCATGGCTGTGACAATAAGGAAGATGCCGGGGTATATGCAGTGCTGAGTAATGACATTCAGCGCTAAACCAGTGCATCTGAAGTTATGAAAGGCGTTACTCATGGGGTTAGTCGTGCTGCAATTTCTGGCCCAGTGTTGAAAACAATGGCAAACTACCTCGCTCATCATCTTGCCTAGTACGCCTTAGTTTGGTGCTGGTATTGTTTTTTGTGATTTTTTCTATAACTGCATAGCCTTTGGTGGTGCTATTTGAGGATCCAACCAGCTTCTGGGCTAATGAGCTAACAGACAGACATAAAAATATTAGAAGAAAATAACTTTTCGATAACAATTAGAAAAGAATTAATAAAGGATACCAAGCGAGTTGTCCTTGCGGTTAGCATCACGAAGTTGTGAGCTTGCATACGGGAGATGGTGAGTTCGAATCCCACTGTCGGTAGCCCTGAATATGGTCATCGGTGGATTCCCATTTTCACACCACGTAAATGCTGGGTCCGTACCTTAATTAAGGCAACGGGCGTTTCCTTCTCAATCCTAGTCCTTTCCCATTCTTGCGTCGCCGGAAACCTCAATCAATCAATCAATCAATCAATCAATCAATCAATCAATCAATCAATCAATCAATCAATCAATCAATCAATCAATCAATCAATCAATCAATCAATCAATCAATCAATCAATCAATCAATCAATCAATCAATCAATCAATCAATCAATCAATCAATCAATCAATCAATCCTGATCTGCATGTAGGCCAGTCGCCCAGGTGACAGATTCCCTATCTGTTGTCTTCCTAGCCTTTTCTTAAATGATTGCAAAGAAATTGGAAATTTATTGAACATCTCCCTTGGTAAGTTATTCCAATCCCTAACTCCCCTTCCTATAAATGAATATTTGCCCCAAATTTGTCTTCTTGAATTCCAACTTTATCTTCATATTGTGATCTTTCCTACTTTTAAAGACGCCACTCAAACTTATTCGTCTACTAATGTCATTCCCCGCCATCTCTCCGCTGACAGCTCGGAACATACCACTTAGTCGAGCAGCTCGTCTTCTTTCTCCCAGTTCTTCCCAGCCCAAACTTTGCAACATTTTTGTAACACTACTCTTTTGTCGGAAATCACCCAGAACAAATCGAGCTGCTTGTCTTTGGATTTTTTCCAGTTCTTGAATCAGGTAATACTGGTGAGGGTCCCATACACTGGAACCATACTCTACTTGGAATCATACCAGAGACTTATATTCCCTCTCCTTTACATCCTTACTACAACCCCTAAACACCCCCATAACCATGTGCAGAGATCTGTACCCTTTAAATCCCATTTATGTGATTACCCCAATGAAGATATTTCCTTATATTAACACCTAGATACTTACAATGATCCCCAAAAGGAACTTTCACCCCATCAACGCAGTAATTAAAACTGAGAGGACTTTTCCTATTTGTGAAACTCATAACCTGACTTTTAACCCCGTTTATCAACATACCATTGCCTGCTGTCCATCTCACAACATTATCGAGGTCACGTTGCAGTTGCTCGAAATCTTGTAACTTATTTATTATTCTATACAGAATAACATCATCTGCAAAAGCCTTACCTCTGATTCCACTTGTTTACTCATATCATTTATATAAAGAAAACAAAGTCCAATAATACTGCCCTGAGGAATTCCCCTCTTAATTATTACAGGGACAGATAAAGCTTCGCCTACTCTAATTCTCTGAAATCTATTTTCTAGAAATATAGCAACCCATTCAGTCACCCTTTTGTCTAGTCCAATTGCACACATTTTTGCCAGTAGAGTCTCATGATCCACCCTATCAAATGCTTTAGACAGGTCAATCGCGATATAGTCCATTTGACCTCCTGAATCCAAGTTATCTGCTATATCTTGCTGGAAACCTATAAGTTGAACTTCAGTGGAATAACCTTTCCTAAAACCGAAATGCATTCCGTCGAACCAGTTATTAATATCGCAAACATGTCTAATATAATCAGAAAGAATGAATGCCTTCCCAAAGCTTACATGCAACGCATGTCAAACTTACTGGCCTGCAATTTTCTCCTTTTTGTCTATCACCCTTTCCTTTATACACAGGGGCTACTGTAGCAACTCGCCATTCATTTGGTGTAGTTCCTTCAAGCAAACAATAATCAAATAAGTACTTCAGATATGGTATTATATCCCAATCCATTGTCTTTAATATATCCCCAGAAATCTTATCAATTCCAGCCGCTTTCCTAGTTTTCAACTTTTGTATCTTATTGTAAATGCCATTGTTATCATATGTAAATTTTAATACTTTTTTTAGCATTAGTCTCTTCCTCTATCTGGACATTATCCTCGTAACCAACAATCTTTACATACTGCTGACTGAATACTTCTGCCTTTTGAAGATCCTCACATGCACACTCCCCTTGTTCATTAATTATTCCTGGAATGTCCTTCTTGGAATCTGTTTCTCCCTTAAAATACCAATACATACCTTTCCATTTATCACTAAAATTTGTATGACTGCCAATTATGCTTGCCATTATGTTATCCTTAGCTGCCTTTTTTGCTAGATTCAATTTCCTAGTAAGTACCTTCAATTTCTCCTTACTTCCACAGCCATTTCTAACTCTATTTCTTTCCAATCTGCACCTCCTTCTTAGTCTCTTTATTTCTCTATTATAATAAGGTGGGTCTTTACCACTCCTTTACCACCTTTAAAGGTACAAACCTGTTTTCACATTCCTCAACAATTGCTTTAAACGCACCCCAGAGTCTGTTTACATTTTTATTTACCGTTTTCCATCGATTGTTTACTTTTTAAAAACTGCCTCATGCCTGATTTATCAGCCATATGGCACTGCCTAATAGTCCTACTTTTAAGACCTTCCTTTCTAACACATTTTTTTAAACTACGACAAAAACAGCTTCATGATCGCTAATGCCATCTGTTACTTCGGTTTCTCGATACAGCTCATCTGGTTTTACCAGCACCACATCTAGGATATTTTTCTCTCCAGTTGGTTTCATCACTTTCTGAATCAGCTGTCCTTCTCAGATTAGCTTATTTGCCATTTGTTGGTCATGCTTCCTGTCGTTCGCATTTCCTTCCCAATTGACATTTGGTAAATTCAGATCCCCGCTACAATCACATTCCTTTCTTTGTCGTTTCCCACATAACTGATTATCTTATCAAATAATTCTGAATCCGTGCCAGCGCTACCCTTTCCCGGTCTATACACTCCAAAGACATCAAGTTACTAATTATCTTTAGAAATGAGCCTTACACCTAGATTTTCATGTTTCTCATCTTTAACTTTTTCTTAGCTTACAAATTCTTCTTTCACCAGAATGAACACTCCCCCTCCCCCACCCTTCCTATCCTATCTCTACGATACACTCTCCAGTTCCGTGAGAAAATGTCTGCATCCATTATATTATTTCTCAGCCATGATTCAACTCCTATTACAATATCTGGTAAATATATATCTATTAAATTAATTCTATTCCTTTCTTTATGATACTTCTACAGTTCAACACTAACACTTTTATGTCATCCCTACTTGACTTCCAGATCTCTGTACCCTTATTACCGCTCCCTAGACAACCCCGTTTCCCTGAATGTACCTCGCTATTACCCTTCCAAACACATTTCCTAACTTATACGTACCACTGCGGTTTAAGTGAAGGCCATCTGAGCGCAGATCCCTATCTCCTACCCACCCATTAGGATCTAGAAATTTCACTCCCAGTTTCCCACATACCCACTCCATAGTCTCAGTGTGTTAGTGCGACATTAAACCTCTAGAAGAAAAGAGGATGGTTGCCTAGTTGTACTTCCTCCTAAAACAATAATCACCACCACTACCTCTAGAAGAAAACTGTTATGTTAATGCACGTAAACATTTCTGTTGTGATGAAGAAAGGACTGGTGAGAGCTGTGTCGGAGCCATGACGTTCCCTATTGATTCGTTAGTAACATTTTCGGCTTAATATATTTTTGTTTTATTTTGTAATTAATTTCGAAATGCATTCGTTGAAAAAATTATTTTATTTTAAATTAATTCCACTTGATTTGTTCAGAGAGACTGTTTACCCAGTTGTACTTCCTCCTAAAACAAAAACCACCACCACCACCACCACCACCACCGCTCCACGCTAATTTTACTACTCTATGAAGCCATTTCATCCCTGCCTTCGCACTAAACTTCACCATTTCTGGTCTAATTTCATCTATTCCTGCTGCCTTATGACAATGGAGTTTATTTACCATCCTTTCCACTTCCTCAAGCATAATTTCACCAACATCATTTTCCTCCTCCGCATGAGCTTGGCTGTTTGAAACACCACTAGGATGATTTCCTTTTACATGGAGAAGATGTTTAAAATATTCCCTCCACCTCTCCAGTGATTCCCTGGGATCTGTTATGAGTTCATCTGAATTACTCAAAACACTGTTCATTTCCTTTTTCCCTCCCTTCCTAAGATTCTTTATTACTAAAGGTTTCCCTGCTGCTTGACCTAGCCTTTCCAGGTTATCACAATCTTCCCATGACCTTTTTGGATTCGACAACTATTTGTTTCGCTCTGTTTCTTTCATCTACGTACAAATCCCTGTCTGCCTCGGCCCTTGTTTGGAGCCATTTCTGATAAGCCTTCTTTTTACGTTTACGGGCTGCTCTCACTTCATCATTCCACCAAGATGTTCGCCTTTTCCCATCTTTACACACAGTTGTTCCTAGGCATTCCCTTGCTGTTTCTACTACAGCATCCCTGTATGCCACCCATTCACTTTCTATATCCTGAACATGCTTACTGTCTACTGTTTGAAACTTCTCACTAATCATATCCATGTACTTCTGTCTAATTTCCTCGTCGTGGAGATTTTCTACCCTTATTCGTTTGCAGACAGATTTCACTTTCTCTACCCTAGGCCTAGAGATAGTTCACTACAGATCAGATAGTATCATAAAAAATCCGCGAAAAACTCTTACGTTTCTAATGGAATTCATCAGAAGCGATAAAAATCTCCGACCCGATTGGGAATCGAACCCGAGACCTTCTAAACCGGAGGGCAATATGCTGACCGTTCAGCCAAGGAGTCGGACTTTCGTCGGTGTTGTCGCGATTGCGAACAGTCTTGATTGCGGACAGTCGCAATTGCGGACACAAAATATTTGGGAAGAGTGCCAGCTCGTTCCAGGGTTTACGTTTCAGTTGCGCCTTTATTCTGGACAGTCTTGATTGCGGACACACCATCAGTAGTCTCGATGTGCCTATTTCCTACAGATAAGCCTTCGTGAAATAAAGTATCTATATTGTTCTCTTTTTTATACTAGTGGCTTTACGTCGCACCGACACAGTTAAGTCTTATGGCGACGATGGGATAGGAAAGGCCTAGGAGTTGATAGGAAGCGGCCCTGGCTTTAATTATGGTACAGCCCCAGCATTTGCCTGGTGTGAAAACGGGAAACCACGAAAAACCATCTTCAGGGCTGCCGGCAGTGGGATTCGAATCCACTATCTCCCGGATGCAAGCTCACAGCCGCGCGCCTTTAACCGCACGGCTAACTCGCCCGGTATATTGTTCTTTTATTACTAGTGCAAGTGCGTAAAGATTCATTATTAGGGCTAACCGGGACTGCCTGCCCTTTTTTAGAGCACCTTGCTTATTTTCGAGGTAGGCCTGCCGTGTAGCTCCGCACATGAAGTTAACGGCAGGGGATCGGAAGTCCCACGGACGCCATGAATCCACACGGTTAACCGTACTCGGCCTTTAAAATAATGAAAACCTAGTCCCATAATTAACAGCTTTTTTGCTTTGTCAGAATAACTGTTTTCACTTTTTTAGAAAGTTGTCGTTTTTACTACTAATTATTGACGTATTAATTTAGGCTTATAATTATTTATCGTCTATCAGATTCGACATAATTTTACATATATATCGTTAATAATACACTGTCATTTACAACATACGTTTTTTGAAGGAACGACACTTGCGCTTTTATTGTTGCCATTTGCTCTACGTCGCACCGACGATGGGATAAGAAAGGCCTAGGAATGGGAAGGAAGCGGCCGTGGCCTTAATTAAGGTACAGCCCCAGCATTTGCCTGGTGTGAAAATGGGACACCACAGAAAACCATCTTCAGGGCTGCCGATAGTGGGGTACACACATGCTTACCCCATTCTGAGGACAAATGACATTACGCCCAAAAAAACCTTTCCAAGTTGTCATCCACATTGTACTTTCTCGTGCTTCGAGCAATTATTTCGTCCAGTTTACAGTACTTTCTTTTTCTTTTAGTTCCTTCCAAATTTAAGTCCATCCGCATAATTGAATGATCTGAATTATCTGCTTTAGATAGTTGATGATATCTCTTATTCTTGCGCGAGGCCTTCCAATTTTGCTATTGATTTTGTAATTCCACCCTTCATTGGTATTGTTTGTTCTATGTCTAACGTTAAAACAGTTCCACATCTCCAGCGGGATATATTCATTCAGCAGCCATTGCTCAACAAAATAGTCGAAGAATTCTGTTAATTTCACATCCGGCGGAGCTTGACTGTAAATTAGAATCCATCCACTCTCTACACCTTCAGGCTTCAGGAAAGCAAGTGCAGTACATTTTTTTACATTTCGTCTGATCTCTTCGCTTTCCTTGTAAAGAGTCGTCATTCCTATTTCCTGAACCTTCCTCCACAGACGCTGCGTGAGATGGAAAAAACATCCGTGAATCTCAGATTGAGGAAATGTTTCTCTTAGAGCAAAAATAGCACCAGTCGCAAAGTCTACTGTGAATTTCTCTGGTTTCCATTCTGGGACAGCTTGCACATTGTTTTCGAGCATCCGAATGTTCCATTTTTTCTTGTCAGGAAGAAGTCCACATACAAGAGGAGTGATGTTAGTTTCACTTTCACTACTTCCCAGGTCCACATGTATCGTGTATATTTTGGCGAACTGGTTGCTTAAACTCTTAATTTAAGAAAAAACAACGCTTTTTCTCGCAACATTTCCTTAGCTAAAGAACTAGCGAAAATTAACATTCTGTCATCCCTGCCGTCAGAGCTCTTTCCGTCAAACATTTTCAAGAATTCTTCACTGAGGATGATTTCCGATGACATAGAAGCGGCAGTCACCCACCTAACTCAAGTTATCACAACCGCTGCTCTGGCCAGCAGAATACACCAACCCAAATATAAGCAACATAACCTCCCAGATGACCTCCGGCATCTCATTCGTGACAAAAATAGGGCTAGAAGGGCATATATAAGAATACGCACCCTCACCAACAAAATACACTACAACAGACTACACTCCAAAACCAAAAGGTATCTTCATAAACTACTAAACGACAAATGTGAGGCCAAACTGACCGCACTCCCTCCCCAGGACAACTCCATATGGAACACCACCAAAAAACTATTAAACCACAGACATACAATACCACCCTTAAACAAGCTAGATGGCACCATAGCTACGTCCGACCATAACAAGGCCAACCTTCTGGCAGACACACTTCAGGAGCAATTTCAACCCAACACCACCCCCCAAACCCCAACCTTCACAACTTCAATTGAAAATGAAACGCTCAACTTTCTCTACACGCCAAGCAGAGAAAAAAGACGACCCCATTACACATGCGGAAGTCTGGAAAGTTATCAAGAAACTATCCAACCACAAAGCAGCAGGCATTGACGAGATACCCAACCTAGTTCTAAAACACTTAAACCACCAAACACTACAACACCTAACACACATCCTTTACAATATACTACTATTCCAGTACTTCCCAAATCAATGGAAACTCGCCAGAATTGTATGCCTACCTAAAGCCGGAAAACTAACGAACGACCCCCACAACTACATACCCATAAGCCTCCTAAACACCATGGCAAAGGTACTGGAGAAAATCATTCTCTCCAGAATCACACCACATATCCACCCTCTATTAATACACGAACAATTTGCATTTCGTCCAGAACACTCCACCACTCACCAACTTCTTCGTACCACTGAATTCATCACACACGGCTACACCCATAAACAACACACAGTCGCCATATTCCTCGATATCAAACAGGCCTTTGACAGGGTATGGCACACAGGCCTCATCTACAAACTTTCCAAAACCTCCCTTCCGACACCATACATCAAACTAATACACAACTACCTAACCAACAGAAAATTCATAACATCTGTCTCCAACGCACACTCCAACGAACGACCAATAGAGGCTGGAGTCCCGCAGGGCAGTCTGCTGGGCCCCATACTCTATAACATTTATGTCAACGACATACCCAAAGACCACAACACATTCCTAGCGCTGTTTGTTGACGACACAGCCATACTCACCAAATCAAGGAGACTAGACAACGCCATACACAAACTGCAAAACCACCTGAATACACTCCAGGACTGGTACACCAACTGGAGAATAAACATCAACATCAACAAAACGCAAGCAGTTCACTTCACATGGTCCAGGAAACACTCCCATTCACACCTACAACTACACGGATCAGACATACAATGGACTAACACATACAAATACTTAGGGGAAACCCTCGACAGGAAACTAACATTCCAGCAACATGTGGACACTATCATTACCAAATCCAAAAGACAAATAATAGCCCTATATCCACTCCTTGCACCTCGCCACTCACTATCCAGGAAAAACTCACTTCTCCTCTACAAAACACTAATTCGCCCCGTACTCATCTATGCAATAGCGGCTTGGGGGAATGTAGCACCCAGCCTAATCCACAAAATGCAGAGAGTCCAAAATTGGGCACTTAGACTAGCCCTCAAGGCACACAGAAGAACAAACGTCCACCAACTACACACACTCACTAAAATGCCCTACCTTCTCGACTACGTCTCCACAAATCTCCAAAACTACTATTCAAAAGTCCAAACACACACCAACCCACTCATTAATTCCTTGGGTAGGTACGACATTGACGCCACGGCAACTAACAAACGCAGGCCCAAACACATTCTCTTCATAAAAGAACAGCTCCAAAACCCCCTTTAACGACACACCACACCAATGAACATCTACTATGTTTTTCCTCTGCTCCCACAAAATTAGGCCCGGAAGCAACTTGCTCACTTAACTACACTAATGAACATCTACTATGTTTTTCCTCTGCTCCCACAAATTTAGGCCCGGAAGCAACTTGTTCACTTAAAACAACCTAAACTATCTAAATTCCAAATTAAAAATTCGATCAGATTACACTAATTAAATCAAATACTAAATTCAACAAACATAATACGGAACCCTACCCTACATAAAACGATTTAGGCAATTTTGGCTAACCTAATCGCTAATGCTGTGTCACCATTCTCAACGGTATACCCGAATGTACGCACGATATCTATTCAATTCAAACACGAACCACCCATAGTGCGGACGGTAATGCAGTCGACTATGGAAATTCACACACTTCTAACTCCGCTAGAGGAGCGTTAGACGCACCGTGAACGAACATGAACCCCCTCCACCCAGCTAGTTCCCTCCTCCGGAAAACGCTGGAATGGGGGGTAAACAATGCAACAGAGAGTCGTTCTGACGCTAACTTCTGTTCTTTCTGCACTCCATGATCCTTATTCCTTCCATAGTACATTGACTGTTTAATATTTGTAAACTGAGGAATGCATGTTACAAGTTCATATCCTTTATTTTGCAAATTTTGAAATTCTTCAGAATGAATCTGAGATATAGAAGAACTTGGCTCTTCTCTAGCCCGTTTCATTGCACAAAATATTGCTTGTTTTACATCCAGTTAAGCCTCATCAGGTATGCAATCATGATTTACTATTTTCACGACTTCTTTACCTAAAATAAGTAAGCAAATAAATAATAATTAGTAATTAAACATTAATAATAAAATATGAATACCAAATATTTAATAATAAAAACAGTTAGGTACTTTGGTTGCTAATAAATACAACCATCTACACGCTTCATAACACGTGCAATGAGGCTTTATGTTTATCAATCTGGAAAAAATGAAATTGGATCACAAATAGTAAATATAATGTACTTTAATATATTAGCAACTAAATGAATCAAAGTTGAAACCTAATAGAGAGGTATACATATTAAAATTATTAAAATCTGTTAAGTTCTGTTACATACCTTTAGTAAATAATTTTCCTTTGCACTTCTTCGTTTTCTTCTTCAAACAAATTCATGTGGTAACACCATTTTTACTTACTTACTTAATCTGTTTACCCTCCAGGATTGGTTTCTCCCTCGGACTCAGCGAGGGATCCCACCTCTACCGCCTCAAGGGCAGTGTCCTGGAGCGTGAGACACTGGGTCGGGGATAAAACTGGGGAGGAGGACCAGTTCGTCGTCCAGGCGGCCTCACCTGCTATGCTGGACGGGGGGATGGGAGGATTAGAAGGGACCGATAAGGAACAGGGAAGGAACCGGCCGTGGCCTTAAGTTAGGTACCATCCCGGCATTTGCCTGGAGGTGAAGTGGGAAACCACGGAAAACAACTTCCAGGATGGCCCACCTCTACTCATTTGACCTCCCGAGGCTGAGTGGACTCCGTTCCACTTTTTGAAATTTCGTGGCAGAGCCGGGAATCGAACCCGGTCTCCGGGGGTGGCAGCTAATCACACTGACCACTACACCACAGAAACAACATTTTTACTAATTCTAAACTGTCTGTAACTATAACCATCAGTAAGGCACATGGCTTACCTTTCTCCGTCTCAATAAATTCCGTAATAGCACAACGATTAATGAGCAGAAACAAACAAAAGAACAAAAAACTGAACACAGTGGTAGAGCTAACATTCTGTATGAAAAGTACAGCAGAACTGGATTGGTAAGACGGCTGGAAGAGGAGTGGAAAACCCTGGAATGAGCTGGCACTCTTCCCAAATATTTTGTGTCCGCAATCAGCACAGCACCCTTTCGTCAGACTCCCTTTATGGATCAGTATTTAAGATAACGGGTTAAAACCCGGCAGAGGTAGTCAGGTTTTTGAAGGGCGGAATAATTCGACATTTTATGTCGAAAGATGTTTGTATTTAAGAGATTTCTGGTGGCACATATGGTGTTTGCCCGACAATATTAATTGAAACTCAACCACAGACCGCCCAACAGAAATCGACTGCCATCTGGTAGAATAAAACGGAATGTAGAAATTGACTTGCAGGTAGCCTAAATGGCATTTCATAATGATGATGATGATGATAATAATAATAATAATTTGAAAAGTGGTACGAGGGCTGGAACGTGGTTTTCTCAGCCTTGGGAGGTCAACTGTGTACACGGCGGTTCGATTCACCTCCTCAGCCATCCTCGAAGTGGTTTTCCGTGGTTTCCCACTTCTCCTTTAGGCAAATGGTACCTAACTTAAGGCCACGGCAGCTTCCTTCCTTACTCCTGGTCTAGCCCTTCCAATCTTGCCATCCCACGACAAGACCCATGTTCAGCATAAGAGGTAAGGCAGCCTGGTCGAGGTACTGGTCCTCATTCCCAGATTTATCCCCGACTTAATGTCTCACGATCCAGGGCACTGCCCTTAAGTAAGTAAGTAAGTAAGTAAGTAAGTAAGTAAGTAAGTAAGTAGTTGTAATAATAATAATAATAATAATAATAATAATAATAATAATAATAAATGCCTGCTCACGGTAGCAACACGATTATTATTATTTCTAGTCATATCAAGCGAGTTGGCCGTTTGGTTAGTGTCGCGCAGCTGTGAGCTTTCATTAGGAGATAGTAGGTTCGAACCCCACTGTCACCAGCCCTGAAGACGGTTTTCCGTGGTTTTCCCATTTTCACACCAGGCAAATACTGGGACTGTAACCTAATTTAGGCCATGGCCGCTTCCTTCCCTGTCCCATCGTCGCCAAAGACCTGTCCGTGTCGGTGCGATGTAAAGCAAATTGCTAAAAAAATTGTAGTCAGTTTTATCTCCCTTGGTTATCCCTTGTCCAATCCTGGCGGTATTAAATTTGTTAGGGCGCTTGACTCCAATCTTCTTTTCTAATACCTCTGCCTTCGTGAAGTACAGGCCGTACTGTAACTCGGATGACGCCGCACAATGAGGCGAACCGTTTCCGCCGTTCGACCCGCGCAATGCAAGTACCTTGTAGTTAAGAAATATTCTCAAATGTTGTTTTAGTATAACAGGTGAGATCATTAAGACATGTAATCGTTTGATATCTCGTAACTGAGGTATAGAAATTTGTTAGGAGAAGTGTATTTCGAAATAGTAAAAATTGTCAAATCATAACGATTGTGTTACTCGTCCATGTACCCAACAAATCATAATATTTTTGTGCATTAATAAAAATAGCCAACGGCCGTAGCCGTGTTGAAACACCGGATCCCGTGAGATCTCCGAAGTTAAGCAACATTGGGCGTGGTCAGGGGTTGGATGGGTTGCCACGCGATGTTGGCGGGGGGTAAGGGAATGGAGGAGCGGAAAGGAACTGGCCACCCTACCGCACGTAAACTCCGGCTCAGGAACACCTCTGCGGAGGTTCGAACCTGCCTTCGGGCAGAATAACCCTTACCTTACCTAATAAAAATATGGAAATAACGAACGCACACAGGTAAAAATAATAATAAATACAGTGCAGCTTTCGTGGGTTTCTTTTCTTGGAACTTCTGGCACTATTCTTCAGTGAATTAGGTTGCATTGCTTGCAATACCTAAATATTGTCTACTAGCAGTAGTGTAATTTAAATTGTTTAAAGTGTATGTATAACAATGCCAAAATCATTTAATAGAATATTGGATTTTATACATTGCATTTAGTTCTACATTGTGGACAGGATTTCGCCTTTATTACACGTTTTCAATATTACCTAATTATAAGAAAGAATACAAATGTAGGCTCACTTGGTTACTGATCTTCTGTGTTACTTTTAGGATTGTACTTTATCAACAATAAAACGCGCCTGACATAAATCTTTATCACAAGAAGAAAGTCAAAAGCAGAATTCATCCACAGCTCGGGAAAGCTCGAAAGATATGAGTATATTGGTGTATAGCGCGTATAGTCACTTGTATAGTTGGATGTTCTTCGTGATGCGCACAACTTCTTGTCATTACACAATTTATTTAAATTATTAACATTATATGTTCTCAAAAATGTGCTATACGGCAACGATTCAATTAGCCTAATAAATTCCACGAGAAGCATTACGTTCCTTGAATTTTATTACTCACCACATAAAAATAACATACATATCCTAAACTATTGTTATTGACTTGTTTTACACTGACTGAGCAAATGTCATGGGATAGTGGAGCACTGATGCGTAGGTGTGTTGTCTGCGTACCACACACCCCCTGTGCCAGCGGCAGTTGTATAGGAGACCTTGTGAGCAGTGGCTGTGCATGTGACAGGTGTAACATGGAACGTCGTCGTGAGCTAACACCGTTCGAACGGGGTATGGTGGTCGGTGCCCAACGGATGGGAAGTGGTGCGGGAATTCGGCTTCACACGATCAACCGTGTCCAGGGTGTATCGTGAATGGTTGAATGCGGGTGGCACCGTCCACAACAGAGGAACGACTGGCCGTCCAGCCACCCTCGATGACCGTGACCGGCGACATCTGAGACGGATTGTCAATAGTGACAGACGGGCAACCGTGCAACAAATCACGGCTCAATTGAACACAGGCCGTGATAGACACGTCTCCCAGTGGACAATCCGTAGGAACATGGCTTCTATGGGGTATGGTAGCCAGCGCCGCACACGGGTGCCACTGTTAACCCAACGCCATCGGGCACAACGACGCGCATTTGTCGTCGGTCACCAGGGATGGACACTGGAACAATGGCGTAACGTGATATGGTCGGACGAATCACGATTTCAATTGCTCCATGCCGATGGGAGGCACCGTGTGTGGCGCAGACCACTTGAAGCGATGGATCCCGCCTGCCTCGAAGGTGTGGTCCAGGGCGCTGGTGTCTCTGTTATGGTCTGGGTTGCATTTTCCTGGCGTGGATTGGGCCCCCTAGTTGTTCTGGAAGAGACTTTGAATGGTACGCGGTATGTTGAGCTGCTCGGAGACCATCTCCACTCATTTTTGGCCTTCCGGCGTCCAGACGGTTCTGCGGTGTTTCAAGATGATAACGCGCCGCCACATCGCTCCCACGTCGCCCGGGAATGGTTCCAGGAACATGCAGCGGAGGTCCAACGACTGCCATGGCCACCCAGGAGCTCCGATATGAACTCTATCGAGCATATTGGGATGTCCTGGAACGCAGGCTCTGTGCCATGGATCCTGCACCCACGAACAGACCAGTACTGGCGGCCGCTCTGCAAACGATTTGGTGTCAGCTGCGTCCAGAGGGCTACCAGGGACTTGTCGACTCACTTTCACGGCGTCTCACTGCAGTTCGCAGGGCCAGAGGAGGCCCCACACGCTTTTAGGGTGACTATCCCAGTGTATATGGCGTGGCTTAGGCTAATGAAGCCTGTTGTTATGCCAAATCATTATTTCAGTAAGGTCTGTTTATATAAATCCTGTCCGACTCCATGGATAAATGGTTAGCGTGCTGGCCTTTGGTCACAGGGGTCCCGCGTTCAATTCCCGGCAGGGTCGGGAATTTTAACCATAATTGGTTAATTCCGCTGGCACGGGGGCTAGGTGTATGTGTCGTCTTCATCATCATTTCATACTCATCATGACGCGCAGGTTGCCTATGGGTGTCAAATCAAAAAAGACCTGCATCTGGCGAGCCGAACTTGCCCTCGGACACTCCTGGCACTAAAAGCTATACGCCATTTCATTTAATGTAAATCCTGATTTGATAAATTTAGAGAACAAGCATGCAATATACTGCACACTTTGCACTTCGGGATATAGGTGCAATACTTAAACATAAAGGTATGTTTTTCAACAATCACATTTATAAAAATAATGCTCTCAATAACTATGTATTACTTTCACAATTACAACTCATAACATTCATTTAGACCGCCCTAATCGATCAGCTGTTGGGCTTGGCGTGCTTCCTACAGTACGGCCTGTACATCACGAAGGCAGTGCTAATACGGGTTTTTTTGCATGTAGTATAATTTGTTTAATGAACTTCTGTTGTGAGGGATACCGAAGTATCAGAATTTCGTCTAGTAGGAGTTCCCTAATGTGCTAGAAGTGGACACACACTAGTTATATTCAAAAACATCCGCAACTGTCACTGACGTCAGCCGCGATCGAACCCAATATCCCGAGAATAGAAGGACGACGACGAACCGACCGCACCATTCATGTCGGTGATGTCAGTCAAGAGGGAATATATACCTTTTTGTATTATGAACCATGAACCCCCTGTGGGTTTGGGGGTAAAAGAACATTCATAGACCTAGCTCGATAGCTGCAGTCGCTTAAGTGCGGCCAGTATCCAGTATTCGGGAGATAGTGGGTTCGAACCCTACCGTCGGCAGCCCTGAAGGCGGTTTTCCGTGGTTTCCCATTTTCATACCAGGCAAATGCCGGGGCTGTACCTTAATTAAAATTACGGCCGCTTCCTTTCCACTCCTAGCCGTTTCCTGTCCCATCGTCGCCATAAGACCTATCTGTGTCGGTGCGACGTAAAGCAACTTGTAAAAAAAAAAAAAAAAAAAAAGAACGTTCATGGTATCCTGGCTGTCGTAAGAGGCGACTAAAAGGGAGACCAGGGTCTATCAACTAGGGAGTGTCGGTTGGCGATCACGTTTCCCCTAGCTAAATGTGGCATTGCTTCTACTTACTTATGTCAGGCTCCTCAGTTTTATCTATCTTATCCAGCATTCCTCGGTCAACTCTTGTTGTCTTCCGAGGTTTGAGAGGTCTAGGGAGTCTTTAATTTTCACGCCACCGAGCTCGATAGCTGCAGTCGCTTAAGTGCGGCCAGTATCCAGTAATCGGGAGATCGTGGATTCGAGCCCCACTGTCGGCAGCCCTGAAGATGGTTTTCCGTGGTTTCCCATTTTCACACCAGGCAAATGCCGGGGCTGTACCTTAATTAAGGCCACGGCCGCTTCCTTCCACTTCCTAGGCCTTTCCTATCCCATCGTCGCCACAAGACGTATCTCTGTCGGCGCGACGTAAAACAAATAGAGGAAAAAAAATAATTTCACGCCCTTAACGGCGGAAACCTTCATTCTTCGAAGAGTTGGACCTCTTCCCTTTATCTTCTGATCAGTGTTAATAGGATGGTTTCCCAGTTATACTCCCTCTTGAAACAATAATCACCACCACCCATTTGCATGTTAGCTAAGTGGCTGTGTCTCTGGATTCTCTCCAAGGGGGCCATAGTTCGAATCCCGGCAATAAATGTTCATTCTATCCTCGTCCCGAGGTAGTGCAGTTCTCTTCAGGCACACCTTCAATGGAGGAGAGCTGCATGTGCATTTTTAACCACATACCAGCCTTTTTGCCAATCTTATTCTGGCAGTACCGGGAATCTACCTCGGGTTCCCGAGGGCGTTAGCCAATAACGCTAACCGTTACATTACAGAGGTAATGAAATAATCATCTTGGCAATGAAGTTATCCTGTGGTTCAAATTCCACGTAGAACTAGAGATCCCGCAGCTATGATTACGATATCAACTATTATAAATACGAATGTCAGCTGAACAACATTTCCGTCCATGGACTCATGATCGGTGCTTGGGACACAATCCATAAATTTCTAGTACAACTGTGGGATTCTTTTGGACTCAAACGGACACGACTTCACGAAATCGCTATTGCTGAAATATGAGGTTCTCTAACCATACTCTGCAATCACTTGTATTGCATTTTATGAACTTAACATCATACTGTATTTCCTGATCTATTTCAGAATCTTTTGTTTGCTTGATTTAAAACAATAATTACTACCATAACCGCAGCCTCAGATTACATATACGGAGAAAGCACAGGCCCATTTTTGATGAGTCCTAGAGTTTACATTGTACTATGTCTGGTATGGGCTAGAACAAATTTGTTGCTTTCATTGCTCTGTCTGTTTGTCTATTCCTTACATAGCTAGTCCCTGTTATAAATGTATTGATCACAATGAAATTAAGTGTTGCTCATAGGGTCGGTTAGTGCATGCATTTCAGTATGCTTGGGAGACTGATATGTAATAGTACTCTGGCTTAGTGAGAAAAGCAACGTGAAAATATTTCACTCCACATTTCCCTTGCACGACTCCCAGTGACGCCTAGGTTGTTAATGACATCTGATGGTTTAGCTTGTTGTAGATCCAACCATCTTTCGGGTTGAGGAATCAACATACACATACAAGAATTCATACCTCGTATCTACATATTTTAGGAAATACTGCTTTATTCTTGCGTTGGGGTTATACGAATCCTCCGAATCGTTCTGTAGAGACTCCGTAACAAAATATCATACGGAACTGCTTAAAATGAACCTGCACTGCCTTTTCGTATCTCATGACTGTGACACTTCGACTTGTCTACAGATACCTCGTAAGTGCAAACTGAAAGTCATAAAATAACATAATTCGTTCTATTAATCAGTATGATTATCAAATTGAATTAAAAATTTGTTACTGGCACATATCTTTTTTTAAAATTTTGAACCATTAGGTTACTTTTTCCCTTCTCCTGTAAATCAGGTCTGTTGAATGCAAAGTCTCCATTTTAAAACTACGATTAATGAGTTGTTAAACGGGTCAAAGTTCCGTTCCCATACATCGTAGAAGTGTTTTTTAAAAATGTTTCCGACTTTATTTCTAGGTGGATGCTAGATTAGTACCTTAGCCTACCTCAGTACAAATATGCACACTAACAGACACCACATGCACACGAAATATAAACCATAAAGTACAGGAAGCCTGTGGTCAATGTGTTAACACGCGTACGCGGAACAACAACAACAACAACAACAACACCACCACCACCACCACCACCACCACCACCACCACCACCACCACCACCACCACCACCACCACCACCACCACCACCACCACTCTTGGCTATTCCACAATTCATTTACCGTCGTTTTACCGTACCCAGCACAACTCCGGGCGAATGCCAGGAAGACACCTAACACATTGGTTCCGATAACTTCTATTAAGGTTTTGCTGGCAAAGAATAAGTACAAATACCCATATTAGTACTGGCTATCAGACAAGCATCACTCACATGAATTACGCATGGCTGCATCTGCCTCGATGGATCAGACATAGTGTTTCAGACTCAAGATCTAAAGTTCGCGGGTTCGATTCTAGCTGAGCTCGTCGTCTTTAAAGAAGGATTACAATGTTACACTCCACTTCATTATTATCGGTAAGTCAAAACCTCTAGTGGTGCACTCAGTGACGATTAATTAAATAATCAATTAATTAATTAATTAATTAATTAATTATTCAATCTCTGACATAGTTCCGTTTTTATTAGTAGATGGCAACGCAATCAGAACGAAGGTAATCAGGAAACCTAAGTGACTCCACTTCTAGAAGTAGTAGCACCGAGCTCGATAGCTGCAGTCGCTTAAGTGCGGCAAGTATCCAGTAATCGGGAGATAGTGGGTTCGAGCCCCACTGTCGACAGCCCTGAAGATGGTTTTGCGTGGTTTCCCATTTTCACACTAGGCAAATGCCGAGGCTGTGCATTAATTAAGGCCACGGCCTCTTCCTTCCAATTCCTAGGCCTTTCCTATCCCATCGTCGCCGTAAGACATATCTGCGACGTAAAGCAAAAAAAAAAAAAAAAAAAAAAAAGAAAGAAAGAAAAGAAGTAATAGCAACTCAAATGCTGAGGCCATGCAGTTATTTTTAAAAATTATTATTATTATTATTAGCCTTTTCTCTTTTGCTGGGGGTCACCACCTTGTACATGTTTAGTCTAGGTTTTACGGTCGGATGCCCTTTCTGACGCCTCTCCCTGTGAGTAGAATACATCCGCAGTACCCCTTGTGTCTTGAGAGACTATAGTAAAGGGAAGCCCAAGGGGCTCTCAACTCGGGAGCGTGGGTTGGCGACCATGAGTCTCCCATTGCTTCTACGAGTATGTAGGCCTACATGTACCACGTTCCTCACTTTCATATTTCCTATCCGACCTCTCTTGATCAACTCATTCCTTTTCAACCATGAAGAAATTAAATTTGCGTCGTACAAGGTCTGTTTAATTTTCACGCCTTTGTGGTCCTTCTTTTCCTTTGGCCGATACTTTCATTCTTCGAAGGGTTTGTCGTCTTCCATTTTTCTTCTGATTAGTGTTAAGAGAGGATGGTTGCCGAGTTATACAACCACCACCGCCACCACCACCAGGCCGCCGCCGCCGCCACCACCACCACCGCCACCAGCAAGAGCAGCAGCAGCAGCACCGCCACCACCACCATCACCACCAGTGGGACTACAGCTAGATTAATCTCGGGGCACAGTGGTAACTACTTACCTACTAACGCGTCTGAGTTCCAGGGATAATAATCATCATTGTAGTATCCAGGGAGTTGGCCATACGGTTAGGGGCGTGAGCTTGCATTCGGGAGATAGTGGTTTCGAACACCACTGTCGGCAGCCTTGAAGATGGTTTTCCGTGGTTTCCCATTTTCACGCCAGGAAAATGCTGGGGCTGTACCTTAATTAAGACCACGGCTGCTTCCTTCTCTCTCCTAGCCATTTCCTATCTTATTGTCGCCATGAAATCTATTGCGACAGCAAATTGTAAAATTAAAATAAAATAAAACGTATAAGCTTAGTGTCGTTCACATTGGTTGAATTAATGGAAGTTCTTGACAACGATATTAAATGGCTCGACATTCTGGCGGATGATTAAAAAGCTCAAGAAGAAGAAGGAGAAGAAGAAGAAGAAGAAGCGACATCGATATGGACTAAGGACTAGTTCCATGACTTATCTCGTAACTCGGTAGTTGTTATTTATATAGTAAGTAATATTCGTTTCAGGAAGAATTATAATATGTCAGTGATCATTGATTGAATGTGCTACAAGGGCGAGTGGAGCAATACAGTGCCTCGATCACAAAACTGAATTTTGAGTGAGAATTTTTGTACAGTTATTAAGAAAAGTGGCAACTTTAGTTTCCAGAGAAGTTCCTACAGCGATAAAATATGAAGATGCGTTTGAATTTGAACGCAATATTCAAAATGAATAAGACTTTAAAATAGTGGTCCACTTAGACGTCAATATACGTTACATTATCTTTAAAACACCACGTCCAGGCAAATGCTGGGGCTGTACCTTAATTAAGGCCACGGTCGCTTCTTTCCCATTCCTAGGCCTTCCCTGTCCCAATGTCGCCGTAAGACCTATCTGTGTCGGTGCGACGTAAAAAACAAAATAGAAAAAAACACCACGTAAGCAAATTTCTTACTTATTTACGTGCTTGTCTTGTTAACTTCCGTAAGAAAGAAAAATATTTCAGATGTATGTGGTGTACAAACACTAGGACTAGTTTTTGTTTGAGAAGAATGTGGGCTGTATTTAATAAAATATAGTTCATTTAGATTGGTCACTGTGAAGCGAGACAGACGATACTTGATATTTCTCCGTGTGCCCGCGTCTCAACAATGTAATCAACACTCGGCGGCTAGCTCCACTGTTGTCTTTCGGGTGCGTTTGAATATTCCGTGCTCTAGTCTAGCTGCAGTCTTCTCCAGTAGCTTTGCCGGCAGTGCTAGGCGGTACGTCAAGAAGATAGGTTACACCGGGTAGTCTCGATACGTTTTGGTTCAGTACGATCGCAGTGATGACTACGAAAAGACGTTCGACCAAAGGACTGAAGAACAAGCAGAGCGAGAGAAGTTTAGCACCACTTATCAAACCAGGTTAGTTAATGATTTTTAAGCACCAAACCTTAAGTTAAAATAAAAATAAATTATGTGGTCTGCAAGTTACCGTAATTTTTGAGCGATCCTCGAATAACGCCATTTGTAGTCTTTGTATTATTTTAGGACCATTTATTTAGGACAATATCCGCAATTCCATACATTTATAGATAAATGATCTGTGTTAAAATATGTGCTTCCACATCAGTGACTTCTTTTGCAAGTTTCAATTGCGATTTTGGCAGGTTGGTTAAAAATTACGGGTCCAAATTGCCAGGTTGTAAGCCCTCTACTCTAACCTCAAAATACAAACGAATTTACTATGATTAGTAACGCAATACACAATCATAAAAGGTACCATTTTTTATTAAAATCTCCTACAGCCCGAATACCAGGCCTTCTTTTAGGTTATTACTGTTTAAATTTCTCTGGAGATTTCGTGGTTTACAGTTTTTCTTCAGACCTCCAAGTTATGAATTGCTGTTTTAATGGAACTGTATGAACACAAATGCATGAATACACGCCTTAAATAAGGCATGAATAGTGAATAAGCCAGTTTAGGATACCCTATTGCTATTTTATACATTTAGAACTTTTGGAAACGTTTTGAAGTTCTATATTTGGAACGTTTGAATTTTTCAAGTGTAACATCTGATTCGAAAATCACAGTCTTGCTTTTAATACCTTAATTCGAAAGGAAATTTGGCATAAATTAGACATCTGATCTTCTAGTTTTCTATGACCTTAATTACGTATATAAAATATATAATCATATACTCAGTCGTTTTCCTTGCTCTATGGTAGTGGAATTGTGTTTATTTATACTCGGTGAACTATGGCGATATCTGTGATTTGAACAGCAGTTTGAACTACATACATCTGGTACGCACATCTATAAATTAAATTAACGTATATTTGATGTTAAATGCACAATTGATTGTAAGTTATATATGTCTAGAATTTCGAAACTTATTTCATGTGCACAATCAAGCTATGGGAGTCTCGACTGACGATTGAGCTTTACGAATTAGAAATTAGATTAGAATTTTCAATACATTTTGACCTCTCTTAAATATGTGTGCTTCATAAAATGTATGATTTATTGCTTGTAAATCAGTACAATATTTCTGTATGGAATAAACTGCTGCTTGACTTTCCATAGAAAATACTGTAGCTGTTAATGGGGTACCTTTTAGGTTAATTCGCCTACAAGAGTAAAATATTTAAGCTGAAATATTTTGTCATTTGTGTAGTTATTTTATTATATATCAGAAGTATAACGAAATGTGTAATGAGCCTATTTATTAATATAAACGAAGTTTCGCTGTTATATACGACTAGAATTACCATCATAGGGATCATAGGAAAAATTCCAAACCATATTTGTAATGAAAGTGCTAGAAATATAACTTTTCTTTTTAACTGCTATATTCATGACAACTAAGACAGACTCGATATTTAAGGTTAGATGTTAGTTGTAACATCTCTGAATACGAAGATTGTTCAAAAACTAGGGTACACGATTTCATTTTCGAATGAGTCGAAAGGAACTTTTTTCAGGAATGAAGGATAACACACATTTTTTCCAATAGGCCTTGGCTGATTAATTTAGAGAAGGCTTTTTTTCTACCGAGAATTCCTAATTTTAGAATCCGGTTAGTGTTGTCAATTTACAGGGCACAAAACTTTGGAATAACATTGCTCTTGTGTCTCGAAATTTCTAACCTATACGTTCTTGAACATAATGAAACAAAATGCAAGTATTCATTTGAAGTGCGGGAGATGACATCTTTGATACCAAATGAATAGGCTCTGTGAATAGCAAGGCTTCCCGTATAGCAGCTTTTGAGACACTTCATCGGAACTACAGACTGTTCTGATATACCATTTGTTTTCTTAATATCGTGTCGTAATACAATTCTTTTATGATACTCAGTTTCTTTGATTGCTTTATGAACAAGAGGATGCTCAAAGCTTTGCAAGTTGGAACTTTGTAGTTGGTTAAGCTCTATATTTTACCTGTAGGTGCTGTCAATAGGTTCCTATTTAAGTCCGGCATTGCTTCCGCTCACCTTTGCCAGACTTTTCGCATTAATTTTCCATACCTGCCACGTATTCCGGGTTTTCCGTAAAATGTACGGATTTTGAGTGTGTTTTACGGTTGTACTGATGAACAACGTTATTGTACGTATTTTGAATATCTGCGCTTGGTTTCACTCCTGCGGTCAAATCGGATTTGTTTGACTTTCGATAGTAGCTGGTAATACGAGATGCAGTGTTCGAAATTCGACCGGTAAATGTATCGATAATCACATTATCGATTATCAACGTGCTTTTGTCACCTGTTCGACCTCAACTGCTACTTCATTCAATCAGATGTTCCCAAACAAGTAGCGGGCTGCGATTTTAAAGAAAAGAAATCCGTGAAAAGTAGCAGGCTGTGAATTTATATAAAACAACTTTAGTAACTGCGTCGTGCTTCGTAGCAGCTGAAAGGCTTTGTTTCTGTGCGTGTGTAACATTGGCGGTAGTTCTGAAACTCGTGGATTGTGTGACGAATTTCTAAGCGATTTATTAATGTACGTAATGAGTTCAACTAAGAAACGATATTATCAGTCTTTTCGTGAGGCATATTCTGCTTAATTTCCTTGTTTTATACGATCACGGAAAGTGTTCCCAGTGTAAAGTGAAAACAGATGAGCACTCATCAAGATGTAACTTCGTGTATTTAATTTCAGGGTTGATCATAACATATACAGTAAAACCTCGATGCATCGTTTTTCAGGGGATAGGGGGAAAATGACGACGGATGTGGGAAAACTATAAATGCGGGCAACATAAAAATAGGGGGAAATCAAAATAATAAAATACGGGTACTGTATTGGGACATTTTTCGTCATGTAAATATATTATTATTATTATTATTATTATTATTATTATTATTATTATTATTATTATTATAAGAACAACAATAATGGCGCGTGGACTCCGGAGCCGGGTGCATGTCTTTCGAGCTGTCGTGTGATAGGCGATATTCAAATGCGGCCCTACCTAAGATGAATTCTAATGTTTAATTGCGCAAAGAGACAGTCCCGAACCGTTGGAATTAACCAAGGAAAGTTAAAATCCTCGACCCAATCGAGACCCCTTGAACCAAAGGCCAACACGTGCTAACCATTTAGCTCATACTATACATACCAAACCAAACCAAACCAAACCAAACCAAACCAAACCCCATGGCACTACAGCCCTTGAAGGGCTCAGCCCGAAGGCCTGCAGATTACGAGGTGTCGTGTGGTCAGCACGACGGATCCTCTCGGCCGTTATTCTTGGCTTTCTAAACCGGAGCCGCTATCTCACCGTTAGATAGCTCCACAATTCTAAGCACGTAGGTTGAATGGACCTCGAAACAGCCCTCAGGTTCAGGTAAAAATCCCTGACCTGGCCGGGAATCGAACCCGGGACCTCCGGGTAAGAGGCAGGCACGCTACCCCTACATCACGGGGCCGGTTCATACTGTACATAACGGTATCAAAATATTGCAACCATGATATAGGCCTACGATGTGAAAATAAAAAAAAGTGACTTTTACGCCGTTTCGTTTAACTTTTCTTTACACATTTCGTAATAATTGAAAACCTTCAAGTTCAGTTCTCTTATTGCAAATTAAATATATACGTGGATATTACGGCGATAACCTGTATTTAGGAAAAGATTCCCTAGATTCTTTGCGAACGATAGGTTAGATACCCAACACGGCGCGGCTCCCGCAGCTCAGCTCAGACGATGTCGCAGCGCGTCTCGAATGATGTCACAGAGGCTTGAGCGAAGCTGCCGACTTAGGAACTAGTTACAAGACTAAACTATGAGAAAAGCTTATTGGTCTGGCTTGGTTAGGTCCGACTTGTAACAAGATTATTGGGCTGAGGGCAACAAAGCGGTCAACAGGTCTCTAGCATCCCACACGCTCCACAAGGTGACGCGATTAATCACCCTGTGAGTAATTAAAACGAATCTGGCGCACTGCGCGATTTTAGCTTTTTTTCAACAAAGTTGGCAGCCCCAGCCAGCCTATAATAACACAAAATGGTGGCAAGTTTGAGTTTTACGCTGTCTACGTTTTAATTCTTGTAAATAAGAATATTTCTAGGGGTCGGTTAGTGGGTCGAGAAGAAGCGTTGGCACCACGAAGCTCATAGTGTGGTTGCGCGTGAATAACCTGCGCACAGCACTCCAGCCTACAAGATCCTTGTTCAAGACCACCAACTCCGAATCGCTCGTACATTCTCGCAACAGGTTGCCGCTATTATATGCTAAGAGTATTGAGCAGTCCCTCTAAATTCAAAGAAATGTTGCGTATATTTTTCTTACGTACGATCGACCAATGCGGGGAAAATTGTGACCGAGGACAAATATTTTTTCGACGATCGATGCGGTAAAGCGATAGTTCGAGAAACGATGGATGCGGGGAAATTTAACATTGGTTTATATGGAACATTTTTTGGACCGAATAAATTCAACGATGAATACGGGGAAACGACAGTTCCGGGAACGATGAATCGAGGTTCTATTGTATTTGACTTGTATTAGCATTGTTTATAATCAACCCCCCCCCCCCCCACTATGCCGACCTTTTTCATTATGTCTCAAGACTGTTACGCAGGCGCGTGTTGTTAAAAACTTTCCGCTTAAGGATCTTCCGGATTTCTCTTTTCGAAAGTTGGCAAGTATGATTTCCCCTTCTGACCTCTCTGGTCAACTCTTTTCTCTTCCAACGCCGACGTTATTATATTTGCGAGGTCTACGGTACCTTTCATTTTTACGCCTCTAATAACGCTACCACCGGGCGAGTTGACCGTACGGTTCGAGTCGCGCAGCTGTGAGCTTGCATCCGGGAGATAGTGGGTCCGAATCCCACTGTCGACAGCCCTGAAGATGGTTTTCTGTGGTTTCCCATTTTCACACCAGGCAAATGCTGGGGCTGTACCTTAATTAAGGCCACGGCCGCTTCCTTCCCACTCTTAGGCCTTCCTTATCCCATAAGACCTATCTATGTCGGTGCGACGTAAAGCAAGTAGCAAAAAGAAAAAAAAAAACTACTATTGCATTTCTCCTTCAGTAATGACCATCATCACCTTATGATATATTTATTTGCATTATTATTTTATTTTTTCACCTGAAATCTTAATCTTGTGCATAAGTATGTTTTGCTGCACTTTATGATAAGATTTGTTTCTATTTGGTGTAATACATTGACAGTTGTTAAATAATTAATACATTCCACTAATGGGAAAAGTATTTTACTTCTTATAAAACCGATCAAATTGATCAGTTCTTGCTTGGGTTTGGGTTTAACACCCAACTTTCCAGTTCTCGTAAGTAAACAATTACTCATGTTAAAAGAAAGAGGAGTTTTCTTCCCATGAATCATAAGAGTGTCTCATTGGAGAGGGGCCATGTTTAAAGAAAAGGCCATCCTAGTCCTCAAATATTCACAGAGTGTTGGGATTGGAAGGCAATAAGAGTTGAACGTATTAGAGTAATGAATGAAGGTTGTTTGTCTATGTTTGTCTACCTCTTAGTCCCTTTCGAGGAATGAAACAAATCTGTAAATCGATATATTACCAGACCCACTTTGGGAATCCTTATCGTCGACTTTTCCTCACCAGCTTTGATCTCCTGGGAAAATAACTACACTAATAGTTCACTACATATGTAGAAATTACGAGAAATGGTTTTATTTGAAACCTTTAATTGTAGTAGAGAATAAGGAACAAATATTAACGTGCTCGTGCCACGTCTACTTAAGATTATCAGCCCCAGTTTATTACTCTTCGAATTGGAAATTCAGTCAATCTTGATTACAGACTATAATATAATCATACATCATAATAGTATGTTGAACGAGAACGGCCAAATTTACAATAGAATAATTTGCAGAGTAAAACATGTAGAAAATGTTTGAATTGAGGTAACCGTCACATAAGATATATGTAGAGGCCTACCAGGTGCAAATTAATAATATTCTCAGTTTGTCCGTTTGTTTGCCTTATCTGCGTTTGGAACGCTTTTCTTACTTGCTCCCTGCAAAACGGAATTCAAAAACCAAACCAAACTGTATAGCGTTACAGCCCCGAAGAGCCTTGGCCTACCAAGCGGCCACTGCTGATTACGTGTGTCGTGTAGTCGACACTGCGAATCCTCTCGATCGTTATTCGTGACTCTCTAGACTGGGCCCGCTATCTCACCGTCAGATAGCTCCTCAATTGTAATCATGTAGGCTGAGCGAACCACAAACCAGCCCTCAGATTCAGGTACAAATCCCTGATCTGGCCGGGAATCGAACCTGGAGCCTCCGGATACGAGACAGGCATGCTACAGCTACTACAGAGGGCCGGTGCAAATAGGAATCACGTAAAAAATAACGCCAGGAAACTAATAAAGTCTCCGTGTACCCTTACAAGCACGCAAAGTTGGCAGTTCTGAGTTTTGAACAGGGAGTAAAGAATACTGGGAGCTGCCCGCTGCACTACTCACTGTGGCTATCGCCTGAAGCCAATGGCCACGCCCCCCATGGTTAGCAAAACATGGCAGTTCTTACGTTGTGGATATATGCACAGATATTTTCTCGGGAGTAGGGAAACTTCTAATCGCACAATTATGTATCATTTTCAAAATAACACGGCCATTAATTGTAACAAAATTCGCTGGCCAACAGACCTATTAATGATTTAATAATAAGCTTTGGAGGCATTTCCCACGACTCGCCGGCTTAAATCCACTCTCTCGCTACTTGACTATCGGTACTACAAATTGCGTATCTTGAAATTAGGAGATGTAAATCTTCGCCAGATATCGGTAAAGACAAGGAGTAGGCTATTAACAATGGCATACCGCAATCTGAATATTTGGGGGGAATGTGCAATAAATCACAAAACTGGGCTTAACAACATTGTTTACTTTACATTTTATAGTGGTGTTGGTGGTGGTGATTATTGTTCTACTAGGAAGTAGAACAATAAAGTAAACCGTTCTCTATTAACACTGATCAGAGAGAAAAATAGAAGGGGTCCAACACTTCGAAAAAAGAAGGTATTTGCCAAAGAAAGACAAGGGCCATGAAGGGTGTGAAAACGAGGCTCCCTAGGCCTTCACACGTAATATCGTCAAGGTCAGGAAAGAACAAGTGTTGACCAAGGGAGGTTGGATAAGATAGGTGAAATTGAGGAGCCTGACACAAGTGAAAGCAATACAGGACTCAGCTAAGGGGCCGGTGATCGCCAACCCAAACTCCCACGTTAAGGGACTGTTGGGCCCCTTTTAGTCGCCTTTTACACCAAGCAGGAGATACCGTGGTTTTTCTACCGCCACCACCCATAACGGGATACATATTTCAGAGATGGTAAATAAGTGTAACCTAACAATTCTTACGAAATGTGGACGGTACTTCCGGGAATCCGAAATACTTGCACAATAACAATGGAGGTAATATAATATACAGTACTACACAAGAATCTTAGCTGCGAAATGTTATTCCAGGAATATTTTTGGTTTTCTGATTCGTGCAACCGTACGCAAAACACGATGTTATAATAGCTACAACACCAACTTAATATTGGTTAGTGTGTCGTACAGTGTTCACATCTGAAAATTCCCGCAATTATAATTTGCGTTCACCGTGTTCACTTCAGTGATGGGTTTGACTGTCAAAAAACAGCATGCGTTCTCGCGCCTGTATCCTATACGACCACGCCCCCTATATAAAGCACTGCCATTGGACTTCACTCTCACAGCTCCAAGGCATCTCCCTGTATTCTTGACTCCCTGGTTTTGAAGTAAGATCGAGCCCATCCGTTTGTCTTCCTTCAGTTCTTCCATCGCTCAAGTTTAAAACCTACCGAGCTCGATAGCTGCAGTCAGTACGGCCAGTATCCAGTATTCGGGAGATAGTGGGTTCGAACCCCACTGTCTGCAGACCTGAAGATGGTTTTCCGTCGTTTCCCATTTTCACAGCAAGCAAATGCTGGGGCTCTAGCTTAATTGAGGCCACGACTGCTTCCTACTCCTAGCTCTTTCTTATCCCATCGTCGCCATAAGACCTATCAGTGTCGGTGCGACGTAAAGCAACTTGTAAGGAAAAATAGTTTCAAACCGCGTTTAAATTTTTAGTTCTTTGAATACGAGCGTGTGAACTCTCACAAGTATTTATCCTAGTCATCTCTTTAAATAAAATACATGTTTGAAATCCTCTTTTTCCAAAATCTCTGTCTCTTTCTTAATAGTGATTACAGTACGCTCATCAGCTCCCATTTTCTTAACGGTAATGTTGATGGGATGTAAGTTTTTATGTGGGATAAGTTATCTATCTCACTGCCGTTATTTTGGATATCACATGAGGTCATGCAGGCGTATGCGACATCTAGAGCAATTCATTCTTCAAATCGTGAGATGAAATAAAGCTATTCATCTGCAATGGAGGCCGTTAGATACATTTGTGTTTTTAAATTTATGCTAAGTACACATTTTGTAGAAAACTATTTTCAAATAGGTCTTTCTGTAAAGATTTAAAAATCTCGTACATTGGAACATATTTTTTAATGTTTATTGTTGTTAGAGCTTCTGTTTGTGATACTGCATGCAAAAAGTCGTTAATGAAAAATAATCGTGATATCGATTAGTCGGGATGAAGGCTCAAAGAATGACGTAGAATTGTACTTAGAACTGACTTACGTTCTAACGAGGGAGTGTTTCTATTTGAAAGATCTTCGTCACCAGTTACCACTGCCATCCACGGAGGCGCATCCTCTCGATCGTTATTCGTGACTATTTATACCGGGCCCGCTGTCTCACTGTTAGATAGCTCCACAATTGTAATCACATAGATTTAATAGACTACGAACCAGCCCTCAGATCCAGGTAAAAATTCCTGACCTGGCCGGAAATCGAACCCGGGGTCTCCTGGTAAGAGACAGGCATGCAGGCGTATGAATCACTGATACAAGAACTTTAGAAAGAAAGAAATAAATATGGCCAGAGTTCTACTCAATGGATGCTGATCGTGGATCCAGGCAAACAACGGCTTACGACATCTAGACACACGTTCCCGCCTTCAATAACCGCGTATCCACAACGGAGAAGTTCCACGAGCCAATATAAAACTGCGTGCAAACTGTGCCTGAAACACTGTGAACGTTATCGTGTACTATGCTGAGCCAAAAGGAAATTATCATTAAAGAAAGTTGTATGATACTCAATAACTATGCACATTGTGCGCAATTCCCGCTATTATTAATTGTACTTAGGAAATTGTTAAAGTTGCCGGTATGCATAAAGCAAATATGACGTCAGGGGTGAAAGGTAGGGAAGAGTTAGATAGAAATAATTGAAGGTTGGTACTGTGATTTCAGATCTGAGATATCACGATTCTGAAACGGTGTTAATAAAATCTAAATTTCTGGACTATTTAGTGGGGAATCGAACCCATTTTCTTCTGAAGCGTCTTTTACTACCTCAGCCAGGCACCTCCCAGAACAATCTTACCACCGCGCAATGTTTCTATTTGACAGCAAGATTCTATTTTATTTGCAAAGCCTTCACCGAAAAACCTTCAACTACCGTAGGGTTACTGTGGTGACTTTTAGGAGACTAGATGGACTCGAAACATTGAAGTGATTTTGAGGTTATTTTATTTCAGTTCTAGCATAATGCTGAGAGGATAGTTTTCTCTAGGACGCGACGACTTCCTTTTCAGTAATAGCCCCAATTAATTAAAAATATTTGCAACAGTATGGACATAATAAAATATGATTATGAAGGAGATATTATCCGACTAATTCACACGATGCCCTAACCCCAAATTGGAACGTTAAATGAAGATGCCCTCCTCTCGTTGGTTTTTCATATGTACTGATTTGTATTTTATGTTGAGTTCATGTCCCGTAGATGTCCCAAGTTGTGTTTAGAAATATTCTAAGCTTGCAGAAAGGTATTCTTTAAAATATTTGCATACAAGGTAAAGTAGTTTCACATTTTAGGTATCAATTTCTATACAGCTGTTGTGTGATATTGCTAGTAACTTTGGTAGGCCTATGTTAGTTTTAGTTCACATAGTATGAAAATCCTTTCCTTTATTATGTGCACAGTCGTATGGCAATAACTGAGTAATTAATGCCAACAAGGGTTCTTAAATTTCTCTATGCATCATAATCACCAGATCTGGAATGTCCGAGTGTGTTTAAAATGCATTAATTAAGTAAGCTTAAATGACAATAAATGAAGATTCTGTTGTAACATATTATTTAAATTAAAAGTAAGCAAAATTGTAATTTTACTTGACTGTTGTAATCGTGGTCACAGCTTCAGCTTCTCCCAGTTCCACGTGAATCCGAACTACACGAACGTGTATTTTCGTTTCTCACACGCACTGGCTGAGATTCGAACCGCAGCCGCTTTGATGAGAAGCCGGTAATGATTTCACTCGGTTTGTATTTCACTTACTGACATAGAAACAACTTATACTTTTAGAAACGTAGGCTATACCCAAGAAATTATTTCTCATGACTATTTTTTAATTTAATTTCGTGTGGCTATTTCTAGCCGGGTGCAGCCCTTGTAAGGCAGACCCTCCGATGAGGGTGGGCGGCATCTGCCATGTGTAGGTAACTGCGTGTTTTTATGGTGGAGGATAGTGTTATGTGTGGTGTGTGAGTTGCAGAGATGTTGGGGACAGCACAAACACCCAGCCCACGAGCCATTGGAATTAACCAATGAAGGTCAAAATCGCCGACCCGGCCAGGAATCGAGCCAGGACCCTCTGAACCGAAGGCCAGTACGCTGACCATTCAGCCAACGAGTCGGACCTCATGAATATAAGAACTGCACATGGTACATTTTTTTACTTTCACTTGCTATTAGGTTATGTCATAATAAGTTACTTTAAAGATGAAGTGATTCACTTTCATCTATCCTATCTGGCCTCCCTTGATTAACTCTTGTTCTTTACTGACCCCGACGGTATTACGTCAGCGAGGTCTAGGGAGTCGTTCATTTTCGTGGCCCTACCGTTTCTTTTGCCAACACCTTCATTCTTCGAAGTGTCGGATCTTCCTTTTTCCCTTCTGATTAATGTTAATAAAGGATGGTTGCCTGTTTGTATTTTTCTCTTAAAACAGTATCACCACCATCACTCTATTGCATCACGCATTGCCTTCAGGAATTCAGTAAAGTGTCCTTGATTGGATCCCAGGGAGCACTCTTGGACGATATGATAGATTGTTTGTCTGTCATACCCGCAGTCACACTCTGTGAAGAATGCACCTTACCCCAACAGAAGAGCATGTCAGCGCATATATCATGATCAAAGCTTACGAGGCAAATCATAACCAGGCGGTTTCCCCAGAATACATTTGAGTGTTCTGCACTCATTAGGTGCATTGGTCTTCCACGTTTTCTTACATTTTTAGATAGAAGCGAGAAACATTACATTAAAAAGATAATAAGACATGAAAAAGCAAAGTCATCTCCGTACAGGCCATGAAGGATCTTGGAGGGGTGGAAGGTAAAGGTTAGCTCTAAGCCCCGCCGTCTATGCTCCCAGGAATTAACGTGCTATTCATTTTTGGTGTAGGCTGAGTGATCCTCCGGGTCATGTGCACCTCCAGAAGTAGCAATCTCGTTTCTTAAATTTTTCGACTTCCTGACGGGGAATCGAACCCATGTCCTTCTGGGTAAACCGAGCACGGGTTTACTGCATCGAGCGATAATGATACATATACCGTATACATAAAATATTTTGAAAAATACAGGAAAAAGAAAAGAAAAAAGGAAAATTCCTGAGTCCTATAGATTTGGCTGATACCAGTGGAGGTTGCCGTGACCGGAGCCTTCCACATCCAAGTGAGGTGAGAGTTAAGAAAGCTGCATGGTGTTGCTGTATTTTCTCATGTAGAGGTAACTCTGTCTAAATAAAAACAAAAAAAAGTATGCATTCGGTCACAGTCGTGGCCTAACGTTTAATTAAAAGCCAGGGTTAGATTTTCTGTCTGTTTTAAGGCGAGCTTCAAGTCTGCGCCGGAGTGCAGTTAGCTTCTGGAATACAATTGAACGGAATAATCGCATCACAAAATCCTTAAATGGAATGCTTATTTCCGCCTCCTTTTCCGAACATACTTCACCGTTGTTGAAAACAGTCAAGTAATTAATCCTCTGATGTAGGATGAATGTAGAAAGTTAAATTTTCACTGAAGTTTGTTTGACTCACAAACTTGCTTACTTGCTTAATTCATTTTAAACTTTTGCCCACTTGAAATCTTCTGCAGATGTACATAGCACTTTACATGTTTGAAACTGGGGAAATTATGATGTCAGAGCAAACGTTCATAATAATGAGAACAAGCGAGCATTTTGTACTACAAACAGCCTGTCATTCTGATAAAATACGGCATTCGTTCTGATTCTAGGTAATCTATGATTTTGTCCACAGAGCTGGTTGAGTGCAAGGAGTCAGGACTTACAGTCCGACCTGGTTCTAGTCTGCAAACTTCCAATAGTTCGAGCTCGGCATCTAGTTCACCGTCGAAGACGGTGTCGACGCTCTCGCTCAGCCCCGTATCGGTCCCGGTTTGCAACGTCACGTCTCGCAAACGAGGCTACACTGTTATCGCCACCGGCAACAGCTCAGGTAATAACTGAAACACAATAACTATTACATATCATATTCATTATCGGCATCATCAATCTTGATATGATCTCAATAATCCGGGCTGAGGTAATAATAAACTTATACTACCGTGTGCAGTCATTTTGATTTGTAGACATTTAGGCTGCCTGCTTGTCAGTTTCGTCGTTCCATTCTACTCTGCCAGATGGTAGAGAGATCAAACCTCCGTTGGGCGATCTATAGCTGAGATTCTTGTCGAGTAAACGCCAAATGTGTCACAAGAGATTTTTTTAGATACCGGCATCGTACGGCATGTAGTACAGACTGGATTTCTATCCTCCTTTAAAAAATTCGACCCTCTGCAAGGCAGCCATTAGCGGCCGATTAACCATTTCGAATTTTTCCCTCTCCTCTAGCCCGAGAACGAACTACTCCCCAACCTCTCTGCGACATCAGCCACCACTGAGGAAACTGAAATCTACGATCGCTATGTCTCGCTCATCTACTAAGTCGATGCCAGTCGTGCCCTCTCTTAACTGCGACCATCTCACGATCTTCCCCCGCCCCCCTCCTCAAATATTTCACTACAACAGCATACGATTACTAATACTCACTGTACTCAAACACGCCATCGCCCTGACTGAGAAATGTAACAATAATAACACACAGTAACACCATCCATGAAAAATGCACGTAGTTCATAAACAACGCCCTGGATTTGACCCAGGCACTTCAGTTCATTCGAACTCACTACCCAAAAAAAAATTACAAACGTATAACGTTCTTACCAGGAAAAAAAACCAACAAAAAAAAAACACTTTCCAGATCACGCAAACGGAAGTTCCAACAACAGACTCTCAAACTGAGGCAAATGACATTTCAACTACACACCATCACTAGCAGAACGCTCACAACTACCTCACATGCCGACACTTACAATTGGACAAAACACACACACACACACACACACACACACACACACACACACACACACACACACACACACACACACACACACACACACACACACACACACACATACACACACACACACACACACACACACACAAGGACACTCAGACCCATAAAACAGGCACAGCATAACACAAAACTAAAGGCACCCAGATCTCTAGGGCCCTGAGCACCAAAACCACACAAATCTAGCCTGAGCTGTGTCAGCACTGTCTGGACAGAGCGATATATACAACGATATATATGTACCGGGTCCGGTAAACAACCTTCTCGCCTGGAGGTAAGGCAACTTGGAACAATGGTACAATTATCTTTTCTGCCCGACCTCGTTTGGTTAAATCTTATTCTCCCCCACATCCGATGTGATTAGGCTTACGAAGCGTAGGAGACCAATGATTTTCTTGTCTTTCATAACTTTTATCCGATGGTTCATCATTATTCATTTCTTGCAAAGACGGATGTTCTATTTTTACGGATACTCCTCTGCCACTTGTCCCAGACATATGCGTATTTGCGCCTCGCTGGTTTTTGGGTAGCTACCAGACCTATCTTCAACTTACGAATAACATTCTACATCCATCCGGCTTTGACTCATATACGGCTGAGTTTACATACGTCATTCGTTGCGGCACACCAGAGACTCACAGTTTATGGAATCTGTGTGGTATTCATATGGTCCTCTGTGGCTAACTAGTTAGAATGGCTGGCCTATGGTCCAAGGGGCCCCGGGTTTGATTCCCGGCCGATTTGGGGATTTTAACCTTTTAAAGTTCGTTGGATATTTCCTCTGCCTCGGCGGCTGGGTGTTTGTGCCGTTGTCAACATTAAATTTCACCCTAGATAGGGCCCATCCTCAAAGTTGCGCAGGTCACCCATGGACGTCATTTAGAAAGAACTGCATAAACTTTTCCGGAGGCCACGTGCCATTTTATATATTAGGGTCCTACTTGAGTCTGATGAAGTTTCCGCTTACTTGTGTCAGGCTTCTTACTTTTTTACTTATAACCGATCAATCTTCGTCAGCTGTTGAAATTATATTCATTAGAAGGCTTCTTTCAAATAATTGGGATCTCCTCTTCCGCCTTAATAAAAGGGTATTCTGTCCGTTTTTCACCTCCATTGTAATGTATTACCGATGGTAAATTCAGGATAACAACTTGGAGTACGAACGGTTAGCCAAGTATACATGAGAACATGAGCATAATTTTGAATCTAAGGGGGAAAATGTCCACAAAATAATGCCAGAATACGTTATTAAATTTTGTATAGATATTGTGAATTTATTCGTAAATAATCCAGTAATCTTTGGATGGAAAAAGATTACCTATTTGATTCTTTGCCAGGCTTAAAATATTCCTTTGTTGAACTATCTCCAATAGCAGCAACACTTTCTTCATAATAATATAAGGAATGTGTCCAACAATATTCAGAACAATAGTGTCTACCATCACTTATTAAAATAGCTTTGTTTGTGAATGATTAAGTCATATTGTAGTGCAGTAATGGTGTTTCTTATCTGAAAGTTGTATAAACAATAATTCTGTGAATACGTTCTCATCCTCACGTATTATGATGTGTGTTTCGATCTATGACGATGCCACCTAGAATGATATTTCCTTAGTGGTTTTCACCGGATTTATTTCCTAACTTCCATAAACTTTACTGTAAATCAAATTCATAATCATCCTCAACACCAATATGATTTTTCTTTTTCACATGGAGAGGATGGTTGCCTCGGGTTCCAGGTCCAATAAATCCACTTCTGTCTATAAACACAATGCCTAATAAAATTAAATATCTAACGCACAAAATGTCTTATCGAACAGAATGCCAGGTTGATTGGCTCAGCCGGTTGGGGCGCTGATCTTCTGAGCCGAACTAGGCAAGTTCGATCCTGGCTCAGTCCGGTGGTATTTGAAGGTGCTCAGATACCTCAGCCTCGTGTCGGTAGATTTACACGTTAAAGAATTCCCGCGGGACTATATTACGGCACCTCGGCGTCTCCAAAACTGTAAAAGTAGTTAGTGGGACGTAAAGCCAATAACATTATTATTTTTACGAACAGAATGTCTACAAAATTAAGTCTGATGATACATTGTTTTACTACTTGCTTTACGTCGCACCGACACAGACAGGTCTTATGGCGACGATGGGATAGGAAAGGCCTAGGAGTGCGAAGGTAGCGGCCGTGGCCTTATGTAAGGTACAGCCCTAGCATTTGCCTGGTGTGAAAATGGGAAACTACAGAAAACCATCTTTAGGGCTGCCGACAGTGGGATTAGAACCCACTATCTCCCGGATGCAAGCTCCCAGCTGCGCGCCCCTAACCGCGCAGCCAACTCGCCCGGTCTGATGATACTAGATCCGAAGGGAAGAAAAGTCTAACAATGTTTAATGTCCAATAATTTTGTTGCAATGCAAATAATGTGTAATTATAGGGTGCGCAAGAAGATACGGGTACTGTTATGTCAGAAAGATCGTTTTTTTTTTTTCGTTTACTCAACCACACAAAAATTGACCAGCAATTGTTTATCTTAGAACGCGAGGGTATTCGTAAACTGTGGACAGCTGATGGCCGAAGAGATGATACTTGGAATCCTACCCCCTGTATTATGTTCATCCTATTTCAAATAAGAGGGTTTTGAAAATAAATTAATCTTTGGTGACGGCCAACGTTTGTGCGGTTGAGGGTATAGTCTTTCAGAATTTCTAAATATGTTTGAAATGCTATGACTACTTGTACAATAAATTGGCAGAAAGGCTAGAAAATTATAGTGCCTGACTACAACGACCGTCATTTTAGGCTCTAAAGTAAGAATTGTAGCAGAGTTTGCTGGAGGTGTGCTCTGTGCGGTGCTTGTGAAGTTACCTGCGTAACAGATACAAGGAACGTGATGAAATTAATGGGTACTTAAGAGCGCTTAGATTGAACGAGTTGGCTTCGCGGTTTGCGTCCCGTAGCTGTGAGCTTGCATTAGGGAGATGTTGGGTTCGAACACAAGTGTCGACAGGCTGAAGTTGTTTTTCCCGTGGTTTCTCCTTTTCATACCAGGCAAATGTTGCGGTTGTACCTTATTAATGCTACGATCGCTTCCTTCCTATTCCTATCTAATCGTTGAAATAAGACCTGTCTGTGTCGGTGCATTACAATAGCTATGAAAAAAAGCACTTAGCTGTAGGTTGAAACTGCATGTATTGAATAAGGAAAAATCAAATCTATTATGACACGTCCTTGAATGGTAGTACTACTACATTTTAATCAATATTTGGTACTGTACCATTAACATTACACATTCCTTTTTTTGTAGACATTATTAGACATTGTTCATAGTTAGACATTCTATATATTACATATGATGAAACCTCCAGTGTGCTATGTTAAGCGACAAATTAAGAAATACATTATACATCAATGGAACAATAGATGGACTTCTAGCTTGAAAGGATCTGTTACAAGAGAACTATTCTTCCCAAAAGTTAAAGATCGACTTCAGAGTAAAATATTAGTGCCTAACTTTGTCCTAACGCAATTTCTATCGGGACATGGATGATTTAAATCTTATCTTGAGCGATTTAAAATTGACATTTACCAGGCGAGTTGGCCATGCGGTTAGGGGTGCGTGGCTGTGAGCTTGCATCCGGGAGATAGTGGGTTCGAATCCCACTGTCGGCTGCTTCCTTCCCACTCCTAGCCCTTTCCTATCCCATCGTCACCATAAGACCTGTCTGTGTCGGTGCGGGGTAAAGCCACTTGCCAAAAAAAAAAAAATATATTCAGCGTTTGCTGAGAAATCCTGTCGTGTAAGACCACTTGTCTTTTGAGGTCCTGATCCATTATGGATTTTGTTTTGCAATATCTGAAACCATATCTTTTCAATTTCGATTCCGTTAATTTATAACTGTAAGGCTCTTCAGCCTGCCGAAACTAATTTTGAGTAAATATCAAATCACACTCAAATATTTAGAAATAAATATTTATGTTTAAATGTTCGGCTCCATTGGCTAAATGGTTAGCATGCTGGCCTTTGGTCGCAGGGGTCCTGGGTTCGATTCCTGGCAGATTCGAGAATTTTAACCATGATTGGTTAATTCCCCGGACACGGAGACTGGGTGTATGTGTCGCCTTCATCATCATTTCATCCCCATCGCGATGCGCAGGTCGCCTATGGGAGTCAAATCAAAAGACCTGAACCTGGCGAGCCGAAGTTCTCGGACATATCCAGGCACTAAAATCCATATGCTATTTGATTTTTTTAATGTTTAAATACTTAGGAACTTGAAATCTGGAACTTATCTTAATGATGTTCTCCTTTGTCTCTACTGCTTGAGTAGACACTGACAGAATCTGATGATGTTCTTTCAAGGACGAAGCATGTCATTCTATTTTAATTAGACTACGTTGTTCCTTTTGCAGGTGTAATACTGTTACCATATTTTTTCTCTTTCAGGTAGTTTATACATTTATTTACTCAAAGTTAGTTTCGGCAGCCTGAAGATCGTAACAGTCGTAAATTACCATTATAGAATGATACATTTAATTAGAACTTAACGACTCCTCATTACAAATTGATACACACAGAAGTTGAATGTTGGCCAGTAACCAGCAGATGTGAGCAAATGCTGCACGCTATGAAGATGCTGCGTTGGCCCATTCGCTTAACAATACTCAACCATGTTACAATGTCGAAGAAAGAAAGATTCTTGACGTCATACCAGTAAGTGAAAAAAAATGCAAGAAGCTCGTCTGAGAAAGTACGGACATGTACTACGGAGTACTGACGACGCAAGCAAAGAGAGCACTACAACTAAATATTTGATACAACTCAGGAAAGCAGGCAAGCGACCACGGGGGCGACCCCAGAAAGGATGGCTTGATTAAATCAAGGAAGGCCGGGCTGAGTAGCTCAGGCTGCAGATCGCTGGTCCTCAAGTTGGCGGGTTCGATCCTGGTTCAGTCGGATTGTATTTTAAGGTGCTCAAATACGCCAGCTTCGTGTCAGCAGATTTACAGGCACGTAATAGAATTCCTTCGGGGCAAAAAACCGGCAACACAGAGTCTCAGAAAGTCTTAAAGGTAGTTAGCGGGATGTAAAACGAATAATATAAATATTATTGTAAATCAAGTAAGACATGCGAGCGGCGAACGTCAATCAGGAAAATGCTGCAGACCGTGAAAAATGGAGACAAGTGTGTAGAAAGGCCAATCGCGCTCCGCGGGATGTAGGCTCGACAAAAAAACTTTTTTTTCTAGCGGCTTTACATCGCACCGAAACAGATAGGTCTTATGGCGACAATGGGATAGGAAAGGCCTAGGAGTGGGAAGGAAGCGGCCGTGGCCTTAATTAAGGTACAACCCCAGCCTTTGCCTGGTGTGAAAATGGAAAACCATCTTCAGGGCAGCCAACAGTGGGATTCGTACCCACTATCTTCCGGATGCAAGCTCACAAAAGAACTAGTGTACATTTGGAACTACCTCGAGTTGCACTGGTTTCCTCTAAATTTCACCAGTTAGAATTCACTGGGTGGAACTATTGAAATATTATCGGTTAGCTTCAAGCGGTTTGCTCCCGATTAGAAGTTCAGCACACTGAATCCTAGTTCCACGTGGCTGTGATGTGCCGATGACGGGTATCAAAGAGTACCGTGCCTGTCTTGTCACTTTCAGATTTCCTAGGAAATATGTGAGAGTGTGCAGGCTTCCTAGATCATATTCCTTTTATTGGCTACCGCTAAAAGGTGTATCGTGTTACCTGGAAATACTTTGTCATCGTAAACCAATCTTACATGAAGACATAAAATTAATTATCTGTAAAGAGATCATTGCGTAGGGAAAAGGGAAGTCACTCTTGATAATTTCAGTAAGATTCTGTGAGATTAAAATAACGGGATGAAATTTTCAGTACAAAGCGACACGGGACAGTTTGCTCCTCTACCCACCTCCTCTTCCGAGTTCTACGTAGCTCTCTCTTGTCCTGCAATGATGTCGTTCTGGACATTAAAAATTCTAATTTTATTTGTTTAAACCTTTGATTCGCATAGCCCATTAAGGACCTTAGCCTGCCAAGACGCCTGTTGCTCAGCCAGATGGCTTGTTGATATTGGAGCGTCACGACATCCTCAGATTTCTTGACTGGATCCACTGCCTCTCATATCAAAAGCTCGTAAGTTGGTTCACGAGTCGAGTGTACCACGTTCCAGCCCTCATTCCAGGCTCAAAATCATACAGCAATGTCGGGTATCACACCAGAGGCCTCCAGGTTAGATAGAGATATATACGCTACCCCTACACTGGGAACCTGGCCGAATCTGAAATTTACATCTTCTATCCATCCCTATTTTAATTTCATGATATACAAAATACCACGAATGCCTACCACTGTTGATTTGATTTTTTGTTATCTTCATATTGCTTTTTTTAAAAACTAATATGGGAAAATCTAACGTACAAGAACCTCGAGAGAATTGAAAAGGTGAAAGCAAGATTCATAAAGCACTGCCTGCGAATAGGGAAGTATGCACCATCGAGACTTGCCTATGAATTAACAAGAGAGACCTTCTTCATAGAAGATATCAGGTATAAGCTCAGCCTGCCATCTACTGACTCTTAACAGGCACTTCTAGCTGCTAGACAAAGGAAACGAATGGACATCGACTTGGAATTTTACAGTACCGATGCAATGCAAGACAGATCATGGACAAACGCTAACGAAGAACAAAGACACACAGTCACAAGACTAGCCATTCATGGCTACCGCCACAAGTTATGTAGCAATAAGAAATTCCACCTACCAAACGGGAATTGCATATGTTCGCTCTGTGGAAAGTGCTGCGAAAAATACCATATTATATTATGTTCAAAAAGGACCAAAAGCATCACGCAAATTAGCAAAGAATAATTTCAAATTTGATGTAATCATATTGTATTAATATTGCTTTTTTATTCGAGTCAAAAACAAACGAAATATGTATATACACAATTGACAAACATTGCCACACCACGGTAGACCTGTGACGTGCAATCTCAACAGCGTTTGGTGTCGAAAGGAGAAGATCTTCAACTGTATAAGATGCAGGGCACAGCATTCAATCCAGTAGATGTTCCATGGTCTGGGGTTCTCCGCAATCACAATTAACGTTGTCGAGATGGGAAGTGCCATTTCTGGAGATTGCTTTTAGATCTTCCAACTGCAAAACGAAGACGATTGAGAACTAAGTTTATGATAAACTAGCTGTCATACCTGTGTTGACAGGTCGTTGAGTAGGTGAAAATTTTGTGTGTCCATTTCAGCCAGATGCAGCCCTCGTAAGACAGACCCTCCGATGAGAATGAAAGGCGTCTATCGTGTATGGTGTTATTGTGGTGGAGGGTAATGTTGTATGCGGTATGTGAGTTGCATGTTGAGGGTAGCACAGACACCCGGTCTCCGAGCTAAGGTAATTAACCATTTACGATTAAATTACCTCGACCCAGCCGGGAATCGCACCCGAGGTCCAGAGAGCAAAGCACTAACCACTCCGCTATCGAGCCGGACGGCCATGTAGGTGGTTCAGATAATTGGGGAAAATCAGGCTGATTCCCGGCTGGCGTGAAAGTATGGATATGGCGGTATGTCTGTAAAATGATAGGCTCCTTAGTAAGTAAATTATTGTCTCAACGCAAAAGTGGGAGTAGTGTAAAAGTTGCGAAGTACGATGTGAATGCTACTGACTGACTTTGAGATATCCGTTATTTTAGTCTAAGTGATATCTTTCTATTGGGAAGCCTCGGTAAAAACAATGTTTTGGGTCTCAACGTCTGGAAAATAATTTAAAAGGTAATTAGAGCATTTGACTCAAGATTAAGCAACGTGCAATTGGGCGTGCGAAAAATACCCTGAATTTCCAAGCTGGAAGTGACGTACAGTACACAGAAGGAAGGTAGATGTGCCCTGTAATGGATTTTCCAGCGAAGAAGAAGGGACCGTAAACTTTAAATTTCGAGATGTTGGAGAACTGACTCATGACACGGTTGGAGACCCATGGCATGAACTTCATCTACCAACAGGATGGTGCTCCACCTTATTTCCATGTTGATGTTCATGACTTTCTGAACAGCAGACTTCCAGAAAGATGGATCGGTCTTATCGGGAATGAAGATCACGCCCTCATGTCATGGCTTCCACGCTCTCCTGACCTCACCCCTTGCGACTTCTTCGTAGCGGTTTATGTGAAAGACGCAGTTTTTACGCCACCATTACCGGCTGATCTGACAGAACTGCGGGCCCGCATCATCAACGCCTTTGGTCAAATTGAGAACGACATGTCACGTCGGGTGTGGGACGAACTTGACTATAGAGTTGATGTGTGTAGTCACTCATGGAGCATATATCGAGCACTTGTAGGCTCACAGAAAAACTTTGTGAGTTTTTCTGTCTGTTTATATAATTATGTAATGTTACAACAAATAATAAACAAACAGGAATTTTTTGAAACCGCTCCAATCATTTGTGCGCACCCTGTATTTATGGACATGGCAAAGCAGACACTCATAGGGACCGAGGGAGTTGGTAACGTGGTTCGGGTCGTTTGGCATTTCACACCAGACAAATGCTGGGATGGTGGTGGTGGTGATTATTGTTTTAAGAGGAAGTATAACTAGGCAACCATCCTCTATATAACACTAATCAGAGGGAAAATGGAAGGGGTCTGACACTTCGAAAAATGAAGGTATCGGCCCAAGGAAGACAAGGGCCACGAAGGGCGTGAAAATGAAAGACTCCCTAGCCCTCGCAAACCGAATAGCGTCGAGGTCGGAAAAGAACAAGAGTTGACCAAGGGAGGTCGGATATGATAGATGAAAGTGAGGAGCCTGGCACAAGTAAGTGGAAGCAATGCCAGGACTCAGCTGAGGGCCCCGTGCTCGCTAACCCACGCTCCAAAGTTCAGAACCCCTGGGACCCCTTTTAGTCGCCTCTTACGACAGGCAGGGAATACCGTAGGTGTTATTCTACCGCCCCCACCCACAGGGGGGACAAATGCTGGGACTGTTCCTGAATACTACGGTCGCTTACTTCACAGTCCTTACCGTGTTCTATCCAATCGTTACCTGTCTGAGTTGGTGCACCGTAAATCCAATAGAACCAGTCGAAGAATGGAACTTCACGAGGGGAGGCGTTTAAACACAGACCTCCGAACTGACAGGATCGCACCAAACGAAGTCCCGTACAGATTTAGCAACACAGTCGCGCAAAGCCCATTTGAACTCGCCCGCGAAGCGATCTGATCGGCTAATTTGAGCAGCTGATAAAATGACAACGTTGCGAGATATCCAATTACTTCTTTCAAATTATTTATCAGCATAATCAACCACTGGCTTGCAATATACAGGCCGTACTGTAGAAAGCGTGCAAGTCCATCAGCTGATCAATTGAGGCGATCTAAGCGAATGATAAAAGTTGTACTTGTGAATGTAATTCATAAGGATCGGGAGCATTCTTTGGATAATTTTGACTGTTGAAAGATAGAACTTTATTTTATTTATTTATTTACATAGGTTACGCCCACATTGGAGCACCTAAATCAAACCCAAATACATTTACGTTAACAAAGAATTAACTGAAGATTTAGCTTGCATCATCTTCTTCCTTTCCCAAAACCTCTTCATTCTGGCTGACCTGGCTGCCCTTTCTTAATCAGATATGACATATTATTTGTGTTGTACAGTTTTTAATGACAATCTTATTTGTTTGTTCTTGAGAATCCTTTTTTCTTCTCTAATTTCAATTTGCTTCATTGTAACACTCAGCTCTTCTAAATCATTCTGAACTACTTCAAAACCAATTATTTTTTGTTTTACTTTTCCAAAAGTAATTCAATAATTTTATTATCCTATTATCATTTAATCTAGAAAGATGACAGAAAAAGGCAATTCTTCTTTTTCTCATCGTATCTATTATAGATTCACTTTCCCTATAAACCACTGCATTAGGCAATAATCTCCATTGTCCATCCACCTGATGTTTTTTATTAATGATTGTTCTGAGTATCCTTCTGTCAACCTTTTGCAATGTATCAGTTGTCACTTTGGTGTTCAATTTAAATAGTGTTTCACAAGCATAAGTCGCTTCAGGTTTAATGACGGAACAGTAATGTTAAAGTTTAGCATTTATTGAAAGAGATTTTTTTCTTGTACGTTGGCCATGCAATTCGTTGTGCTTTTTTAAACTTAAATGTTCTGCTTTCTATTGATGATTTTTCATTGGTGTTCCAAGTTATAATTTCACCAAGATATTTAAACTTATTCACAATTTTAATTTGTTTGGTATTGGCTAAGGTAATGGTTGGTGCTGTAACAGGGAAGGTTGGCATTATTTATTATTTAAGTATATTGCATGTTTGTTCTTTAAATTTATCACGTCAGGATTTGCGAAAATAGCTGTTTAAGTTAATGAGACATCATAGTTTACGTTCGGTATAGTATCTTCACGTGATGAGTAATATAAATTCAAGGGCGTAATACTTCTCATGGAATTATTAATTTAATTCTTATCGTATAACACGCTTTTGTGGAAATATAATCTGTTGCGAATTTAAACACAGTGTGTGAAAGTTCGCAGTTGCCACAATAGTAAGAATGTGTACGTATCACGGCGAAAATACAACTATACAAGTAAATACACACTAATATTTTCATTTTCTTCGTATGAGGGGAGGATACGTTTATGAAAAACGAAAATCCCAAGCGAAAATGTAGGCTACTTTTTACGAAGAATAAAAGCGTATGTTTCAGTCATTTTCCCAACCTGTTGATGAGTTCTGATTTTGACTTTCTTGTTACACACATTTACAGCAGAGCGTTTTATTGTCGATACAGAACAAGCATAAAAGTGGGCAGTAACCAATTGAACCTACATACGGCTATTTCATTGGTTAGTAATGTTGCGAGTAAAAGCAAAACACAGAATAAAAATGTAGAACTAAATGCAATTTATAAAACCTAACCTTCTGTTAAATGATTTTCGCATTTTGATGCATACATTTTAAAATTTTAAAATTTAACTATTGTTGGTAGATAATAGGTTATTTAGACGTTAGAAGCAATGAAAATCATTAAGTAATTAATACTTAAATAATAATTAAGAAATTATTCCTCGGCAATTACCGTGAATGTGGGAAGTAACTAACAGATCTTGCTAGTCAGTATATTAATATTTGAGAAAACATGGCCTATTCATAAACGAAAAAAGGTACAAATGGTTGTGTGGAAGGCAGAGTCTGAAGGATAGTGCCAGAAGTTTCAAGAAAAACAAACAAACAAACAAGAAAGCTACTGTATTTATGGCCATCTAGAGGTATGGAAGTAAATTCTGTTGTTATTATTATTATTATTATTATTATTATTATTATTATTATTATTATTGTACGTTTGTTGTCTCCATATTTGTATTAATACATAATCATTATTTGTTGGTTACATTGACGAGTAAAACCCTCAACATTTGACTGCGTAGATCACACTTGAGAGCTACATCTCCTAAAATTACATAGACCTGACTTATGAGTTATGATACCATTACAGGTGTTAATGATCTCAGCTGTTATATTAATACAACATTTGTGAATATTTCATAATTACAATGTACAGACGTATCATGTCCTTGCATTGCACTGGTCGGAAGGAGAAAACAGTTCGCCTCTTTGCGTGACGTCATCGGAGCTACAGCACGGCCTGTTCATCACGAACGGTCTATGTACCCGGTTCACGTAGTTTCCGACCACCCTGTATACCAAAGAAGAAAAAACTCTTTGGGGAGGCGATAAAGTCGTGCTTAGTTCACCCGGAAGGACGTGGACTCGAATAACTCGATTCATCGTCAGGAAGTTGAGGAATTTAAGAAACGAGATTTCCACTTCTGGAGCGCCAAATTGTCCTGAGGTTCACTCAACCTACACTAAAAATAAGTACCATGTTAATTCCTGGGGGAAACGGCGGTCGGGCATATAGCTAACTATTCTATCCCACCTTGTGCCGAGATTACGGGCCTTAAGTTTCAACTTCTCGGAAGGCCTACCATGGCCTGTACGGAGATGGCTATTCTTTGTTTTGGGGAACTGAAGTCTCATGAATTGGAAGGGATAATTCTTAGAAATCAGAGGAATACGTGATATAGTTACCGTTTCACCCCTAAGTGTATGTGTTACTGTAAATTATACCACAATGATATTCCTGTGTAACGTCCTTATTCTTAGGCGAGTATTGGCACTCCCATTTAATGTATAATTCTGGCAGGTTAAGTGCACAAATAGAATTGAGGAACTCTACTGGATAATAAACGGCAGTGTCGTTTTTCTAGACTGAGTTAATTGACATGTAGGCCTATTTGCTTTCTTCGCGGAATGCGAACCATGCTTTTTCTATTTATTTCCAGCAACCTGTTCGTCTTCAGAAGCCAAAATAGTTCGTTCATAAAGCCTAGTCTTTCAAGCACAATGGATATTGTGAATGTCTTGGAAAACACCGTCAGATAAGGCATCCTGAGACTTAATTATGTTAATCACTGACGAAGGAAGGGTAATAGGCTATTACCACCAGAGCCAGTATTCTGTAGTACCTCACTGAATTCCTCCTTTCCTTGACCGCCAAGTTGCACTCGCGTATTGTCGCGTACGGTCATAAGTAGGATTTCTTCATTGAAGCTTGCAGTTCTTCCGTCCTACCTACTGCTGCTAGGCTGTTCCTCGTGGCGAGGTAATTCCTCATGATAGCACCTTAATCCTTCTCTCTTTGTTACAAAGGTTTTTTTTTTTGCTAGTTGCTTTACGTCGCACCGACACAGATGGGTCTTATGGCGTCGATGGGACAGGAAAGGCCTAGGAGTTGGAAGGAAGCGGCCGTGGCCTTAATTAAGGTACAGCCCCAGCATTTGCCTGGTGTGAAAATAGGAAACCACGGAAAACCATCTTCAGGGCTGCCGAACGTGGGGTTTGAACCCACGATATTCCGGATGCAAGCTCACAGCCGCGCGCCTCTACGCGCACGGCCAACTCGCCCGGTTTACAAAGGTTTCTTTGGTAGGATTAACAGTGGTACGGCACATGAAATGTATAAAAAGTAAAATCATTAATATTTCCGTTATTTTATTTATTTGTATTTCCTGCCTAAATCTGACAAAGTATACCATAACACATGAATATTGAATGTATGTGTAATCATAACGAGTTTTCTGGAGTTAATCCTTCTCGTATGCAGTACTATAGAGGTCATTTTTAACTGTTTGGGCGGAGCCTTTAATGGCCAAGACGGCTAAATAACAGTACATATTCTTGGGAATGCCCACACTTTTGAAAAACTCAACTACGAATTTTTATTTGGTTTCTCTTGCTCCGATGAAAAGTCTTACAACCCTTGTACAAGAGATGTATGATTCTTTGAAGTAGCTGATGGTTGGTTCATAGATGGTTCGCTTCTCCGCGTCTCCCGTTGCTGGCTGACTTGAGTCGACCTTACATCGAATGGTGGGGTCTAGAATATATGCAAAGTCTGTTTTTCGACCAATTGCGATTATATCTATTCTCCGGTTGCTTCCACCATCAGCAACACATGGCACTCCTCATGTACCTCGTAACCTTTCTGTAAGAAAGGATGAATTTGTACTAACTACACTTATATTCTCTATAACATTTGTTATGTACCATTTTTCGATTAAGGGAGATATTTGAGAATTAATTTCTAAACCTTACCCTACACTAGCATTTAACTCAGCGTATATAAAATTATTTGTAGCTTGAATGGTTGTCCCTCTTTCCCTGACCTTAAATGCCGTTTTTCATAAAATTCTGTTCAGCCGTTTTCTTGTAATACATATATACATGACGGAAATTTAATGATGTCATTGTTCTTGTTCTGGACTTAACCAACACATACATATCAATTTTTAAAAATTCTGACCACCTTGAAGAACCCTTCGTATTATCTATATACCGGTAAAGTATATATTCGGTGCAGATTTTTATGCCTTTCAGTATTCAGTCTGTAAGCCTCTGTGCATGCGCCACCATAATTCCCTTTTTGCAAGTAGTACTAAGATCTCTTCTGGTTTTACGCCACTTAGCCATAATAAAGGATCTAGTCTAACCATCAATTCCTTAATTTCCTATTTTCCTTGCATTCCATGATGTTGTTCATTATTCTCCTGCTCAAGCTGTCATCGTCTAGTCGCCTCGCAAGTATCCATCCACCATCAAAACAGGTTCAAATCTTATCCATCGTATTTATTACTAAGCCATTATTTGTTGTTGTTGTTGTTTTTTACTTTTTTACGTCGCGCTGATACAGATAGGTCTTATGGCGACGATGGGATAGGAAAGGCCTAAGCGTAGGAAGGAAGCGGCCGTGGCCTTAATTAAGGTACAGCCCCTGCATTTGCTTGATGTGAAAATGGGAAACCACGGAAAACCATCTTCAGGGCTGCCGATAGTGGGGTTCGAACCCATTATTTATTGATCGAAAATACCCCTTCTTTCATAGAATACCGTTGATCACAGCTATGAACTCACTTGCATGTACTTTGTTACACATTGTTTACATTTCTTTCACTGTGTTGCTCTCCTGCCCGCACCGCAGTCTAGGAGTAGTGAGCCTGCCTCTTACCCGGAGATCCCGGGTGCGATTCTCGGCCAGGTTAGGGATATTTTACCTGGATCTGAGGGTTAATTCGAGGTCTACTCATCCGGTTGCAGGATATTTGCGGTCACCGGACATATGCTGTCACTGAGATAAACTTGTGCCTACTCACAGAAATTCCCTAGCAGTCACAGGAGATTTGCAGTCACTGCAGCAGGGGGTGGGCCTCATTATCTTAATCTCGGGGTATCCCCACTAACTTGCTTGAGCTCCTACTCACTCGTTTTAGATCAACATTCTGTATAAAGTGTGATGGGAATCAGCATTTTAAAACATATTGTTTACCGTTCATCTAATGATTATATGCATTCGAGTTTGGGGGTTGTTCACTATATAATCAATAGGCGTACTGAAAATAAAATGACGTCATCATTTTCCTCGTTTCATTTTAATTTTAGGTTTTGAATTTGTAATTATTTTAATATTTTTATCGCAGATGGAACGCAAAAAGTGTCCGATTTTAAACGTGTTTCAACTGTGCGTAAGACATCGTTACTTAAAAACGCCGTCATCTGATCTAATCAAACTTTCAACATAATATACATTGGGATGTTTTTATACTTTTTTAATATAAATTGCAGAATCTGATGTTTCCAAAAACGACATGAGTTGTTCTTCTCCTTCAGACACTCCCAGGTGACGATGCCATGTTGACTTTTTCTTATACTTTCTTTATATATAACCCTTGTAATGTGCACCACGATTTGCCCTATTAGAAACTGTCAACTCCATTACAGAATACAACAGTAAATACTTACACCAGGAAATTTCGACATAGAATGATGTTTGTGGCTGAAGTTACGAGGGCGAATCAAAAAGTAAGTTATACTTCCAAATTATGGCCATTTATGAAACCACCTACACATAGGCAACACGGCTATGGCAACATACAATGTAAGTTCACTTTTCCACATAGTCCCTGAGAAACTGTAAACATTTCTCGGAACGGTCAACCAACTTTTCGATTCCGGATGCATAGAAATCACCTCCAGCGCTATGTAATTACCTGGAGACAGCTGCTTTCACCTCCTCGTCGTTTCGGAATCGTCCACGAGATCCTTTTTCAGTTTACTGAACACATGATAATCGCATGGCGCTACGTCTGGACTGTATGGAGGATGTTGTCCTATCTCCCACTGCAGCAGTTCGGACGTTTGGTGGGCCGTGTGAGGTGTTGCGTTATCGTGTAACAAAATCACACCGGTGCTCAATTTTCCCCGCCGCTTTCCTTTAATTGCTTTACGCAACCGGTTCAACGTTTGACAATACGAAACCGAGTTGATTGTCGTGCCGTTCGGCATGAATTCCACGTGCACAACACTCTCCATGTCAAAGAACACTGTCGCCATTACCTTTCCTGCTGGAGGTTGGACCTTGGCCTTCTTTTGTGGTGGTGTTGTGGTGTGCACCCATTCCATCGATGTTCTCTTTTTTTTTTGCTAGGGGCTTTACGTCGCTCCGACACAGATAGGTCTTATGGCGACGATGGGATAGGAAAGGCCTAGGAGTTGGAAGGAAGCGGCCGTGGCCTTAATTAAGGTACAGCCCCAGCGTTTGCCTGGTGTGAAAATGGGAAACCACGGAAAACCAGGGCTGCCGATAGTGGGATTCGAACCTAATATCTCCCGGATGCAAGCTCACAGCCGCGCGCCTCAACGCGCACGGCCAACTCGCCCGGTGTTCTCTTTGTTTCTGGGGTGAAGTGGTGGACCAACGTTTCATCCCCTGCAATGATTCGCCGCAGAAACTCGTTGCCCTCCAGAGAGGACCGTTGCAAACATGACATGCCAATGACGATTGGAAATGTCCCTTGCGAACATCGGTGAGCAGACGTGGGACCTATCTTTGATACAGTTTACGAAATCCAAGGTGCTGATGAACAATGGATAATACACCGCCATACGAAATGTTCAGCATGCTGGCAATTTCCTGCAGTGTTATGTGCCGATTCTCTTTAATGATCCCATCCAAACGGTCAACATATGCAAAGGTACTGGACGTTGCGGGTCTGCCTTGGCGATATTCGTCCGTGAGATCCGTGCGTTCGGCGTCAAATTGCTTACACCACTTTACAATGCCTGGGCGAGAAATTGCACGCTCACCATATACAGCAGTAATTTCACGATGAATGTCCGTCCAATTGAGCCGTTTAGCCAATAGAAATCTGATCGTTGCACGCACCGCCAATTAAGACGTTGACATGCCATTGAACCTAGCCCGCTCTGCACACACAACACGTCTGGTCTGGATACCACACCAACCTTCCTGTCGGACGTGTCAGCAGTTACTGTAGCTTGCTCCGCATCGACCACGGTCACAATATACAGCGTGCTCTCGCGGCGAGCTAGTGTAACTTACTTTTTGGTTCGCCCTTGTATCAGTCCCTAAAAAAGCGCGCGAGAGAAGAATGTTGATCTGAAACGACCGAGCAGGAGCCCAGGCAGGTTAGTGCGGATGCCCTGAGATTAAATTAATGATCCTACCCCCTGTTGCACTGACAGCAAATCTCCTATGACTGCTGGGGAGGCTCTGTGGGAGGGCACAAGTATATCTCAGTGACCGCAAATGTCCGTGATTTTGTGGTGGTCGCAAATGTCCGTGACCGCAAATGTCCGGACACCACTAAGCCTACGTGAGAACAATTGAGGAATTATCTGACGGCGCGGTAGTGGACCCGGTATAAAAAGCTAAAAGTAACGGCCGAGAGGTTTCCTTGTACTGACCACGAGACACCTTGTAATCTTCAGACTGTCGGGATAAGCAGTGGTCGCTTGGTTAGCCAAGGCGCGTCAGGCCTGTAGCACCATGGGGTTTGGTTCGGATTTTTACTTTTTGGTACTGACATCCTGGAAAACGGCACGTCCTAAGAACACGAATTCTCTAACTTACTCCACCCTGCTATCTTGTGGCTTTAATTAAATGGCCATTCCATACAGAAACATCTCATTTGAATTAAATTGGCTGAATGGTAAGTGGTTGAAGCGTAGCTGCTGTGACAAGAAAACTGGAAAAAGCTTATTGAAACATAAGCAAGCTGCTTGTATATGATGCAAATAGTTTTTTTTTAAGTATCTAGCTCTCACACATTCTAAGGCTATTGTACATCTCGACATTCTGAAAATGTTGTTTCGGTAATGTTGGAAACATAGCTGCTGTATGAAAGGGATTGCAAGAAGGGGAGATGTACGTACTGTTCTTGCTATACATTTACGTATACAGGAATACTTACTGTAAGTCATGCAACCATCCCGCTTGAAATGACCCAATTGAGGGACAACAAAGGTGAATGATTACAGCCTTGACTAATTCGTATAACCTCTTCGAACCAATAACTCAGTCTGCTATCCAATCTAATTCTTATAATAACCCTTGAACCCATAACAACTACCATCATTTTTGTCCGACTCGTTGGCTGTACGGTCAGCGTACTGGCCTTAGGTTCAGAGGGTCCCGGGTTCGATTCCCGGCCGGGTCGGGGATTTAACCTTAATTGGTTAATTCCAATGGCACGGGGGCTAGGTGTATGTGTTGTCATCATCATTTCATCCTCATCACGACGCGCAGGTCGCCTACGGGAGTCAAATAGAAAGACCTTCACCTGGCTTGCCGAACCCGTCCTGGGATATCTCGGCACTAAAAGCCATACGACATTTCATTTCATTTCATTTCATTTCATTTCATTTCATTTCATTTCATTTTTCTTGGTAAATTGTCTTCTCTAGATTTACGAAACGCTAGCCAGTCCACTCTTAGTATCTATCGTAAGAGGTGACTAAAAGAGGCAACTCCCTTGGGGTTCTTGACTGGGAGAGTGGAATGTTGGCCATGGGATCGCTGACTGGGTTTGATATTGCTTTCCTTTTTAGTACCAGTCTCCTTATTTTCATATTTCTGGACAAGTCAACTCTTAATCTTTTCTGACCCGACGGTAATAGATTTACGAGGCCTATGGAGTGCTTCATTTTTGTACCCTTCGTTGCCATTCCCTGTCCTCTGCCGATACCCACATTCTTCAAAGGACCGTGTTCTTCCCTTTTCCCCTCTGATTAGTGTTCAGAGCGGATGATTGCGTACTACTCTTGACCATAACAGGTGCATGTTCTGAACAACTCCGTTGATGTAAATCCAGTGTTATTTAGTCTTCATCTAAAAAGTTCACATTCCTCTGGGTCCTGTTCTTTAGCGGATTTCACCGTGAATGATGAACTGAAGGGGTTGTTGTTAACTATCGGTTCTCTACTGTATATGGGCAAAGTATTTATTCTTTTTTTAAACTATTTGTACGGTCTCCTCTCCTTTCATCTTTTATAGCAAGTTATAATCTTAAACAGGGCTTATCAATGATGTTTGTAGTAGGTATCTTTTCGCATAATGAGAAGGTAACTGGTAGTTTGTAGGAACCGCTAAGATGATATTTTCGAATTACGAAAGGCTACAAAACATTAAATCTTACTATTATAAAATCGATAAAACTTAATAGTTTTTTCAATCAGTACATAAACTTCTACCTTTCAGCTTTCGGTCTGCAAGCCTCTGTGAATTAAGTAAGCTTCTCCTCAGTCCTCTATTTTGCAGCTAGCTCTGTAATCTCGTTTAGTTCCACACCTATTATCATTAGATCATTAAACACTGAGTTTAAAATATAAATAATACTGTTATTTGCTTTACGTCCCACTAACTACTTTTACGGTTTTCGGAGACGCCGAGGTGCCGGAATTTAGTCCCGCAGAGGAGTTCTTTTACGTTTCAGTAACTCTACCGACACGAGGCTGACGTATTTAATCACCTTCAGATACCACCGGACTAAGCCAGGATCGAACCTGTCAGGTTGGGGTCAGAAGGCCAGCGCCTTAACCGTCTGAGCCAGTTAGCCCGACACTGAGTTTAACCATCATCGCCTTGATCTCCCTCTAGTTCTCTTACCCTAGAGACGAATCCATTATTCTCCTAGGTAACCTATCCTCCTCTATTGTACTCGCATGACTCTGAAAACAAGCCCGATGTACAGATATTTTCGTCCGATAGCTGACTTCTCTATTACATGATAGCGTTGATTGCAGTTATTTTTCAATTGGGGGGGGGGGGGAATTGTAAGAACTCAGTTGCAAGTTCAATATACCAGTAAGCGGTGGTGGTGATTATTGTTTTAAGATAAAGTACAACTAGGCAACCATCCTCTATATAACACTAATCAGAGAGAAAAAAATGGAAGGGATCCGACACTTCGAAAAACGAAGGTATCGGCCAAAGGAAGACAAGGGCTACGAAGGGCGTGAAAATGAAAGACTCCTTAGGCCTCGAGTGCTCTAATACCATCGGGGTTGGAAAAAAACAAGAATTGACCAAGGGAGGTCGGATAGGATAGATGAAAGTGAGGAGCCTGACACAAGTAAGTGGAAGCAATGTCAGGACTCAGCTAAGTGCCTCGTGGTTGCCAACCCACGCTCCACAGTTCAGAGCCCCTGGGGCCCCTATTAGTCGCTCTTACGACAGGCAGGTGATACAGTGGGTGTTATTCTACCGCCCCCACCCACAGGGGGATACCAGTAAGCACTCCGAAAATGCTCAAAATAAGAATTGTATGAAATACCTCTAAAAATAGTTTTTCCAAGATAAAGGACACCTCAGAATCTTCAAATCTTCATTTTCCATTTAGAACGCTGTTGTTTATCTTACAGGAGAAGGTGACAGCAGTTGTCTGACAGTGCAGAGACAGAGGTATCCGTTCTCGCAAGCACAACTTATGGCTCTGCCGCCGCGCGAAAAGATCCCACGGCCTCCAAACGCGTTCATGTTGTTCGCCAACGAATGGCGAAAGAAGCTCGCGATCCAGTTTCCACGGGAGAGCAACAAGGACATTAGCGTCAGGTAAGAATTGAAAATTTTAAATTTCTCTTTTGCAATCATTCCGACTGCGTTCTTCACAGGAAATCGACTTAGGACTTAATGTTTTAAAACATGCAGCACTAGAATGAAGCTGAGTCTGTTCACTTGCAGCATTCGTAATATAATTCCTGTGTTACTAATTTTTTCGGTGCTTGAAGAAGAAAAGAGTTGCCATTTGCAGATATGACAATATTGCCTTGAACTATCAAGATTGCCAGATAAGCTGTACCGTATCTCTCTACATATCTAACTCCGTTGCTTACGCAAAATTACGAAAACATCTACAGCGCCTATGACGATGAGAAATTTTTATTTTGAAAAGAAGTGTGAAAAAAATTCTAAAATCTCGACATGTTTGCTTATAAATAAAAATGGAAAAAAAAAATATTTAAAATCTTTTAAATGTTGAGTTGAATTAAATGTTGACTTACTAATCAACGTATCACCAAAACCCTTTTATTGTAAGAAGATTCAATTCTACACGTTGGATGCCCCCATATTTTACATGCTCACTAAGAAAAGGTTTGAAAAAAATTCCACCGCTAAGGAGGTGAAACGAGGATTAACCCCCAACAAACAATCATAATTTCTCTGAAAATGCTTGACATAAGAAGTTGAAAATAGTCATGATTTGTGCTCCTCTTTATGTGGGGCTTAAAGAAGAGAGGGATTTGGATATTCAACTTTTTTTTCGTGTGGCTATTTCTAGCCGAGTGCAGCCCTTGTAAGGCAGACCCTCGGATGAGGGTGGGCGGCATCTGCCATGTGTAGGTAACTGCGTGTTATTGTAGTGGAGGATAGTGTTATGTGTGGTGTGTGAGTTGCAGGGATGTTGGGTACAGCACAAACACGCAGCCCCCGGGCCATTGGAATTAACCAATGAAGATTAAAATCCCCGACCCGGCCGGGAATCGAACCCGGGACCCTCTGAACCGAAGGCCAGTCGCTGACCACTCAGCCAATGAGTCGGACATTCAACTTATAAGGAGATTAAAAGGGAATTCCAGCCTGAAAATCAAAATTACTCACTCCTCGGAAACCATTTGACACATGCAGTAGACATATCACATAAATCTTATTTCCCGAGAATGTAAAAAGGCCTGGTTTTAAACATTTAAACCGTAAGGGGGTTATGCAGTTCTTACAAATCGAAAATCACGCTACGAGTATTACGTAACTTCGCTGAAAGTGCTATTTTATAAGCACAGTTACCTCCACACTCAAGACAAGAAATAAATTGAGTAGTTTAGTACATAGTGAGTGGTGTTCGAGGAAGACTAACAAGACGAGGTCGTGTGTATTGAAGTGTAAGAAACCCATAACATCCTGGGAATAGACGTGTTGTGAACTACTAAACGGTGGTTATGCAAGTTATGGATGATACAGGCAGTAAGAGTGACTCTTGCACCGTTAACTCTGATTCCGATTATGTTAAACATTAAAGAGAAATATTGTTGTAACATTGATTCTAATTGTTTTCTTTGTACTTCAAACAATATTGGGAAATATTACTGGAACATTATTTCAATCTGTTGGCTGTGCATGTTATGTAATATGATATTCAGCTAAAGAGTGCGGGTGCGAAGAAGGCATTATGTTCCTTTCTATTTTTTTTTAAATTTTCCTTTGGTATAATAATTAACATTTCTGAACAGTCGGCCAATGGCTAACAGCAATTCCTGCGTCAGCTCATTAGTACCAACATTAATTAGGAGTCAATCATCATCATCATCATCATCATCATCATCATCTGTTACCCTCCAGGTTCGGTTTTTCCCTCGGACTCAGCGAGAGATCCCACCTCTACCGCCTCAAGGGCAGTGTCCTGGAGCTTCAGACTCTTGGTCGGGGATACAACTAGGGAGAATGACCAGTACCTCGCCCAGGCGGCCTCACCTGCTATGCTGAACAGGGGCCTTGCGGGGGATGGGGAAGATTGGAAGGGATAGACAAGGAAGAGGGAAGGAAGCGGCCGTGGCCTTTAGGTACCATCCCGGCATTTGCGTAGAGGAGAAGTGGGAAACCACGGAAAACCACTTCCAGGATGGCTGAGGTGGGAATCGAACCCACCTCTACACAGTTGACCTCCCGAGGCTGAGTGGACCCCGTTCCAGCCCTCGTACCACTTTTCAAATTTCGTGGCAGAGCCGGGAATCGAACCCGGACCTCCGGGGGTGGCAGCTAATCACGCTAACCACTACACCACAGAGGCGGACATTAGGAGTCAATACTTGGTAATATGTCGAATGAATAGAATATCATGAGTCCACCTAGCTAAATGGTCTGTAAAGATAGTTTCGTCCGGGAGCTGACTTCATTCTTACAGAATACTGTTGATCGCAACTGTTGAGTTCACTGCATTGGCTTTGCTGCACCTTGATTCAATCTCTCGTACTGTGCTACCATCCTGGGAGGATATACATCCTAAATACTTCAAATGATCTGATTATTCTGGTTTTGTATTCCCGACCTGACATTCAGTTCCCTTAGGTTTCTTTCCTGCTGACATCACTTCAATCTAAAATGCTAATTTTCGTATCGTACTCCCTGCATCTATTTTCAAGTTCCAAGATATTATACTGCAGGCTTTCCGCACAGTCTGCCATTACAACCAAGTCGTCAGCATAGGTCAAACTGCTTACTACATTTTATCTAAATTAATCCCTACCTGCCAATTTGTACCTTTCAGTAGTTGACCCATATAAACTATGAACAACAAAAGTGAAATGTTACAGCCTTGTCCAACCCCTGTAAGTATCTTGAACCAAGAACTCATTCTACCAACAATTCTCACTGCAGACCAATTCCTTGTCAACGTAAGTGCCTTTGATTGGCTTCAATAATCTACGATAATCCCCCGGCACGGCCAACATTCTTTCCCTCGGTACTCTGTCATATGCCTTTTCTAGATCTACAAAACAAACCCAACGGTATATTCCTCTCGTAGTACTTTTTCTATTACCTGGCGCATACTGATCCTATGCCTTTGCTGGTGAGATGTAGTGTTTACAGTGCACTATGTCTTCTGGTATGGGCTAGAATAAATTTGTTACTTTCATTGCCCTGTCTCAGTCTCCTTGGCTTTGACAATATGAAAGTGACCGAGGTATGAGGGATGCATTCCTTATGCAGCCAGTCCCTGTTATGAATGGTTTGAAAATATCACTCATAGTGTCGGTTGGTGCATGCACTTCAGTGGGCTTGGCAGACTGATATGTAATAGCAACTTCTGGCTCGGTGAGGAAAGCAACGGGGAACTACCTGACTCCTCACTTCCCTAGTATGCCTCTTCAGTGACGCCTAGGCTAACTATGACAGCTATTGGTGGAACTGTAGAGGATCAAACCAGCCTTCGGGATGAATATCCAACATACATACTGATCCTGACAGCCCCTGTGTTGTTTGAAACCACACTGGTTTTCATCCAGCTTACTCTCAACCACTAATCGCACCCTCCCTTCCAAAATGCTAATGAACAATTTGCCCGCTGTACTGATCAATAAAATACCTCGATAGTTGTTGCAGGCCTTGTCCGGCTCATTGGCTGAATGGTCAGCGTTGAGGCCTTTGGTTCAGAGGGTCCCGGGTTCGAATCCCGGCCGGATCGGGGATTTTAATCGCTTCTGATTAATTCTTCTGGTCCGAGGACTGGGTATTCTTGTCCCAACACTTTCCTCTTCATATTCACCCAACACACTACTTTACCAACCACCACAGAAACACGCAATAGTGTTTATATCCCTCCGTATAGGATTGGCGTCAGGAAGGGCATTCAGCCGTAAAACGGGGCCAAATCAACATGTGCGACACAGCACCCGCGACCCCACAGAGGTGGGAAAAGCTGTAGAAGAAGAATACGAAGATGTTGCAATCCTTCTTGTTTCCTTGCATATAGATAGGTGCAATTACTGTTTTCATCCAATCACCGATCGAGTTGGCTGTGCAGTTGGGGGCGCGCAGCTGAGAGCTTGCATTCCGGATATAGTGGGTTCGAACCTCACTATCGGCAGTCCTGAAGATGGTTATCCGTGTTTTCCCATGTTTAAACCAGACGCAATAAAATGGGAAATATTCTCCAAATGTCAAATTCGTACTAAAATGCTATATAAATGCCGACCGACGATCTTTTCAAGTCGTGTTTTATTTTTCTGGAAATATAAATCGAAACGTCTGTGCAATTTTGGAACGTGATGCAGTAGACCACAATTTTGGAATGTAGAAGTGATTCCCACTACAGAATCTTCAAAATATGAAATAATTGTGATAGGAGAATACAAATGACGGAACAAAATATTAAAAGCGCGTTCTGTGGTTTGCTTCAGTGGTGTCACTGATTTATGAACATTATATTTTCTTGTTATTATTCTGATTTTGCATCAATGTAATTTGTTCATTTTTCTTTGTCATCATACTTTATGCATTTTCATTTTACTATTAATTTTATGCAAATGCGATTTCAATTTCATGTTACTATTATAAAAACACAGGGCCTCTATATCAGAATTCTCTCAAATTCTACGTTTTTCTTCAAAACGCTATGTACACTCTATGAATGTAGCCTATGTATGCATGTCAATCGTCAGCCCGAAGGCTGGTTGGATCCTCAACAGCTCCACCATTAGCTGCCATAGATGGCCTAAGTATCAATGAAGGTGCGTATTAGGGAAATGAGAAGTGAGGTAGTTTCCTGTTGCTTTCCTCACTGAGCCAGAAGTTGCTATTATATATCAGTCTGCCAAGCCCACTGAAATACATTCATGCACCAACCGACCCTATGAGCAACATTTTCAAACCATTTATAAGAGGGACTGGCTGTATAAGGAATGAAATTACTAGCATCCTTCATACCTCAGTCACTTTCATATTATCAAAGCCAAGGATAAGACTGAAACAGATCAATGAAAGTAAAAATATTGCTCTAGTCCATACCAGAAGATATAGTGCACTTTAAACAGTAGCTCTCGCCAGCAAAGACATTCCAAAACGCTATAAAACGCTAAATTAAAAATAAATTCTAGAAAATGTGAAATTAAAATGCTAAATTTCTGATTTCAAAACGCTAAAAGTCACTACTCCTGTTATGGCATACAGACCTCTGCATGTCACTCAGAGCGTTCCTCGTCTAAAGTTATGAACTCTCTTTAAATACATTTTCCCTCCTCGCGTTGCCGAAACCTTCGATGGTTTTTCTTACAAGTTGTTTTACGTCGCACCGACACAGATAGATCTTATGGAGTGATGGGATAGGAAAGGGCTAGAAGTGGAAAGGAAGCGGCCGTGACGTTAAGGTACAGCCCCAGCATTTGCCTGGGAAACCACGGAAAACCATCTTCAGGGCTACCGACAGTGGGGTTCGAACCTACTATCTTCCGAATACTGGATACTGGCCGCACTTAAGCGACTTCTGTTATCGAGGTCGGTGGACGTGTTAGTGCGACGTTGAACTAATAGGGAAACGTCAATATTGAAATGTTTTGCTTATTATTTTTCAGTTGATGTAAATTATGCAAAAACTGAGGTATTCCTTATTATGTTTTGAAGCTCGGGTACAAGAGAAACCAATTGCTTACATTGAGATATTGTCAAAAGTTCTAAATAACATGGCGTTTTATGAATAGTTTACTATTATCTACGTTTGTTATACCTTGAAGAGAACGAAATCCTGAATTTATTTTCTGATAATTAGTGTTGGGATATTTATGACCTAAGAAAATAATATAATGTCACTTACATAATTATATATAAATTTAAATGTACGATATTCACAATAAATTATTCCTTTAAGGATACCAATTTCCTGCCGGAGATATTCAGTAGCTCGGGAATCACCTGTGAGGGCCTATATTAGTTTATTAATTTCAGAATACCATGGTCCAGACAATTCATCTGCAAACGAGACGAAAATGTAACTATCGACAATGCGTCTATTTATTTTTTAAACATTCGAAATCCTGTATGGACTGCGTGTTAACAATCAATCTCATTTTCAGCGTTTAGATCCTGTTTGTCTTCCGGCATTGACATCCTGCCGGTATCTCTTGAACTTGTCTCTATTACTACCTTCTTACGCTTTACACCCTCCGTCTTCTGGACTCTTTATTTCACTTTAAAACCTTGATAACCTTCGGCCATTCGTCTAAATTCAGCCCTCTCGCTGATATTTTTCAGGGATGCAGATCTGTCTCAGGTCTTTCTCACATTCTTGGAACCACCTCAACTGTGTTGCTTTTAGTTTTATGAAATTACAGCCATATTTATTTATGTATTTTCATTCCTGGAATATGTTATAATAAACAAAGATGTGCAGAATAGAAATATGTTTCTTTACTAACATACTCCTATATGTATCGTTAGGCTTTCTGAGAAATCTCCTGAGTTATACGTAGTTTAATTAAAAAGTGGACCCATAATAATTGTTTTAAGAAATCCAAATGTTTGATTTAAAAAAAAAATTGCTTTACGTCGCACCGACACAGGTATGTCTTATGGCGACGATGGGATAGGAAAGGTCTAGGAGTGGGAAGGAAGCGACCATGTGAAAATGGGAAACCACGGAAAACCGTCTTCAGGGCTGTCGACAGTGGGATTCGAATCCACTATCTCCCGCATGCAAGCTTACGGCCGCGTGCCCCTAACCGCACGGTCAACTCGCCCGGCACGATTAATTTATCATCAGTATAGGCATACAACCTCTAAACTTTACATCTAACACTAAAGATTCTAAATTGTTAAACATTGGATAGATAAAAGAGAATAGCCTTCTGTCTTAGAAAGAATATAAATATATAAATGAATTGCCATTTTTTAAAATTTTCTCATTCATCATTTGTATTTCTAGTAAAGTGGACTTCAGTCACTATCCAGATGACTGATAATATTATTCTATCCAAGAAAATACTAAAGCCAATACGTTGATTCAATACTTAAAACATTGAAACTTCATTTAATTTTTTTCAACCTGTTTTACGTCGCACAGACACTGATAGGTCTTATGACGACGATGGGACAGGAAAGGGCTAGGAGTCGGAATGAATCGGCCGTGGCATTAATTAAGGTACATTCTCAACATTTGGCTAGTGTGAAAATGGGAAACCACGAAAAACCATCTTCAGGGCTGCCGACAGTGGGGTTCGAACCCACTCTCCCGGATGCAAGCTCACAGTTGCGCGGCCCTAACCGCACGGCCCTTCGCCCGGCAATTTATTGTTTACCTTCGTGTGAATGGTAATAGTGCTGGTAGGAAAGAGAATCTCGAGACTTATCTTAAAATACTATCGAAACTTGGAAGAGAAATCCAGTACATATTTATTGGCAATGATCATATTACATACTGATATCCACGAAAATAAACTAAGCGACTGTCCGTATACGTACCGGTACTTAAGCCTGTACGCCTGATAATGTAGAGTTAGCTTTCGAGTTGATTATTTTAGAAGTAAAAAAGGGGAAGAAGATATCCATGATCTTTGGCTACTTCATCGACTGCAAACATTGGTAACTAAGGGTTTCAAAGAGGAAATGATTTCTACAAGTTGTTCGTATCTCACTCTTCAATATCCTTCCTTTTACAGTAATGATGTACTTGCTGGAGCAATTTCTACCCGGACGAACTGTCCATTAGAACTGATGGAATTCTAAGATCGTTTCGGTAGAAATTACACCTTAATTAATGTCGAAAAATATTTTACGACTCGTCCGCTCGTGCTGTTATTAGAACGTGACAGTAAAATTGGAATTCTAAACTACCAGTCTTCTAGTAGTGCCTTTTGGCGCAACACGCTGATTTGCTTCGAGTTATTTGTTCCATTTTTCTTTGGAATACTGAGGAGTGAAAATTTTCGTTTGATTAATTTTGCAACAATATTGACAAACAACTTCAAAACTTTACCATTAAATTCTCTAAAAGTACTGACGCTTAAAAAAATGGTGTTATAAATTATTCGCAGCTCCATTTTTCTCCGAAACAATTGAACCGATAGATATAATGTTTTCTATGGGTATTCACAGGGTTTGTATCTACATGGGAGGTGAATTATATTCTGATAATAATTAAAATTCATTATCATCATAATCATCATCGTTGACCACCTCCATTTCTCCGGGTGTGCTGTACGAGCCTCCTCCATCTTTGTCCATAAACCACTGTTCTCTCGTAATCGTCTCCCAGTCTTGTTATCTCTCCTCGACATCTTTCTTCACCAGATCGGTCCATTTTCCTCTGGGTCCGTCCGCTGGTCTTTTTCCTTTTACTTCTCTTTCATATTCTCTTCTTGCAGTCCTGATTGCGCTTATCCTTTTTACATGACCAAACCACTTCAGTCTTGCTTTCTGGATCCTCTGAAATAGGGAGTCTCGTATTCCCACAATGCCAGTCGCTCATTCCTTTCTTGAGTGACTATGTAAGCTAAGTGAAACAAAGCAAAGCCACTTCGTACAGGTACTGAAGACCTTTTAGTTCTATGCCTGGTCGTCTTTACCACCACGAATGTACCTGGTACTCATCTCTGAAGCAGGCTAAGTGAACCCCATGGCCATGTACCTCACCAGAAGTTTGTAAATTTTCTGACCTCCGAACGTGGAGTCACCGGTTCCGAAGTCTAGGAGTAGCGGTCGGCCCCGGGTTCGATTCCCGGTCAGGTGAGGGATATTTACTTAGATCTGAGGGCTCATTCGAAGTCCACTCAGCCTATGTGAGAGCAGTCAAGGAGTTATCTGACGGTGAGATAGCGGTTTCGGTCTAGAAGGCCAAGAATAGCGGCCAAGAGGATTCGTCGCGTTGCTGTCACCTCGTAATCAGCAGATCTTCCGGTTGAGGAGCGTTCACTTGGTAAGCCAAAGGCCGTCAGAGCATTTGCGCTATGGGGTTTAGTTTTCACGTGGAATCTAAACTACGTCCTTCTAAGTGTCTCTGCTAACACCTTCCTCTCCAAATGCACAGGTCTTCGTCTATCTAGAAAACATTTGTTCTTTCTTTCTTTCTTTCTTTCTTTCTTTCTTAATCAGCTTACCCTCCAGGGTCGGTTTTCCTCTCGGACTCAGCGAGGGACCCCACCTCTACCGCCTCAAGGGCAGTGTCCTGGAGCTTCAGACATTGGGTCGTGGGATACAACTGGGGAGGATGATCAGTACCTCGCCCAGGCGGCCTCACCTGCTATGCTGAACAGGGGCCCTGCGGGGGGATGGGAAGATTGGAAAGCATAGACAAGGAAGAGGGAAGGAAGCGGCCGTGGCCTTAAGTTAGGTACCATCTCGGCATTTGCCTGGAGAAGTGGGAAACCAGGAAAACCACTTCCAGGATGGCTGAGGTGGGAATCGAACCCACCTCTACTCAGTTGACCTCCCGAGGCTGAGTGAACCCCGTTCCAGCCCTCGTACCACTTTTCAAATTTGGTGGCAGAGCCAGGAATCGCACCCGGACCTCTGGGGGTGGTAGCTAATCACACTAACCACTACACCACAGAGGCGGACGAAAACATTTGTTTCAGTTCAAAATATCATTGTAATTTCGGTAATAAATCTCTAATGGTCTCTTCTACATTTTATATTTATAAAATAGACCGCTATTCCTTACTATTTTATGTTTCAAACCGACAATACCTACAGTACCCTAACTCCCAGAATGTCCGACTCGTTGGCTGAATGGTCAGCGTACTGGCCTTCGGTTCAGAGGGTCCCGGGTTCGATTCCCGGCCGGGTCGGGGATTTTAATCGCTTCTGATTAATTCTTCTGGCTCGGGGACTGGGTGTTTGTGTCCGTCCCAACACTCTCCTCTTCATATTCACACAACACACTACACTACCAACCACCACAAGAACACGCAATAGTGATTACATCCCTCCATATAGGGTTTGGGTCAGGACGGGCATCCGGCCGTAAAACAGGGCCAAATCCACATGTGCGACACAGATCGCACCCGCGACCCCACAGGTGTGGGAAAAGCGGTAGTAAAAGAAGAAAGAAGAAGACCCTAACTCCCAGAATGTGTTCCACGATACGGATAATCAACTAGTCCCGTGGTATAGGGGTTGCTTGTCTGTCTCTTACCCGTGAACCCCCTGGTTCGATTCCTGGCTAGTCCAAGGGTTTTAATCTCAGATTGAGTTCACGTAAGGAGCAGTGTAATACGAGATGCGACAGGCCCCATCAAGAAAGGTAACGGCTGAGAAAGTAGTCACGCTGTTCGCGACACTCCATTATCTGAAGGCTATCGTACTGGGCAGCAGTTTTCTTGGCAGACCAAAGCTATTGTATCACAGAGTATGACTAATTGGTTGCTGGAGTGTAAAATACAGAAAAGGGGAAAAGAATGACCTTCATCACGTAAAATGGTAAGCTGACATACTGAGGACTGTTTTCCATCAGCCTCTTTGAAAATGCTACCGAACTATGTGTTTAGAGGAGGTGATCAGTTAAATAATTTGTCACTAATTAACCTAGGGAGAGTCTACGATCATCTTGAGACTCTGGTAAAGTGGGGGTGTGATGCGAATATAAGAACTCAACAAGAGAGTTCCTTTAACCTCTCTTACCTCAATCCTCCAATTTCCAACCTATTCGCGGTCCCCGTGTTAAGCCGAGCAACCCAGTGGAAGGCTGGGTAACCAACCCCAGCGGGAAACTGGATCGTTGGGAGAGTGGAAGGCAACGGGAAACCACCAGTGTACTTTTCCCTCGACAACCCCATGATTGCTTTGCTTAATTCCAAATGTTTCGGAGTATCAACTCTCCCAGTCGGATCTCCAGGGGAGACAGGATTAAGAGAAGCTCCTATTTTAACCCGTCAAAGTAAATTTATGAGAGTCATTAGACGGATTGCAACACGGAACGTCCATGGTGCCCTACAGCCAGGGAAACTTGCAATAATAGAAAGAGAAATGAGTTCACATGATGTGGATATCCTTGGCCTTAGTGAGACTCGTTGGAAAGGACATGGACATTTTGTAACTCATGGAAGGAATACGGTATACTTTTCGGGAAGCGATTATATGAGTCGAAATAGTGTTGCAATTGTTGTTCCTGCAAAACTGAACAACACTATCAGTGATAAAATAATTATAATCAAACTGAATGCTTCCCCTTGCAGGATTAAAACTATCCAGATCTATGCTCCAACAGCTGCAGCATCAGAGGCTGAAATAGAAGAGTTCAATGAACTGTTAGAACATACCATCAATCTGTTTGCAAATAGAGAAATAGTAATAATCCAAGGTGACTTTAATGCTAAGATTGGGGACACTACTGGAGATACTGACATCAGATCTGTGATTGTTCGTTATGGACTAGGCGAAAGGAATGAAGAGGTAAGCAGCTACTGGAGTTTTGTGTTGGCAATGCCATGGTAGTTTGCAACACCCTCTTCCAGCATCATCCAAGGCGTCTGTACACTTGGATATCACCTGGTGATAGTGTCAGGAATCAGATTGATTTCTTCTTGGTGAGACAATGTTGGAAGATATCTGTTCTAGATTTTAAGACCTTTCCTGGAGCGGAATGTGGCAGTGACTACAATGTGTTGTCCATGAAAATACGGCTAGACTCACTAACCAGGAATCTCTTGTACGCTTCGGGCAACTTGTACGGCCAAAGCTCCCAGATTTGCTACTAAATAAAGAAGAATCATCTTGTCAGACGTGGGACAGAATGAAAGAGATTGTCTCCTCATCTCTCCCAGAGTCAGCTAGGAGGACACCGAGTGCAAAACATCCCCGAATATCAAACAAGACTTTGCAACTCATTGAAGAAAGAAGTAGTCTGAAGAAACATGGTATCCAGTCCATTCAGGATGAAAATATGTACAGGATCCTGTGTAGAGAGATACAGCGTAATTGTAGGAATGATAAATCACAGTTCATCCACAGCGTTTGCGAGGAAATAGAACAAAACAAGAACCAAAATCAAACAATGGATCTTTTCAACAAAATCAATAGCATTACTCGTCAATTTTTTTTTTGCTAGGGGCTTTACGTCGCACCGACACAGATAGGTCTTATGACGACGATGGGATAGGAAAGGCCTAGGAGTTGGAAGGAAGCGGCCGTGGCCTTAATTAAGGTACAGCCCCAGCATTTGCCTGGTGTGAAAATGGGAAACCACGGAAAACCATTTTCAGGGCTGCCGATAGTGGGATTCGAACCTACTATCTCCCGGATGCAAGCTCATAGACGCGCGCCTCTACGCGCACGGCCAACTCGCCCGGTACTCGTCAATTTAAACCACACACATGGGTTATAGAAGACGAGAATGGACGTCTAATTGGAGATAGAAAAGAAGCGCTAGGAAGGTGGAAACAATACTGTGAAAAGCTGTACTCTGGAAAAGATGATGCAGCAGTCAAGCAACCAAGAGGGCTGCCTGGCCGAGGCGGTAAAGGCGTGCTCAGTTCGCCAGGAAGGACGTAGGTTCGAATCGATGTTAGGAAGTCGTAAAATTTAATAAACGAAATGTCCACTTCCGGAGGTGCACATGGCTCTGAGGTTCACTCAGCCTAAGCCAAAAATGAGTACCAGGTTAATTCCCAGGGGCAAAGATGGCCGGGCGTAGAGCTAACCACTCTACCCCATCATGTGCCCATTTTGTGAATAGTGGAAGCCTTTTACCTGACGGAATAATAATAATAATAATAATAATAATCGTATGGCCTCAGCTACCGTATGCAGACATTTCAATTTGACGCCATCTGGCTGTCCGTCAATTTCGACGTCCGTTTTACTCTAGGCAAACTAGATGGCAGACCGAGTAAACCGAAACTCTCTTGGGCGTCTATGGCTGAGATTTAATGAATTTTGTTGGGTAAACACCAAATGTGTCACCAGAGATCTTTTACATGCCGACATCGAGTGTCTAATGGACTTTTTCCGCCATTCAAAAATCCGACTACATCTGCCGGGTTTGAACCCGCTATCTTGAGATCCGGAGGCCGACACTCTACCAACTGATCCACAGAGGCAGCTACCTGACGGAGAAGAAACGAAGCTGATAAATTAACGTGGCCCTCAGATGGCCAAAACGAAAAGAATAATACGGTAATAGATAATAATGAACGCCATACCCAGGATTTTTCAGCGTGGAGTTAGGATTTTTCAGGACCTTCCAACAATCAAAAACTATACGAGCCAATTAAAATGCTATTTTTTTTTACTTTAAAGTGGATTTTACATAATGAAATATTTTAGAGCATTACCTGCACTCATCGGGTTAAATATAAGGTAAATTCATAGTGGTCTAGTGGGTGGTGCACACTTCAACACGTTCGTGCAGCATGAGACACAGATTTCTGTTCTTTGTTTCAAAATGGAGGTAACAATTTGTTTTACTATAATTATTAAAAATGTTTACAGGTTTGATACAAAAAAATATTCTAGCGGCTCGATAACATGAAAATAAGTTATTTCTATATTTTTTATAATTGATTATTCAAATTTCAAACGTATATGCCATCTGAACGTCGTATTTAATAGTTTGTTCTTGTGTGTATATTATACGTGAATTTCATTCATTTACAACTTACTTTTATAGAGTAATGGAATTTTTGGAACAAAAAGTTAATTTGATTCTTCTTCTATGCAGGTTCGACTGTTGGGCTTTTAATTTTGCTCAGTATTGTCGTATCTAGAACGGAGTGGTGGCTAAGTGGTCACCGTACTTGTCTGCGAACCTCGTAGACGTGAATTCAATTCTCGGACCGCCTCTGTGGTGTAGTGGTTAGCGTGATTAGCTGCCACCCCCGGAGGCCCGGGTTCGATTCCCGGCTCTGCCACGAAATTTGAAAAGTGGTATGAGGGCTGGAACGGGGTCCACTCAGCCTCGGGAGGTCAACTGAGTAGAGGTGGGTTCGATTCCCACCTCAGCCATCCTGGAAGTGGTTTTCCGTGGTTTCCCACTTCTCCTCCAGGCGAATGCCGGGATGGTACCTAACTTAAGGCCACGGCCGCTTCCTTCCCTCTTCCTTGCCTATCCCTTCCAATCTTCCCATCCCTCCACAAGGCCCCTGTTCAGCATAGCAGGTGAGGCCGCCTGGGCGAGGTACTGGTCATACTCCCCAGTTGTATCCCCCGACCAAGAGTCTGAAGCTCCAGGACACTGCCCTTGAGGCGGTAGAGGTGGGATCCCTCGCTACGTCCGAGGGAAAAACCGAACCTGGAGGGTAAACAGATGATGATGATGATTGTCGTATCTTCTTCTGCTGTAGCTCCTTTCTTTCTTCCAACCAGGGGGTATCTTTAGTGATTTATCCTGCAAATCATAGACTTTCTTCAGGATCTGTCTCACAGCCTGTCTGTTTTATAAGTCTGTCAGCTCCTATGTCATTCTCAGTCTCCCTCAGTCCCGTGCTACCGACTTCCTTGTTTTGTCAGAAGGTGAACAGTCTGTTGGGAGACAATCTTGCCCACATGACCATAGTAAGCTACTCTTCTTACCTTGGAATAATTAGAGAGCATCTCTATCGGAGAGTAGAGCTCTGAATGTTGACGTCTCCGATATTTTCCGTCTTCCAGTACCGGGCCTAGTATCTTTCTGAGAATACTTCTCTCTCTCTCAGACTTCCAGTTTATCAAGCAAGATTTTTTAAATTTTGTGACAGACACTTCATGCATGGCATACAGGGCTTTCAGATTTCTGACAGGTATCACTCAGTCGATAGGCCAGTTCCAGGTTATTAACTGGAAGATAATTGTTTATATGTTTTGATAATATTTTGAATTTTTCAAAGTTTCTTCTGTACAAAATATATTTCATCTAGCACTATTAGTGAAATGGCGTATGGCTTTTAGTGTCGGAAGTGCCCGAGGACATGTTTGGTTCGCCAGGTACAGGTCTTTTGATTTGAGGCTAGTACGCGACCTGCGCGTCGTGATGAGAATGAAATGATGATGAAGACGACACATAAACACAGCTCCCGAGCCAGAGGAATTAACCAATGATGGTTAAAATTCCTGACCCTGCTGGGAATTGAACCCAGGACCCCTGTGGGCAAATGCCAGCACGCTAACCATTTAGCCATGGAGCCGGGCTGTACTATTAGTAATGGAATGAATATCCATATCCTGTTTCCAGTCATTTGACCGAGTCAGGAATGGAATGAATGAAACCCCCATCTAGCGGCGAGGATAGGAATTGTGCCGGCTGCCGAAACCTGTCGCACTCCTCTGGCGCAATGATAAATGACTGACAGATGAAATGAAATTATATTAGTGTTGGTGGAATGAAAGATGACGGAGAAAACCGGAGTACCCTGAGAAAAACTTGCCCCGCCTCCGCGTTGTCCAGCACAAATCACACAAATCACACATGGAGTGACCGGGATTTGAACCACGGAACTCAGCGGTGAGAGGCCTGCGCGCTGCCGCCTAAGCCACGGAGGCTTAGTATTATTGGTAATATTAAAGTATAATATAATTTTGATGAAAGTTGTGGGTGTGTTGTGATCTTAGGCGGCCCTTACATGATCAATATTATTGACAATATCAGTATTGCCAGTACAGTCGTTTACTCCTATCATTATCACCGTCAATATCGCCATAGTTGTGTAGCCATAATTGTGGCTATCGGAAGTATTCGTCGAGTTCAGTGAAATCGGTGGATGAAAGAGTGGTTGAGAAAACGTGAAGAATATTCTAATTTGAGGCTGCTGAGGGAAATCAGATTGATAGATGCGGAAGATTTTCACAATTATTTCAGAATGAAAGAAAGGACGTTCCTAAAATCATTACAGATGGTAGAACCACTCTCGAGAAGGCAGAACACAAACTTGATGGAATGCATCCCTGTTAATGAAAGATTAGTCTTAACCCTGAGGTACTTAGCTACAGGAAGAAATTTTGAAGAAGTTTTCTGTCATCATGTCACCTGCAATTATCAGCGAAGCTATAATTGAAATGTGAGTGAAACTCTTGTTCATGTCCTACGAGACTACTTGAAAGTAAGTGTTTTGAATTACATTTTCCAGATACCTTCCTACCTACCTAAGTATATCAGTCTGCCATTACATACAACCTCTTCTTCACTACCTATATGAAAGTAGTTAATATGATAGTAGAAGCAGGGAAACGCATATTGAATAATTTAAAGCAAAATATGTTAACAGTTATGTATTGATTAAACAGAGAAGGATGAAGTGCTGTCACTACATCCTCTTAAGGTCACTCGTATAATCCATAATACTCTGCACAAAGATCACTTCCGTTCCCTACGAAAGCGCGGCAGCAACTGAGTATTGACAATATTATTGACGTCCGCCCCTAGACGATCAATGATATTGACGTCATTTAGATACTGACGCCCCGAGATCAGAATATCTGGATTTCATATACACTGACTGACAGAGCAAATGCAACACCAAGAAGGAGTGGTCAGAACTTTATGCCAATTGCAGGGTAGACTGACGTCACTGAGGTATGCTCATGATGTGAAATGCGCCGCTGTGCTGCGCACGTAGCGAACGATAAATGGGACACGGCGTTGGCGAATGGACCACTTCGTACCGTGATTTCTCAGCCGACAGTCATTGTAGAACGTGTTGTCGTGTGCCACAGGACACGTGTATAGCTAAGAATGCCAGGCCGCCGTCAACGGAGGCATTTCTAGCAGACAGACGACTTTACGAGGGGTATGGTGATCGGGCTGAGAAGGGCAGGTTGGTCGCTTCGTCAAATCGCAGCCGATACCCATAAGGATGTGTCCATGGTGCAGCGCCTGTGGCGAAGATGGTTGGCGCAGGGACATGTGGCACGTGCGAGGGGTCCAGGCGCAGCCCGAGTGACGTCAGCACGCGAGGATCGGCGCATCCGCCGCCAAGCGGTGGCAGCCCCGCACGCCACGTCAACCGCCATTCTTCAGCATGTGCAAGACACCCTGGCTGTTCCAATATCGACCAGAACAATTTCCCGTCGATTGGTTGAAGGAGGCCTGCACTCCCGGCGTCCGCTCAGAAGACTACCATTGACTCCACAGCATAGACGTGCACGCCTGGCATGGTGCCGGGCTAGAGCGACTTGGATGAGGGAATGGTGGAACGTCGTGTTCTCCGATGAGTCACGCTTCTGTTCTGTCAGTGATAGTCACCGCAGACGAGTGTGGCGTCGGCGTGGAGAAAGGTCAAATCCGGCAGTAACTGTGGAGCGCCCTACCGCTAGACAACGCGGCATCATGGTTTGGGGCGCTATTGCGTATGATTCCACGTCACCTCTAGTGCGTATTCAAGGCACGTTAAATGCCCACCGCTACGTGCAGCATGTGCTGCGGCCGGTGGCACTCCCGTACCTTCAGGGGCTGCCCAATGCTCTGTTTCAGCAGGATAATGGCCGCCCACACACCCTCGCATCTCCCAACAGGCTCTACGAGGTGTACAGATGCTTCCGTGGCCAGCGTACTCTCCGGATCTCTCACCAATCGAACACGTGTGGGATCTCATTGGACGCCGTTTGCAAACTCTGCCCCAGCCTCGTACGGACGACCAACTGTGGCAAATGGTTGACAGAGAATGGAGAACCATCCCTCAGGACACCATCCGCACTCTTATTGACTCTGTACCTCGACGTGTTTCTGCGTGCATCGCCGCTCGCGGTGGTCCTACATCCTACTGAGTCGATGCCGTGCGCATTGTGTAACCTGCATATCGGTTTGAAATAAACATCAATTATTCGTCCGTGCCGTCTCTGTTTTTTCCCCCAACTTTCATCCCTTTCGAACCACTGCTTCTTGGTGTTGCATTTGCTCTGTCAGTCAGTGTATATCGCTTCAATATCTACCGTCAATACTCAAGTCTGTACTACATCGGTTGAATAAGTAACTCGTGAGATCACAATCAAACTATCTTTATTAACAATTAAGAAGTTAACCGGTCGTCATAACGATGCGATAGAGAGACTTGGGATGCCCAAATGCGACTTTTAACTACGTTAGCTACATTTATCCGGTTTTAAAACTGCAAACACGGGCCTTTCAGTGGGGTAAACAAAAATAGTAAAATGTGTATTTGTTTTTGCTCAAATTTCTGTGGCTCTGATTCTGTACTACATCTGCTGAGTTTTCCTCGGAATAGAGGTTCTCTTTGCGAGCCTTTATTTTCGTGCTTCTGATTCAAGGAGGCCTTTTGTTAATCGGTTAACTCAGGTAAGGAAAATTCTAAATGATAAAATATTTTTTGTGATCACGATGAACTGTTTAGATATAATTAATGTTCATCTATAAGCAGTGGCGGCCGGTCAGTACGTGCTACCGGGCTCCAGCACGTAGCTTGGAACTGTAAGGAATATTATTTATGTACAGTACAATTATCCTGATGCCTTTTCGTTGTTTTGAGTACGATATGAATTTGTGTTTTGTGCAAACCAGGACGAGATCTGTCGAACACCTAGCGCCGTTCTCCCGGGGAACAAGGCTCGTGCTCATGTGAAGTGAGCCCTTGCCTGTAGCCTGAAGGAAGCAATACGCAGGCGCAGCCAAGCTTGCAACACTCCCCCTAGGCGGCGGAGTATACCATAAACCGGGATCAACTTTCACTGATCCCGTCTATAGTTACTTCCTCTCCCGCAAGGGGGTAGAAGTACTCGATGTCTCCTGCTACCCGGAGCGCAGCGAGGGATCCAGTCGGCCGTGCTTATGTTGAACGTGGTAAGCGAATCTGCCACTAGAGAGTAGCATCGTCTGGGCTCGAAAGTAAAGCGTAAGTGGAGGCAATTTATCTCACACATGCTTATTAAAATATCCATCTTCCTTTTGTGTCAAAAATAAGGAATTCGTAGGTGAGCCAAAGAATCTTTGACTGACCCTAAATGTTATCCCGCATTACAATGTAATTTACTCTGGTGAAATGAAATAGCGTATGGCTGTTAGTGCCGGAAGTATCCGAGGACATGTTCGACTCGCCAGATGCAGGTCTTTTGATTTGACGCCCGTAGGCGACCTGTGAGTCGTGATGAGGATGAAATGATGATGAAGACAACACATACACCCAATGATGGTTAAAATTCCAGACCCAGCCGGGAATCGAACCCGGGATCCCTGTGACCAAAGGCCAGCGCGCTAACCATTTAGCCATGGAGCCGGACATTTACTCTGGTAATAGGGGAGGTCTCAATGAATCAGTTGGCAGCTCTTTCAGTTGCTTTGTGCGGTTTTTAATCTCGCAGTTATATTACTGGTGCGTGTTTTTTCTGTCATTGTATTAGTGCTAAAATTTATACGAAGATTTATCAAATTATTTATCCACTGCAGTGTATATAATGTGAAATTAAATTAGTGTTCTTAGTGGGGATCTATATTCCCACGATTCTATTTGCACTGATGTAAGTTGCGCCATTAGGTTAATAAAAACAATATTTCTCGAATGAATTATTTATCTCGTAGACAGTTGTCGAAGAATTCATCTGCTTCCAAATTAATGTTGTTTTTGTTTGTTCTGAGTTATAAATTGTGAGAAAAGTTTTATTATTATTATTATTATTATTATTATTATTATTATTATTATTATTATTATTATTATTATTACCAAGTTTGAAGTATGCGTTGTTCATCATGGCAATATGCAGATTTAAAACAGCGTATTTAGCTTGTTTTTTGTAGCACGTAGGACGATTTTTTCACGAGCCGCCACTGTCTATAAGCACGAATACGTGAACATTTTTCGGTATGAAGTCTAGTAGTAGCCTGTAAAGTTTGAAACTAAAAACTGATTACTTTGTTTACAAAATCGATTCGGTTATTTGAATTCTTTGCTATCGTCAATGTAAAATGTCTTAAGAATGTTTATTTTTGAACGCTCACCTCCTTGGCTGAAAGTCCAGCGAAGTGGATTTAGTTTAATAGGACCCCAGGTTCGGTTTGCGGCCAGGCCGAGGATTTTTAATCATGTTTGGTTAATTCCTCCAGTTAGGGGATTGAGTCTTTGTGATCGCCTTAATACAAGTTTCCACCTACACACAACGTATCATACTATTAACTATCACATAAACACGCAACAGAAAATACATCCCTCCGCATAGGGTTCACGAAGGGCATCCTGCCGTAAAACAGGGCTTAATCCACATCAGTACCGATCCAAGATAACTGGAAAAAGGTCATGAAAGTAGAAGAATATCTTAAATACACTATATCAAAAAGATGATCCACATGAACTGATAATAAATTTGTCAAAACTAAAGACAAAAATTATCGTACATTTTAGGCTAAAGCCATTCGGATTTATAAGTATGTTATTCCAACACTTGCAATATTAAGACAAGTCATGTATAGAGAGGTAGGAACATGTTTTCATGTTTGTCTTTGTGTTCTCTTTCTGTTTCTCCCTATTCCCACACTGATCTGCCATTATGTTCCTCCTATTATGTGTGTACCTTCTTGTTTCTATCTCTCTATACATGACTTGATTAGACACATGTTTGTTTCCAATACTTACTGAAACAGTAGACTTTATATTTTCAGTTTTCTTTATTTGTACAGTGCTAAGCGAACCTTGTAGAATGAATAATTTGCCCTGGAGTGAAAATAATTGAATGATGGTGCAAAATTATTAAGAACAGACAAACAATATATCTCACCAAAATTAAAATTTCCATGTATTTCAGTAATTTTGAAAACTATATTCATAAAGAAACATTTCAAGATGTCACAGTTCAAATTATATTTTTAATTTTCCAAATGCTTGTTTTCATAATAATTTAAATTTATTGGATTAAAACGCGCTTGTGCTGTTTTAATTTGGTAAGTTAATTAGTTTTTATTTCGGGTGGGTGGTTGTTTTGAAGCCCCGTAACACCCCTCGGTACGGCCTTAATAATAATAATAATAATAATAATAATAATAATAATAATAATAATAATAATAATAATAATAATAATAATAATAATTGTTCCGAGGTATCTGTGGAACAGCAGAGGTGAAAGAAGGTGCGGGGGTGAACAGGTCCCAAAATTCAAAATTAAAGTTAAGATAAAATTTAAGAAGGTTATATTTTCTTTTAAAGATTAAGAAATAACAAATAGAACAGGTACACAGTAGCCGAAACACAATTCGAAAATGTACAATTACAATGATTACAGGATTTGGGCTCCGAGAGCCAGACACCTAATTCTTGAGCTATAAGCCCAACCTTACGATATACAGAATTCAACAAAGGGGCAGAAGACCCCAATCATGCCCAGGAGCACTTGCTCCCAATTACACAGTAAAGCCTCCTCGAGGCGCGCAGAAAACACAATTTTTAGAAAGAGCAACCTGCTCTTAAGTACGAACCTATCCAAGGCCACACCAAACTCCACTTTCAAGTTGTCCTCCAAGGACATGAAAACAGGGGTAAAAATACCCAACCTACTGAGGCCTATTAAGTAAAGAAACAGAAATATTACATGGCCTCGACAATACCAATTGAAAGGAGGCGAAGTTGAACTCCTAATGCACTTTATATAAACCCTACTTGGCACTAGGCCGTTACTGCAAGGGCTAATCTCATACTAAAGAGGTGACTTTTAGAAGGAAACAATTTACATTACGTTAAGGAAGAAACGGTTGTGAAAAATAAGTTCACCTCAATGCAATATGAGTGGGAGCTCGAGAGGGTTAAGCACTCTCTATCCCAATATGTAGTTTAAAAGATAGAATAGATACTGAGTGTCTTTACATTTTAGGGGAAAGGTTACATGGTGGAAAGCTTCGGACCGGCCCCGAGAGTTAAACTGCTGAGCTAGCAAGAAAAGAAGTTATTAAACGGCCATTACCTTGTGGTTGAACTGCTGCCCGAAGAAAGAGGCGCTTCCCGCCCCCTGCTACGTACTTTATGCACTGATAGATGTTACTGAAGTGGCGCGGAGACCCGAAAATCAGCAGTTTATAAACCCTCGCGGAAAGTTCGAGGCGTTTCAGGAATGAGAACACCCTCCCACAAGAATTTTATTGGTTCTGGTGAAGCAACATATCCAAGTTGAAGAAGATACACCTGATTGGTCATAAATTAATTAAAGAAATTCGGGATTGGCTAAGTTCAAACCTGGCGGAAGGAAGGGGTTAATATTGCCAACATAAACAATAACTGAAAGATATTTAACAAAGAACAAACTTATAAACCCGAAATTTCTTCAAAAACATAGTTCTTTCACTTCACACTAGGGTGCATAATTGTATTTCTTCAGTAGTGCCATCTGGAAGAGAATGTCCACACTTCTTACTACAGGCAAAACAAAAATACATCGAAAACGACCCAGTTCAGAAACTTCAAAATTTACAAGTAGTGACATCTTCTGAGAAACTTGAAAATTTACGCAGTAGATAAAGTTCAGACTTCCTCCAGTAGGGGAGTTTCAACTGGCCCAAAGTTTGAATTAGCGGCATGGAGGTGTACCACCCGGTACAATAATAATAATAATAATAATAATAATAATAATAATAATAATAATAATAATAATAATAATAATAATAATAATAATAATAATAATAACAATAATAATAATAATAATTTATTTATTTATTTACAGAGTTTACGCCCACATTGGAGCACTTAAATCAGACTACAACAAATTTGTCTTCCTTTTCTTCTCCCAAAAAGTCTTGAGTCTGGTTGACTGGCTGCCCTCTCCGCATCCGTTATAACATATTGTTTCCTCTGTACAGTGGTCAGAGGAAGCCTGATGCATTTATTCTTCAAAATACTTTTCTCGCCTCTGTTTTCTATGGTTTGCATGGTAATATTCAACTCCTCCAAATCACTTTGGACTTCTTTAAACCAATTGTTTCTTGATTTATTATTCCAAAAGTAATTAAATAATTGTTTTAAAACTCTGTTATCACTTAGTCGAAATATATGACAAAAAAAAGGCGATTCTTCTTTTTCTCATCGTGTCTGTGATGGACTCACTTTCCCGACAGATAACCTCATTCGGCAACAATCTCCACTGTCCATCCACCTGATGTTTCTTGTTTATGATCGTCCTGAGTATCCTTCGATCAACTCGTTGTAAGCGTTCTGTTGTTGATCTAGTATTGAGTTTAAATAAAGTTTCACAAGCATAAGTTGCTTCTGGTTTAATAACAGAGTTATAATGCCTAAATTTAGCATTAATCGAAAGACATTTCTTTTTGTATGTAGGCCAAGTTATCCGTTGTGCCTGCTTCAGTTTATATATTCTGCTCTCTATTGATGGTTTTTCATTGCAATTCCAAGTGAGATTTTCACCCAAATATTTAAATGTACTTACAATTTCAATTCGTTTATTATATTTAATAATAGCTCTGAATTTAAAGTTCTGAAAGTAGGCATTATTTTTGTTTCATCATACGAAATTTGCAATCCAACTTTTTTCGCTACATTTGCAAGTTCTTCCAATTGAACTTTAGCCTCTTCGAAACCATTTGCCAGTATCGCAAGATCATCCGCGAATGCCAAGCAATTTAGTTTGATATTTTTTCCAATTTTGACTTTTGGAGGACATACCTTAGTCCACTCTCGCATGACCTTTTCCAATACACAATTGAACAATAATGCCGAAAGTCCATCTCCCTGGCGGAGGCCTGTTGTAATTGCAAATGATTTAGATAACTCATTTCTGAATCTAACTTTAGATTGAGTATTTTTAAGAGTCATACCAATCAGGCTAATAAGTTTGGAATGTAGACCAAATTCCTGAAGGACATTCAACAGTGATTCACGATGTATACCATCATACGCCTCTTGAAAAATCAACAAACGTAATAACTAAATTTTTGTATCTAGATCTATGATGTTTCATAATCCATTTTAAACTGATGATTTGGTCAGGGCAGCTTCTTTCTGGACGAAATCCACCTTGATATTCCCCTAGTTCGCAGTCAAGATGTCCCTGTATTCTGTTATAGATAATCTTAGATAAAATCTTATATGTAATATCCAATAATGATATTCTCCGATAATTATTTGGATCAGATCTATCGCCCTTTTTATGCAATGGTTGAATTATTGCCATATTCCACTCCTCAGGCATTGTAGCAGGATTCCAAATATCTATAAGATGTTTATGTAGATTCTGAACGGTTTGGTCATTAGCATTCTTCCATACCTCTGCGACGATTTGGTTCTCTCCCGGTGCTTTATATATATATATATTTTGCTAGTTGCGTTACGTCGCACCGACACAGATAGGTCTTATGGCGACGATGGGACAGGGAAGGGCTGGGAGTTGGAAGGAAGCGGCCGTGGCCTTAATTAAGGTACAGCCCCAGCATTTGCCTGGTGTGAAAATGGGAAATCACGGAATTTATAATTTTTAAGGGAATCAATTGCTGCTCGTACTTCATTATAAACGAGCGGTGTAACCTTTTCTAAAGGTATCCTATTTTTTGGATGTGTGTCATATTGCAGATATTCTGAAGGTTCCTCACTGTTAAGTAAGTTCTCAAAGTATCTAGCTAAAATTTCCGCATTATCTTGATTAGTATGTGCCTGTTTTCCATTAGTATCTCTCATTAGGAGTGTTGGGGGAGTATAATTAGTTTGGTATTGCCGAAATGTTTTATAGTAATCTCTTGTCTTATGTTGAGTAAATGCTTCGTCAATAGAGTGTAACATCTCCGTGTGATAACTTCTCTTAACCCTTCGCGTGACTGTTCTGTTTTCCGTTGTTGATCAATCAACCATGCCTTGTGTCGGTGTTGAATCGTTGCATCGCACTCCTCATTCCACCAAGCATTTTTTTCCCCTCTTTTTAACGGGAGCGTTTTCCTCAGCAATGGTTTTTAGCTTGTTAATTACCGTTCCCAAATCATCACTTAGATAGGTTTTAGATTGTTCATAATAAATTAATAATAATAATAAGAATAAGAATAATGTGACGTTGAAGTGCCAGGAATTTAGTCTCGCAGAAGTTATTTTACTTGCCAGTAAATCTAACGGCACGAGGTTGGCGTATCTGAGCACTTTTAAATACCATCGGACGGAGTAGGGATCGAACCAGGGCTCAGAAGTTCGGTGTTCTACCGTCTGAGTTACTCTGACAAGAAAAATATTTATTTTTTAATATGTTATTGTAAAGCATGCTAAATTTAGAAACGTATCCCGTCAAGATCTCTTAGTTTGGGGGTGTAGTGTAGTGACCACGGGAACCCTAGCTGATTCCAGCAATGATGCTATTCAGAGGCCGATGATCTAGATGTTATACTCCTTAGAACAACAATAATCATTATCATCTCATTGATTTCACTTGTTTAAGTGCCGGGATTCTCACTTTCATCAATTCTATCTCGCCATCTTTGGTGACATTAAATCTTCTTACTTGACGGTATTAGGTTTGCTAAGTCTTCCTTTTCTCATTTTTTCAAGGCTCCTGTCTTTCTTTTTTTCAATATTCTCATTCTATTCTTCTATGACTGGAGCCAGGAGGGAATGGGTATCTCATTTTACTCTGTACTTCTCTAATCTAATCATCAGCATAATTAGTCCCACTAGCTGGGGTCGCTGATGCTGATTTTTTTCTAGTCTACAAAACCTAGTCTGTGTCCAACTCGTGTCCCATTTTCCTACGGGATCGGAAATGAAGTGAGATGAATCTTCATATCGTGTTTTTACGACCGGATGCCCTTCCTGACGTCAGCCTTATCAGATAAGTTAATGAGATGGATTGAATGACGTGATTATATATAATAGTAGGAAGGGAGAAGCTGAAACCCGGTGCTGGCACATAGCCTACTCCTATCGAATAGCACCAAGGGATCTGTTCAAGGCTTAACGTCCGACAGACGAATCACCATAAACAGCGTAATGTACTATCACTCCATACGAACACTGCAGAGAGGTATGGAATTGAGTAGAGACTTGTGACTTGCAATTTAGTGATTAGAAATTGCATACCACCACCTCTTCTACTCTGCCGGCCAACATTCTGACGGTGAATATTTTGTTTCGACCAACGGGGTTCGAACCGGCTAACCACGGTGTCAGACCATGTAGACTTGACGCCTTAACGACCATGGTCACCAAATGTGTAAAAGTGTACCCCTGATACATTTGTTGGTACGCTTATTATCGCATCCACGTAGAAACTGAGAATTTAAGTCTCGAAGTCTCAACTATTTGAATCTCATTCCCATTGAGAAACTCAGGGTATGTTTCTACTTTCATTTGCAGCTAAGTTAAAAATTGAGTTTTTCTTAAATGAAAATATAATTTTATTTTAAAATCCATCTCCTCCATTCGCCTCACATGACCCCACCACCGAAGCCGGTTTATGCGTATAGCTTCATCCATCGAGTTCATTCCTAAATTAGCCTTTATCTCCTCATTCCTAGTACCCTCCTGCCATTGTTCCCACCTGTTTGTACCAGCAATCATTCTTGCTACTTTCATGTCTGTTACTTCTAACTTATGAATAAGATATCCTGAGTCCACCCAGCTTTCGCTCCCGTAAAGCAAAGTTGGTCTGAAAACAGACCGATGTAAAGATAGTTTCGTCTGGGAGCTGACTTCCTTCTTACAGAATACAGTCGATCGCAGCTGCGAGCTCACTGCATTAGCTTTACGGCACCTTGATTCAATCTCACCTACTATATTACCACTCTGGGAGAACACACAACCTAAATACTTGAAATTATCGACCTGTTCTAGCTTTGTATCACCAATCTGACATTCAATTCTGTTAAATTTCTTACCTACTGACATCAATTTAGTCTTCGAGAGGCTAATTTTCATACCATACTCATTGCACCTATTTTCAAGTTCCACGATGTTGGACTGTAGGCTTTCGGCACAATCTGCCATTAAGACCAAGTCGTCAGCATAGGCCAAACTGCTTACTACATTTCCACCTAACTGAATCCCTCCCTGCCATTTTATACCTTTCAGCAGATGATCCATGTAAACTACAAACAGCAAAGGTGAAAGATTACAGCCTTGTCTAACTCCTGTAAGTACCCTGGAACCAAAGTAAAAACTAATACAATTCTTTGTGACAGTGCGTCCAGTTCTTCTTCTTCTTCCGCTTGGCCTTTCCCCAATTTTGGGGTCATCACCAGATGTAGATTAAGCCCAGTTTTACGGTCGGATGCCTTTCCTCACGCCAATCATATGAAGAGGGATGTATTCACTGATCCGTTTCCCTATGGTGGTTGGTAGTGCGATATGTTGTATGTAAATGACGATGTGTATTAAGGCGAACACAAACACAGACAGGGGAATTAACCAAACACAGCTAAGATCCCCGGCCCAGGCGGGAAACGAATCCGGGGTGCTTTGAACGGAAGATCTTTACGCTCACCTTTCAGTCAAGGATCCGGACTTCCAGTTTCTCCCCTTGAATATCAACATTTATATATTTGGCGCCAAACGAGCTACCCTTCCTCATTGCTTTGTAGTGTGTACCCTTGCCGACAGAGAGCATGAAATATTTTGAAAGCTTTAGTAGAAGGGGTGAACTAGAAAATTCCTAAAATGTTTACTAGCTTGCGAATTTGAAAACATGTCTCTCTCTTTGCACCCTCCCTGACCCACATTTTATACGCAACTAATCTGATTGATTATGAACGATACTGTAGATTCTCGACTCTGTAGGCATGAAGTCGGTCTGCAGATAGTTCATCTCTGTGCCGCTAGATGCCGTGATGGGTGAAAGGTGCGCTCCAGTTACCGCGAGTTACGAATGCGACACGTGCTGATGCCTTAGTCGGGCCTGGCACGACTTGCCCAACAGTTTACTAACATTAACTGTTTAGAAGCAATTGAAAGGAATAGCCGTGTCTGTAATAGGAACTCTACTGCTATTGAAGCGGTGACGGCCTCATTGTAGTATGCATTTGCTTGTGTTAACAGTGTCGCAGACGTAGAGTGCTAGTTGTTAAGTCATGGAAAGGAGCCATTGTGTGTGGAGAAACACGGATAATGCTGTTGAAATTATAACATCTCCTTCTGATGAATCGTGAGTATATTTTTCATATCATTCATCATATGCTTATTTACACAGCAGATTACATCATACATTCAGCAAAACCTGACAAAACTGTACCCTATATAAAACCAACCCGCCTTAAGTGGACGCTATAACGCGTATAGCTTTCTGTGGTGTTTGAAACGGAACCTGTACAAGGCGGAAAATGAACGGTCCTTCAGGAAATAAACTATCTTCATCATCATCATCATCTGTTTACCCTCCAGGTTCGGTTTTCCCTCGGACTTAGCGAGGGATCCCACCTCTACCGCCTCAAGGGCAGTGTCCTGGAGCTTCAGACTCTTGGTCGGGGGATACAACTGGGGAGTATGACCAGTACCTCGCCCAGGCGGCCTCACCTGCTATGCTGAACAGGGGCCTTGTGGAGGGATGGGAAGATTGGAAGGGATAGGCAAGGAAGAGGGAAGGAAGCGGCCGTGGCCTTATGTTAGGTACCATCCCGGCATTCGCCTGGAGGAGAAGTGGGAAACCACGGAAAACCACTTGCAGGATGGCTGAGGTGGGAATCGAACCCACCTCTACTCAGTTGACCTCCCGAGGCTGAGTGGACCCCGTTCAAGCCCTCGTACCACTTTTCAAATTTCGTGGCAGAGCCGGGAATCGAACCCGGGCCTCCGGGGGTGGCAGCTAATCATGCTAACCACTACACCACAGAGGCGGACAATTAACTATCTTACAAAACGGAATTTCTACCAGTGCAATGCATTAGATGTTTTAAAAGTAAAATAATTGCAACAAAGTATTAACTTGTACTGTACACTACATTTAAGTTTTTGTTGTTATTGTTCATAATTTATTAGGGATTTGAGAAGATTTGTAATCATCATGCTCGTGTAGGCTCTAATTACATGAAAAGTGAGGATAATAATAATAATAATAATAATAATAATAATAATAATAATAATAATAATAATAATAATACATAACCGAGCAAGTCGTCATGCGGTTAGGGTCGCGCACCTGTGAGCTTGCATTCGGGAGACCTGTCGGTAGCCCTGAAGATGGTTTTCTGTGGTTTCCCATTTTCACACCAGGACTGTGCAATAATAAAGACCACGGCTGCTTCTCACTCCTTGCCCTTTTCTTATCCCATCATCGCCATAAGACCTATCTGCGACGGTGTGACGTAAAGCAAATAGTAAATATATATAATCACCATCATTCTGTTAATGATTTTACATCCAACTACGTTAACGGTTTTCGGAGACGCCGAGGTGCCGGGAGTTGTTTTACGTGCCGGTAAATCTACTGATACGAGACTGGTAGATCTGAGCACCTTCAAATAACGCCTAACTGACCAGTGATCGACCCTCTCCCCCTTCCGCCGCCAAGTTGGGCTCGAAAAGCCAGCGCTTGTACTGTCTGAGCTACTCAGAAGTGAAGAAACTGTGTGTTAATCTACGCTTTTGTAAACTCCGTACTGTTGGGTGTGGTACTCCTTTTTTGCGATACTTCTGAATTTTCAATAAATACAACATTTGGGTTGTTTTGATACTGTAAATACAGAATTTGAATACAATCAACTTCCTGTTCATTTTTCAAAAACCGTTCCAAAAATTTGAATTTTGAATATGTGAACTGAAATATCAACAGTATCAACATCAATATCAACAAGTTCCGGATAAAACAGGTTGTATCTGTTATTCCATGGCCGAACGGACGGCACATTTGCAAGGGTGAAAGAAGATATTTATCATTGTTATTACTGGCATGTTATATTTTAGGGTCACCGACGTCAGTGGCACAGTCCGTTAGCCACTGGCATTCATTTCCTGAGAAAATGGGTTCGGTCCTAACCGAGGTTTTAACATGATGATATTTAAGTACCGTACGTCAACTTTGTATCCTTAGCTTCCGGCACGTCAAAGTGCACCTATGTGGCAAACATACCACAACCTCCAGCAATATCGAATATAGGCCTACGTTAAAAACTCGCGTAACTATATTTTGGGGACGTGTAACTACATGGTCATCAGCCACATGGACTTCTTGTATATTTTGAGGGTTCGAATGCGGATTCAATCAGCTGGCATTTAATAATGCTTCAGTAAGGTGCACTATCAGCTTTTAGACCTAGGTGGATTAACTGGAGAAAACTAACTCAAGAGGGCCGTCAAAGCCTGGATTTGAACATTTAGTTACGGTGAAAGTAACTACATCATCAGCATCAGTATCATCATCTCCTCTAAGCTCTAGTATCTGAAGATATATGTCTTTCTTTTCATCCGAACCTATCATGAATATTTTTTCTGTATTCACCACCTCCAGGGGATCACAAAACACGTGAATGTGATGGTGGCCCCCTATAAGCAATTACTGATATTCTCTTCCTACCCTCTGAAATTAGGTTTGATGGACCTAGAGTGTATTTAATTTTTCTGCCCATGCCGTTCCGTTTGCCGATTCTTTCATTCTTCGCATTTCACCTTCGATTACTGTGAAGTCCAAAACTACAATCTACCGCACCACTTCCTCACTCACTGAAATGCCTTTTCATTTGCTATCACCTAACATCATTCACGTCAAACACCACGTTTGAAATACTCCCAATCCCTTCTGTTTTGTTACACCAACTTGACTACCTAAAACATGTCTGTCATTTCAGGAGAAGTTTAGGAATTATTTTCTGTTCAAATCTACAATAGAAGTTTTATTTCTTTTATAGGAGAACTTTACTTGGTAGTTAAGACATAAAGTAAACTCGTGTCCTCATCCTGAGTTGGTGCAGCTCTTTTCAGGCACACCCCCATTGGAGGTGAGCTGCATGTACCATTTCAACCACATACCAGCCCTCCTGCCAGTTTTAAATTCCTGGCAGTACCGGGAATCGAACCCGGGCCCCCGAGGACGGCAGCTAATAATACTAACCGTTACGCTACGGAGGCGGACAGTTAAGACATACTCTCAACTTCTCAAGTTTCTCGGCCTTAACTGGCTGTTTCCTTTGCCAAATAACATTCTTGATTGCATTGAAAATGGCCGCCGTCGTCGTCGTCTGATACTCGTATCTGAGTATTCATTTATCTCCTGCAATTCTTTCATTATCTGAATCTATATATACAAATGTGTTTGATGGCTTAGCAGACCAATCCTGGTGTGAAACATGCGACCACTTTGATTGAACTTCATGGAAGGTCGAGAACATGTGTGATAGTACATGTTTCACACCCTCGCACTATATGTAGAAGTGAGAGATATTATAATCAGTATTCGATTTATTATTATCATCATTATTATTATTATCATTATTCCATTTGTATATTTATTCTTAATATTCGGATGGCCCAGAGTCTGATGAGATGGACTTGTTGATGTAGTCGGAAACTTCCAATAACTCATGTGAAACACCCCAGAGTCTGTTGATCTTGTGATTGCCTTGTGACACTGGGAGAGATTCAGGGCGTGGTCTTGAGTAAGGGTTCTACTCGTGATTGGCTGGCCAGGATCAATCTCGACGTACCTTTTGAGAGGAAGAGGAAGGCTGACGTCTATATAGGCATGTGTTCAAACTTCGACGGGATACAGGAACACGGGAATGAACTTCTAAACACACTGGATGGGACTGGACTTACAACGTTTGTGGAACGTGGCTGTTTTTATGTTTGTGGAACATATTTGACCTACAAACTGTGGAGTACTTAGGCACCGAGTATTGTATCACTTGTGGCGACTTGGTATTATATGTCGGTGAAAGCTGTGGGGTGCAAATCTCAGAATTTCAAGAGTTTTACGTTTTAGAACGACAAGCGTACGTTGCTCAAGTGAATATATCTTTAAAACAAGTGTTAGAGTCAGTGAACACAGTATTATGAGGTACAGTGTCTGTGTGATATAAGTGCAGATTATGAGAATCTACAAGTCGTGTTGATACACAGAGACAGTGAAGGGTACTTTTCTACTTATATGTGCATTGTTCAGCGGGCCAACTGCAAATGGTGGCTTGGTCCTCCCTTTCGTTTTCCCCACTGTTTTCATTGTTGTTGTTGTTGTTGTAAATATGGAGTCTTCTAGCAATATTTTGTGTGTGTTTTATATATGTATACTTTGGTGTGCTGATGAGGTGCTCATACATGGATTTTATTGAGAATATGGTTAGTTATTTTAGAATCAGTGGAGTTATTTATGAACCTAGGTGCAGTTCCTACCTATTTAGTCGTCTTCAGAAGGTTAGGTAAGGCCTGAAGCAGATGTACCAGCACGCAGCTTTATGTACACGCCCTGGGAGAGAAAGAATTCTTATCATGCTCTATTGAAATTCGAGAGATCAATTCTGGTGAACTCTGGCGCACATACTACGGACATTTCGATTAATTATTTTATTAATTTAACTTATTTCAATTATTTTATTAAGTTGTTTTTGAGTAATTTGGTTCATTCAGTTATTTTTATTTATTATATTTTTAAGAGAATTGCACATGTTTCCGTCCAGCGTAGTTTACGGCTCTGACGTTTACGTTCAAATTGTGCAACAGCAAATAAAGTGGTTGTGCGCCAGCAAGTACGATCTTCTGCAATAACACACTAATTACACGGATCAATGATTTTAATCTTCAAGGTCTTTTTGAGTTGATCCTTATAGCATTTCAGAGGGGCACCATAAGGTCTCCTACCTGTACTAAGTTCACTGCACTGTGTTTGTTGAGAAAGTCTTTCGTCCCTCATACGTTGGACGTGCCCAATCCATCTGAGTTGGTGACCAACGTTGGTAGGCTCTATAATGTTTATCTTTGTCCTTGTTGTGTTCAGTGCGTAGTCATCCCCTTTGATATTCATAATGGATTTGAGCTTCTGTTGGTAGAAAGCGTTCTAATTGTTTGATGTATTGACGGTAGAGAGTCCAGGTTTCACATTTTTAGAGCAAGGGGAAGATGAAAACTGCTCGATACACCAACGGTTTTGATAAATTATTATATCTTTATTCAGGAAAACCCGATCCGTGAGACGTCCAAAAGATACATGGGCAGCACGAATTCTGATCTCCACGTCTTTTTCTGATGAGCAGTTGGTTGAAATTATACTTCCAAGAGGAAGTGATTTACTTATTGCAGAGGCGTGTTTGAGGTGGAAATGACATTCGGGAAGGAAATTCAGGAAATGGGTGTGCGATTGATTACCTTTGTTTTCGGAATACTGATGGTCAGGCCTTGAAATGAAATGAAGTTGTTAAGAACTATGATTCAGAAAACAAGGAGGGACAAAATAAGAAACGATTATATAAGCCATCTGCTGTGTCGAAGGTAGGCTGAAATGGTTTGGCTATCTCAGAAGAATGGACCAACAAAGAACACCTCGAGTGTGGTTTGAGAAGGAACTCAAAGGCAAAAGATCAAGAGATCGGCCAAGGAAGAGATGGATAGATGAGATTAGAAATTATCTAGCTGTGCGAGGTCTGGATTTGCAGCAGGTTATGGAAGAAGACACCTACATGGTGATAAATAAGTGGAGAGCGCTCATTTACTGCTGCTGGGAAACTGGAGCTAATTCAAGATGATCGAGATGATGATAATGATGGTCAGGCAAAATTGTGCATATGCACTACTGAAGCAGTTAACTGACAGTTTCAGCCTGTCAGGTGTATGAGCTGGAGAAGCATTGCCATCTGCATATTGCAGTTCAGTTACATGGGTGAGACTTGTAAGCCTTTCTGATCGGAGTCTGGTTTGATTAAATACTCCTCCATCAAATCTATACAAGTTCTACACCTGTGTTGTTTGTAGACGATGTTTCGTACAGCATGACTATCAGGCACAGGACAAAGAGGATTGGTGCAAGTACACAACCTTGTTTAAGCCCATTGGTGCTGGGAAATTCTGCTATTGTTTCATTCTGGTACAGCACCTGTGCAAATATATCATCATGGAGTGCTTGGATCAGTCTAACAAAGTGTTCATGAAAGTCAAACCTTCTTAGAACCATATAGATTTCTTCTCTGGACACTGTATCAAAGGCCATTTTCAGATCGTAGAACACTAAAATCAAAGGCATTTGTTGTTTTCTGAATTTCTCCTGTAATTGTCTCGCACAGAAAATCATATAAATAATGCTCGTGGAGAGAAGAAACGTACACTGAGATTCGGGAAGTACCTTCTCAGAGACTGGAGGCAATTCAGCAGAATTCTGGCACAGATTCTACCAGCTATGGATAGCAGGGATATGCAACGGTATTGCCACAGATGCGTCGATCGCCTTCTTTTGAAGATGGTGACATTGGTGGACTTATTCATTACAGCAAGAACCTTTCGGATTTCTCATATTAGACGCATGTAGTAAGAAAATAGTAAATTAAAATAATTAGACATGAAAGTTAGTCACTACAAAATAGACGAGGTGTTGTCGAAGAAACATACAAATCAATACCACTGACATTACTGAAGAAAATTATTTTTGAAACCTAGCCAGCAAGGTGTCTTCAACATATTTAACTATTTGCTTCGGACGAGGAGCGCCTAGGTAATCTATTCGTTTATTCTAGGTAATGTGTTGGGAAACCATTTTCCAATGAAAAATTTAAGTCTATATTCTTACTTTCTTACTTCCTACTTGGTATGGTACTTCCAACGATATTGACAGCATTGTGCTTTCCAGACGTCGAAGGGCCTTGGCCTACCAAGCGACCGCTGCTCAGCATTAAGGCCTGCAGATTACGAGGTGTCATGTGGTCAGCACGATGAATCCTCTTGGGCTTTATTCTTGGCTTTATAGACCGGGGCCGCTATCTCACCGTTAGATAGCTCCTTCAATTCTATTCACGTAGGCTGAGTGGACCTCGAACCAGTCCTCAGGTCCAGGTAAAAATCCCTGACCTGGCCGGGAATCGAACCCGGGGCCTCCGGGTAAGAGGCAGGCACGCTACCCCTACACCACGGGGCCGGCATAGATTATTATAAATCCCTCTTATTATTATTATTATTATTATTATTATTATTATTATTATTATTATTATTATTATTATTATTATTCCACTTTTCCCGCACTCAGGTGGGATTGTGGGTGCGAACTGTGTTTCACACGTTTCACGGCCGGTTGCCCTTCCTGTCACCAACCCTGTGTGGAGGGATGCATTCTCTATTGCATGTCACTGTGCTGCTTGGTAATAGGATGTGTTGTGTGAATATGAAGAGGAAAGTGTTAGAACAAGACAAGCACCCTGTCCCCGAGTAAGAGGAATTAACCACATGCAATTAAAATCCCAGATTCGAACGGAAATTGAACCCGGAACCATTTGAACCCAATACCTCAACGCTGGCCATTCAGCCAAGATGCCGGTATTATTATTATTATTATTACTATTATATCTAAAAGTACATGGGCATTGCACAGGTTTGGTTCCTATCTTGAAGAGAAACTGGAGAAAGCGAAAGCTCTGTCTTATGGGTCTGGATATCATGTGTTAGTTTTCACTGCTCAGTTGGCTGCGTCGCCCCGTATTCGGTAACGCTAACGTATCCCGGAAGTGAAACACGATCTGTAGAGAAGAGTATCATTGAGACGGGGTCTGAGTTTTTTGGTACAAGCAAGGGATTAAACAGGTGTGAACATTACAGAAAACTATTGTAACGGGATCGGGTGTATACGATAAAACACATGAAAGCTTCCCATCGTCATGTAATGGTACGAACAGCATATCGATGCAAATGCTCTACGTACGAAGCGTACTTGTTCAAAAAATTGTATGAGTGCATGTTTCTCGAATGAAGTATTTTATTATAATTTTAATTACTATCAAAATATAATTCATCTTCCATGCACATACAAAGCCTACTAGCGAGTTGGCCGTGCGGTTAGGGGCGCGCACCTGTGAGATTGAATTCGGGAGATAGTGGGTTCGAACTCCACTGCCGGCAGCCCTGAATATGGTTTACCGTGGTTTTCCATTTTCACACCAAGCAAACGCTGGGATTATATCTTAATTAAGACCACGGCCGTTTCCTTCCACTGCTAGACCTTCCCTATCCCATCGTCGCCATAGGGCCTATCTGTGTCCGTGCGACGTAAAGCAACTTGTAATAAATAATTTAAAAATACAAACCCTGTGGATACCACAACAAACATTATATCTATAGGATTAATTGTTTCTGAGGAAAGTACCTGAGAGGAACAGGGATTTATACAGTACCATGCATTCATTCTCTTTTCGAGTGACTGTATATTTTATAGTTCTAAACTTGGAAAATTACTTCATCGTTTCTACTTTAGTTATCACGACCATGTGTGTTCATCATCTTTTTTTTTTATTTTTAAAATTTAAATGTAGCTCTCGGCGATGTCAGCCACTCGCCTGAACCCCAGATATTAAAAAGAGGAAAGCGCTGATTCACTCTACTGGCCCTGCTATCGCAATATGACAAATTCATGTGACGCTAAATTTACTTCGAAATAGCAAGATCTTAATACTGAAACCAGATTCGAATCAGCTGCTGAACATGTGCTCAGTTAGTAGGTCAAGCGTTGCCACAGCACTACACTTACTGGCAGTATTCTAGCCCTATAGCTTCTTGTATGTAATATGGAAGTAGAAAGTTCGAAAGCATAGATTAAGTAGGCCTATATGACAATTAATAAGGAAAATTGTTAAAAACATTCCTGTATTACCTTTGCAGTTTTCGATCGTATCAGGTTTCTCACTGGAAGAAATGACTTCTTGTATTATTATGAACTATTGTTTTTGTTTTACTTTAAAGACACAGAACTTCAGGTTTAACAGCCTAGTGAATTTAATTCATGTAAAATCTGTCTGTTAACCTGTATGACTGAGGGGTGTGTATTTGTAATTAGAGTTCCGTTTCTATGAGTTTCGACTTGACACTTAACCGGAAGTCAGACATTGTTGCCAGATTGTTACGAGTACAAACAGCTGATTCACGACTCACAACACGAACGAAAATGTATACTCGAATATGAGTCTATAATCAATTATTGTTTGTAGCAACATGCATAACTCTCATAAGATTAACACCAGGAGGGGTTGGCTGTGCGGTTAGTGGCGCGCAGCTGTGAGCTTGCATCCGGGACATAAGTGGGTTCGAGCTCCACTGTCGGCAGCCCTGAAGATTGTTTTCCGAGGTTTCCCATTTTCACATCAGGCATATGCTGGGGCTGTACCTTAATTAAAGCCACGGTCGCTTTCTTCCCACTCCTAGACCTTCCCTATCCCATCGTCGCCATAAGACCTTTCTGTGTCGGTGAGACGTAAAGCAAGTTGTAAAAAAATTGCATAAGATTAACAATAACACATACCATATTTAGGATAAGGCTATAGGATAAAAATAGATCAATGCTTGAACAGATAAAACTCGAGAAAATAAAATGACTTTTCCACTCACCATCTAGAAGAGCTCACATTGCTGATAGATTCAATTTCACTTAAAGAAGGAAAAGAAATCCTATAAAGGGTATACACTACTCATTTCTGAGTCATCGGCATTGTCATCTTCTGTTGAGGTTTCACTCCCGCTTGACAGTAACGAGATAATAACGTCTTCAACATAATCGTCTGTCATATTTTCCTTCTCCAAAGCTACACTTATTTCAGACCGTGTCTCACAACTTTGCTCCAGTCTTCCGCACTTACACGGCCTACGGTTTCCCAACGAAGAGGCGCAAATCAGTTCTATGGCGTTAAAATGACAATGGTATGGTGGAAGGCAAACAGCTTTATGCCCATGCCTCCTGGTTATTTCATTCACCACGTACATTTGGTGCTAGGAGCTTGTTTTGTTTCACAAGATGCATGAGATACCCCCTCCCCACTTTCTTATGTCATCGTGAACCGAAAAACTGTATTGTGCACCTTCAACCACTCAATCAACTCATTATTTCTAGTCGCCACTGTGGGTGCTTTGTCAAGAATGACCGAGTAAACTGACGAAGATCGCGAAAAGAACTGAGCACAATACTACACTCAGTCGATAGCGCGTGGTTATAGTAAACAATAGATCGACAACACTGGTAACCGGAACGAGAGTCTAACGCGCTCTGTCAGAGCGATCGGCTACCTATGAATGGCTGTTTATTAATTAACTTGGCCTCCGCCAAAAGGCAGCGCTCAAATGTCAAGTCGAAACCCATAAGAACAGAACTAAAAATGGGACTAGAAAGGACCGGACCATGGTCTTTCAGTGAATATAGCTATCATTCGAACATTCACTAGAAAAACCACTTCTAGTGTGACCGTGAGTAGGATTCGAATCTACTCTCTTATGTTCTCAGATGTTGTCCTCTCGAATTTCCTACTATGAAGTATGTCCAATCAAGGGGTCTGTAGGCCATCATACTAACTCCAAAACTATGATCAGAGTTGAGTGCTACTGTTGTTATTGTAATTCCATGTGGCTATTGCTAGCGTCGCGCAGCCCTTGTAAGGCAGACCATTCGATGAGGGATGGGTGGCATCTTCCATGTATAGAAATCTGCATATTAGTGTGGTGGAGGATATTGTTGCCTGTGCTGCATGAGTTGCAAGAATTTTGGAACACAGTAGCATCCTATTCCTTCAGCCAAGGGAACTAAATGTCCCTCTACCCGTCCGGGAATCGAAGCTGGGACTGCGAAACCCGAAGGCAAGACACTGACCACTCAGTCATGGAGCCTGATTATTATTATTGTTATCATCATCATCATTATGCAGAATACCAACCTTGATGAAAGTTGAGATATGTAGTGCGATCCTAACATGATTTGACATTGCTTCAGCCTATGCAAATTTCGTATCATTTATTCGATCTTCCTTGGCCAATTTTTGTTCTTTTCCGACTTCGAAGTATTTACGTTCCCAAATACTAATAACTCCTCCTTTTTGCAAATGTTCTAAATTTTCAAGTCGACAACTTCATACTTCAGTACTCCATTTAAGCGATCATCTTCATATTCGGTCCTCTATAAGTAGTAGTAGATGAATCACTTGTGCTAGAATACAATAGCACCGAGAGGTTATTCCACTTGAGGTCAGGAAGTTCAAGTTCCGATGATAGCAGTGGCTGTCGTGAGCGTGGAGTTCCATCGGACTGTCATCACTGTCAATCCGCAAGAATGTTTCAGTTCCAAAGAATCTACGTTATTTTGTCGAAATCCAATGCCCCAGAGAATCTATCGCCTTACGTATCAGACATCGCGGTTCAAGACAGCGGGTAGTGGTTTTGGTGGTGGTGGTGGTGGTGATAGTGATTGTTGCTTTAAGAGGAAGTACAAATGGGCAACCATTCCCTCTTAGCACTAAACAGAGGAGAAATGGAAGACGTTCAACGCTTTGAACAATGAAATTATCAGCAAAGGAAAGGGAAGAAACCAGAAGGGCTTTACTAAATTATTTTCTGTTTGTTTTACGTCGCACCAGCACAAACGATTTATATGGTGACGATGGGATAGGACAGGACTGCGATGGAAGCGACCGTGGCTTCAAGTATGGTACAGCCCCAGGATTTGTTTGGTGTGATAATGGGAAACCACAGGAAACCATCTTCAGGGTTGCCGACAACATGATTGAAACCTACTACCTCCTGAATGGAAGCTAACAGCTACAAGGCCCGAGCCGCGCAGACAACGCGCTTGGTGAAAATAAAATATTCCTTAGGCTTCGCAAGCAGACCGTGTGTTTTAATCTAGCTACAATCAATGAAAGTCATTCATTTCGTTCTGACCAGCTATTGACCATGCCATGTCGATTGCCTTCATCACCGGGCTTTGACGTTTGCCCAGTACTCCCTCATTTGTTTTTCCTTTCTTCTTTACGTTGCATCGACACAGATAGGTCTTTTGGTGACAATGGGATAGGAAAGGGCTAGGAGTGGGAAGGAAGCGGCCGTTGCCTGAATTTAGGTAGAGCTCGAGCATTTACCTGGAGTGAAAATGGGGGACCGCGGAAAACCATATTCAGGGCTGCCGAGAGTGGGGTTCGAACCCACTATCTCCTGAACGCAAGCTACTTGATCAGCCCACGCCCTTCTAGGAAAGCCTGGCTAGTTTGAAATTTATTCCGTATGGTCTCATATACGGAACTCTTGTTTCCAGATGTTGGAATCATGTACACTTCCAGGCCACTGGGCACCTACATTTGTGACCAGTTCACTTGCGTCACAAGTAACTTGCATATTTATGCTAGGGAATCCTTTCCAGTTTACATAATTACCAAACATCGAAGGTTTTTCAATTTGTATGTGAGTGCAGTCTAATGCATCGATGACTGTAGGTATTTGGAACCTATTGGACCATTTCACTTTAGCCTCATCCATGGTTCGTAAATCAGGCGGAAACTTTATCCATTGGTGTGCCTTCTCCATTACGCTATCGGCGACGCTATTTATAGTCCTGCAGACTGTTGGATAGTGCACTCCACAATCTTCTACAACACCTGACTGGAATCCAGGATTATTCAGAAAACGAAGAACTAAGTGTTCCTCCTCTTGTTTCATCAACTTCTGTCAAATCTGTCAGATAATCGACACCTTTGCTTTCAAAACGTAACAAATGTTTGGATCGCTTAGATCTAATATTATTTATGTCCTTGTAACACTTCTTGCTGCGTAAATTCACGAGTCCTGCCATATATAAAGTGAGATAAGCACCAACAAGTTTAAGTTGTCCAAATACTCTTTCAATTATGACTCTCACCTTCGAGTGCACTGTGTTGAATAATTCTTTCTTTCGGCCACGAGGATTTTTAACAGGAGTAAGTAACCATGGAATAATTCCATATCCGCTATCTTTAGCTACCTTGAACATATGTAAGAGCTTACTTCTTGTAAGACAATACTTGTCTTTACTCAACCGAAGTAAGAGAGCACTGGAAAATTAATGTATCCTCTATTTGCTGGGATATCCGTTAAGCAGAACTTAAGGTCCAGCAGCCAATTTCGTTGCTTACTTAGCACCACCCGGGAGACACGCGCAGGGTAATTTAAGGTTATACCTACGGACGTAAAGCAACGCTTGTCTCTTGTGGCTTAACAGTGCATATACTTCAAAAGTTGATACACAACTGAATGGTACCACGAGGACAATATCAGGCACCATCAAATCGACACCCCTAAAATGGTTACCCGTTTTATCCAACATCCATCCCCCTCACATACGAAGAGAACTGGCTCTTGTAAGAGAATGGCAGAAATGTCGCAGTAATCCTCAACTGCCCTTACACCAGGACTGCAACTCTCAGAAATCGAAGAGATTAAAGTCCAGAAACCCATCATGGAAGTTAGGCGAGAAGCTCATGGAAACAAATTTTGATGCTGATGAGATCTGGCATGAAGAATGGACCTCTTCAAATCTTGATCACCTGGGTTTAATTCACCATCCTTGTAGAGCTCCTCCTGGTTTCAACTTACCGAGAAGGGAATGGACATCTCTAAACAGAATCAGGACAAACCATGGAAGGTGTAAATTCTGGCTTCACAAGTGATGAAAATCTGAAGACCCATTCCGCGACTGTGATAATGTGCCTCAAACCATCCAGCACGTTGTTATGGATTGCCCAAAAAGAAGATTCAATGGATCTGCTCAATAATTACATAGTGCCTCTACAGAAGCAGTGGACTGGCTGACAAGTCTGGACATTAAGTTTTGAATGCTGACCTGTAAATTACATACTTATATGTATTTATAATGTATCCTTGTTTTGCCATAGGAAATAAATAAATAAACTGTAAAATTTTTAAGGCACTACTTACGCTTTAACGCAATACTCAAGACTTGAAGTGTTTACTCACCTCAATAAGTAAAAAAACCTGGTTTTTATTCAACGAATGATAAGTAGGCCTAAGTACTTAAATTATAGCAAATAAAAGCAAACACTTATTTTTATGCAAGAGACCCTTGTCACGCCTTTCGTGGCGCTTCCTTTCCTTTTTCCGATACCTTCATTCTTCGACGTGTTGGACCTCTTCAATTTTTCCTTCTGAAGAGGGGTGGTTGCCCAGTTGTAATTCCTCTTAAAACAATAATCACCGCCACCATAGAGACTCGATCCCCACAATCAGATACAAGTAGTTCTTGTAATCTTTAGAACTAACTTTCGAATTTTTAAGCCAGGTACACATTTCAGTATTAACTGCTAATGCTTTTAGTATTCAGTTGCAACCTTCTGTAAATGAACTAAGCACCTCCATAATCATCATCATCTTTGCATTTTCCCATTTATGTGGGGTCTGCCATCTTGCAATGTTTACTCCACTTCAATCGATCCATAACGTTCCGAGGGCTGAGTTTGGTGAGCCGCATGTCATTTCTCACCCTATTCAGCCAGCGTCTTTGAGGTCGCCCTCGAGGTCGGCGACCCTCCGCGTTCAGTTGAAGGGCAGTCTCTGCAACTGAGGTTTCACTATTATAGAGTACATGCCCATACCATCGCAGACGTGATTCACGCATTTTCTCTGTGACTGGGGCAATCTTGAATTTCTTTCGCACAGCATCGTTCCTGATATGGTCTAGTCGAGTCAAGCCATTGGACCACCGCAGCATCTTCATTTCCATTGCATGAAGTGCCTGTTCGTGCTTCGATGTTGTAGGCCAGCATTCAGATGCATAAAGGGCTACCGATCCAATCACTGTGGGGTAGACATTAGATTTTAGATGCAATGGAATTTTCTTATCACACAAGACTCCAGTAACTTGGTGCCATTTCATCTATGCGGCGCTGACTCTGGTCTTGACATCAGGAATCGTACTGCAGTCTGAGGTGATGCATTACCCAAGGTATTTGAACTGGGTCACTTTATTAATTTGAACCCCACCCACAGTGATCGTGTCACCAGTTTGGTCTCCGCATTCCAGGTACTCTGTCTTCTTCAGATTTAATTTCATCCCAAATTTTTCAAGACGCATCTTCCACTCTTACTTTCATAATGTTCTACTGTATTTGCATCTAGCAGCGAGGTCTTTACGGATTCTTTGATTCGCACTTCAAAACCTTTAAAAACCGAGTCTAAAACTATCGTCTTCTATTGTCAGACTCCCTCAGATTCCCTTACCCTTCAAGGCCGAGACCGTTTTCTTGGAAGCACGTCCACCATTCCCAAGTACCCTCATGCTTTTGTTCCCCTCTGCTTGTATTAACTATCCTTCTCTCTACATTCATATTCTCAGGTTATACATATGATACCCCGACTCCAACCAGGTTTCACTCCCGAGAATCGAAGTTGACCTGAAAACTATGTGTACCGAGCGAGTTGACCGTGCGGATAGGGTCACGCAGCGGTGAGCTTGCATTCGAGAGATAGTGGGTTTGAATTCTACCTTGGCAGCCCTGAAGATGGTTTCCCGTCGTTTCCCATTTTCACACCAAGCAAATGCTGAGGCTGTACCTTAATTAAGGCCACACCCCGCTACCTTCCCAATCCTAGCCGTTTCCCATTCCTCCGTTGCCGGAAACTTTCAATGTGTTAGGGCGACGTTAAAGTAGAAAAAATCCTAGGTGTCCCCCCTGTGGGTGGGGGAGGTAGAATACACCGATGGTATCCCCTGCCTGTCGTAATAGGTGACTACGGGAGACTTGGGTTCGTGGCAACCATGGTTCCCCTAGCAGATTCTGTCAGCCTCCTCTCCTTCATCTTTCCTATCCGACCTCTCTTGGTTAACTCTTGTTCTTTTTCGACCGCGGCGTCTCTAGGTTTGCGTCACCTAGAACATCTTTCATTTTCACATCTTTTGTGGTCCTTTCCTTTCTTTTGTCGATGCCTTCATTTTTCAAAGTGTTGGACCACCTCCATGTTCCCTCTGAATTAGTGTTTTAATAGAGGATGGTTGTCCAGTTGCACTTCCTCTTAAAACAATAATCACAACCACGAAACAAGGCGATGTAAGGATAATTTATTCTACAAGCTTGCTTTCTCCCTACAACTTTTTCTTATAACCGTGCTGAGCTTTCCCCCCCCCCCCCCCCTCCACCATCTTATTATACTGTCATCGTTGAAGTATGCAGAACAAATCTCAAATACTTGCAATGGTCCACCTGAATTTCGTATTTGTTACTTACCATTCACTCTGTTTAGGTTTCTTCCCAACCAAGATACTGATATTCTCTACATTTCTATTTAGTACAGATGTTGAAGAGAATTCTAACATTATTATTATTAACCGTCTGATATCACTGTACACTTTGTAGTTCGTGTGCCTGTTAATTGAATAACTTCTGTTTTTCAGTTGGTCAGTACGTGTTAAATTTTCAAATTAATTGGGTGTTTAGTCAATTAAAACATTTGATAGGTGAAGTAAAACATAAAATCAATCACATCAATATTGTTCAGACTACTCAAATGAAATATAAAAGAATGCGAGAGATTAAACTTTCGAACGAGTTCGTTGTATTGTACGGATCACGTAGTTGTGAGTTTGCATTCAGGAATTACTGGGTTTGAACTCCAACATCGGCAGCCTTGAACATGGTTTTCCGTGGTTTCCCGTGGTTTTCCGTTTTCACACCAGATAATTGGGACTGTACCTTATTAAGGCCACGGCCACTTCCTACCGTGTCGTAGTTCTTTCTCATCCCATCATAGCTGAAGGCCTATCTGAGTTAGTGCGACGTTAAACCACTAGCAAATAAAAATAGGTAACTCAAAATGATAAGTACCGCGAAGAGAAAAAATACTGTATACTAGATTATGCACACTGAAATGGTACGTTAATGTGGGAGCGGGGGAAGCAAGTTCATGTGCTAGTTTGCATATTTTTATCTTCTTCAGTTTTTAATCCAGAGACTAACGAGCCGAAGCAGCAGTGTTGTGCCTCTTTCACCTGAAAGGAAGAGAGTTCGAGTCCCCTCTCGGGGTAAGAAAATTCAGAAACGAGGCCTTCTCTTTCGAAAAGGCATGTAGTTCTAGGATTCACTCACTTTAAGACAGAAATATGACCAAGAGTACGTCTGGAAACAAAAATGGCTCACCCCATACAAGCGCTGCATTATCGCACTCTATCCTGATTCAAAGAATAGTTGACTCCTATAACTTCCAATACCCCAAAGATCTGTATGACCAGTTTTACTGTAGTGTGCTAGAACCATATAAAATGCTGCAGTGAAGATCCTTATTTTCTAAACAAGCAACAATGAAAAAGCAACATGCCCTTGGGATTCAAAGACAAAACTCTTCCTGTTTCCTATTCAGCGTTGATGCTTTTCTTGGAAGGATCGCTGCTCTGGTGCATCACGTTCCTAATTCATGATGGACATCGCGGTGTTTGAAGCTCATATGAAATCGTGTAATTACTTCGGCAACACTAACACACTTTGGCAGCCTGTGCTCGACCTCTCATACGTATATTAAGAAGATTAGAAATTGCTTTGTGCCAGTCCATGGTGTTAAAGATGTAATCTCTGCCTCTTACATACAGGATTTGGATTCGATTCTGTGGATTTGAATCCTTATGTGAAGACTAGAGCCGAGTTTGGTCGTTCTCGCGACGTCAAGTGGGTAGGCGACAGTAAAACTAGTAAAGAAAACCAAGTAATGTTTTGAGTCTTCATTATCACGCTGAGTAAGTAAAAATCCAACATCTACAGGCCTTATGGTTTATCAGTCACCTTAACAGGCTCAAGGCCGTTACTAGGCTACTTGTATTAATGTTTAGTTCAGTTTTAATAAATTCCTTTAGAGAATAGCTTCCCTTAAAGCGGTCGTCTCTGAGCAATTGCCAAAAGATTAGAAATAATACATTAAATTGTTGTATTACAAATTTAATCTATGAAAGGATAAAATAGAATCTTCTTTTTAATGTGCCATCTTCTAGCGAAGGTTGGCGGTCAACATGGCGATCTTGAATTTGGATGCAGCGACACGGAACAGAGCCATAAAATAGAATACATCCGTAAAATATATACGAAATAAAAATATTTAACTTAGTTTGTGGGACGAAAATCCAATAAGATTGTTATTGATTCATAAACCAAAGCATTTTTCTTAATTAATATAATATTTGTGAGCAGCGTAAATGAATGTCAAGACCCTTTCTTAAATAGAAAAGAAGTTAACACATCGGATTGAAATGTTATATATTCATGGGAAGAAGAATGTGCTCTCCACGAAGTCCCAGCTCATACTGGTAACTTGCATTAAATAATCATTACTTGGCTCCTTCGGCTAACTCTTTCTCTTTTGGGATACTGAGTTTTAGGTTGATCGAGATCGGGGCTGCTTTTCATGATTCTTCAGATAGTGTTTTCACTCCAGAGATCTTACACTTCATGTTTTGAGTATACAACTATACATTAAGGACAATAAACTGATGCTTCGTTTAAAACAGTCCGTATGCTATTGAAGGGCTGAATATTGAGAATTTGTGAAATTAATTATCAATCTGCTTCTACAAATATTTCGCGATGAAGTCATTTTTCGCTACAATTATTTTCTGTCTCAATATTTATGTAAATTCAATACGCATTACTTTTTTATCAGTATTTTTGTTATCACTGTAAGACGTATCTTGAAAAATCTGTCCCAGAAGTTCTTACAATTGGGGACTAATTTTAATTATTTATCTTTAAAAGAGCAACGCTCGATATATGTTTTATCTGGCACTGTTTCATGCCTATATTAATGTGTTGTTTCCTTTTCTAATTTTGCATTCTCCCATACGATCTTTCGTGTTTCGCAAGTTAGGAACTACTGATCCAAGCCATCACTCCCTCACTGAGCTAGAAAGTAGAAAAAATGAGGATGTTTGGCAAAGGGGAGAAAGGCCACGAAAAGAAAGGTGAACTGAACCCCAACAGTTGAAAAGAAAACAAAGCCGCGTCATGATCAGAAAGCAACAAGATATCACTAAGGGGATGACGAGCTTTCGCTTTTGACCTTGATGTTCAGTGGATCGATACTGATAGTGTTTCGGACAAATAGAAAAACCGGCCGGCGTAGCTTGGATGGGAAGGTGTCGAATTCGATCTTGGCTGACGATAGCGCTAGGCCAAGGACATGTAACGTCAATAGTTGTCTTAAATATATAGCAAATTGCTCCTTGATTCATAAGTAATTGTTACCCAAGAAGTTAGTTGTTTGTATTCGTATGAATGGAATTCGGCATAGGATGAATAACTGGCTGAATGATCCGATTGTCAAGATATTCCGAAAAACATGAAGAACTATAAAAGACAACTAGAAAATGTAACTTGGGATAAAGTAGACTACAAAGCGCATTAATATATTTGTTTTAACGTAAGACAATTTAGTCCTTGTCCTCTTTATATTGAGAATTATTTTGTTATTAGTATAACGCTTCTTCAGTTGCTGTAGATTTTAAGGAACTCTTGGTGTCGGAATTTTGTCCCAAAAGTTATTGAACAAGTCAGAATCCAAAGACTCGGTGTCGTTGCATTTAAGCACACTCGTAACCACCGAACTCAACCGGGATCGAACCCACTATCTTGGGATCAAAAGGCCGACGACTAACCGACTGTGTTACTGATGTTGACTTTCTTATCAAAATGATTGCTTTCTTTGCCTTCTTATATCAAGCTAAAAAATACCAGTCCACCCAGGATAAATAATCGAACCATAAAGAAAGTTGCCTTTTAACGGGCTGTACAACTGAGGTCGGCTTTCATATCGAAATGCATTCTTATGTCAAGCTAAAAACATATCACTAAGGCCAGCTCAAACATAAAGAAAGTTGCCAGTTTAAATTCCAGGAAAAGCCGGGATTTCCTGTGGATGCGAGCGGCAGAATACATCCACGACGTCCCCTGCCTGTCGTAAGAGGTAACTAAAAGGAACAACCCCAGGTACTGTCAATTAGGAATGGTGTCTTGGTGACCATGCGGCCCCTAGCTGAGTCCGACCTTGCTTCCACTTATGCTAGCCTCCTCATTTTCATTTTCTATCCGATCTTTCTTGTCAACTCTTGTTCTCTTCCAACACCGACGGTTTTAGGTTTCCGAGTCCTACAGTTTGTTTCATTTTCACGTCCTTTGCTTTCTTTTACCGATACCCTCATTTTTCGAGGGGTTGGGCCTCTTCCATTTTTCTCTCTGATTAGTGTTAAAGGATGGTTGCCCAGTTTGACTTCCTCTTAGAACAGTAATTACCAACAACAAGAGCCAGAAATCGAATGCGGGCCGTGAACGGTCGAAAATACAATCGCTAGACCTCGGTGCTACATTCTAGCACCTTGCTGAAGCGAATGTGGAGACACAAGAAGATGTTTACTACAATGTCTGGATTTGAACCTTGTAGGCATGTATGTATGTATGTATGTATGTATGTATGTATGTATGTATGTATGTATGTATGTATGTTCAGTCCTCAGCCCGAAGGCTTGTTGAATCCTCAACAGCTCTACCATTAGCTGTCATAGATGGCCTAGGCATCACTGAAGAGGCGTTCTAGGGAAATGAGGACTGAGGCAGTTTCCCATTGCTTTCCTCACTGAGCCAGAAGTTGCCATTACATATCAGTCTGAAATGCTTGCATCAACCGACCCTATGAGCAACATTTTCACACCATTCATAGCACGGACCGGCTGCATAAGGAATGGCATTACTAGCATCGCTTATACCTCAGTTACTTTCATATTGTCCAAGCCAAGGATAAGACAGAGACAGATCACTGGAAGTAACAAAATTGCTCTAGCCCATACCAGAAGACATAGTTCACTGTAAACACCAGGTCTCGCCGACAAAAGCTTTTGAACCTTGTATTCCCGACAACTACCGATACATTTGTACAATTTAGGGTATAATTCTGTTACTTTTCTGCTCTTTTCTCAATTATCTGTGGTCGGCACTAATGTGGATTAAGCCCACTTTTATGGCCGGATGCCAACCCTATGTGAAGGAATGTATTCAATATTACATGTTTCTGTGGACAGAAGCAGCCATAAACTACTGCCCCGGTGGGAAGAGATCTCTGGGACGCCCCAGGAAGAGATGGCGTGAAAATGCAAATCTATTTTATAGACCGTAACAGTTCTTCTGTAGGACCAATACCTGAAAGGATGATGAAGATGATATTTCTGTGGTGGTTGGCAGTGTAATAGTGTTTTCCATTTTACGCCCTACTAACTTCATTTTCATGGTTTTCGGAGACACCGAGGTGCCAGAATTTTGTCCCGCAGGAATTCTTTTTACGTGCCAGTAAATCTACCGACACGGGACTGACGTATTTGAGAACCTTCAAATACCACTGGACTGAGCCAGGATCGAACCTGCCAAGTTGGGCCCAGGTGGCAAGCACCGCGGTTAGTAGTCATAGTGTGATGTGCTAAATGTAAATGAAGATGTGTATTAAGACGATTACAAACACCCAGCCCCGAGCTAGGTGAATTAACCAAATTTGGCTAATATTCCAATCGAACCCAAGGACCCTATGAACCCATAGCTACTACGCTGGCCAGCTAGGAGCCGGATTGCAATTCAGTGCATACTGTGTCATTTTTTTAACGCCTGTAAAGGTCACCCTTTTAGTATCTACGTGAACGAAGCGATGTGGCGAAGAGTTGTTGGATTTGATCTGTCAACACGCTCTTTCTTGTCTTCGCAATTATCATGCAAAGCGGCAGAAGGCGGTCACGGTCGTCATATTAGTGACACTTTCGTAACACATATACACACGTGACGTGTACATGAGAGTGCGTATCACTTGTTCGAGAGTGAAATCGTGCACTGTTGCCAGCTTGTACGAGGAAATACTTTTGTGTATTGTGTGTGATGCAGTATCAATCGCTCTATTGAACGCGGGTAGCCTAGAGGGGCAGATGTTTACACTAACTACCATTGTTCTCAGTAACGCTATTATTCAAGCATGAAACTTAATAACAAAGCTACTAAATATCCTGTTTTGTGCAGACAATTCGTAATAAACCTAGGTTAAACCTATAGCATTATCAACTGCAGTGTGAATTCTCACATGTTATTATCGTGATGCCCATAGGTATCAGCTTTATGATGAAAAATGGGACCTAAATTATTATCGATCTGAATGGACTCATGGAATCAGATTCATGATGGGAGTGAAGGTAAGGTTATCTTGTATTCTAGAAAATAGAGGTAGTCTCGATTCTAAGCGTGTCCTGCTCGAATGTTCAATATCAGACCGGATATTAAGCATGGATTAATTGTACTTAACTTTCTGTTTGCTTAAATATTTAATATTATTCAGTTTGTACGAAAACTGCTGACCAATAACTACAGGCCATGGTAAAGAGTGAATTTAGAAACGATATTTTACTTTCAAGTCTAATCAAGTACCTTAAAGTAACGTTACGTATATTCAATTATTAATCCCCTTGTTTGTTTTGACAAGAGAGTTCCATTAGTTCAGTTTCTTCTGTGGATTAAAGGTAGAATGTCTTCTTGCGGATCCCACTATCGCGGAGTTCAATCCCAGCACCCTAACAGAAGTTGTCGGATTTATGTAGGGTGAAAAAGAAGTCCAAAGTCGACACTGAATGCCGTACGATACCTCTAGTGATAAATCTGATATTTACCCGACATGATTATTTAAATAAAGTTCTGGTTTCTTTGGCACTTGGTGGAGTAAAATGGAACGTCGAGATTGCCACGCAAATAACCTAAAAAGGGCGTCAAACCGAAATGTCTGCAAACAGTAGCAGCGGTCGTATTATTATTATTATTATTATTATTATTATTATTATTATTATTATTATTATTATTATTATTATTATTATTATTTGTTTAAATTAGGCAAGAAATATGGGCCAGGATTGATAAAGAATATATTTTATTTATTTATTTACGCATTTATTCCGCCGCTTTATTTAATCTTACTCTAAACGGAGACTGTCATACGACAAAGTAGGCCTGATTAATAAGTATATAAATAGGTTAGGTGCCGGAATTGAATTGCTCTGCTTCGGGAAAAAGAAGTATATTTCAGGAAGTGACGTGTCCCTTGAGCGTAAGCCATAATTTGAAATGCGAATACATCCACCTTTCGTGTGAAATCACGTTTGAAAGCAAAGGTGATTTCTCAAGATGGGCAAATATTACTCCAGGCGGGCAGATGACTTCGATGTTAAATTGTAGTCTATCAGTACTTAAAAATTAAGTGGTACTACTGTATGTCTTGTGTACACACCACACTACTAACAGCACATGAATATGCAATAATGGGCACGTCTGTGCAGATAGGGTTGGTATTAAGAACGACATCCGGCCGTAAAACAAGCCCAAATCCACATGTGCAACACATTTCGCCCCCGCGAACTCACAACTGTGGGAAAAAAAGTGTTAGAAGAATAAGAATTTCTTATATCACGCAGTGTTAATTTTGTTGACGTTTGCGTTTCATCGTGCAAAAATACTAATTAGGGTTTAGAATTTGAAGGTCATTGGTCAAATTCCAAATTCGTTCTAGTTCTCATTTCATTACAACTTTCAATACCTGAAACGTTATAAATCCGTCTCCAAAATCCGTCAGTGTAGTTGGTGGACGTAAAACCAAAGACATTCTTCTTCGTCTTCACTGAAAAAAAAAAAAAAAAAAAAAAAGAAAATGTCCTCCACTCCGTGAGTCTATTCGTACTAATTTAAGGTTGTGAAAAATTAATATCATAAAGAAAAAATATTTGCTCCAGTTTTTGTGATATTCAATACGTGGGAGTATTTTATTTTAACGGATTGAGAGAAAACGATACGTTTTAATTACATACGCCAACAGCACTGAAAGTCTGCTTGAATTTTTAAAAATGACAGTGACATTCTAAGAGTTGTAAATTGATGGAAGAATACCTAGCAGGTGGTTGGGTCTGAAGAGAAGCATGCGGTGGCTTCGTGAGATCATCGTCTGTTTGCTTGCTTCTTATAAGTGAGTTCCGGAGCATCCCTCCACAAAAACAGCAATAATCTGCAATCATAGCTTCATTCCAGCGGCCTTGATATTTTTGTTCCATTACAGAAATACCCTGATGGAGCCTTTCTTCGTGTTCGTCACTGGCAACTCCACAACTAGGAGGGAAAAAGTTTAGATGGCAGTAGATAAAATGGATTTTAAGAGAGGTGTTGCATTCCTGGAAGTTTTGCCTCTGATATCTGTATTTTAAGATCCTGACATGATGTTGGAGAAGACTCCATTGCTGTAGTCTTGACCCTAGAAGTTTTGCCTTCTCCTGTGACAAGTGAAGTGTTGTCACGAACTAAGTGTAGGTATCATCTCTTGTGTTGCCTAAAAATTCCTTGAGGGCTTCGCAGGCTTCCTTGTCTTTCCCCTCCAAAGCTCATTCAAAAGCAGGATCCTTTATAAGCTGACAAATTTGTGGCCCAATGAAAATACCTTCCTTAAGTTTTGCATTACTTTATGTAGGAAATTTGTCTTATAAGTACTTAAAGGCCTGTCCTTCTTGGTTCATACCTTTTACATCAAACCGAGCTTTATATACCGTATAGTGGTGGAAGAGGAACATCTTTTGGGTCCACGAGAGGCTCGGCAACATTTTTCGTGCTAGAGTTTTCTTGCAGACCAGTCTTCTTTAATATAGTGCGATTTTCTATCCCTACTGTCCCACATGCAGTACATAAAAGTCAGCAGTATTTAGTGGACCCAGTTGCATTCCTAAGGGTACAGCTATGACTTTTAGATCGCCACATATTTTCCACTTGTGTTCAGCGTATTTAATTGCGCCGAGGAGGGCTGTCATGTTTGCATAATTTTCCTTCCTGTGAACTGCTTGACCAACAGGACTAGATGGAAGGCGGTTGTCGTTGTGAAGTAATACAGCTTTCAAATTAAGCTTGGAGGCGTCTATGAATAGCTTCCATTCAGTTGGATCATGGTTCAAATTCAAACTTTTCTCAAACCATTAACGTCGCAGCAAAAAGCAAGATATTTTTTCTTCTGAAAGAAAAGGAATCAGTTACCTCTGACGTCTGCACTTTAAGACCCTGACATTATGCTGGAGAAGATTCCATTGCTGTAGTCTTGACCTTAGAAGTTTTGCTTTCTACTGTGACAAGTGAGATTCTTAAATGAGATCACTCAATTCCGCTTGACTCTGTCTGTGCAGTTAATCATCATTTTCCTCAAAATCAGGGCCATGGGATGTGTAAGGCTTGTTGGATTCTTCTTCTTCTTCTAAACTGTCTTCATTTTCTACTTCCAACTGATATTGAGGTGGTGTAGGAACTGGTAAACTACCTGAATGTGGAACAGGTCGAATAGCAGATCGAAAATTCGGATAATCACCTTTCTTCATTGACTATCCTGCGTTTGTTGGTGGGGTCAAGCAGAAATTACAGTCATCTGTATGGTTTGTAGGATCCCGCCAAACCACAGGCACAGCAAAACCCATAGATCATTTATTTATTTTTCATCCATTCTCGTAGTATAACTAAGACGAGTTGCAACAATAAGCTGAACCCATGACTCATCCTGCTCCCCTGCCTTGTTACCAAAATAATGATGAGAGAAAGTTTTTACAAGAGGCTCCAAATTTCGTTTCTGTGACAAAAATGTTATTTTACCACATATGTAACACAAATTATTCACGAATTTACACATATTTCGTGGTATGTTCATTTAACAAATTTTATACTTTAAAAGCACTCCAAATCCAGAAATTCTGCACTAGTTACAACAGAAACTAACAGTCACAACAACGGCATTTATGTTTATAACCTACAAACAAGTCTATAACGTTGTGTTTTGTCAGTTGACAGGTGCCTCAACTACCAAAAGCATATATTCCCCAAAACTGAAAATGTAGACTCTAGGAAGAATATGTCACTGTATCTCCAAAGCAAGAGCTAATCAGTCATTTACATGGCGATTTTTGAATTTACCAGGTGGAAATGCGTAAGAATATATTTTTCAGACCGAAACATTTTCATTGTTGCGCAATGTTATTACTGTTACGTTATAAATTACGTTTAAAAATGTTCTAGCGATGGGTTGTCATCCTGGCTCGGTAACATCCGTATCTGCTGTGTTCAGAGCCATAAATAGACAGTGGGATTTTTCCCATAACAGTACGGGTGTTGAACGGGATTTCGATTACCATATTGCGGTGTCTTCTGTATCTTCTATACTATTAATGGAAATGAGATTGTGAATGTATGTTTGTTGCGAATAGGCCATAAAACTACTGGACCGACTGAACTTAAATTTGGTAAGGATATAGTTTGAAATCCCATATAACGCAAGGAATACTTTTGATTTTGTATTTCACCGTTTAGAACTAGTGGGGAATTTTACAAGGCTATGTCCATATTGTAGCCATTTATGCCCTACCTTAACTGAAATAACGGGTAAACGGTTGGCGCTGTCGGAAAACGAAATGCACTATGTGGCCTTGATATTATTATTTTTAAAAAACGTCATATGCATTTCTTTCGTAACTCTTTAACGGTTTTCAAAAATTCAGCTTTCTTCTGTTAATGGTTGTAGTGCATGACGAAATAACTAAAATAACGGCTAAACGAATGGTCCTGTCGAAAAATGAACTGCACTATGTGGCCTTGGAATTACATTTTCTACGAGAAATGTCATATACATTTGTTGGTGACTAACGGTTTTCAAAAAAATTCACCGCCTTGCTAATGAATAGGCTACTCATTTCACAGAAAGTAGGGTTCACAAGCCCTGTTCGGCAGCAATCGACAGCATTCGCATAAACTCGTTCATCGTTTGTTAAGAGGCCAGCTGAAAAATTACCGTGTCAATCTGCGGAAAGCGTTTGGAGGCTACAGTTATATAGTTGGGAGTGCTCAGTTTTTTATAATTATATTCTTTACAGTCTCCCATTGTGAGACATTCATTTTTCGAAGATTTGCATTCAAGGCCTGACGAGGCTTTCATTTTCCCGCCGTTCACGCTTCTTCCCTCTTCTTTGTCAACGCCTTTATTTGTCTAACTTTCGGACTTCTTTCTTCCTCCTTCAAGTTGTTTAATTGCTTATCATATTCATTAATAGGAGATTTCACACTTCATTTTTCGCAGTCTTAGATTTTACAACTAGTGTATTCAGTTTCGGACCTTATTCGTCCTTCAGGTTGTTCTTCCTTTTAAAATATCAGTTAACGCCATCACCAAAAACTGTAATATACTGTACAGCTTAACTTCAGAAATCCTGCCGAAGAGATCAAATCCCATTCTCACGACAAAGTCAGTTCTAGGTAGCTAGTGCTATGTCTGCAAGGTGGTCAGCTGAATCTCGTGCCAACGCTAGGCTCGCCTTATCAGTCAGGCTTCGAGACAGGCTGAACTACGGGGATCAGAAACTCCCGGCCAACGCGAGGTACACCTTCCCAGTCAGGCATCAGGCCTCGAGACAGGCTGAACTATAGGAATCTGAAAGTCCTGGCCAACGCGAAGTTTACCTTGCCAGTCAGGCCTCGAGACAGGGTAAATTGCAGAGATTTGAAACTCCTGACCAGCATCAGGCCCGCCTAATAATTGATGCTACAAGTCACTCTTCACAGTGAATATCTCAGGCTTCAGAGGAGCATCAAGCCCGGCTCCTTGACAGAAGGGAGCTCAGAGCTAACTTCGTGCGTATGACGTGGGAGCATCTCACAGACATAGACTTTCGTTACGAAATGCTCCAGATAGGCGATATGACAATAACCGGCAGTTTCTGTGGTGCTCTTAAATGGAAAGGCGAGAGTACAGAAATGTGCTGTGCTGTTCCTTTACTGCTTACCAGGGAAGCATCTCATTGCAAAGAATTTCTGACGAAAATACTTGTTTCCAGATGACATTATTCGGAGCAACTGGCCACATCAGTTCTCACAACTCTTCAACCACTTTCACCGTTCAAAGACAGATATATCACCGCTTCATTTCATTATTGCCTCCGCCCAAACAACAACACAGTTTTCTTCAAATTTTTTCATGGGTGCTCATCACACCGAGACTGCCAGACGATGCGACAATATTCAAGGTTTGTCGCTTGAAGTTGTGGCCGTCCTGCGGCACATGCTTCATGGAAACAACCGACTTATCCGCATGTTCAAATTGGCGACGGAGCAGTAGCCAGCAGATGACTTCGAAGTGGTTATCCGTGCAGACCGACGGCCGCCTGGCGAGCACGAGAGATGTATCAACGCGCGAACCGCCGATGAGGTGGTTGTTGTTAACAAGTTTGATAGTCGTAATACCATCCTCCGGCAGTGCGACTAAAATCTGATCAGGGTTATGGAAACACACCTTTCTTTACGACTCTCTTCAATATTCCTCGACTTTCTGGAACGGCCGGAAGGGATATCAATTCTATATACCTAAAACTGACCACATTAACAACCAGACTGTTTCCTGCAAAATGTTTCAGCTCTAGAGTTGTATACATACTCCATCACGATACGCCCTTTTGATTTAGAAGCTGTTATTCGTTGCAGACAACGCCTTATCCATTTCTTTGTTGACTTGCTTGCCAAAATCGAATTAGAGGGACTGTTGCAATCCAGTGAAATCAGAGAAAAATTGAGAACTCAAATTTACGTGCATTTATAAGACGCCATAGTCCCTGACGGCGGTGCTAATGCCAATAACTTGGACCGAGCTCGATAGCTGCAGTCGCTTAAGTGCGGCCAGTATCCAGTAATCGGGAGGTAGTGGATTCGAACCCCACTGTTGGCAGCCCTGAAGATGGTTTTCCGTGGTTTCCCATTTTCACACCAGGAAAATGCTGGGGCTGTACCTCAATTAAGGCCACGGCCGCTTCCTTCCCATTCCCAGGCCTTTCCTCTCCCATCGTCGCCATAAGACATATCTGTGTCGGTGCGGCGTAAAGCAAATAGCAAAACAAAAAACCAATAACTTGGGCCAGGTTGTCATCTTGCTCTATTCATTCACTAGTGGCCCACGGTATATGCATGAGCGTGATCAAGATGCATTTGCATACGTCGAGCATTATAGACACCAACATGTTCATAACGGTGACTTGCAATCCCAAGTTGAGAGAAATTTCGTCAGAATGTCTCGTAGCCTAAAAGCCAACTGATCGGCATGACATCGTAGCCGAGTGTTCAAAGAGAAAGCAATTATATTTATAGCCATTTCGACAAAGGCGAAATTTTTGGTTCCGTCCAATGCTGGATGTACACAGTAGAATGGCAAAAACGCGGTTTCGCGCATTTACATACCATATTTAGGCTTTCTGTTAAAATTCGACCGAACTAGTGTGATGGCGTAATAAGTGCCGTAATACCAAACCAAAAATTTGACCCTGTCCTGAACGAGATCATCCTGGAAAAGATGATTCACGGACCTTGCGGTGTTGACAACTCCAAGTCACCTTACATGAAAAAGGGTAAATGCAGTAAAGGATACCCCAATGCTCTCATTAAAGACCTCATACCTGTGAACTGCTACCATTTGTACAGACAAAGAAGCCCGGCAGACGGCGGCTCGATATTTCGGATCAATATGGTGACCACCGGCAACAGACCTGTGGACATCGAAAATTACTGGAGAGTCCCGTACAGCCCGCTTTTGTGTAAAATACTCAACGCTATATAAACGTGGAAGACTGAAGCTCTGTAAAATCTATTAAGTACAAGGGCGTTAATCAGACTGCATTCAATCTTTATGGGCAAGGTAGTGAAGATAACCGGCGAGACGAAGCTCAAATGTAACAATCTGGACGTTATATAGCTTGCGGGTTTTTGGAGGGTTCTTGGATTCCCTGTTTACAAAATACATCCGTCGTCACACTCGTGAACGTGCACATTGAAATCGTCCAACACGTCTATTTTAACAAGGGAAACTTCCAGGAACGGATCCAAACACTCCTAACAAAACACTCACAGCATTTTTTAACTTGTGCCAGATTATACATTCGCTAGGACGCTTCTATCCTGTGAGGAACACTTGGAACACGTCTATATGACAGTTCAAGCACCGTTTTCTCGGAGCCCCGGTGGATGACAACCCAGACATCAAAAACGGCGATGCATGGGGACGCGTGTACACCGTGCATCCCAATAACCTAGAGTGCTTTAGTCTGCGCTTGCTCCTGCATAAGTTCTTTCAAGACTAGAGAACAGTAGAGAATGCAGTATACAACACATACAAGGAGGCGTTTGAAGCTATGGATCTTCCCGAAAGTGATAATCACTGGGGCGCCATCTTGGAAGAAACAGTTTTGATTCGGTCACCCTCCTGCATACACTACCTGTTTGTTATTCTCCTCAGTTCATGCGGTCTTTATAACTCCCGAAACGTCTGGGATAGATTCAAAGACCAGATCCACATCAGGTTCAGAAATGAAGCGTGGAAAGTGGAAGCAAATGACATGACATACAGTACAACGGAGCACTTCTTGCATTGAGCAGAGCGTTAGCAAGACTTCAAGAAGGTGAACAACCCAACACTGGTGTACTAAGTAAATTAATGTTCCATAATACTATTTAACTGGAACAGCAAATGCAAGACATTCTACCTAAGCTTCTGTCCGAACAGAAGGTTTTTCTTCAACTTTGTTATTGGGAAAATATCAAAACAGGAGGGTGCCGTTTACTAGACACTCCTGGGGGTACTGTTATATTTGGTGGAAGAACGGCACACACTACCTTCAGACGGCCGCTGAAATTCGCCAAAACCGAGATGGCTACGTGCAATATCAGCAAAGACTCGGAGCGGGTGGCTCTGCTGCGTCAGTGTACGCTCTTGGTATGAGATGAGTCATTCATGGCTCACAAGCGCGCTCTAGAGGCACTTATCGGCACACTAGAAGACCTGAAGGGGGCAACAACCAGTTGATGGGAGGCCTGGTAGTTCTGTCGGCCGGGAACTTCTGACAAACGATGCCAAAGGTACCTCTGCTGACGAGATCAACGTCTACCTGAGGATGTCCATCCTGTGGAACTGTGTTGTTTAACTCAGTCTGAAGACACAGATTCAGGACAGTTTTAGGCGAATCTGTTTAAGATAGGCGAAGGGGAATTTTCTGTTGACAACCAGCGGATAATTGTGCTCCCCCCCCCCCGAACTTTGGCACTCGGATTACTTCTACCAGCAGTCTCATTTCCTCAGTGTCTCCAGATATACGCCACAATTACCTGTTATTTGACTGGTTGTGTCATCGGGCAATGCTCGCTCGAAAAATAGAGCATGCAAACTCCATACGCAAGAAGATCATGAAGATCTTACCGGAGAGAGCATTACGTTCCTCTTCATTGACACCATTATGAACAATGACCAGGCTATTAGTTATTCAGCGGAATTTTAAAATTCGTAGAAAATATTTGGGGTTCCCTCTCACAAACTCCATCTAAAATGGGTGCACCAGTCATGTTGACGTGCAATTTGGATGCACCCACACTGTGTAACGGTATCAGATTTGTTGTCAAAGTCATCTGGCTCAATGTTATGGAGGGCATTATTAAGACCGGCCGTGCCAAAGGCCAGCATGTTTCCGTCCCGCGCATCCCACTAATACCATCGGACTTGCCATTCAACTTCAAGACAATGCAATTCCCCGTCAGATTGGCCTTTGTAATGTCAATGAACAAGTCGCAAGGACAGAAACTGAAGAGAGTAGGACTTCATCAAGAGAACCAATGCTTCAGTCACAGCCAACTTCACGTGGTGGGCTCTTGAGTGACAAATGGGCAACACCAATATATTTATGTACTGATGAGAAGGTCGTAAATATTATCTATATGCTGTAAGAGATACATACTTGCAGTCCACCGTAAGTTAATCACTTTAATTTCCGCTCATAAATCCGTATGAAGAACGGGTACTTTAGTTAGTTTGTAAGTACAATTTTTCCGTTTAAGACGCTCTCACCGTACCTTAATATAGCACATTTTTAAGTAAAATAAGTAACATGTCACACATTTCGTGGTTCGAAAAACATGTAATTTCAGATTCTCCCAGTGTTCATATACGGTGGGTTGGTGGCAATATTGTACAGCACTGATCCTCTACCAGTCCATGATGTATTTACCGCCACGTTGAGCGCCCTAGACAAAAGAGAACTTCAATAGAAATTTGATAATTATTTTTGTTTTTTTACTGCCAACTTACGGGATACCTAAAAGACCTGGATATAGTTAAGGAATTTGTATACTTGGGGTTTGTCATCAACGACACGGGAAACTGTGATAAAGAGGTAAAAAGACGTATTGTCTTAGGTCGTGCTGCAATGGTTAAACTTACTAAGATCTGGCAGAACCGGGCAATATCAAAAGCCACGAAGATGCGCTTGGTAGAATCACTAGTGTTCTCCGTCTTTTTGTACGGCTGTGAGACCTGGACCGTGAATGCTAAAGACAGAAAGCGCATTGATGCCTTTGAGATGTGGTGTTGGCGGAGAATGCTACGTGTATCCTGGACAGAAAAAAGAACTAATGTTTCCATTCTGGAAGAACTCTGCATCAAGAAACGTCTATCTTCCCGTGTGAGTGAACGTTACCTCCAGTTCCTTGGCCACATTTTGAGACGAGACGGAGAGAACTTGGAAAAGGTAATTTTACAAGGCAAAATTGAAGGCAGTAGACCACGAGGAAGAACAGCAAGCAGATGGATAGATCAGGCGAAGAAGATCACTGGGCTACCACTTCAGGTCATACTAACGAAATGTGAAAACCGCTCTGGATGGAGACATCTTGTCAAGGTTGCAACAAGGAAATGATGGAGTTATGAGGTCACGACGCTCAGTAATGAGCACAACGACTAATGATGATGACTGCCAATTTATCTTTCCTGGCCTTTTCCCAAACATCTGCGGTCGGCATCAGTATGAATCCTCACCCTATGGGTATACCCTGTCTGTTATAAAAGGGCGATTCATAGGAGAGTGTGGGTTGGCGACCACGGGACCCTCAGCTGAGTCCTGGCATTACTTCTACCTACTTGTGTCAGGCTCTCCTCAGTTTAGTCTATCCTAGCCGACCTCCCTTGGTCAACTCTTGTTCATTTCCGACCCCGACGGTATTACGTACGTTCAGGTCCTTCTTAGTCCTTGTCTTTCTTTGGCCGATACCTTCATTTTTCGAAGAGTCGGAGCCCCTTCTATTTTTTCTCTCTGATTAATAGAGGGAGGTTGTCTAGTTGTACTTCATCGTAAAACAATAATCACCATCACCACACCAAAATGGATCAAGCCCACTTTTACGGCAGGATGATCTTCCTCATGCCATCCATATCTACAGGGACGCATTCTATATTGTATGTTACTATAGGGGTTGATAGCGTGATGTGTTGTATATAAAAGAAGATGTGTATTAAGATGATCAGCTATAGGAATTAAATATACGCAATTATTATCCTCAGCCCGGTTGGGAATCGAACTCGGGGCTCTCTGAACCGAAGGCTTCTACGTTCATCATTCAGCCAAGGAGCCGGATTTCTTCACTGCTAACGATTTTTGATTTTTTTTTACAAGTTGTTTTACGTCGCACCGACACAGATAGGTCTTTATGGCGACGATGGGTTAAGAAAGGACTAGGAGTAGGTAGGAAGTGGCCATGGCCGTAATTTAAGGTACAGCCCCAGCATTTGTTTGGTGTAAAAATGGGAAACCACGGAAAACTATCTTCAGGGCTGCCGACAGTGGGGTTTTAACTTACACCGTATTTAACTACATTTTTCTGCATGAATGCGGGATACGCCAGGCAAATGGAAATATACAGATGGCATACCTGCCAACTCTTCCGATTTACCCGGAAACATTTTTTAAGTCGTCTTCCGATTTTCCGATTTATTTTTACGTCTTTCTATTTTTGGCAATATAATCTGCAGTACGGTCAATACTCTTGCCCTAGGATAAATTCTTATGTGCTTGTGTAATTTACGAAACTTTTTTCAAGTGTTTATTTGATGCTTTATTTCGCGAGTGTTTCCCGCTCACCACAGGAGCGTGTGCGCTTTATACAGCTGGAGATTCGGGACGGCAATCGTCCTGCAAGCAAGAGAGGCTAGTGCGCGCTAGCGACTCGGTTAATCGGGACGAACGAATTAGTTTGTTATTGTGTGGTTTCCGCGCTGTTAACATTGTTTCTGTGTGTAGTTTCGTCGGAGTTGTAGGCCACGTCTTTTTTCTTTCGTTTCTATTCTCTCCTCCCTTGTCAAAGTCGTATGTTAATAATGTATGGGTCATATTCTATTGTTTTGTACGTGGTAGTTTCACGTATTTAACTGCATAATTTTAATGAGTTGAATGTATTTAAGGGGGTTGTGTCGGTGAGAGTTTCTGGTATTTTCTCTTCTCGTTATGGCAAAAAATATAACTAACGTTATCTCCATGTATTCAGAGATATCTATAAATTTCCGTCTGACAAAGGAAACCATTATGCATTTTGTTGCGTGTGTCGGTGTGACATAAATATTGTTATTCGTATGTGTCATAAATGAGAATGATTAGGTAGATTTTATTGTAACAATTTTTATGTTTCCTTAGTTTAAGATTTTAAATTTGATGGTCAATTCGCATTGCAATGTAAGTGATGAAATGCATGAATTAAAAAATCTTCCTATTGATGATTTCTAAGAGTTGGCAGGTATGCAGATGGGAGTGGGGAGTGCAATGGGCTGAGACGTGGATGAATAATGCCCAGAAAGTTTGCCAGGTGTAGGATATAAAGCGAGGAAACAGTCCGCCATGAAATTCTTGTGCTACGTGTTTGTTCTCAGACAGTACAGGTACCAGTCGCCTCACCATGCGTGAATTTTGTAATATCATGGTACGCAGCGTTGGCTGTGTCCTGTTCGTGTACCAAACCGTCTCGCACGTAATGGTTCTTTCACTTTGGGGATGAAGTTAAAATTTCACGAAGACAGGTCTGGTCAGTATGGCGGGTGTTCCTCTTCTTTCCATCCGCCAGCGCTGAAGTTGCTTCCGTACAGCCCTTACATGCAGTCTGGGGTTGTCATGAAGAAGGATGACCTTGTTGTCCCTAATGGCACGACGTAACTGTCTCTGCAGTGAGGTTCTGATGTACGTTCTTGTCACCTTTGTGCCATATGGAGCGAAGCGATACACGCAATCACACCTCTTACGTCGTAAGCCACAATGACCACCAGCTTCACGGTAGAAGGGTTTTGCCGGAACTTCTCTCTTTGTGGTGATCCTGTTGTCGCCATTCTGCAGACTGGTGTTAGATCTCTGTTTCATACGCCCTAGCCCAAAATTCATCCACGGTCACTGTTCTTTCTGGCATTTACTAGCCTTCCTGCCAGCAGCATACCGAGTGGTCATACCGTGTCCACTTTTGAACGTATGTGAGCGCACGTGACTCCCACCGAGAAGCAGTTTTACGCAGATGAAGATCTTCCCGTAATATTCTGTGGATGGTTCGTTTTTCAATGCCTGTTTCGGCTTGTAACTCAAGTAGTGTCCATCCTCTCTCCACGTCCATGCATTGATGCATTGGCTTATTACTGCACGTGGCACATCCGTCCAGACACTTAACAGGTCTTACGAGCCGTTGCACGTCGCAGCTTGTTTCACGTCTGTGCTGTAATGCTGCTGTCCATCCCGCAACAGTTTCTTACGGTAGGGCAGTATTCCCCACAACTTGCTGTGACATTCTTTGGCAATGGAGAACTGCCAATTTGATGTACACACGCTATTCTTTCCTCGTCACGCCCATTTTGCACGGAGCCTGACTCAACATTGCAGTCCCATCGCCCTGGGCGTAGTACCTGTCCAAAGCACCGCCATCTCACACTGTGTCCACATACTATGAGTGTCATGCATTCCAGGACATATGCTCATTGTATTGTAGCACCGTGCAAATGTAAGGAAAAATAGTTTCCATGACCTAATTTTGAATATTGATAATTTTGTGAAAATTACACTATTTTTCATTTATATTCTTAAGTTACCAGTGTATGTAGCTTCCTCTGTAGATCGGTGGTAGAGTGTTGGCTGCCTGAACCAAAGATCGCGGCCCATACACGGCAGAGATATTCGGATATTTGAAGACAAAAGATCCATTCGGCACTCCATGTCGTACGATATCTATATGTAAAAATTTCCGGTGACACGGTCAGTATTTACCCGCCAAAATTAATTAAAATTCAGCCATAGGTCACCCAAACGAGGCCAGTTTCTCTGTAATATGCTAGAGTAAAATAGAACGTCGATATTGGCACATAGACAGCAAAAATTGCGCCAAATAAAAATACCTGCGCACGGGTTGATTTTACAGCGTTATGACCATCTGTGGAGCGCGATCGAACTTATTTGGCTGATGCTGATTTTTCTTCTCCCAAAATCTGGAAAAGAACATTTTCCTCCGTTCTTCAATTCATGATTTATTAGTCCTGGTATTCATTTTCTCAGCAAAATGATTGTTGACTGCCTTTTTTGAACTGCAGTCGATCTTGAGTAATTTCCTATGGGATGCCAGTTTTCTGAAGGTGTTTTTCTATTTCAGTAAGCCAGTTCTTCTTGACTTTCATTGAGAGAGCAAGATTGAGAATCCTTTTGGTGAGACTGTCATTGTTCATTCTGTAAACGTGGCCATAGAACTTTAATCTCCTTTCCTGATGGCGTCGGTGATATTTTTAGAATGCTGATAATGCTCCCGATACTTCTGTTTTATCCAGATTTCCTCTGAGCAGACTGGACCAGAGATTTTCCTCAATATTTTCCTCACCTGTATCTCTATGTCTTTAATAATTGATATGCCTCCAATGATCAAAGTTGCGTTGCGTTTTGCGTTCCTGAATATTGATTTTTTTGTTATATCTGTTCCTGATGAGTCTATAGGCCTTCTGTAATTATAAGATCCTCTCCTTATTTGATTCACAATTCAAATCTGATGGATGAATTACTGCTCCTAAGCACCTGAACTTAATCACTTGATTAATTATGCTGAATTTAGTCTTTACAAGGTTCCCATCTAGATAACTAGCGGATCCTTCCATACATGTACCGATATTCTCATACGATATCTGGGGCCCAGTCTTAGCTACAGTTTTATAAAGTTTTTCAAGGGCCTGAACTGCTTCTTGTCTGTTGTTAGAAATAATAGCTAAATCATCTGCGAAGTCCAAACACTGCAGATGAATTTTATTTTCGAGTAGTCGACCAATAGGTATTCCCTTTGTGTCATTTTACCATGGCCCGGTTCATTTTTTAAGCGCAAAATTGAACAATAACGGGGATAAGCCATCTCCTTATCGAAGTTCTGTGGTATAATCAAAATGGCCAGAAAGTTCGCCTTGAATTTTAACTTTTCAAGTTGTGCTAGTCAGCGTCTTATTAACTAGGTCTCTCGTTTTCTTGTCAACTGTCAGTTCGTCTAGAATATGTGTGTGTGTCGGTCTATCGAGTCATAAGCTTTCTTGAAGTCTACAAAAGTGGCAACTGTTTGTCTAGTTTCACGGATTTGCATGGTGGTTTTGAGATTGAGAATTTATTCTTCACAAGATCTGACTTTTCTGAATCCTACCTGATATTCGCCAATTAGGTGTTCAGTTTGTTTTTCAAGTCTCGTGAGTATGGCTTTAGAGAATTCTGTACACAACTGATAGGAAGGATATCAATCAGATCAATGTACAGTATTGTTTTAAGCTTGGCAAGACACCGAAAGAAATCATTGCAATGCTGGTACGTGTTTGTGAAGATCAAGCACTGTCCTTGAAGTGTGTGTACGAATGGTTCGCCCATTTTTGAGGAGGCCGGGAAATTGTTTCTGACAACTCCCGTAGAGGAAGACCGGCGACTGCCGTCAGTGACGAAAACATTGAGAAGGTAAGGACATTAATCATGAACGATCGGCGATTAACTGTGCGCATGATAGTGGATGAACTGCAGATTAACCGTGAATCCGTGCGACAAATCGTTACCCAGAATTTAGGGAAGAGGGAAACGTGTTCTCGTTTTGTGCCACATCACTTGACTAACGATCAGAAGCTGGCACGTTTAGAGGCTTCGCAGGATTTTGTCGAAACGGCGGATGTGACACCAAATATCTTGAATTGTATCGTCACTGAGGACGAAACCTGGTGTCTCAGGTACGACCCTGAAACAAAACGGAAAATCATGGAATGGCGTTCTCCGGGATCCCCTCGTCGAAAAAGAGGTCAGAGCTGAAAAGTCACGCATAAAAACGACTCAAACTTGCTTTGAAGGAAAGATATTTGACGACGTTCCTGACATCCAACGAAACGTGACGAGGCTTTTGAACACCATCCCAAAGGAAGCATTCTTGCAAAGTTTCCAGGACATGTATCGCCGATCTCAGCAGTGCAGAATTATGGGAGGGCACTACTTCGAAGGACAGGAAGGTCACTGTGGTGCATTGTTCATCTATTTTGACAGTACAGGACTATTCACCGAACTTTATTGTCACAGGTTGTATTTATTTCCAGGAGCCCGTCCGGACGTTCGAAGCATTGACTAAGTATTTGGTAATTTTATAGTTCCTCAGCGAATGTTTTGTAAAAATGTTCTGGATTGTTTTTAAAGAAATATTGATCTATTTCTGTCAGTCTAATTTGATCATATTTGCGTTTTTCGGATCTAATAATTGTTTAGGCTTCTTTCTGGGCTTTGAGGAATAAATGCCAGTTTTGTTCTATTTTATGAGAAACCGGCCATCCATCTTCCTAACGCACCATTACAATTCGGTACTGGATTTGCAGTCAGATCAAGTATCACAAATTCAGTAATGAACTGTACACCTCCTTCTGACAAAATATCCCTACTCACAATCAAATTGGGAAATAAAACATGCGGAAGGGGGCCCATTCACCGCGAGATGTCAGTTTACGCATACAGATAAATATTACAGTATAGCTTCACTAATATGCAACATAGAATTAAGAAAACTGGCTATATTAGACACATAGAGCTTCCATTTTATATATGAATGGGAACAGCATATTATTACATGAGTTATTAAAAAACTATATTCGTGACATTTTTAACTTTATAAATCACAAAAAACACGAAGCAACAAAAAAAAAGATCTGCATTGATTGATTCCTTTTTCCTGGAAATAAGATGCTTAAATATAAAGGATGAAGCACTACGAATATTATAACGAAAATTTTTATTTTTTAAAATAAAAATTTAAAATGTCTATCACAAATGTAACTTTTTGTTTAATTTTCCAAGTACAGTATATCTTAGTTATTTTGAAATATAACTTCGTGAACGTGCTTCAACTTGTAGATATCATTAATAGGGATATTTTTGCCATGTTTTATGCAGTTTTCTCAAATAGTTCCAGATATATTGTGTTTTCACTAAAGAAACAAACTTTCGGGAAAATAGCTTTGAACGTTCAACACTTCGTATCTACAGATGTGCACATGGTCTCACGTCTCTATATCTCTGCCAAAATTCCGAATTTAGCTATGGAACTTAACAGATGTATTAAGAAAGGTATGGTCCTTCATATAAATACAAAAAAGAGAAAACGAACATTTTGACATCTCGCTGTGTATGAGCCCCCTTTTAGTGTACACGCATTTACGAAGAACTATAACCAAAAAGACATATATAAAGTAGAGGAATTCTGCGACCTACAGGAAAGCCATAGGATAATTATCATTACTGACAACTTCTGTTATACTGTATTTGCGTGTTGTAGTGAGTTGAATGTTATGTGTTATTTACTCTTGACATTCTGCGGAGACTGAGCGAACTATCGTCATCATGTAGTTCTATTGGAGCCCGCCTGGTAGTCATGATCGTTAAGGCGTCAAGTCTACATGGTCTGACACCGTGGTTAGCCGGTTCGAGTCGCGTTGGTCAAAAAAACAAAAAAAACAAAAAAAAACATCATCGTAATATTGCCTGGCAGGGTAGCAGAGGTGGTGGTTTCTAATCACTAGACTGCGTGACAAAACCCTAACTTCAATACCAAACCTCTCCACACTGTTCATATGCAGTGAGGGCATATGACGCTGTTGATGGTGATTCGTCCGTCAGATGGTGTCATTAAGCCTTGACCAGTCCCGTTAGTGCTGTTAGACAGGAGTAATCTATGTGCCACGTGGGGGGTGGGGGGGTAGCTGTGAGCTCGCATCCGGGAGATTTGGGTTTGAATCCTACTGTCGGCAGCCCTGAAGATGGTCTTCCGTGGTTCCCTATTTTCACACCAAGAAACTGCTGGGGCTGTAGCTTAATTAAGGCCACGGCCGTTTCCTTCCCATTCCTAATCCTTTCCTGTCCCATCGCCACCATGAGACCTATCTGTGTCGGTGCGACGTAAATCAAATAGCATAGGTGCCCTGTGCTATGTGCCAGCACCGATTTTCACCCTCTCCCCTCTATCACGTCATCCATTTCATCTCATTAACTCCACTGAGGAGGTTGACATCAGGAAGGGCATCCAGTCGTAAAAACTCGCTACGAAAATTCGTATCACTTCATACCCTACCCGGTAGAGAAACAGGATAAACGTTGGGCTAACATGAGATGCGTATTTCCGAACGGTACCAAATCCAAACAATTCAAATTTGAGATGATGATAATGAAAAATACACGTTGGTAGGAATTTCCATAATATTATGAAAGAAAGAGAAATGATCAAAACGGCCCAAACAGGGCATTGAAAATCACGTTCGTTCGTTGTCAATATGTATTAAATCTCACGGGTCGAATCGGCAAAAACATAACTTATCCATGCAGCCAATCAGGAGCTATTTTTAGGGCTCGTGACCAGTAACAAGAGAACATTTTGCTTAATTTACATTGCTATGTTCGACGAGTCCATTGAATAGTATTCAACATGTCTCTGCCTTCATTGTATAAAAACTTAATTTTGACCATTGTATATTTAAATTCAGTCAGTTTTCTGATGACTGCTGTGAAATGAATATCTTTCAGATGGAAATATTTAGAGTTTCAGTGCCAAAAAGCACCAAGCTTTTTCTTGAATATTTCTTAACCCATTAGTGCATAGCGTCCGAAAAATCGGACGTCTTAAAAATGAGAAAATACGAATTTTATGCATGGTTTTAAGCCCACAGTACTTTCTTTCACTTCAGAAAGGCTGTAGCTATCAGGAAACAAGAATACATTATTCTCAATTCTTAGCGTTCATTGTTGAATCACATTTGTAGCCAGGATGGTGGCAGGACAAAAATAACTTTATGCACTGTAAACGTTTTAACAAAAATACTTTTGTATAATAATGTATTTATTCTATCAGAACATAATGACACTTCTAAAATGAATTTTCTGTTGAAATTTTACATTCTGACCGTTTTTTCTGCATCCTATATGCTTAGACCCACACTGTTGTTTACATACCATCTAGTGGCATGATACGCAAGTTCATACCGCATGTTTCCAAATGCATATCTTATATTTTCCGTGTTGTCTCCTGTTCGCGAGAAAAAACAATAGTTTTATTGTGCTTATGGTGCTTATGACTCGACCAACTTATCAAAATAAAAGGTATCCCTTGAGTTACTCTGGATTTTAAGATGTATCCTTAACAAATTTCAACTCAATCGCACCAGTAGTTTTCGAGCCTGTCCGGAACAAACAAACAATTAATAATATTATTAATGCAGATAGATAAGTACTTTGACACGATCAGTGTAATGTTGTGAGAAATATACTAGTGGAATTGAGCAGAATCACAGTAATTGCGATGTGCTTGCTACAAGATAGTTTTTGTTTTCAGACTGGGCACCATGTGGAAGAACATGCAGAAGAACGATAAGGAACGCTACTTTACGCTAGCTCGTCAAGTGGACGCGGAACACAAGAGAAAGTACCCAAGTAAGTCCTATATAAAATTTGTTATTGTGAATAAATGACATGTTTGGCATGTTTAATTACAGTGAGAATTTTTAGCAGTCGCCTCCACCGAACAGTCATCACTCTGGCTGGAGTGATTTATGTGTTATTCATCGAAAAAATATTGAATCTTATCATCATTCAAATGGCCACCTCTTTTCGCGAACTGTATCTTTGCTCAATTGGTATATCTCTATTACACGATCAAGTATTAAAAATATTGTATACGTTCTATTCCATGTATTATACGACCCACATCTAGTACAGTATAATGCTTTTGTTTCTCAATGCGATGCGGTATGTAGTCATTTATGATTTCAATTTCTAGTTGGAGATAGAATTCCTAGCTGCTATGCAGGAAAGCACTCCATGAGATCACTTGATAACGTTGACATTTGTAATTTCAACGATTGTAAATCCCTCTGGAAAATATATAATTGAGTCTTGATTTTAAATTTTTGGGCTCTCTTTCTTAGCAGTTATCTAGTCTACAAGTTCTCTGTTCTATTCAATACTTACAAAATATGTTTTTCAATAGCACATTGCACATAGCATAGTTCTTGCTCTACCGCTTTCCCGTCAGAAAAAAATCTGTTCACATATTTGGAATGGTTACAAGATCTGAAAAAAGAAAAGACACAAAAAATATATTTTCTGCATATATGTTCTGCAGAAGTATCAGCACAGTCTTGCTGATTAGGTGTTTCTTGACAAAGTTTTCCTATCGCAGTTTAATGATAAAAATAAAATATGACAATAATTTATACTGCTTACAATATTTATTTCATTTGTTTCTAGCAGTTCATTTCTTAACATTACGAACAGTGTGCGGAACATTTAAAAATAATTGTTTTCCTTGGAAAGGCACAGGTAGACATAATACTCTACACAAGTTTTGATTCCACTTTTACATCGACAAATTCTAGGCCTGGCACCTGCTGGTCAACCACAGCAATAGAAACACACTTTAGGAGATCCGAACAATTATTGCAATCCATATTAACGCAGCAAAAGTGATTCAGCGCGCGTGAATTTTAGAAACTGACTCGTGAGAGTCTGGTGGGATAGGACACTTCTAAGATATCTTACATTCCAGATTGTACTCCAAGAATCGGTGAAGAAATTCTTAAGGAGGACCTCAAGAAGATGTCAACTTTCTTTAAGACCTGGAGATAGATCCCCAGCACAGCAAAAACTGAAGTCTCTTGTTTCCATCTAGCGAATCGTGCTGCAAACTACAAACCAAGAGTTCTGCTCAATGGACGAAAGCTGGGGTACACTTCTTTTCCAAAATATCTTGGAGTCACTTTAGATAGAACCCTGAACTTCAAAGAGCCCATCGCTAAGCTTTCTCATCAAGTCGCCGCAAGAAACAACATACTGCATAAGCTCTGTGGTACCTCCTGGGGAGCCTCTGCTGATTGTCTACGTTTACCTGGCATCAGCCTTGTCTACTCGGCTGCTGAGTACTGTCCTCCTGTCTGGTTGGAAAGTGTACATGTGACGAAGGTAGACACAAAATTGAACGATACAATGCGTTGCATTACTGGTACCATTAAATCAACTCCATGTCACTGGTTACCTGTGCTGAGTTACATCCCTCCACCTCACTTAAGGCGGAAGCAAACTATACTAAGGGAAGCTAAGAAAATCTTTGCATCACCCTCTTTGTCACTGCACCAAGAATTCTGTCATCCGTCACAGCAGCGACTGCAATCAAGAAGACCAGCAATTATCACCGCAGGGCAACTCATTGCGGATGGATTTGACCTAAATGAAAGCTGGAATCATGAGTGGTCAACAAAAACATTGGGAACAAGTGTCCACCATCTTGATCCCACAAAGAAGCCAAACGTTTTGACCTACCGAGGAACCTCTGGTGCCGTATCAACAGGTTAAGGACTGGACATGGTTGTTGCAATTATTTCAGGTGCAAGTGGGGTTGGGTCAGTTCACCAATGTGTGATTGTAACCTGGAATAACAGGCGATTGAGTACCTGGTCCAACGCTGTCCTCTTCATTCGTACCCTGGCACTCCTGACGATTTGTTCGCTCTTACACCCGGTGTAAATGAATGGCTGAGAAGGATGGACTTTAAAGTTTGATTTTGCTTTGTATATATATTTTATAAAATCACCGTACGATTAAATAAATAAATAAATAAACTCCAAGAATGATGTCTTAATATTTCCTCATTACATTTCCTTAATTACAAAGTAGAAATTAAGTGAAATTATCTCAAATAAGTCATTTTTAAGATGTGTTGGTACCGAATAGCGTACATTTAAATACTCATTTAATAGACAGCTACTCAAACGAAAAGTCTGACGACATTGGGAATAACAAACAGAACTTTGAAAGTGGCTGAGTGGTCAGCGTCTCGTATTCGCGAACATTCGTACAATTTACATGGATTTTTACGTGATTCGGCTCATTAAAATAGTCCCCTGTGACGGAATCATCAATATGAAGACAGAAGATTTTTATCATAATTAAGCCTGGACTTGATAACGTGTGTTCGATGTTCGGAAGTTCATCAGAAAAATTTGCCATATCTAGGAATTCAAGGGGTGGTTTCAAATATTTCATATATTCAGGATTTGTATATTAATTATTCATAATAAATAAGAAATGGGTAGGATTCACAGCTGTTCCACCTGCAGTACAATTTATGAATATCGCAGTTTAATAGCTTCGCCAAATTATTCCCAGAAGGTCAATTCCATCGTTTCTTCGTTTTAACTGGTTATTGATTACACTTAAATATACGTCGGTGAATACGTCCATTAAATATCCTTTAGAGATGTTCATAAAGTGTGTCACTGGTGGAATGTTTGATTACTATCCACTTGAATGTAAAGAAGGTACAAATTCTTCCAAGTGTAAGGTAGCATGGTCAGTGTGTAAAATAGTCTCAAGTTAGTGGTCAGCGTTATACGATGCTTTTCGTTTTTGCTATTTGCTTTACATCGCACCGACACAAGTCTTATGGCGACGATGGGACAGGAAAGTCCTAGGAATGGGAAGGAAGCGGCCGTGGCCTTAATTAAGGTACAGCCCCGGCATTTGCCTGGTGTGAAAATGGGAAAACACGGAAAACCATCTTCAGGGCTGCCGACAGTGGGGTTCGAACCCACTATCTCCCGGATGCAAGCTCACAGCTGTGCGGCCCTTATGACACGGCCACTCGCACGGTACGATGCTTTTCGTGAATCTTTAGAACTTTCAGAAAACGTTAATGTGTTTCAATCGTGTCAAACGAGTAATTTGATGAAATGTCATATTTCACAAAGCAAAACTCCAATATCGAGGATTTAGTCCATTTGTTTCATTTGGTATGATATGGGCCGATGACCTTCGATGTTAGGCCCCTTAAAACAACAAGCATCATCATCATTTGGTATGATATACACTCAAAATATATTGTATTTTACGATGGTCTTGGCGGCGAATGCCTTGATCAAAACCTGTTAGAGTTTAGTAAAATATTTCAAAACAGTTAGAGTTTATAAATAATAGAGAGAAGAAAGGTGTCGTCTGTGTCTTCTTTTTCGGTCCAAGGGACTTCGGGCTCGATTCCCAGCCCAGTCAAGGGATTTTAATCTTGAACGGTTAATTCTTTTCGCTCGGGGACTGTGATATCGTACCATTCGTACAACTTGCATGCCATCCACAACACTATCCTCCACCACACTAATACGCAGTGTCCTACATAGAGCAGATATCACCCAACCTCGTCGGAGGGTCTGCCTTACGAGGGCTACCACCAGGCTAGTAGTAGTAGCTTTTACAGTCACCATTTTAATAAATTTGTTATATATTCTGAACAGATTATAGAACTGGGTAAATCAGACTGTTATTGTGCCTCTAGCTCCAATCATAAGAATCAGTAATTCTATAGATGTTAACATATTTTTCTTTATAGTGTGGAATTGCAGACTCGAAGACATCGCATTTTTCTGAATGAACATTTGATGGTTGGATTTCTGAATCAGCAATTCTAATGGTAAGGTCGGTTATAAACCCATGAATCATGAGTCGAACCTGTTGGAATGACTATCATATCTATCTAATGTTCGACCAACTAGGATATATCAGTATGTTAGAATGCAGCCAATGTAGCGAGTAGTCAGGGACTCCGAAATCGGTTCCGATACTCCCGACGGCTATCCTTAATTGTTTCCTATGCTTTCTTACCTTCAGTCCAGTACGTTGGTAGCCTCAAGTCCATAGCCACTTTTCTTGTATCTACCCAAACACCAGTTAGTACAGACACCAGAATATACTTCATAGTAACACAGATTACGCTATGATTCAAACACCTACAAAAAGTTCACATGATTTTTTACGATATCACAAGATCTAGGTGAATTAATGTAATAATAATAATAATCATAATAATAATAATAATAATAATAATAATAATAATAATAATAATAATAATAATAATAATAATAATAATTGTTACCGTGTTTTAGCGGTAGGTAGAGGTGAAAGAAGGTGCGGGTGTGAACGGGTCTCAAGCTACGAAAGTAAAATTAATTTAAAATTTAACAAGGTTATATTTTCTTTTCAAAATAAGGAAATAACAAGCATGGCAGGTACAAAGTAGCAAGTCAAAAGGGTAGTTACAATATTTACAGGATTTGGGCTTCGCGCCCTGACTTCACAATGCTTGGGCAATCAGCTCAGTTTTACCCCAAACACAAGTTTCAACAGAGGGGCAGAAAACCCCATTCCTGCCTAGGAGCCCTTGCTCCAAATTACACTGAAAAGCCTCCACGAGGCATACAACACTCAATTTTCAAAAAGAGCCACTCGCTCTCAACTTTAAGCCTCTCAAAGGCCACACCAAACTCCACCTTCAAGTTGTCCTCACTGGACATAGACACAGGGGAAAAATACCCAACCTACTGAGGTCTATTAAATGAAAAGGGGTAATTACATGACCTCCAAAATAACAATTTGAGAGGAGGCGATCTGCGCTCCTAATACACTTTGTTTTTAAAACCTAATTTGGCTCTAGGCCGCTGATGCAAGGGCTAATCCCATACTACGGAGGTGACTTTAGAAAAGAAACAAATTTACATAATGTTAAGGAAGAATAGGTTGAGAAAATAAGTTCACCTCAAAACAATATGAGTGGGAGCTCGAGAGGGTTACGCACTCTCTATCCCAATACGTAGTTTAAAAGATAGAATAGATACAAGTTTCTTTACATTAGGAAGGAAGGTTACATAATAAAAAAACTTCGGACCCGCCCCGAGAGTTAAACTGCTAAGCTAGCAAAGAAAGAAGTTATTAATTAGCCATTACCTTGTTGTTGACCGCTGCCGAAGAAAGAGGCGCTTCCCGCCCCCTGCTATGTACTTTACACACTGAAAGATGGAAGAGAAGTGGCCCGGAGACCCTAAAATCAGCAGTTTATATCCTCTCGCGGAAGGTTCGAGGCGTTAGGGGAATGAAAACACCCTCCCACAAACTCTTTATTGGGTAGGATACAGCAACATATTCAAGTTGGGGGAAGATACCTCTGATTGGACAGAAATTAATAAAAGAAATTCGGGATTGGCTAAATACAAAACAAGGGGAAAGAGAGGGGTATACAGCCAACTTAAACAACAACAGAAAGAAATTTAACACGAAACAAACTTTTGAAATAAAAATTTCTCCAAAAAAAAAAAATAGTTCTTTCACTCCGCACTAGGGTGCACTAATGTTGATCTTCAGTAGTGTCCTCTAGAAGAGAAAGTTCACACTTCTTTCTACAAGCAAAACAAAAATATGTCGAAAATGACACAGTTCAAAAACTCTAAAATTTCCAGGTAGTGACATCTTCTGAGAAACTTGAAAATTAATACCATCAATAAAGTTCAGACTTCCTCCAGCAGAGGGTTTCAATTGGCGCACATTTTAAATTATCGGCGTGGAGGTGTACCGCCCGGTACAGACCTCCCCCCCCCCCCAAAAGTTCCTCCAGGGGTGACACATGAAATTTGTTTGAAAACAAGGTCCAAGTTTTGATGTAGATATGGAGATTAATTGCAGCAGCATTTATAAGATTTTCTTAATTTGGTTTGATTCAGTTTCAAAAATTTTTGTAGTAACAGCGGAAGTACTGTTTTAATGTTTGTAGAAGGTTGAATTGAGAAGGAAAACTTTAGTTTTAAAGTCGAGGAAAAATTTCCTAAGTCCACCAGATTTTGTTGTTGAATTCCCAAGTGTAGTTATTGCTTATAGTAACTGTCCATGTAGTTGATGTTGATTAAGTTGGATGGCCAGACCGGCCGTTGCAGCTTGCGTCCAAAGGAGGCCGCTCGGACCCCTCAAGTACCCTGAGATACCGCTCGCCCGCACTATGAGGGGAGCAGTGGTGTTGAAGCACGCCGCGCCCGCGGTGAACATATACAGGCTGCGGGCAAGTAGCAGGTCGTGCGCCGCACATCAGCCTTGGCCGGGAGGAGAGCTCCGGCTCGCCGTGCACATGTCGTCCTCGCTGGGGTCGAGGGGGCCCTTCCTCTAGCCCAGTCGCGGCACGGCGCCACGCGGCTGCGGGGGCACTGAAACATTAAAACTAGGCGGCAGAATTGTTGGACCATCATCATTTTTTGAGGGCACCGGCTTGGTGGAGAGGTTGAGGGGCCAGCGGCGTGCAGATATCCATGGCATTTAATATAAGCAAGCCACAGTGTGTATAGCAGGAGACGGGAGCGTGGTAATGGCCGTGGTAAGGACAGAATGGCAGTTTAACGGTGCGGGGAGGGTTTACAAAAATACTTACATATGAAACTAAATATTATAGAAGGGGCAGAAAGCCTTAAAAGTGAAACTCAAAAAAAAAATATAACCTTCATATTCCTTTCAAATTATATGAAGCAAGTTGACACAAAATTTACACTGGTTTCACCTGTGACAGGTGAACCCTAAATATCCTCTCGGTGGCTGGATTACTTAATAACAACGTAACCGGCGTAAGAAAATCGAGAATGATACAAGGCCCATGAAATCTTGGCGGCAAGCTTGCCCGCGGGAACAAAGTTCTTGACCATAACTTGGTCACCTACCTTCAAAGGGGTGGGTCTCCGTCCACGATCATACCTTTCCCTAACCTTTTCATGAGACACTTTAAGATTGGCTTTAGCCTTTTTCCAAAGATCTTTAATGTTGTCCGGTTCTATTGTCTCGGGTAGAATGTCACTCAGAGACCAGAGGTTAGAGAGCGGCGTGTTGGGAACAAACTTGAACATCAAAGAGGCTGGAGTAAATTTATGTGATTCATGAACCGCCGAATTCAAAGCAAAAGCTAACCAATGCAGGGACGTGTCCCACCTGGAATGATCTTCATGATGATAGGCAATAAGCGCGGACCGGAGATTACGGTTAACCCGTTCAGCCAGAGATGGTTGAGGGTAATAAGCAGAAGTAGTTACATGAGAGATGGACAAGTCGAAACAGAATTTACGAAAAAGATTAGATGTGAACGCCTTAGCATTATCAGACACAATATATTGGCACGGACCAAAAGAGGCAAAAATAGAATTTAAGCAAGTAATGGTAGACTGAGCGGTAGCCAGCTTAGTCGGAAATAACCAGGAAAATCTAGTAAAGCCATCTACGCATACAAAGATAAACTTGTTAGCATTTCCCTTAGACTGGGGGAAGGGTCCTACATAATCAATATACAGGCGTTCCATGGGGCGCGACGCTTGATGAGAAGACAAAAAGCCTACCTTGGTGGACATGGTTGGTTTACTGATTAAACAGGGTTTGCAAGCCTTCACTAGTTCACGGATTTCACCGTCCATACCTTTCCAGATGAACATTTCACGAATCTTCTCACGAGTTTTAAAGATACCAAGATGCCCTCCTAATGGGGTCTCATGATAATACTTGAAGATCATAGGTACAAGAACAGCTGGAACGACAACTTTCATCATCTTATCATGCCTCGAAGGGCAACATAAAACACCATTCCTCAGAACATAAGGGACGACATGTTCCCCAGAAGAAAGGGTTTCCATTATCGGAGCCAGCGTCGGATCTTCACGTTGGTATTTCTCGATATCCCTAAAGAGCATGGGAGCATCAGTTAAGATGGCATTAACATCAGATAGTATGGACTCGGAAGGTGATGAACTGCCGACCGGTTCATGGGTCTCGACGTCGTTGGAAAACATACGGCTGAGTCCATCAGCAACCACATTTTCGGTACCTCTGATATGCCTGACATCGAATTGGAAGGCAGAAATACGGATGGCCCAACGGGCTATACGACCAGTACGACGCGGCCTACCTAAGACCCAGCTTAAGGCTTGATTATCTGTCTCCAGGTCGAATTTGACGTGTTCCAGATAGAGACGGAACTTTTCTAAGGCGAATAAGACTGCCAAACCTTCGAGCTCATAGATGGAATACTTGGCTTCTTGAGCCGATAGAGTCCTAGATGCATAGGCGATGGGTCGCCTCCCTAGTTCAGTCTCTTGAAGAAGGACTGCCGCAACTGCTGACGACGACGCGTCGGTTTGGACGATGAATTTCTTCGAGAAATCAGGCATAGCAAGTACAGGGGCGTTACAGAGGGCTAATTTAAGATCTTCAAAAGCGGCTTGTTGAGAAGGTCCCCACTCAAATTTGATGCCTTTCCTACGAAGAAGGTTTAAGGGCGCCGCTCTATTAGCGAAGTTAGGAATAAACTTCCTGAAGAAATTCACCATACCAATGAACCTGGCGATACCTTTAATGTCCTTGGGAGGTTTAAAATCACGGATGGCCTGTGTTCTAGAATGATCGACTGCTACACCATCAGGTGACACAATATGCCCTAGGAATGACATAGAGGGCTTAGCAAAGGCAACCTTGGACAACTTAACAGTTAACCCAGCCTTACGAAGGCGATTGAGAACTTCTCGCAGATGATCTAGATGTTCTTCAAAAGTCTCTGAAAATACGACGACATCATCCAAGTAGTGATATAAGTACTCAAATTTGATGTCAGAGAAGACCCTATCTAGCAGCCTAGTGAGTACAGCTGCTCCCGTGGGGAGCCCGAAAGGCACGCGGTTGTATTCGTATAAGTTCCAGTCCGTGGCAAACGCTGTAAGGTGTTTAGACTCTTCGGCAAGGGGAATTTGATTATAGGCCTGATTCAAGTCCAAGATAGTAAAGAACTTGGCCTTACGAAACCATGAAAAACAAGAACGAAGGTCAGGAAGGGGCACAGATTGTAACACCACCTTCCGATTGAGAGCCCTATAATCAATGACAGGCCTGAAGCCTCCTTGGGGTTTCGGGACTAGAAAAATAGGCGAAGAATACGCCGACTTAGAGGGCCTAATAATACCATCCTTCAACATTTGATCGATGATTTCTTTCAATGCCTTCATTTTAGGTGGAGATAGCCTATATGGTGGAAAACGGACAGGAATCGAATCCGTGACCTCGATTTTGTATTCAATAAGGTCAGTAACACCAAGAGTATCAGAGAACACCTCTGGAAATGACTGACATAATTTACGAATACTATCAGCCTGCTCCTCAGGTAGATGTCTAAGGTCTAACAACATCTCATCCTGGGTAGGCGAAATAGATGAACATGATACAGAATTACACTTTAACAAGGGAATTTTACAATTGGACGCAAACTTGAATGTGCACGACTTACTCTGGAGATCGAGCACAAGACCAGTGTGAGAAATGAAGTCCGCTCCCAATATGATGGGGCAAGACAAGTGCTTAGCCACAAACAGTTTGATTTTCCATGTAAATTTAAAAATACGAATTTTGGCATTTACCGAACCTAGAATTTCTAATGGGGATGAATTAGCCGAAACATATTGAACAGGAGATGAATCATAGTCAGGTAATTTACAAACAGACTTAAATTTTGAATACCATTGGTCCGAAATAATTGAACAAACACTGCCTGAATCTAATAGAGCGGTTGTAGGCTCGTTATTTAACTCAATCTTAAGAAAAGGAACAGGTGCGGGGGTATCCGCCGCAATCCTAAGACACTCTTTGGGACCTTCAAAAGATGAATTTGAAAATTGCTCGTTCCCTGAAGTTACAACCTGTTTACCCGGGGCTGAGTCTCGGGAAGGTGGATTATACGACTCAGCCGAAGGCACTAGTCACTTTTTATTATTGGCATAGGTGGAATTTGCACCAGAAGTTTAGCAGGAGGGGGTGCTATTTGAGTTTGGGCAATTCTTGGAGATATGTGAGAAAGCCCCACATTTAAAACAGCCTTGTGATGAACCAGCCCCATTCCTTGTCCCACTCGACTTGATCAGTGGACACTTATTGCGAAGATGGTCAGGCGACCCGCAAGCATAACATTTACGGGAATTGACTGGTCGGCGAGGTGGAGGCCGAGGATTACTAAAAGAAGGAGGGGGTTCTTTCGCGACACGCAAAGAATCGGCGTATCTAACTCCTTCCGCTGAGACGGCCAATGCTTCAAGTTCAGAGAAAGTTTGCGGGCACGCCGCGAAACACAAATATGACCTATAGGGAGGTGAAATTCCCTCTACAATAGCCTGTACAATCTGATCTTCAGGAAAATGAAGAGCAAACACCCTAGTATAAAACTTAATGTCCTGTATGAAATCAGCCAAGTTTTCATCCAAGCGTTGTACACGGTAATAGTACTTCTGAATCAGAGATGACCTCGCGCGGGCGGGAATAAAATTTGCAAGCAAGTGAGCATGAAAATCTTCAATAGATGACTGTTCAGCTATGGCTCTTACTATTTTGTCAGAGAGAATACCAATTGCATAAGGATAGATAATTTGCAAAATTTGACATGGAGAAAGAGAAAACACAAGAGCATGATCCTGAAACTCAACTAGAAATCTTAAAAATGAAATTACGTCACTGGTGGTATTAACGGAAAACTTAGAGATACCTCTGAGCAACATTGCCAATGGATGAGGCAAACTGCTGAACCCGGGTGACATAGTAGGTAAAGGTTTCAATGGCAAGGAAGTTAATTCAGAACGTACATTATTTAATGAGTTACGGCGTTCAGACTCGTCCAATGGGGCAGAGGTTGTTTGAGCAGCAATGGTTTTCCTATTTACTTCTCCCTTAGGAGGCTCTTCCTCACTACCTACATTCACTGTGGTGGGTAGATCGCTTTTGGGAGGAACCTCCCCCGTTAACAATTGAGTGACCTAGCTAGACAATTCCGAAATATTTTCAAGCAGCGTACTAGCTTCCCTCCTCTGAACGTCATTCAACTTCAGAGACAACAGATCGTTAACTCTATTTGAAAAATGATATAGCCTGGCTTGCACACGCTTAATTTGATTAGGAGAAGGATCATTTTCATCAAAAAAACTAACTACAGAAGCTAACCCAGTAATATTCTCGACGATCGTGGAAAGAGAGTCGTCAACTTCTTTCTCCCCCAAGGTGGGGATGGAAATGGGCAAATCTGCTAGTTGCTTTACGTCGCACCGACACAGATAGGTCTTATGGCGACGATGAGGCAGGAAAGGGCTAGGAGTGGGAAGGAAGCGGCCGTGGCCTTAATTAAGGTACAGCCCCAGCATTTGCCTGGTGTGAAAATGGGAAACCACGGAAAACCATTTTCAGGGCTGCCGACAGTGGGGTTCGAACCTACTATCTCCCGAATACTGGATACTGGCCGCACTTAAGCGACTGCAGCTATCGAGCTCGGTAATGGGCAAATCAAGGGACTCTCTAAGCTTATTTGTGTCTACTGCAACCGTGCCTCCAGATTGCACATTTCTAATAGTTAATTCGTAGATTAACTCCTCCTTGCGCAAATAGTTAAGATGGAGAACATCGCGAGGGCCGGGCATGATGACAGAACAATTTTGAAAAAATCAAAAAAAAATTCCAGCAACTGAGAAAATTGTTAGAGTTCGGAACAAAACAATGTTTAGCCGTCAAAAGGGGCTAAATTGAGACCCATTCAACCACGCTCTGCTACCACTTGTTACCGTGTTTTAGCGGTAGGTAGAGGTGAAAGAAGGTGCGGGTGTGAACGGGTCTCAAGCTACGAAAGTAAAATTAATTTAAAATTTAACAAGGTTATATTTTCTTTTCAAAATAAGGAAATAACAAGCATGGCAGGTACAAAGTAGCAAGTCAAAAGGGTAGTTACAATATTTACAGGATTTGGGCTTCGCGCCCTGACTTCACAATGCTTGGGCAATCGGCTCAGTTTTACCCCAAACACAAGTTTCAACAGAGGGGCAGAAAACCCCATTCCTGCCTAGGAGCCCTTGCTCCAAATTACACTGAAAAGCCTCCACGAGGCATACAACACTCAATTTTCAAAAAGAGCCACTCGCTCTCAACTTTAAGCCTCTCAAAGGCCACACCAAACTCCACCTTCAAGTTGTCCTCACTGGACATAGATACAGGGGAAAAATACCCAACCTACTGAGGTCTATTAAATGAAAAGGGGTAATTACATGACCTCCAAAATAACAATTTGAGAGGAGGCGATCTGCGCTCCTAATACACTTTGTTTTTAAAACCTAATTTGGCTCTAGGCCGCTGATGCAAGGGCTAATCCCATACTACGGAGGTGACTTTAGAAAAGAAACAAATTTACATAATGTTAAGGAAGAATAGGTTGAGAAAATAAGTTCACCTCAAAACAATATGAGTGGGAGCTCGAGAGGGTTACGCACTTTCTATCCCAATACGTAGTTTAAAAGATAGAATAGATACAAGTTTCTTTACATTAGGAAGGAAGGTTACATAATAAAAAACTTCGGACCCGCCCCGAGAGTTAAACTGCTGAGCTAGCAAAGAAAGAAGTTATTAATTGGCCATTACCTTGTTGTTGACCGCTGCCGAAGAAAGAGGCGCTTCTCGCCCCCTGCTATGTACTTTACACACTGAAAGATGGAAGAGAAGTGGCCCGGAGACCCTAAAATCAGCAGTTTATATCCTCTCGCGGAAGGTTCGAGGCGTTAGGGGAATGAAAACACCCTCCCACAAACTCTTTATTGGGTAGGATACAGCAACATATTCAAGTTGGGGGAAGATACCTCTGATTGGACAGAAATTAATAAAAGAAATTCGGGATTGGCTAAATACAAAACAAGGGGAAAGAGAGGGGTATACAGCCAACTTAAACAACAACAGAAAGAAATTTAACACGAAACAAACTTTTGAAATAAAAATTTCTCCAAAAAAAAAAAAAAAAGTTCTTTCACTCCGCACTAGGGTGCACTATTGTTGATCTTCAGTAGTGTCCTCTAGAAGAGAAAGTTCACACTTCTTTCTACAAGCAAAACAAAAATATGTCGAAAATGACACAGTTCAAAAACTCTAAAATTTCCAGGTAGTGACATCTTCTGAGAAACTTGAAAATTAATACCATCAATAAAGTTCAGACTTCCTCCAGCAGAGGAGTTTCAATTGGCGCACATTTTAAATTATCGGCGTGGAGGTGTACCGCCCGGTACAATAATAATAATAATAATAATAATAATAATAATAATAATAATAATAATAATAATAATGATAATAATATGTATTTGTCAAGCGAGTTGGCTACACTGTACGGATAGTGTAACTGTAAGCTTCCATTCTAGAGATGGTGTTCGAACCCCACTGTCAGCAGCAATGAAGGCAATCTCCTGCCGTTTCTCATTTTCACACAAGGGAAATGCTTGGGATATACCGTAATTAAGACCTAATTTCCTACCTTTCCAGTCTTAGCTCTCTTTTTAATTCAGTGAAAACCCATTTGTGTTAATACGACGGTAAACTGGCAATTTGATATGAGCTGAACATTCCTTCAAATTTTATCGGTATAATTTAAGACCCGAAAATTCTGGATTTTCAATTAAAAAATAATGTTTTTAAGGTACTAGTAAATCTCTGGATACAGTATCTCGATTAAGCACACTTTTAAGCGCTAAGAATTGTGACGAATTTCGATCCCGCTATCTTCAGCACAAAGGCCAGTGCGAAACAATTTGCGAAACTCACCCGTCCGACTTGAGTTCTATGTGGAGCGAGAAGTACTCAAGATGTGAAATAATTTCTCTTTAGTTAGGTAGACAGAATTTGAGAGAAGATACGTTAAAAAAAGAAACGAGAGGGAATTCTCATCCCCCCCCCCCAGCCTCTGAAAGTCTTTGTTATCCAGCCTTGGGCCACTCAACTTCTGTCTTTGAGTCCTTTCATGGTTCATTGGTAAGCATGAATGCGATAACGGTAGGTCATTGACTAACAGCCCCGACGGATTTCAGATTCAGTTGTGGTCTCACTGGACATTTTATTGTGCCTTCAATTCTACCATGTAATTTCACAAACTCACTTTTTAAAGAAAGCTGTAACTTTGAGTGGAAATGATATTACCTATTCCACTTCTAAGAATTGATACACTTTTGTTTGATCTTAAATCTTTTCTTAACTCTTTTGAATTATAAGTGAAAATCGAACTTGTTAGCGAAAATAATTATTGCAGTAATTACTAGAATATTAACTGTACACATCGACCCATTGATTTGAAATACAGTACAAACGTTCTTCATTCCTGCTACCTAGACTGTGGTTCCTAGATAACTGTCCATCATGATTCGTACAAAAGCTTTTAGCGAAGCCTTCAACACATCATCTGTGCAGTTTGACCCTAACACACACTTCAGAAAAGGTTCTGAATAATAACTTGAGAATGAGGTGCCCTCAATCCAACTAGATTTTGTTCGTGTACAGCAGAAACATCCATGACCTGTTCAGTTAGTTTTGGAGTAGTGTAGATGATGAATATAAAATGGCGTATGGCTTTTAGTGCCAGGAGTGTCCGAGGACAAGTTCGGCTCGCCAGATGTATGTCTTTTGATTTGACACCCGTAGGCGACCTGCGTGTCGTGATGAGGATGAAATGATGATGAAGACGACACATACACCCAGTCTCCATGACAGCGAAATTAACCAATTATGATTAAAATTCCCGACACCGCCGGGAATCAAACCCGGGACTCCTGTGACCAAAGGCTAGCACGCTAAACATTTAGCCATGGAGACGGAAACTGTAGATGATAAGAATAGTAGGAGTCCAAGACACGAATTTGTCGAGCTAACTAGAGTAGAAATTGACTGTAATAGTAGAGATACTGGCCACGAGCGGTTTGGAGCGCGCAGCTCTGAGCTTGCATTCGGAAGATAGAGGGTTCGAACCCCATCGGCAGCCCTGAAGATGGTTTTCCGTGGTTTCCCATTTGCCATGGCCATTTCTTTCCCACTTCTAGGCCTTGCCTATCCCATAGTCGCCATAAGACCTCTCTGTGTCGGGGTGACTTAAAGCAAATTGTTAAAAAAAAGAAAAGGTTACATACAGATGTATGTTCACTACTCCGCCCGAGGACTGGTCGGATCCTGAACAGCCCCACCATTAGCTGTTATACATGGGCAAGGCATTACTGAAGAAGCATACAAGGGAAATGAGGAGTGACGTAGTTTCCCTTTACTTTTTACACCGAGCTGGAAGTTGTTATTACATATCAGCCTGCCAAGCCCACGCACCAATCGACCCTTTCAGCGACATTTTCACACCATTCATAACTGGGACTGGCTGCGTGTGGAATGACATTACTAGCATAGCTCATGCCTCAGTCACTTTCATACTATCAAAGCCAAAGTTGAGATTGAGACAGGTCCATGAAAGTAACACATTTGTATAGCTCTGACTAAAAGACATAGGCTACGTCTCGTCGGCGAAGGCATTACATGGTTTTGAGTAAAGTAAATTTGTGTCCTCATCTCGAGGTGGTGCAGCTCTTTTCAGGCACACCCTGAATAGAGGTGAGCAGCATGTACCATTCTAACCACATAACAGCCCTTCTGCCAATGTTAAACTTATGGCGGTACTGGGATTCGAACCCGGACCTCCGAGGACAGCAGCTAATAGCGCTAACCGTTACGCTATGGAGGTGGACAGTTACCATACAGATCAAAAGGGGTCACTGGAAACGATAGCGTGGAGAAGTGCATTAAACTGGTCTATGGACTTATGACTATTATTATTATTATTATTATTATTATTATTATTATTATTATTATTATTATTAGGCCTATTATTATTTTTCTACTTTAGTGCCATTAGAGACCACGTCAAGTAACTATAAGGCATTTCTGGAAGCCTTCTTTGCAGCCCCAAAACGTTGAATTCTTTCTCTGACCGCCTGTTCTCTCTTCTCTCCAGCCGCTGACCTACCTTTGATAATCGTAGAAGCCCTTAAATTATTGATCACTCATATTATTATTATTATTATTATTATTATTATTATTATTATTATTATTATTATTATTATGGCTTGGAAAGTACCTCTGTTCAAGATTTTAGGCTTGGTTCTGGTTGAGGTTGATGGATTTCTGAAGATGAAATAATCCATAATAAGCCATGCAGTTCATGTTAACGTTAAAAGAAACGGTGGTGTTCATTGAACAGGATTCGATCTCTCGGTCTTGTAAACCATCTAGATAGAGGTTTCGGTTTTACTACTAGATTGAGCATACTACTACTGACTGCGGAGATGGTTACAGCGAAGTTTCACTAGTTCTGTATTCCGCTGGGCTGGGTGAATCAAACGATGGAGGCCATCTGAGCCTAAGTTGGCTGGTTCATCCGGGCTCAGTCTAGTCGTATCTGAAGGTGCTCAAATACGCCAGCCTCTCTTAAGGGGCAAAATTCCAGCACCTAGGTGTTTTCGAAACCGTAAAACGGTGGCCAGTGGGACATAAAATTATTATCTATATATTAAAAATATATATTTCCAGTTCGTCTGACCGTTCTACTGGGCCGCTGCAAGGCTTTATCTGTTTAATATTTTTATACTTTTAAATTTTATTTATTATTTATACATTGACTGGTTTAAGTTGCACAATTTTGTTCAATTTTATATAATAATCTAATTCTATATGTTTACATGATTAATTTAACGAGGAAAGATCTTTCTTCTGTTTAACCCATCTTAAGATTGAAGGAAGTAACACTCAGAAATGTACCTTTATCTCTTGTTTCCTCCAATTTTGTGTGTTTCGTTCCATCCCTTATCGAGTTGGGAATGTTTTGGTTCTTTTTAAACCCTCTATATTAAACTCCATCCGCATAATCTTCATATCTGATTTCTCAGCTTCTTGTTTGTCCTTTTATTTATTCCAGAGTGAGGTCTTCCCAATACATAGTTGATGTGGTGATTCCACCCTTCCACAGAGTTGTTTGTTCTGTTTTTCCTGTTGTAGCAGTTCCACATTTCCTGGGATACTTGTGAATTCTGTAGCCACTGAGCTACAAAATAGTCAAAATCACAATCAACGGTTGGTCTTTGGGGGAATTACTATTGTTGTAGATCCACCCCTCATCTGTTCTCAGGCTCCAGAAAGACATGTGCTACACACATTGTAATTGTTTGTCGGATTTTCTGATTTGTTTTATAGGCTTCAGTAAGACCGACTTCCTGAACCTTTCGCCAGAGACTTCGACATAAATGGAAGGAGCTTTCTTGAACTTTAATTGAATGAAATTCTCCTTTTATTGCTTTGATTGCGGCTGCCTCAAAGTCGATGTTTATTTCATTTGGGTTCCATTCTGGGGTATCATTTTTTATGACGTTATGTAATAAAGTATACGTTTCTGTTGCCTTATTATGGAGAAGGGCAAATATTACAGGTGTTATATTAGTTTCCTCACCGGAACTTCCAAGATCAGCATGTATTGTATATAGCTGTGAAATCTGGTTGCTGGAACTTTTGAAAGTACCATCCATTAGAAGTGTCCTGTGCGCTTTGTGCTTTGAGACACTTTCTCCCTTTTGCGCTTGTAAATGGTAATATTTTTCTCTATAGCAGTTCCCTCACAGAAGAAAGGTACTGTAGTCGGTCATGCATAGAATGTCTTCGTCTAAATTAATAGCATTTCGATGTGTTAGTTCTCGTTGGTTACCGAGCTCGATAGCTGCAGTCGCTTAAGTGCGGCCAGTATCCACTATTCGGGAGATAGTGGGTTCGAACTCCACTGTCGGCAGCCCTGAAGATGGTTTTCCGTAGTTTTCCATTTTCACACCAGGAAAATGCTGGGGCTGTACCTTAATTAAGGCCACGGCCGCTTCCTTCCCATTCCTAGGCCTTTCCTATCACATCGTCGCCGTAAGACCAATCTGTGTCGGTGCGACGTAAAACAAATAGCAAAAAGTTCTCGTTGGACTCCCTGGGCTTTATTTCGGTGTCTGTAAAGCGTTACTTTCTTTCTTAATCTGTTTATCCTCCAGGGTTGGTTTTTCTCTCGGGCTCAGCGAGGGATCTCACCTCTACCGCCTCAAGGGCAGTGTCCTGGAGCGTGAGACATTGGGTCGGGGCTTACAACTGGGGAGAATGACCAGTACCACGCCCAGGCGGCCTCACCTGCTATGCTGATCAGGGGCCTTACGGCGGGTTGGGAAGATTGTAAAGGATAGACAAGGAAGAGAGAAGGAAGCGGCCGTGGCCTTAAGTTAGGTACCATCTCGGTATTTGCCTGGAGGAGAAGTGGTAAACCACGGAAAACCACTTCCAGGATGGCTGAGGTGGGAATCCAACCAACCTCTACTCAATTGACCTCCCGAGGCTGAGTGGAACCCGTTCCAGCTCTCGTACTATTTTCAAATTTCGTGGCAGACCTGGGAATCGAACCCGGGCCTCCGGGAATGACATTCCATTGATGAATATGTTTTCTATGAGATGAACTTTGTATTCATTTAAATTTCACCGTAAATACATCCGTACTGAAAAGGATTTACTTAATTGTGGACTTCTGGGAAATATGCGTCTCTGGTCGTTCCCCTTCCCGAAATGAAACTTTCTGTGAGATGTTGTAGCTGGTTTATTTTCGAGAAATATACTAGGAAGGTCATAAAGATACATGTAATTTAATATCAGTCTAGAGATATACATGAAAAGAACGATAAATGCAGTTCCATTAAGGTACAGTAACTGCTTCCTGCAACATAATAAGCGTGTGTGTTGCTGGGCAGTATCAGCATAGGGGAGCGAGGTGTCTTGATGGGTCGAGACATCACTGCTAACAGTTCATTAGCTTCCTACTCTTTGTTAACGCGATGTATTTGAAGAGTTAAATAAAAACGTTACACATCCCTCCCACATGTTGTCTCTCCTGAAGTAGAGATGACAATTAAATGTTAATAAATCAGGGTAAAAAGCGGACTAGGGTTGTTCCATGACAGCGTGTTAAGGGTTCCGGAATTAGTTTTAACGTGTCCCAACGCGGCGATCAGCGCGAATAATTGATGAATCTCTCTCCAGCGGTGAGGACTCTACTTTATCCAATTGATGAAACATGTTGCTACACACTCCTCACCAACTCGAGTGGTTAAAGTTTGAGCCTACGCTGGGCACCAAGAGAGCAGAATAAGACCACCACCATTCACACACATATTCCAAAGATCAGTATTATCCTCACAAGGTATAATGTGGTCTAGGAAGATTTCTTTTTGAGGTCTTTTTCCTGCCACGAAGTCTTTATCGTACTTAGAAGAATAGAATATTCACAGCCTGTTTCCCGTCATTCGACCAGGTCAGGAATGGCATGAATGATGGCCCCATCTAGCGGTGAAGATAGGAATTGTGCCGACTGTCGAAGCTTGTCGCACACCTCTGAAGCAATGATTTAATGACTGACAGATGAAATGAAATGATATTGGAGTGTTACTGGAATGAAAGGTGACATGGAAAATAAGAATACTCTGAGAAAAACTTGTCCCGCCTCCGTTTTGTCCAGCATAAATCTCACATGTATTGACCGGGATTTGAACCACGTAACCCATCGGTGAGAAGCCGGCGTGTTGCCGCTTAAGCCTGAATGTTTATGTAGGGCCGGATGATCAGAATTTCGCCTGCCAATTTATTACAACGACTGATACGGCTTCAGAGAGATGGTTCTGTCTAATCTTGGCTTAACAACAAATCAATACTGATACCCGTTACTTCAGCTTCCACGGTATTAATTCTAGAACACAGTGTAACAACTTTTTTCGGGACGGGGGGGGGGGGGGGTCTTGAACACAGTTTGGGTAATACGTTATTTGATTTTTCTATTGTATCAGTTTAAAACCTTTGAGGTTGATAAATAGATGGTTTGGTACCAATTACTATTAATACAGTATTATTATTGAGAAACCAATCCACAGAAGTAAGTCGTAGTTCCCCTAATAAAATACTACTTACTAAATAAAAAGTTAGATCAGAGTTGGTCAAGTTAATGCGAGAATGCACAGGCACACTCTCCATAAGAGTCATGCCGGGCAAAGAGAGGGATCCGAGGATGGTAAAATTAGTATTAGGGATGACAAGGAATATTGAGGTAAATTAAGAAAAAAAATTCCAAACAAATGAATATTATATACTGTATTAGCAATTAGAATGCTAGGGGTAAAGTCCCATAGCACATTTGCAGAAAATTGCTTATTTGTAATTAAATACAGACTCGTAAAGGTACGGTTTCTATAATACAACGACTGATACCGCTTCAGAGAGATGGTTCTGTCTAATCTTGGCTTAACAACAAATCAATACTGATACCCGTTACTTCAGCTTCCACGGCCGCCTAGGTGCCGGGATTTTCTCCCATTGATGTACTAATGCACTAATTTGGCTTATTAGCTTGTACTAGACTGCAAAGAAGTTATAATATTATTTAATAAGTAAGAGAAAGGCTTCATGACATTAACAAAGATCTCGAAAAGAAATCTTCCTAGACCACATAAGCAAGGGACAATAGGGTTAAATCACTAATAGATCCTAAAATTCAAAATTGACGATATACCTTACTGGTAATCTAACGACAATGATGAGAGCTGTCGAAATCCATTGACTAAAGTAACATTCATAAAGGTCCATTATTCTCATTCTTAGCAATTAATTCCTGTTAAATCTGTCAAAGCAAACTGTTAGAATCATTGCGTTTTATCGGAAATTGTTTGACAACATCAATTATACGTGTTCAAAATGCCTAGATTTCTCTAGCATAGTCATTTCAATTTAATCTAATTGTTATAATTTTCAAATGCCAATGTTAAAGTGATTAGTTTAGAACGTTGGATAGGCATTGCAGTCTCTCGGTCGTTGGTCTTATGTTGGCAGTCAGCTGGATGTGCTGAAAATCAGTTATATATTTCTTTTAACATTACTTTAAAGCTTTTTTCATTTGATACTCGCTATTTGTCTTGTCACACAGCTAGAATCATCAATGTTTGCAGAAAACTGTTTAAGTCATGGGGGCTGCCTAGCCGATGCGATAAAGGCGTGCTTGATTCATCCGGAAGGACGTGGGTTCGGTTCCCATCAGGAAATCGAAAAATTTAAAAACGAGATTTACAATTCTGGAGCAGTACATGAATCTGAGACTCGCTCGATCTACATAAAAAATGAGAACCAGATTAATTCCTGGGGTCAAAGGTGGCCGGGAATAGAGCTGGCCGTTCTGTCCCACCAAATGCTGAGGCTACTTAAAGTGGAAACTTTTACTTTCAACTCTTCCAAGGGTGTTCATGGCCTGTACGGAGATGGCTTTGCTTTTAAGTCATCAATTATGCCATCGGTTCAGCAGTTTTAGGATGGAACCTTTCTATCTTGATGTACACTCATTTTTATTCTCTTTCCATTGATATTCAGCTCCATTCTCACGTACACTCAACCGCACAAAAGCTGGCCATCGCGTCGCAGAAGACGCCTTTCTTTCAAAAGCCTCTGTCTGAAATAGAATGAACATATTTTTCAGGTGGTAGGATTTAAAATATCATCTCTTCGGCCACCGGCTATTCATAGTTTACGAATATTCTCGCGTTTCGAGAGTGTATAAAATTAAACATTTCTTTCCCGGCCAATTTTTGTACTGTTGAATGTGCATGCAGTTGAATTCTTTTTTTTTCTTGAATGTGGAATAATGCGCAACCAACTGAGCTATTCCAATGTTTATTTACTTTAGAATTTGTTCACAGAAGTTGAAGAGTTCTCTATCTGTGATCGTTAAGCTTGCACACGAGGAGTGAGAAGAAAATAACTTTAAAAGAACAAGTCGCTTGTGTGCATTTTCATTTGAATAGGAAGTACTAAATGCACAGTGCAGCACAATCCCAGAACCTGTCCCACTTATTAGTTTTTTTTAAGTTCAGGAGGTCATGCAGAAAATGAAATCTGGCTAGGCCACTGGATCTGACGATATTCCAGCTGAAGCATGGAACATGCTTGGACAGCAAGGTGCTAGATTCATTGCAACGATTGATTTCATTCATGCAGCTCGTTTGCTTATAGAGACGCCGGGAAAAGAACGACAGGCCACTCCACATTGCTTTCCTGGATCAAAAGGCCTTTGACCGCGTTTCTCATGAACTGATTTGGCATGCACTTAGATCACACGGCGTCCCTGAGGAGTATGTCCGTTGGTTAAATTTGCTCTATCAAGGTTGTACCACTGCCGTCCGATGCCCTGCTGTAATTTCGCTGCCATTCTCCGTTCAGGTTGGTGTCCACCAGGGATCGGCCCTGTCACCGTTTCTCTTCATATTGTTCCAAACGATGCACTCAATAGAACCAACTGGAGATTGGCTTGCTAAACAGTGGACGCTGCTCCTTTGTAGGACAAGGGCTAAGAAGATGATGATTAGGAAGTACGAAATAAATTGTAACAATATGTGCAACAAACGGAAACAACCAATGCTACTAAATGCAATGCAGTATCTATGGACAGCGGCGCCAACAAGGAGACTAACCTCGGCCATCTTGATAATACAGAGGCCTGCTACCAATAGTTGTGACGTTACGCGTATAGTGCTCAGTCTCCATCGTCGAGTTGGCCGTGGACTATCTGAAATGAAATGCCAACCAGGAGACTTTAACTGAAACCTTTGGAGGATGGCTGCCCAATTGTACTACCTCTTAAAATAATAATCATCACCATCGCCAACACCACAACTGAAACTAAATGTCAGCGCAGCATAGCCCATTTAGGTATATGTCAACTAATTTAGGATCTGTCCATAGCGCTAGAGCAGGGACTAGTGATGTAAACAAAAGCAGCAGCCACAGGGTGTCTCGTTATGTGTGTGCCTCGAGAATTCGTGTAGACGTGTAGACGTCGACAAAGAGAGACGGTAGAGGTGTTGGTGGTGATAGAGCATGGCAACACATTCTCTGCTGATAAAGAAACGTATCTCTGAACAGTATTGTAATTATCAAGCAATCGGATGAATAATAACGGTATTCATGAAGATCAAATGGAATGAATCGACAGCTAAATCATTTTAAAACAAAAACAAAAAATATCCTGGATCGAAATCTGAAAACGGAACCTGTCCAGTGAGATCAACTCAAATTTAGGTACGAATTGACAGCCCTAATGTAAATATCATCTTTATCTTAGTCTAGTACCGAGCTCGATCACTGCAGTCGCTTAAGTGCGGCCAGTATCCAGTATTCGGGAGATAGTAAGTTCGAACCCCACTGTCGGCAGCCCTGAAAATGGTTTTCCGTTGTTTCCCATTTTCACACCAGGCAAATGCTGGGGCTGTACCTTAATTAAGGCCACGGCCGCTTCCTTCTCACTCCTAGCCCTTTCCTGTCCCATCGTCGCCATAAGACCTATCTGAGTCGGTGCGACGTAAAGCAACTAGCAAAAAAAAAAAAAAAAATTCTTAGTCTAGTACACTTCACATGCCTGTCCATCCATATTCTTGATGTTTTTTAAAATATTATTTTAACACATTCAAGGCATTATTACAAGTTGTCCATTTCATGACCGTATGGATGAGTATAATCAAGAAGTATAAATAACCACCTAATCGATACTTTATTATTGCAAATATTGCGAAGAACTGTTACATAGCTTTCATATTTTAACATTAATTGTGAGCACCCGCCCGCCCGGCAAAATAATAAAGTATCGATTAGGTGGTTATTTATACTTACTCCTTGATTACATTTAAGCCATCTTAATCAAAAATTCTGTAATTAACTTTACTATTTTTCCGGAGTTTTCGATTTGTGATCCTGAATTTGTTTTCTAGACCATTGTCTTTTGAAGCACCATATCTGTAGGCCTACTTTGTAGTCTACTGCTAGTTCCTTATAAATGGAGCATGCAAAAGCAGTAATCATGACGATAGAATATGTTATTTTTATATTTTTACATCCTGAACAAATCTGTATGTTTACCTTAAATGCACTGAATTCGTTTTTATAATAGAGAAATATAATTTGTGAAAGAATGATTAATTTAAATGTGTTGTTTAACGTCTCAGTTTAAACCTTCATGTGCGAATTTGATCCGAGCTAGAGTTTCGCTTTCATTGTTAAACATTATACTTTTTATTTTGGTAATATAGGTTGTTTGCGTGATTGTGAAACCGTATAATAGTAGCTCGATAATTGTTGGTGATTTTGTATTCATGTTTGCAAATGTGATTACCTTTTTTTGATAATTAAATTAACTTTAACCCAGACTGAAAATTGAAATGAGTCCTGTGAAGCGCTTCAGCTTTAGCTGTAACATTCGATGCGACACGTCATTCACTTTTAGTCCCATTCATGTCACGGATTGCTATATCTGTGCATTTTCCCACGTTTATCCGGATTATTGTCATTTTTGGTAGCGTAAATAGAAGAGTGAAGCGTACATATATCGACAGATGGATAGATATGGATAAATAATCTCCTTATTTTCTTTCCAGCGCTTTGTCATTTCATATCAGGGATGGGATGAAAATATATTGTACCTTTCCGTAGGACATAGTAACATACTGGCTAGGACAGCATGAAGATAAACACGGGTAGTTTTTTTTCCTTTTTTGCCGGTGTATTTCTTCTACTTAAAAGCCTGTTAGTATTGATTATGGAAACTGAAGAGCAAATTAAGGACCTTGCCTGCCAGAACTTGCTACCCAGCCAGCTGCGTGCAGATATTGTTTGGAGTGCCACTTATTCAGCGTTGCGCCATTCTCAGCCGTATTACTTGGGCAGGTCCTCTGTCTCTCATATCAGAGAGCAATTCGGTTACTCTCGCGAGGCTGAGTGAACGCCGTTCCACCTGAGTCGATAACTCTCTTCTGCAATCTTATAGTATGGGACAGAAAATTTCTTCTTATGTGCTCAACAGGTTTCGGTGTGGATTGGCGACCCCAGCTGCGTCTGATATTACTTCCACTTATTTGAGTCTCCTCTCTTCCATCCTTCCTATGTAACTTCTCTTGATCAGTTCTCTTCCAAACTCTGATAATATTAGTCTTGCGAGGTTTAAGGATTCTTTAATCTTCTCCGACCTCAGTGATGCAGTCGGTTAGTCGTTCTCTCTCTGTTTCTAAGGTAGCGGTTTCGATCCCAGTTGAAGCCGGTGGGATTTGGCTAGCGCCTTAGCGAAACCTGGAGCTTGGTGACCTAGTCAAGGACCATTGACCTAGCTGGGGTCAGACATTCTGAGCCGGAGTTTACTTGCAGCAGGTGGCACATTTCTTTCCACTCCTTTAGCCAACAGAACTTTGGCCAACCATCTAAATGGTTACACACCCAAAGTTGCTTAACTTTAGAGATCTTACAGGGTCCGGTTTCAGCAAGGCTAAGCTGAGCGTGTTTAAATACAACACTATGTCAATGGCTTTGAACTTGTTCAGACAGGATGATTACTTATTTGTACTTCTTCTTGAGACAAAAATCACCACCACCACTTTGAAAACGCCTGTGGGACAAAATTTCGACACGACAGCATCTCTTTAAGATCTAATTCAATTGAAGGCACGTTAAACAGGAACCATTTTTCACCTTCCCGTCATCCTAGACGCTTCCATTTCATTCCACTCTCATTCTTCAAGGTATCGGAACTCTTTCAGTTTCTCCTATTAGTAACATTAAGAGGGGTTAAAGAGCGAAGTGGTCGCGCGTGTTAACGCGCTACATCTATTGAGCTAAGTTCTGCATTCGGGAGACGCGTGGGCTCGAACCCTACCTCGGCTGTCCTGGGAACAATTTTCACTTCCAGGCAAAGGCCGGGGCAGTTACTATTCATAGGCCACAGCCGATTCCTTCCAGCTCCTTACCCAATTCCATTAACCATCATTCATTTCATTTTCATTAGCTATCCAACTGAGGTTGGCGTCAGGAAGGGGATCCAGCTGTAACACATGCAATGCAAATTAATCTATCATCATACCCGACTCTGTACCAAAAATGTGGACTATGGAGCTATACGTAAGTAAGTACTAATAAGAGGGGTTGACAGTTCCGCTATCTTGTCTCTTAAAATAACAATCACCAACGAAGAAAACATCGATGTTAATGGTAGTGATAATACTTTTAAGACGGAGTACAAATCAGTACCCATCCTCGTAGTTGTTAATGCTCCATAAACGTAATAATCAGTCAAACTTACTGACACAATATTATAGTTTGATGTTGAAAGTAGACAATTAAGGGGAAAAGATGACTGTAATCAGCTTACCTCGGCATAGTTCTGCCCATACTGACGTATGGTTGACCTGCTGGATATCCCACAACAGTGGACAACATAGCAAGCTGCTTAGAATACAGCGCCGTGCGAAAAAGCTAATTAACCGTAACTCCCCCTCTCATCCAATAACGTTACCTTCCATTGAGACAGTAGCCAAACAAACAGACCTGATCTTTCTCCGGAATTATAGATATTGACCCCTCCCAACGTCTGCTGCTTGTTTATCGCTCTGCTCAGAGAGGAGGAGGAGTTGCCCCTTATTCGCCTTTCGCCCGTACCTCTGCCTTCCAGAAGGGTTTTTATTGGCTTTTCGCAAAGCATGTCAAGAACTTCCCTCTTCTAAAATTACGGTTGCAAATAAAGAAAAATGTCATTTAAACTAACTAATCCATGTGAATTTTAGTGTGTAGGGAAATACGTGAATGGGAAACTGGTAGAATGAAATTAAGTACGGGAGAGAATGAGTGAATAACAGACTGATAGATTGAAAGGAAGGATGCGAATACAGAAATCAGTGAACGAATGGGTGAATATCTATCTGTCGATAGAATGAATGAGTAACGAGAAATTATGTGTACATATATATTTTGCACAGTATTTTGTAAACCATGTAACTAATAACTAATTTTAAGCCTAGGTCTAGGAATAATTTTATACGAACATATGAACCCTTTTCACTAGACCTTCCATATTTCTGTACAGAATTATGGTAAAGAAAATAATTATCAACCATTGGAATTGGCACATCGATGGGTCCTCAGGGAATTAGGCTATTATTAGTAGTACGGATAGACTACTGGGATTTTTAAAATCTAGACATGCTTTCCTCTCAGAAGCTCACTGATTAAAAAAAGGCATACAGCGGGAATTCTCTGCGTAAAACTTATTACAAAAATGGACAACACTATTCTATTGTAGAACTATGAAATAAGAAAGTTTAGCCTGAAGACATAACATAATTTCATGGAAGTAATCGTTTATCTTAATGTCTCTAACAGATAATATGATACGACGGAAATATCTGAAAGTAGAGCAACATTTTGATCTCTTCTGAAGTAATCTCACCGAGAGAAAGTATCGCATTAGGTAGGCCTAATTACATATATATATTTGCTATTTGCTTTACGTCGCACCAACACAGATAGGTTTTATGGCGACGATGGGATAGGAAAAGCCTATGAATGGGAAGGAAGCGGCCGTGGCCTTACTTAAGGTACAGCTTCAGTATTTGCCTGCTGTGAAAATGGGAAACCACGGAAAACCATTTTCAGGGCTGCCGGCAGTGAGATTCGAACCCACTATCTCCCGGATGCAAGCTCACAGCTGCGCAGCCCTAACCGCACTGCCAACTCGCCCGGTGCCTAATTATATAAAGTGGGTGCACGCAGCTTATTGTACTCGGGTATGGATTAATCTGAAGCTACGACAAATCTTGAAGGGCTCTAGAGATATTAGAAGCCTGCTGTGCAACCAGATGATTTGTTGATATTGAGGAATCACGTCGTAAGCGCGTAGGCTTCCTCAGCTGTATTTCTTTTCGCTTTAGACATGTTTTGCTGCCTCTGAAAACAAAGAACTGAATTATCTGTTGCTATTTGTTTTACATTGCATCGACTCAGACAGGTCTTATGGCAATGATGGTATAGGGTAGGGCTATGATTCGGCAGGATATGACCATGGCCTTAATTAAAATACAGCTCCGGCATTTGCCTGGTATGAAAATGAGAAACTGCGGAAAACCGTCAACAGGGCTGCCGGTCGTAGGATTCAAACTCACTTTCTCCATAATGGAAGCGAACAGCTACACAGATCGAACCGCGCAGCCAACTCACTCTGTCATCTTCATTGCCTTCATGAGTCTGTTCCAATTCTACGATTTAACTCTCTTCACGAGTTGAGATTTTGAATGCAATTCTTTCAGGTAAGAACCAGAGATGTTTTCCACAGTCCACGGGGTCAGCATTCAATAACTATTTCTAAAATTATCCATAGGCTTTCTTTATCGTGCCCTTTCCCCAGTTAATTGGGGTTGGCATTTTGTATGGATTTAGCCAAGTTTTACGGCAGGGTGCCTTTCCCGACGCCAACTCGATGTAGAGGGATGTATTTATTCACTATTGTGTGTTCCTGTAGTGATTTGTAGTGTGAAGTGTTGTATGTAGATGAGTATTGAGATAAACTCAAACACCCAGCCCCCGAGCTAGAGGAATTAAAACCTCCGACCGAAGCGAGAGCCCTCTGGACCGAACAGAACCGAAGGCAACCACGCTGATCATTCAGCCAAGGAGCCGAACTCGAAAATTATCCATTGGCGTTGTGCTGTTTTGCAGTAAGGATTAATACGAATAACTTGTCTCCATTATAACTCCTCCCTGAAAAAAAAAAAAAAAAACAAAGATGATTGAATAATCTTCATGTGTGAATTATATACAGTATTTTTGCCAGCTCTGTGATGTATGGGTGGTGTCTCTATCTCCTTCACGGATGCTACAGGTTCAATTTCGAGGTCGTCCAAGGATCTTAATCCTTGTTTTACTGTTGAAACAAGGTTCATTCACTTGGGGGCAACAGAGAAGCTGTTAATATGAGAGACCGCAAATACGGTTAAGAAAGTGAAGTCATCACGCTGATTACGAAATAGTTCAATATTTATAAGCCATATGGTTGGGCAGAAGCCGCCTTCGCAATTCCAAGGTCCTTAATGGACTTGAAGGCCAAAGATCTAGTATCTTATGTAGAAGTCTCATCCCATACTTTTTTCACGGAGTTTTAATTTCTCCTAGGGGTTTCCACGTTAGGAGCTTGGAGAAGTGGTGATAGGGCTCCTAGCTAAGTCTGGCATTTCTTTCATTCGTGTCAAGCTTCTCGCTCTTATCTTTCATATCCGACCTTCTTGGTCAACTCCTGTTCTCTTCTGACCTCTTTGATTCTCTCGCCTTACATGTAAATATTCTTCCTTTTGCTGATATACTCACTCTTCTGATTAGGGTCAGTCGGGGATAGTTATTACATTGTACTTTCCCATAAAATGATAATAGCCATTATCACCCCAGTGTTGAGTTCTGAGTCAATCACCTCATATACTGTACTTAAGGCGGGCGATGTTTGATAACTACTGTAGTGTGGCTTGTGTGCCCGTCACCAATACGTCGGCTTTGGCCTGTAAGTAAGATATTATCTCACTATTCGTCGGGAATTGGCATGCAGAACTACGATTGTTACTGTAGAGGGGTGTGGGGATAGGGGAAGAGATTTGAATGCCTTGTCTCCTTAGTTATTTCCATAAAGCTGATGAGTGCCCCTGTTCTCCCCCACTCGTGGGTGGGGGCAGTAGAATTCATCCACGGTATCCCCTGCCTGTCGTAAGAGGTGACTATAAGGGGTCCCAGGGTCTCTTAACTTGGGAACGTGGGTTGAAAACCACGCGGCCCTTAACTGAGTCCTGGAATTGCTTCCTCTTACTTGTGCCAGGCTCCTTACTTCCATCTACCCTATCCGACTCCCCGTGATCAATTCTTGTTGTTTTCCGACCCTGACGGTATTTAGACCATTTGAGGCTTAGGAGTCTTTCATTTTCACGCCCTTTGTAGCCCTTGCCTTTCTTTAGCCGATACCTTCATATTTGGAAGTGTCTGATCCCTTTCCTCTGATTAGTGTTAATAGGGGATGGTTGCTCAGTTGTACTTCCTTTTAAAACATATCTATCCGCGAGATAGTGGTTTCGAACCCCACTGTCGGCAGCCCTGAAAATGGTTTCCCGTGGTCTCCCATTTCCACACCAGGAAAATGCTGGGGCTGTACCTTAATTAAGGCCACGGCCGCTTCTTTCCCACTCCTAGGCCTTTCCTATCCCACCGTCGTCATAAGACCTATCTGTGTCGGTGCGACGTAAAGCCAATTGTAAAAAAAATCATTAATCACCACCACCTTCACCCTGTTCCAGTCATCATATCAAGGCAGAGAGGAGCAGACAAGAAGCTACACTCTTAACTCTTATAATAGGAAAGCACCTATTTGAAATGTGAATTTCGAAATAAAATATATATTTAATTGAATCCCCTCCAACGAATTCCAAATTGTAGGAAAATCCATTCAGTGTCTCTTTCCTGACAGATCACCAGGATTACGTTTTTTGCTGCCTTTTTTATACAGTACTGTATTCTTATAATCGTCTAAGAAATAAACTCGTGCTCAACGTAAACAGTCTCGTCAAGACCTGCTAAAATTACAGTTAAACGGTTTTATTTTGGTACTGCAAATCCGCAACATGTAATGTACTGACTCTCGGACAAGATGGACATCTATTATTAGTTCGTCCTGTAGTCACTAACAAGCATATTCTGCTAATCTGTCTAGCTTATATACTAAACTGTTTACGAGACTAGCAAATGACATAGTTGGTTAGCCAACAGGAATTACCTTACTAATACATCATTACGCTTTCTGTTGTCCGTGTATCCATCAAGTATATTGCTTCAGCTCCGCCGAGATCCAATTTCACCAATTTAAATCCATTAAAATTATCTCTCAGCCAGCTAAGCCATGAGATTCGTTTTGAATCCACTGGTGAAAGCCTACACACATTACTAGCTGGTTACTGAATTAAACACCTGTCTGCCTAAACGGGTTACTCACAGAAAAGCAGAGTGTGTAGTTTATACTCTAAAACACCTTGGATTTCTCACGGTCTGCTTGTTTTACAATTACATTGTTTATATTACAGGCTTGTAAAATATAATATTTTTAATGTGAAACTCATATAAAGTCATTCTTTAAACGTTTGTTTCTATGATTTCATAAGAATTCAAACCGATCGAATTTTACTTGGTGCCCGAGAGCCCGTGAATAATGTTCAATGTAACTTTAACTTACTTGCTTTAGTTTATTTTATTTGACATTTTCTTGTCGTTTCTTGATCAACTTTAGTTCTCTTTCCACCCTGATTTTATTAACTGGGAGTCTTAAAACTGATTTTTGAGTGACCAGCCTTTTAACACACTAAAGTAAACAAAAAATGCGGTTCTAGAAAAGATTTAAAATTCGTAATCCACAGACATAAATGAATAAGATACATAGAAATGGAACTGGTCAATCTATTTCACATAAACCCTAGCTTAGAAATAGTTCTGATGTACTGCAAACATAGCTGAAGCGTCGGCAAGTGAAATTTTCTTGTGATTCTGTACATTGTCTTGGTTTGGGTAATCTTTTCAGCTACTTTCTTAAGGTATTTTCTCTTTCCTTAGTCTTTCGTCGATACTCCTTCATTCTCTGCTCGTTCTTCTTCTGAAATTATTATCCTTGTTGTCCTTCTATTTTCTTGTAGTTTGCACATTATCTTGTTTTGCGTAAAATTTTCAGCTACATTTAAACGACTCCCCTCTCTTTATTAAGTTATGTTCTCTATCCTTAGCCTTTTGTCGTTACTCCTTCATTCTCTGCTCCTTCCTCTTCTGAGAATATCCTTGTTTACCTTCTGATTTCTCCTCGGATAAATCCTTCTCAACCGCCATTTTCTTTCTCAACACTTTTCTGTTTTCTACGTTTTCTTCTTGACTCTAAATTTTGTAAGTCGTGATGAACGGAAACTGAGATTTCCTGTCCTCCTGGAATGTGAGGATCTTCTTCGATAGTCTTTTAATATGTCCACCTATTCAACACTTGTTTATATCATACATTTCATTAATTATTTATGTGTAATACATAATTAAATGTATGATGTGTCGAAAAGGTGTAATTTTTCACTTGGTTAATTGGTTATCCAGGTTATTCAGGCAATGCACTATTTGTAATAGGACAAGGGCCTGATGTGAACGGGAAAGTGTAAAGGATAAATGTAATATTGGGAAGAAAATAGCACTGTTTAATACGTAAGGACTATCTAGGCCTGTAGTTCAAATGTCGTTAAAGAGTAAAATGATGTTTTGACAAGAGGTCCAGTGTTCCTGTACCGGGAGTTAGTTTCTAAGAATCAAGCAAAGCAAAGCAAAGTTACCTCTGTAAAGGCCATGAAGTCCCTTGGAGGAGTGGAAGGTAAAGGCTTCCACCATTGTTAACCTCGGCACGTGATGGGTAGAGTGATTAGCTCTACGCCCGGCCGCCTTTGCCCCCAGGAATTAACCTGATACTCATTTTTGGTGTAGGCCTCCGGAATTGGAAATCTCGTTTCTTAAATTTTACGACTTCCTGACGGGGATTCGAACGCACGTCCTTCCGGGCGAACCGAGTACGCCTTCACCGCCTCGGCCAGGCAGCCCCTAGTTTCTAAGAATGGCAGCTTCAATTAAATCGGGATGTAATTAGTCATTTCCTAGATCTGTAGTAATTTTATGAGCATGTATTATGACCATCAATTGTTCTTTTCCTTGATATACATAAATTGGAAGAATTTACTACACTGGAATGACTGAATATAAGACAATTGATATTTTCCTTGGAATCTTTGTGAATTGAAACAGTTAAATGAACTGATTATGAAGAATGTGACTTCCAATATATCTATGGGTTACATCACACTTTACACTCACTGCCATGAAGCGAATTGTTGCTTTCATGCTAGGTTGGTAACCGTGCGAACTCTATCAGAAGCATCCGAACATGCTTGTGTGGACATTGCCAGTGATATTGTAGCGCTGTTTTAAATATGCAGTTTTCATGGCGGTCTTTTGTTTTACAGTCTATAAAAAAAGTCATTATATGAAAGTGAGAACAGGTTCTTCGATAAAGTTAATTATATGATTATCCGTAATTTTCTTTCTTTCCTCTAAAAAGCAGGTAGGCTAAAATTATTTTATCCTTAGCGACTTTGCCGGCCCCGTGGTGTAGGGGTAGCGTGCCTGCCTCTCACCCGGAGGCCCCGGGTTCGATTCGCGGCCAGGTCAGGGATTTTTACCTGGACCTGAGGGCTGGTTCGAGGTCCACTCAGCCTACGTGATTAGAATTGAGGAGCTATCTGACGGTGAGATAGCGGCCACGGTCTAGAAAGCCAAGAATAACGGCCGATAGGATTCGTCGTGCCGACCACACGACAGCTCGTAATCTGCAGACCTTCGGGCTGAGCAGCGGTCGCTTGGTAGGCCAAGGCCCTTCACGGGCTGTAGTGCCATGGGGTTTGGTTTTGGTTTAGCGACATTTAAAGTGAGATTCCCGATGGATATAAACAGTAGATTTCCGTGTAAGGTGGCTCATAATACACTTTGTGAAAAAATAGCTCAGTTCACTGTATGCCTCGGATTCTCACTAAGGTTGGTTTTAATTTTGTAATAAAATAATTCGCCTGGAGGACCTTTAAATATATTAAAACTTCGCAGACTTTTGTGACGACAATTTCAAAAGAATTTCATTATATCACAAACTACTGCATCAATCAACTTGAAATTTATCAATATATTATGTTTATAGGTTGTGCGCATTAATCTGATGAACAATTATAGTTGTACTATTAACAGAACTTGAGAACAAATAATGTAGGATATTTCTAGGGGGAAAATGAAGGGAAATCTGAAACACTAGACCACGAAAGTTTCGTTTGGTTATAATGTGTGCATTCTTCTCTGCATGTGCCTAATATGAAATCTATTTAATAGATAGCGCATAATGTACTTTAAATTGAAGGCTTAGTAATTCGTTCATTTATAATGTTGGTAATGGTGAGAAATGTTTCAATATTTAATATTCGATATTTAACTACTTTGTCTTATATAAGATAACGTATCTTTCTGTATTACAATTGAGTCAGTAGCTATGAAGGTTGGAGCATAATATTAGAACAGGAGGAAACTGATATATAGAAAATAATTTCATTCCATACTAAGTGGCACGAAAGAAGAGAACGCAATATAACAACGTCGATTAGCATCCTGTGACAATGTCACTAGGTTATCACGCCTATTTAGCATTTCTATTTCAGCATTTGTATCGAGGGAGTGAAGAAATTCTTTCTGCGCCGTACGGCCGTTAATCTACATGCTAATTATCATATTACTGTTATATAATAATAATAATAATAATAATAATAATAATAATAATAATAATAATAATAATAATAATAATAATAATAATAATAATCTTCTGTGCGAATGGGTCATTTGGGACCACGCGAAATCAACATTTGTTGATCTTTCCTTCTTGCTCAATAGTCCTTCACTTTCATCGATTGTTGTAATTTTTGTTCCTCCGACCAACTACGTCATACTGGTTTCGTCTCGTCTTCCTCAAATACTTTTGTGTGAACAATTTTCCTGATTACATTTCTATCCTGCAGATTTGGTGATCCTAATTCAGTGAAGTCTTTCCCTGCTTGCTTATACCATTTAGATCTCGTACGCTTGATTTGAAAAAAAGTGTGTATTTGATAAGTAAGTGTATTGTTATTCATTTTTCCAAATGGCTTAAAAATTGAATTAATTGCGTAATAAAATAATTCGCCTTGAGAATCATTAAATATATTAAAATGGTGGTTAAAACTTCGCAGACTTTAGTGATGACCATTCCCTCACAATTTCAAAATAATATGTTAGTGGCGGCTGACGTATAACACTTAGAAGTGGAACTCTGAGTTTAACTGACTGTCATGTCAGTCATAACTTCAAAACTTCAAATAATAATAATAATAATAATAATAATAATAATAATAATAATAATAATAATAATAATAATAATAATAATTTCAGCGCTGGGAAATGAAACGCGAATTTCTGATCCGTGCATCTTCCAAATTTTGTTGTTGAGCAGGGTTAGGGGAGATGCAATTGGTATCGCTTCTGACCAATCCGGACGAAGCACTGATGATTGATCCCGGAACGGAAGCGAAGAAATTCAATTGACCTGAAGAAAGTGCATCATGAAACATTCCTTTAGCTGCATTCTCCATCACGAAAGTCCACCTACAACAATCAGCTATTCTTTCACACCTTCTGAAAGGTGTTTGTACAGAGGCCATTGAGCCACAATTATGGAAAATATATCGATTTTTAGACAATATTGAATACGGTAAGAAGTACTTACATATCGAGAATAATCAACTGTTAAATGTATGAAAATAAACTGTTGTTCTGTCCTTTAAAGAGAAATAACGAGTAACAGGTTTGGAAGGCGTCGTATTTCATTAGAATATTCATATTGTACAGCGACGTTATTAACTTCGATTCTGTAAGGTTGGGTATGACGACAGTAGACGTCATGTTAAGTATGTTGTCCACTTAAAGCTTTAGTCAATATCGCTAATAATCAGTCTTGCCAACCTGTAAGTTAAAAATCAATGCCTGCAATCGGAAGCCATTGCGAAATCCGCGCGTAATTCAAATTATCCTACAAGGTTCCAACGTTTGTTTTAGCCACGATGTTGGAGAATTGTATGCCTGCTCTTGGTAAAATTTAACAGTTGATAGAAAAACACTTTATATTCAATGCATATTATGTTGTTGTTGTTATTTAAGTTAAAATATGGTTGTAATGACCGTGTGGAGCATAGTTTCGAAACTTCGTTGTAATTTTCTAACAGTCTGACTTTTTGAAATTGAAGTAAAATCCTAGTTTTGAATTAGAGGTGTTGGAAGAATTGTTCCCAGAGAAGGATAAAATCAGAGGAAAATGCAGGTGTCAGTACGTTTCTATGAACAGCATGTGTAAAAACTGAGATTGTCATTGGGACGTGGGACAGTGGCTTTAGAAACGGTACTGATACATGTTTAGTTAAAATATCTTAAGGCGATAGCTGTCCAAACGCAAGCTGTGACCTTCTAAACGGGTTTTATGGCTACATTTGAGGTAAACAACTCACATGAGGAGAAATTCCTCAAAATTACATCTGTAAAGACCGTTATAGATTGTTGAGACCTTTATCTTATATTTTTTATTATTATTATTATTTTTATTAAACCAGCGAGTAATTTCGTATAATTAATTCTTTTTGTTATTTATTTAACGTCACGCCAACTGAATATTTTGAGACGATGCGGTAAGAAAGTGCTAGTGTTGGAAAGGAAACGACCGGGGTACAGCGCCAGCATTTGCCTGGTGTGAAAATGGAAAATACGAAAAAGTGGGGATTCGGACCCACCACCCCCCGAATGCAAGGCAACAACTACCACGGCCCGAGCCTCACAGCTAAGTTGCTCCGTTTTACGAGTGTAAATAATTGGAGATGGATGAAGGCTATGTACTGTATGTATGTATGCCTGTATGTATGTATGTATGTATGTATGCATGTATGTATGTTGAGTAATCAACCCGAAGGCTGCTTATATTTTCATTAGTTCCGTGATCAGCAGTCATAGATGACCTTGGCGTCACTGAAGAGGCATAGTAAAGAAACGAGGAGTGAGGTATTTTCCCGTTGCTTTCCTAATCGTGCCAGAAGTTATAGCCTATCAGCCTATCAAACGCATGCACCAACCCACACTGCGAGCAACATTTTCAGACCAATCATAGTAGGTGTTGGCTGTATAAGGAATGGTGTTGCTTACATCCCTAATGTCTCAGTCACTTTCATATTGTCTAAGTCAAGGATGAGATTGACGAGACAGGTCAATGAAAGGTATCAGAAGACATACAGTAAGTCACAATGAAACTCATATCGTCATCATCATCATCATCATCATCATCTGTTTACCCTCCAGGTTCGGTTTTTTCCTCGGACTTAGCGAGGGATCCCACCTCTACCGCCTCAAGGGCAGTGTCCTGGAGCTTCAGACTCTTGGCCGGGGGATACAACTGGGGAGTATGACCAGTACCTCGCCCAGGCGGCCTCATCTGCTATGCTGAACAGGGGCCTTGTGGAGGGATGGGAAGATTGGAAGGGATAGGCAAGGAAGAGGGAAGGAAGCGGCCGTGGCCTTAAGTTAGGTACCATCCCGGCATTCGCCTGGAGGAGAAGTGGGAAACCACGGAAAACCACTTCCAGGATGGCTGAGATGGGAATCGAACCCACCTCTACTCAGTTGATCTCCCGAGGCTGAGTGGACCCCGTTCCAGCCCTCGTACCACTTTTCAAATTTCGTGGCAGAGCCGGGAATCGAACCCTAATCGCAGCTAATTACGCTAACCACTACACCACAGAGGTGGACATGAAACTCATATACGATCGTAATCTATTTGTTTCGTTATGAACAGAAAGTTGGGCGATTATATTTGTCATATTTTTTTATGTGCAATGTATAAACACCGTACGTTTGACTGTCAAGTGCAATACGGAACGCAGGAGACTAAGTTCAGTCAATCGTCAAGTGCTGCGAAGTAAAAACACGTTGCAGTGTAATACTGAGTCGTCAGAGAGACCAGTCTTCGAAAGAAGAGAGAGAGGGATGATGCTTTTTTTATTATAAAACAGAAAAAAAATCATTAAGAGAGTTTTGCAAAATTGTGAACAGAAGCCATTCAACTGTGCAATTTGTTATGGATAGGTATAAAATTACCAACCGGATTGAAAATAAGGACAAAGTAAATAAGAAAATAATCTTTAAATTCTACAGATGAACGTTGAATACTACACAAGGTTAAGAAGAATCCAGTGATTAGTACTCCAAAACTTACTGTGAAGGCTGAGGAACATGCAGGGAAGAAAGCCCATCCAGAAACAATTAGGAGCATTATGAAGAAAAGTAATAGGCATGAAAAAGTAGGAAAAAAGTCATTGGTCAACAAACTGAACAGGAAGAAGTAACAGTTTGTTAGAAAATACATGGGAAAACGTTTTGACTTCTGGAAACTTTAATATTTCCAGATGAAAGCAAATTCAACCTTTTAAGGAACAGATGGGAAAGTTGCTGACTGAAAAAGACCGAGTGGGCCGATGACCTTCGATGTTAGGCCCCTTAAAACAACAAGCAAGCAGAAAAAGACCGAATGAAGTACTAAAACCTACCAATATGCGTCCAAGTGTCAAAAACGGTGGAGGAGGTGTTAATGTCTGGGTTGACTTTCATTGACGGGATAATGGATAAAAATGCGTATTTGAACGTACTGAAATTTTTTTTTCCTGCTAGTGTTTAAAAACTTGGAATTAATTATCAATACAAGTATTATCAAGATAACGGTCCCAAGCACAAAGCTCACATAGTGAGAATGTGGCTCCTGTATAACTGTCCAAAGGTGCTGCAAACACCTCCTCAGTCACCAGATTTAAATGTTATAGGGAACTTGCGGCATCACTTAGAAGTACCAATAAGGAAACAAGATTTCCAACAAAGATGACCAGAAAGCTGCTTTACGCAAAGAATGGTAGAAAATAAGTCATTTATACTGCGAAATTTGGTGCGATCCATGCCTGTCCGTTTGAGAGATGTTAGACGAGCCAAGGGATATACAACAAAACAATGACTTTGTAAGTGATTGTGTCTTATTCCTAGCTTCAAGGACCTACCACAGGTTGTATGAGTTTAACTGTGATTTTTTTGTGTGTATGTTTGAGAAAAGTTTTTTAAATTTCCATTGTAGATGAAACATATTTATGTTAATTTTTAATACTGTAGTAGAAAATTATGTATTGGTTACAACAGAGTTAAAACCAGCTTGAAATACAAATTATATATTTGTTGGTAAATGCTCAAAGAAACATTTTGCTGATGTATGAGTTTCATTGTGACTCACTGTAGTTTATTATAAGCAGGTTTGGTGTGCAAAGACAAAACTGAAGAGAAATTCATAATTTTATATCATTTCAGTACGTGTAAGTAGGCAACCTTATAATTTTACGTGACTGTTAGTATCGTGATCATAACCACGGGTTAAGTGTTGACAGATCCGAGGTAAAATATCCCTCTAGTCCCCTTCTCTAGGATCTATTTAAAGTTTGTTAGCAATGCATAAAGATGAAGAATATGTGGCAGGTTGGGGAATTGAATAAGAGGCGCTGATTGAATTCACTTTTGTGGAGTGATATCCGAGTTCATGTAGGTTGACAAAATTGTGACATCCACCTTTAGATATAGCATCACGTCGAAGAACACATGTTAAGTTAAAATTTGCAGTCATCCTTGGCGTAATTATGAAACCTGTGGTAGGAAAAAGTAAAATATAGTGTTACAAAAAGTAAGAGAAACATTCCAGGTGTCCATGTCTGGAGTTGCAGCTTCCATCAGCAGATTGAGACGTGTGTGAGAGTGCAGGGTGAAATGGGCCCGACCCGAGCTGCAGGTATTGAGTAGTGAGTGACGCGTGGGTTGGTATTGAATCACGGCTTGCTGGGAGCTGAAGGGGAGAGGGAGGAGCTGTTCTCAAGGAGCTGCGGCCCGCACACCACCGCGACACGACCGACCGGGCTATGAGCACAAGTCAAGTGACACGTCCAGGGAGCTCATGAATCTTCACTTCTACCATCTTCTACTGCTTCTACAAGTCTACTTCAAGTTTTTGATTACCGTACTGTCTGGTCTCCTTAGCTGAATGGTCAGCGAAGCGGCCTTCGGTTCAGAAGACCCCGAATTCGATACTTTAACCACTTGATTAATGCCTACAGCTCGGGAGATGGTGGAATTTAGTAACCAAATAACCTTGTACGACTTCGTGGATATAACCAATTAATAGGACGAAAAAATAGCATATAGTAGTGTGAAAATGTCAAAAACTAATATATATACACCTGACTTAAAATGTTTCGTGCGATATTGTCACATAGAGTGCCAGGAAGTCTGCCCATCGTTCAAAATTTGACTACCTCGGTGGGGTTTGAATCCGCGAACTTGAGATAATAATCCAGACACACATTGGTATCCTCCTTATGATGACGATCACCATCAGTACTTATATCGAGTAAAATTCTCACTCATTGAAACTATGCAGTGTGGTGTTAAGTAATATGTACTCAGATAACTTCTGTATAATAATGCCAATTTGAGAAGTTTCAGAAGCAGAGTAGATCAATGTAGAGCATGACCTGTTGAGCTGAAGTGCGGTGATGATGGCACGGGCAGTTGAGTGCAGACGAGACGTGAATACCGCACTGCCAGGTCCCTTGTCGAGGATGTAATATTTAGAAGTCATACATTCCAGCGTTACCTTGCTGCAATCCTAAATGTTGAGATGCTGTTCAGTCGGGTAAAAGCAACATAGCAAAATGACTAATCACTTTGAGCAAGTACCACTAATACAAATCATGGAATAAGAAATCATAAAACGCGCAAAATGAGTCTTCATTCCTGTAAACAAAACTCGCTCAACACTTGGATGAACGAAATACGTCACCTTCCTCCTGTTACAGTACTGTGTGGCCTCCCCTTTAATATTTTTATCATTAAAATGTTTGTTGAAATCATCCTTGTCCTCGTAGTTTATAATCATACTAGTATGTATCCGTGGCTTTGCCCGCGTTTGTTAATTCAACCGACCGAGCTCGATAGCTGTCGTCGCTTAAGTGCGGCCAGTATCCAGTATTCGGGAGATAGTAGGTTCGAACCCCACTATCGGCAGCCCTGAAAATGGTTTTCCGTGGTTTCCCATTTTCACACCAGGCAAATGCTGGGGCTGTACCTTAATTAGGACCACGGCCGCTTTCTTCCCACTCCTAGCCCTTTCCTATCCCATCGTCGCCATAAAACCTATCTGTGTCTGTGCGACGTAAAGCAAATAGCAAATAGCAAAAAAAAAAAATAATAATAATAATAAATAAAAATAAAAATCAACCGTTAAATATTTTTAAACCATTCTTTTAAAAGTAAAATGAAAAACATGACATTTATTAACACACATAGCTTTTTTGCATAAATTGTAGAATTACATTATTTTATCTTTATTATATTGTTAATTTCAAAAGGGGCTGCCTGGTCGAGGCAGTAAAGGCATGCTCGGTTCGCCCGGAAGAGCGTGGGTTCGAATCCCCGTCAGGAAGTCGTAAAATTTAAGAAACGAGATTTCCACTTCCGGAGGTGCATATGGCCCTGAGGTTCACTCAGCCTACACCAAAAATGAGTACCAGGTTAATTCCTGGGGGCAAAGGCGGCCGGGCGTAGAGCTAACCACTCTACCTCGTCACGTGCCGAGGTTAGGAATGGTAGAAGCCTTTACCTTCCACCCCTCCAAGGGCCTTCATGGCCTGTACGAAGATGATTTTTCTTTTTTTTTTTCTTTTGCTAATTTCAATGCTTAAAGTGCCGGGTTGGTGGGTGGTATAAATAATACTAAACAATATATAAAATCCATATTATAAATAAAAGAACAAATAAGTTTAAATGTTTTCTTTTAAAGCTTCCGCATAAACTATATTAAGCGTATTATTAGGAGCTAAGATGTATAGAGTGTTCACCTTTCCAACCCTTGAAAAACCCACGTGCTATGGGACAAGCGCGGTTTCCAAAGAGAGTGTCCTACAAATTTAAATGATTGTCTTTGTGCCTTGTTGATGTACATAGTGAAACTGGAACGAACGGGTAACTACAGAAAACACGGTTCATGTTGTATTGCTGGTATAGCGAAATCCTCGTATTCCCTAAAATTGAAAGCGAATTAAATGAATAGCGGGTGGATATAAAATAAATAAATAAATACTGTCAATAAATAAATAAATAAATAAATAAATAAATAATTTCTTTTTCTTCTTCTTAGCGTTTGTCCTGCAGTGGAGCAGGGTCCGCTGATTTGCAAGTCTATCTCCTCTTGGTTCTAATTAAAGCAACGTTTGGAATAAGATTAACATAGCGCATGTATTCTTAAATAAATAAATAAATAAATAAATAAAACGATTAACGATTAAATAATTAATGAAAGCAGGTCTTTTATCTGTATAAAGTTTCATCTAAGAATACGCCTATGTTATAAATGTTAGATTTCACACATACGCACAAACACTACAGGATATCACGGTCTGAATATGGCTCCTGTGTCGGGAACCGAAAATGGCTTACTAAACAATGGACTTAAAAGCTCCAAGGGCTCATAACTTGGGAGCGTGGGTTGGCGACCACGGGGATCTCAGCTGAGTCCTGGCATTGCTTCCACTTAATTGTGCCAGGCTCCTCACTTTCATCCATCCTATCCGACCTCCCTAGGCCAACTCTTGTTCTTTTCCTACCCCGGCGGTATTAGAGCACTCGAGGCCTAGGGAGTCTTTCATTTTCACGCCCTTCGTGGCCCTTGTCTTCCTTTGGCCGATACCTTCATTTTTCGAAGTGTCGGATACCTTCTATTTTTCGCTCTGATTAGTGTTATATAGAGGATGGTTGCCTAGTTGTACTTCCTCTTAAAACAATCGTCACTACCACGACCAACACCACCACATGGACTTAAAATGGCTCCTTGACTTGTAGTACCTATTTTATGTACGTTGCCTAGCGACAGTGAATCTATACAGTCCATTTAATCCTAGTGACAGCACGTTGGATTGTCATATCGATGGTCTAGAACCATGTTGTTCAAAGTCCCATTTACCTCATTTTTCAGCAGAAGCGATTTCATTTTAGGACAGTCAATTTACATACGTTATTTAATATCACAGGTTGACCTTGGGACTTAATTAGGTTCTTAAGTAATTATAGGAGTATTAATGAACAAACCACTCAAATATTGGAAAATAATAGGCGACAGGGAGGTGATAGTGATGGATATAGAACAACACCAACTACGTTCATTTTAACAAATAATTGTAATACACTCTCATTATCATTTTTTGAATCATTGATACACATTTCACTTCGGGAAACAGTTCCGCACCTCTTTGTCTTCTAATGAGAAATACTTATAAAGTGACCTAATGTACTTTTCTTCTTTGCATCAGTTTTAACGGCTTGCAGTGCTAATTACTTTTGGTTGTGGTAAACTTACAGTAGAATTAAACATCGTCTTAGTGCGCACTAATATGCAGGCAGCCTATCATTGTAAGCAGTGCAAATACATAAATAAATGCTTAAAATCACTATCTGAAAATGAGAATTTGTATTTCACTGAACTACTACATTTTTCATAATGTATATTGTATAGTTTTTAGTATAGCCCTTCTTTCTTAGATTTAAGATCAACTGATTTAAAATTAAAAAAAATATTTTGGTACTATTTGATTTGGCTAACTTTGAATTTCTTATTTGACCTACAGTTCAGAACAGCCCTGAACACAGACAATGGGCTATTCGAGTTCCATATTTCTAATGTGTCGTTCTATAAATGCGTGCATTGAATAGACGTCTTGAACAGCACTATGACCAGGTTCTTGGTGTTTATGTTCTATAATGTTATGGTTGTCCCTTTCCAAAAACATAAAAAATAAAAAAAAAATAATAATAATAATAACAATAACAATTAAGGCAATGAACATGTGGGCATTACGGTTCTGTGGAACACTTGCATCTGACCATAAAATGATTTTATTTATACTTGATTTGTCTTTCAAACGTAACAAAGTTTTTATTACTGTACTTGCGATGTAATTTCCTGATCTACCTGAAATGCCCTTATGCCCTAATGAACAATATACTTGCTTATTAATAATGTCATAGCTTGTTAGAGTGTATGCTGCGAACTTTGATTTATGGAAGAACACAGAAGTATTTGACTGTGGACAGCTAAGTACTCGTTGAAGATCAAAACATAGCTTAATATTAGAATCATCCGCATTACCCTTATCATTATTTTTTTCCTCATAAGTAAGGGTTTGCAAGCCTATGTTTTGCATATCTTAAGCCATCGTAATTACTGCTTGTTTTGCTATCGACCCTGCTTGATATGCAGCACACATTTCATACTGATCTTTCTTAGGCTTGAAAAATCCCATGTTAAAATTATTGTCAAATATGTACTCACAAAGCTATCTCGTTTCAGGGGCAATGCTTTCTTACACATCTCTACATACAATTCATACATTTTACTTAGACTTATATTTGATTCAAGGTATTTTTTTGCAGAACTTTTCCTACAGTAATGAGCTGGAACTCTGGGAAAGCTGTCTATGTGTTTCTTAATTAGTTTCCTGCTACTTTCATTCATTCTTGTAATTGTTTTTACTTTTTTTTTTTTTGCCCCTACGGTGACACTCTGGTGTTTCTGTAATATCACTTTTCCTGTGTTTATGGAAATGACTTATTCCCCTTTGAGAAATGCTAAGTACATTTTAAAACACGTTTCGCAAACTCTAGTTTTTTTCTGAATTTATTGGTAAATAGTATTTGTATGAAAAGCAGCGTTTTGATTCTCTGTCTTTGTTTCTGCGCCTATCTCTCGCTTTTTTTTCCCTAACAGCAGTTTTATTAGAGCAGTTGCCCTTTTGTGAATCTGACATGTGCCAACATTCAGAAAATTAGGATTTCCCTCCTCTGGTGTCATTGATAATGAACATTTAAATGTACAATTACAGTTCTGAAAAGTACATTTCCTTTCTGGTACGGAAACAATCCTTTGCATTAATATTTGGTTTGCCTGCCTGCCTCTGTCATTTTCGTTGGGACTTTTTTCCATTCTTGGGGATTTTTCTTTCTTTTCGTGGTACCTGAAGATAAAACACTTTTACACACCTTATAGGATCGTCACCATAATAAGTATTCTTGCTTTCAAGGACATAACAGAGCTATGAGGTTACGATAAACCTTTCACTTCAGCAGTAGTGGATTCGTTAGCCGTTTGCTCTGATCCTGATTCCATTGACTCGAAACTAACGGTCTTTCCTGCACTGGTGTGACTGAAAGAACAATGCAACTACCACGAATAACTTCCTAAATCTCAAACTTCCATTAATCTAATGCACACGTTAAAGGTATGAATGAAATATTGCTACTAGAATAGAATACTCCCATCCCCTAATTCCGGATCACTTGAAACTGGAGAGAGAGCATTCTTGTTTTGTAATTCATTAAATTCGATACATGCATTACATTTTGCTGTTATAATTATTTGACTCTTCTTCTTCTTAATCTGTTTACCCTCCAGGGTTAGTTTTTCCCTCGTAACTCTAGATAGTTAGCCGGGCTGAGTGGCTCAGACGGTAGACCACTAGCCTTCTAACCTCAGCTTGGCAGGTTCGATCCTGACTCAGTCCGTCGGTATTTGAAGGTACTCAAATACGTCAGCATCGTGTCGGTGGATTTACTGGTACGTAAAAGAACTCATGCGGGATTAAATTCCGGCACCTCGGTGTCTCCGAGAACCGTAAAAGTAGTTAATGGGACGTAAAGCAAATACCATTATTATTATTATTATTATTATTATTATTATTATTATTATTATTATTATTATTATTATTATTATTATTATTATTATTATTATTATTATTATTATTATTAAACCTGGAACTCGTGCTGCTAGCGAGAGTATACGTTACACGGCTTACAAACTCTATCGCGGACAATGAACAGGAAATCGTTTCGGACATATCACAGACCAAGTAATGAATTCACTACTTTGAACTAAAATCAGCCAAATGAGCATGTAGTGTCAGTCATAGAACCCCATTATTACTTCCATTTAATCTGAGCCATGATCCTCTATTTCATCTTTCGCATCCAACCTTCTTTGGCCAGTTTTTCTTCTCTTCCGACCCGAACGATTTTGGATTTTTGAGGTCTTTCAATGTTCAACCTTTCACGATCCTTTCATTTCTTTTGTCGATTCATTCACTCTCCGGAGGATCAGACCTGTTGTTTTTGTGTTGATTAGTGTAACATTTCGGTGTTTTCCCGCTTATATAAAGTAAAACTCGTACTCATTGAAACTAAATGATGGTGGTGATAGTACAACTTTTAATATTTTGAAGAATGAAGATATCAACCTTTTAAATAATGAAGATATTGGCAAAAGAGAGAGGGCCCCATGGTGGACATGAAAATGAAAGACTCCCTAGGCCCCGCGAACCTCATATTGTTGGTGTCAGAAGAGAACAGGGAGGAGATCGGATGGGAAAAATGAAATAGAGGTGCCTGGCTCGAAAGTGGAAGTAATGCCAAACTCAACTAGCGGCCCCTTGGCAACCCAAGCTTCCACGAGCTGCTGGAGAACCACACCAGTTGGTCTTACGGCAGTCAGCAGGCATCGTGAACATATTTTACGTCTCTAGCTACACGTTGGGGAGGAGGTTAATCGGATAGGAAAGATGAAAGTGAGGAACAGACAGAAGGAAATAGAAGCGATACCTGACTCATCTGACGGGTCGTGGTCGCCACTAAAGAGACTTTCTAGGAGACCCCCACACCTCTTTCTTTTATTCACCTCGTAAGACAAGGGATAACGTGGATGTATTCCGTGTTTTCATCCACAGGGGATTGAAAGATTGAATTTTAGCAGCAGTGATATTTGTTTAACGTCCCTTCAATTGCTAAGAGATGTCGAAGGGTCGTATTTTACTCTAAACCGGTGGTCTTCAACTATCAATAAATATACTGGCAGGTCCCGTACGTTTAAGCACTCTTTCATGCTAGCCGAGTGTTTTGGGTTTCGATCCCGCGTATGAGTCGGACGCTGAAGTTCAGTAACTATACAGTATTACGCTGCCGGTCGGTATTCAAACGTATATTTCTATGCATTTCAGTATACTTACTTCTAATTACCTATAGTCCTACTTTCAGTTTGACATATTGAATTCTAAAATTAATTCTTGAAACATTCTAATTCCCTCTCTTAATCACGAAATAATATTGTTGAAATGATATGCATATCCCTCTTTTGTCTTGGAAAAGGAGACAGATGTCCCGATTCAGTGCTTATCACTAGTGTACATTGTCTGTACACTCATACCAATTATTTCTTCTTTTCTTGGGCAGCTTAAAATAGTTCGCCAAATTTGATATGATATTGTTCAATGATTCATTTGCCTCCCTCTTCTCCTGTATAGTTCAGTTTTAACAATGTTAGCACTGACAGCACATGCTACTAACTCGTTATGAGTGTACACAGGGCAAACCGTGAATGTACCTCCTGTATCTCCCCTTGTAGCTATTACCGAGAGTATCCTGTAATTTATGGACAACTAATCGTGCCACCCTTCCTCCCAGGTGCTTTGGGATGGCTGTGGGTCTCACGAGACACAGGGCACCAAGGGGCTTTGTACTGATCTGAACTTGTTGAATGAGACATAGTGAGTACAACCAGTTGAGAAAAAAAGGAAAAATGTTCATTACAAGACTGCTCCTGATATTTGGTGCAGCAGTTTATACAGAAGTTTTAGAGATGACTAAATCGTTATTTCCACTTCTTCTTCTTATGACGCCGTCTCCCTTCGAAGGTTGGCGATCCAATTGATTATGATTACACGCGAAACGGCAGCACGGAAGATTTCTATCGACGTATGTCCATACCACCGCCGCAAGTCTTTCAGCCAGGAATTTCTCCGTCTTCCCACAGATATTTTCCCATTAATCTTCCCTTGAATGATCAGTTGGAGAAGTTCGTATCGTTCACCTCTCATGATGTGCCCGAGGTAGCTGAGCTTACGCTCCTTGATGGTTATGAGAAGCTCTTTCTTCTTGTTCAAGATGTTGAGGACTTCTTCATTTGTCTTCTTTTCTACCCAAGATATTCGGAGTATTCTTCTGTATAAGTACATTTCAAAAGATTCAATACGCTTCTCCAATAAAAGGCTAAGTGTCCACCCTTTGAAACCATACAGAAGGACAGGAAAGACATAACACCGTAGCATTCGAACTCTGAGCTGGAGGTTGAGTTCTCGGCTGGTGAATAAGGTCCTCATGGTATTGAACATATTTTTTGCTTGTCCAATCCTGGATAAGATTTCGCATTTTGAATCACAATGTTGGTTAACTAGAGTTCCAAGATATTTGATAGAAGATACTTGTTGGACGATGTTGTTGATGTAAAGGGAGGCCTGTTTTGGTGTTTTTGAGAATACAATCAGCTTGGTCTTGTTAATATTCAAGGATAAACCATAGGTTTCACTGGTCCTCACGATGTTGTTTATAATGATTTGAATATCACTAGGGTTGCTGGCTAACACAATCATGCTATCAGCAAATCGGATGTTATTAATGACAAAGCCATTGATCTTGATACCTAGATTAACATCTTCCATAGCCTCTCAGAACACAGCTTCAGAGTAGATATTGAAAAGGAGTGGGGACTGGACACATCCCTGGTGGACACCTCTTCGTATAGCTATGTCCTCAATAGTAGTTCCTTCTATTTTGACCTCAATTTCCACTTGTTCCTACTTTATTGTTTAATCTTTTCTCTCCAGTTTCTCTTTAGTGAAATCTTATTGCTTTCTGATCACGACACCTTTTTGATTTTCAAGCGCTGGAGTTCATTTTGCTTTTCATTTCATGGCTTCTCCCTTTTGCCAGACATTCTCATTTTCCCACTTTCTAAACTCAGTAATGGTGATAATCATTTAGACCAGCGGTTCATTAACCTGGGAAAAATGCCAGATTGTGAAGTTAAGGAGGGAAAATGGAACATTAAGCATGAAACAGTGTAAGATAAAATATATGGTGAAAATAGTTCTTTTAAAGATAAGGAGATAACATTAGTCCCCCAGATGTAAGCACTCGTGGGACAATTCTTTCAAGATATGATTTACAGTCATCTGAAAGACTCAAAATACTGACAGAATAGAGGTCAAAGTATCTGCTTCAAGGATGCAAGAGCCTAATATTCGTTCAGTGCGAGAGGTGCAAAGTACTTCTATGTTTTACTTCAGAAGGAAACTGCTTCAGTTACTTCCATAAACCAAGAAAGCGAGACTGAAACATGTTCTGTTATTTTCTTGTAAAAATGAAAATGGGTTTCAACAGCAAAATTAATTTGTATAACATGAATGTTGAATTAAAATTGTTATTTCTAACACAGGCCTACTATGAAAAACTGTTATTTCATTTATGATGCTTTTTATCATAAGTAATTAATTACCTGAAAGTATCGGTTGAGTATCACGACAGTGAAGTAGAATGTAAAAATTAGAATGAACATTTAAATGTCTTAGTACTGTCTCGAGGTATCATATCGATAGCCTAGTTCTAATAACTCTTCCTAGGCCCCTTAAAACAACAAGCATCATCATCATCATCATAACTCTTCCCATCCATTATTCTCCATAAGACTGGTCACGCCTTACAGCCATATAAGGGTGAATCTTGGTTTGTCTAAGCAAATGCTTTCAAAATTACCCAAACTTGCATACTGAACTGCAAGTAGCCTAGTTATACCTCTGTTAATTCCTACTGCACCTGCCTGTCATGAATTAGCAACACAGTATGGCTTCCTTGGGCAGTTCTTTGTACCAAAAATGAACTTATTAATACACCAATATGCACTCCATCAGAACAAATTTACTTGCGTTCATATTCCTATGCTTTAGTTTAAAGGAGAATGAATCTTAAATACATTACTAGAGGCAGCTTTGATTAAGGTACAGCCCCAGCACTTTCCTGGTGTGAAAATAGAAAACCATGGAAAAACACCTGAGCTGCGGACACTGGGGTTCCAACCCACTATCTTCAAAATGCAAACTTACAGCTACGTGACTCAAACTGTGCAGCCACTCGCTCGGTTTTTACCAACTATTTTGTAGCTTTAGAGTTATTGTTGTGTTGGTTTTCTTTTTTTTTTTTTTTTTGCTAGTTGCTTTACGTCGCACCGACACAGATAGGTCTTATGGCGACGATGGGGCAGGGAAGGGCTAGGAGTAGGAAGGAAGCGGCCGTGGCCTTAATTAAGATACAGTCCCAGCATTTGCCTGGTGTGAAAATGAAAAACCACGGAAAACCATCTTCAGGACTGCCGACAGTGGGGTTAGAACCTACTATCTCGCGAATACTGGACACTGGCCGCACTTAAGCGACTGCAGCTATCGAGCTCGGTTGTTTAATTTAAAGTCTTAGTTTCAGATTATTTGTTTCGCGTGGAACTTTGTCCTTGTGACAGTCCAGATTGTCTGGGAAGTATTTGACCGTTTAAAATAATTAAAATAATTTTATTAACAATAACAAAAATGCTGTTGAGGGATTTTTTCCAAACGAACTTGCTAAGGACGTCCAGACCAAAAATGTGAAGATAGCAAGCCTAACTTTGAACTCCCAGGCGTACCAGTAGGGGAATGCGGAATATTGAAACTTGATAGCAAACGATCTTCTTTAGAAAATAACGTACCAGCTTAATTATACTTCTTTTCCCTCAATTTAAGTGATAGGGTAGCATTGAAAGGAAACTGATTTTAACAAATACATCATTACGTTTACATTTTTTTTTTTGCTAGTTGTTTTACGTCGCACCGACACAGATAGGTCTTACGGCGACGATGGGACAGGAAAGGGCTAGGAGTGAGAAGGAAGCGGCCGTGGCCTTAATTAAGGTACAGCCCCAGCATTTGCCTGGTATGAAAATGGGAAACCACGGAAAACCATCTTCAGGGCTGCCGACAGTGGGGTTCGAACCTACTATCTCCCGAATACTGGGTACTGGCCGCACTTAAGCGACTGCAGCTATCGAGCTCGGTACGTTTACATTTAAAGTTGGCTATTGTACTTTATAGTAATTGTTAATGGCGCATCGTGGTACTGGAGTTATGTTTTGTGGTTTTTTTTTTAATTTTATGCTGTTATAATAGATGTTGGTAAACGTTTATTACTTTCAGTTTTGCTGGTTGTAGGGTTATTTACGTAGCCGAATATATGTTGGCGATTTAAATATTTTTTAGACGATAAATAATATCATTTCGTGTTTTTTTACTTTGTAAACGCAATTAATGTTGAATTATGAACATTATTAACGTTAATTATTTTACCTAGAACTTACGTCCATCGCTTTACTCTTGTTTCACAGTAGACTGCAAATGTATGCCAAGGGCAATGGCCCAAGACAACCGCCATGTTGGATTCTGCATTACGGTCTGATACACGGTATTGTACTTGGTCTTATACCTTCCCGTCTGTACGTAGACTTTATCTTATCATGTACGTTATTAGGAACATCCACCGAGTTCGATAGCTGCAGTCGCTTAAGTGCGACCGGTATCCAGTATTCGGGAGATAGTGGATTCGAACCCCACTGTCGGCAGCCCTCAAGATGGTTTTCCGTGATTTCCCATTTTCACACCAGGCAAATGTTGGGGCTGTGCCTTAATTAAGGCCACGGCCGCTTCCTTCCCATTCCTAGCCCTTTCCTAACCCATCGTCGCCATAAGACCTATCTGTGCCGGTATGTAAAGCAAATTGTAAAATAAATAAATAAATAAATAAATAAATAAATAAATAAATAAATAAATAAATAAATAAATAAATAAATAAATAAATAAATAAATAAATAAATTGGTAACGTCCTGCCATCTGTTGAGCATATTTAGAAGCTGGGAAAACTTAGAGAATCAAAGATTGTCTAGCAGAGAATAGTATTCTTCCGTGATCAGAGGAAGTGTATATTCTCTGGTTTGACAGGTACTAATCAAAATATGCGGTATTTCATGATCGAGTGTGTTATACGATAACATTGCTTTTAATCGCCACGTTCCTACTAACGTCATTGTAATGACCTATGTTTACTTCAGTTGGGAAAACGACAGAGACAGTCTTTCTGAGAATTTCGTAGCGAAGTTCGGGTACATCAGCTAGTACTATAAATCAATGCAGAATATGGTGGGTTTTCATTGAAATTGGATCTAAATCTATTCGGAATTTTTTTCGTTTTCACTGTAAAGTATCACTTTCTTTATCGACGGCATAGTTCTAATACCACGTACCGTATCTGACGATACTGTTCCTATCCATTATTTCCTTTAAGACTAGTCACTTCTTCCAGTCGTATATGGGTTTTCGTTGGTTTCATTTTCCTATGCTAATGTGTAAAGGAAACTAAACCTTACCGTACCGTACTGTAGTAATATTGTGTGTGTGACGTATTTACGCACTCCTACAGAATAATGTATTTGAGGTTCATTTTCCTTATATAAGCCTCCGTGGCTCAGACGGCAGCGCGTCGGCCTCTCACCGCTGGATACCGTGGTTCAAATCCCGGTCACTCCATGTGAGATTTGTGCTGGACAAAGCGGAGGCGGGACAGGTTTTTCTCCGGGTACTCCGGTTTTCCCTGTCATGTTTCATTCCCGCAACACTCTCCATTCTCATTTCATAGCATCTATCAGTCATTAATATGTATCACTTCGGGAGTGGCGTCCCCATCGTACTAAAAGCCTATATATGAATCATTCATTACATCCCTAACCCGGTCAAAGACTGGAAAACAGGTTGTAGGTTTTCATTCGCATTTCCTTATATAAGCATAGGAAAACGGACACAATGAAAATTGCTCTGATGGACTGCGTATCCATTTGTGGCTGGGAGGCGTGACCAGTCTTAAGAAGAATAATGGCTATGAACAGCATTGCCAAATGCGTGGTATTAGAATTAGGCCGTGGATATATGATGCCTATGTTTCAAAAGAAATGAAAATGAAATTTATTAGATTTTTGTTTGAATCGTTTACCATAGACTCAGTACCCTCTTGAACATGAATGTTCCATATAAAATATTACCAATGTTTCTCCTTAAGACTGAAGAGGTTAAATAATCGTAGAGCAAAAGCGGTGGGGAACGACAGCGAGGACTTCACTACATTTATAAATGAAAATCCACAGCCTGTTTCCAGTCATTCGACCGGGTCAGGAATGGAATGAATGAAGCCTCTAACTAGCGGCGAGGATAGGAAATGTGCCGGCTGCCGAAGCCTGTCGCACTCCTCTGGGGCAATGATAAATGACTGACATGAAATGAAATGTTAATGGAGAGTGATGCTGGAATGAAAGATGACAGGATAAAACCGGAGTACCCGGAGAAAAACTTGTCCTGCCTCCGCTTTGTCCAGCACAAATCTCACATGGAGTGACCGGGATTTGAACCACGGTATCCAGCGGTGAGAGGCCGGTGCGCTGCCGCCTGAGCCACGGAGGCTACGCAATACCGTTTATATTGACCCCGATTTTACTATGCGTGATATGCGTGTGAAGGACGCAGTCCAGCGAACCATTAAACTATTTACTAAATTTCTAAGTTACAAACTGGGTAGTGTTATAGCTTACTTACTGATTCTTATACAACTCTTCTTCTAGTGTACTAATATAGCACGTCTACTTGGTCTCCCATGTCTCATGGCAACTTTCAATAATCCATGACCTGGTGTCAAGGCATAGACCAACAGCGTGTGTTACAATGTGTACGGTATATATTGTCCTTCACTGTTTTTGCCGAATCTCACCATTAACACAGGGTATAATACTTGGATATTGTACCTCTTTATGGACTGAACCTAACATTTGGTTTACATAATTATACTTTCGCTTGGACAAACACACGCTGTTGGTCTATGCCGTGATACCAGACCATAGATTATTGAAAGTTGCCATGAGACATAGGAGATCAAGTAGACGTACTGGATCAGTACACTAGAACAAGAGTTTGGGTCTATTGCTAACTATCGCCGACGTAATGATTTCCAGAATCCAAGTCATGTATTGTCCTGACTCACCAAAACTTTCCCGGGATATGTTTTCAGACCTGGAAATATCTTTGTGTTTCCCAACGGCTTGAGTAAAATAAAATACTAGTATATATAATATGAAGACCTTCCAGCTTCAGATATGACTACATTAATATACCAACCTGCATTCTAACTGGTAGAGATATTAACAAATTCCAAGAATAATTATTTTTTAAAAAAACCAACATGACGAGACAGGATCCTTAATCAAGTAATACGAGGCTGCAGTTTCAAGCTAATAGTCACTTATTTAGGGCCAGGTAAAGGTGGTTTGGCCACTTAAACCGTTGAAACAACAAAGAACTACAAGAAGATGGCTGGAAACCGCGGTTGAAGGCAAGAGATCCAAGGGTAGATGAGGAAAAAAGTGGCTTGATCAGATCAAGCGAGATGTGAAGAAACGAGAGCTGGAATGGCAGCAGATCCAGCAGGAAGAAATCTGTCTTGGCAGACGCAAGTGTTACGCACTTGTATATCTTACCACACAGGGGGTGACATCCGAGGCTTCTCACCAAGGTGACCAAGCTTAGAATACCGGCAAATGTACGTGGGATTTTTGAAATAAAATGTTCCGTTCCTGTGATTCGGAATCCACGTAAACTAGAGGTCCCATGACTATGATCATAATATGAATGGTCACGTAAAACTGACAAGCTTGCTTTTGGAAACGTTAAATGATGGTGATGATAAATAATAATAATAATAATAATCGAATGGCCTCAGTAACCGTGTAGGGGTATTTTAATTTGACCCCATCTGGCTGTCTGCTTGTCAATTTCGACGTTCCGTTTTATTCTAGTCCTACCAGATGGCAGTGTAAACCAACTCTAGCGGGTTTGAATCCACTATCTTGGGATCCGGAAGTCAACACTTTACCACTGATCCACAGACGCAGCTGATTTATTTATTTATTTATTTATTTATTTATTTATTTATTTATTTATTTATTTATTTATTTATTTGGTTTCTTTCAAGTAGTGAAGTTACGGTGCCTGGACCTCTCTTACTTGCACTTAACAACATTTTCAATACTTGACTGCATATACATTAAGCTATAATTTAGCATAGTTGTATTATACTAACTCTCGCATGTACAATAATTAAAATAGATTACTGTGCATTAACCAATATGAAATAATCTTGCTCACACACACACACACACACACACACACACACACACGCGCGCGCGCGCGCGCGCACACACACACAATAAATGTTCATATTACACAAATATGCTACATTTATATTATATATATATATATAACACAAATATCCATTGACATTCACACACTCAGCTGTACATTGCACTCGTCAACCGGTAGCTTTCAACAGGTAATCTCGGCAAGATCTCTTGATTTTAGTTAATGAATTGTAAGGAATTCCGAAGAGTGGAGCCGGTCACAATAAAATAATTGTTATACATAAATGAATGGTGAAGAGGATGAAGGGAATGATGATGATGGTGATGATGACGATGATTATTTGAATAGTTTTGGAAAAATATTTTCTTAAATGTATAAAAAGTGTAGGGGAATTTCGTTCATGGCATTAGAATTTTTTAAAATCATTAGTATGATCCTAATGCTTTGTGCTAGTGTTATCCCTGACTTACTTCTGTAACTACTTTGTATTGCTTCACTTCGGGATTCTCTGTTCGAAGTTGAGCCCCGTTGCGAACCAGACTGCGCTGTGCAGTTCGCGCCATCTGCTCCTCTACCTCAGAGAAAAGCTAACTGCAATAAAATTACTTGTTTGCCGACATTCGCTCGTTTATTACCGCGTGTCATACTTTGAAATATGCGGGCTACCTTATAAACCTCTTTAACACGTGCTTTGTTAACACCGAACGGTTACGTCAAAGAAATTGATAAATCTCGTAGAGCCTACAGCCGCTGACACAAACATGTCAGATTATTCTGTTAACCAACAAATAGACACCATTCAGAAATTCTGGCCGTTTTATAATCGCCGCGGGTTACTGGGGAATTAACTGCTACATTCCTCTTTTAGGTGTACCGCTTTTGATGGCATGTAATCGACGCCGACAAACGAAGTCAGAGTTAACAAAGCGGCACCCGAAACACTCACACATGTAGCATGGAGCGATCAATATCATCACTTAAATATAAGTACACCGTATCCGCAATTTGCTTTGTTTCCACTCGAATGTTGTACCAATCTGTCTATAGAGCAATATTGATACGTCTGGTATATGATTCTCATCGCATAGAACGCATCGTCATTGCTGAAATTCAATGTGTACTATAAGTCACAACTTTTTCACTTTTTTAAAGTACACAGTTCAAAAATTTAGCGGAACATGTTTTTGAACGTATGCCATGGTCCATAAAACAATACCTCACACCCAGGTATACTACCAACTAAACTTTTATTCTTTATCGTTCAAGTATACAAAAGAACATCGATAAATTCGTATTCATTTTCAGAACACAAACGGAAATGTCCAAATAGGGGCGAAAACAAAATGATAACAGTCCTCCAGGGTGGATTTTTATCACAGTTGGAGAGCTTCAGTACGGTGTATGTCCTCCACGAGCATTTATCACAGCTTGGCACCTACGTGGCATGCTCCGTATAAGTCAACGGAGGTCACGTTGCGGTATCAAGTCCGATTCTTCAATGAGAGTCTGTTCGAGGTCTTGGAAAGTCTGTGGTGGAACAGGACGCCCACGAACACTTTTGTCAACTCTATCCCACACATGCTCGATGGGATTAAGATCGGGACTAACTGCTGGCCATTCCATCTCGTGAATGTCCAGTTCTCGTAAGACAGCTCTGGTGATGCGCGCTACATGAGCCCTGGCATTGTCGTGCACGAGTACGAATTCAGGGCCAACACCGTATGCAGAAACCAGCATATGCTGTAGCAGTATCTGGTCGATGTACCCCGCAACGATAAGATTACCACGGACGACGACAAGATCCGTACGGCCATCAATACCGATGCCACCCCACATCATCACAGAACCTTGTCCGAATCGGTTGTCTTCCTGTACAGCATTTGACATGTATTGCTCACCAAGGCGTCTCCATAGACGTTGATGTCCATCACGTTGTGTCAGGGGAAATCTCGGCTCGTCTGTGAACAACACAGGTCTCCATTGGCGAAGTTGGCAGTTGACGTGGGTACGCCCAAACAGAAGGCGAGCTGCGCGATGTTGCTGCGTTAAACGGGGCATTCAGACAGGACGTCTATGTCGTAAGGACACTTCTCTTAACCTGTTTCTTACTGTCTGGTCAGACACCGCGACTTCAATGACTCTCCTGAGGTCTTGTTGCAGTTCGCTGGCAGTTGCTGAACGACGCCGCAACGCATAGATTGTCAGATATCGGTCATTCCTCTGGGGTTGTCATGCGTCCACGACCTTGTCCAACCCTCCTTGTGAACTAGCCTGTCTCATTGTACTGTAGCGATTCCCCAAGCGGTGAATAACTGACGGAGAGACATTGAGATCCACAGCAACACGACGAAAAGTCCATCCTTCCTGGATCAAAGTGACGGCCCTTGCGACCTGAACCTCGTTAAGATGTCTCATGGGATGTGCTGGTTGACGTACAGCAGGCCTCTGAGGGTTACTTAGCCTATCCCAACAATAAGTACCAGATTAATTCATCGGGGCGCAGGCGACTAGGCAAAGGGCTAAACATTCTATCCCACTTTGTGCTGAGGTTACCGATAGTACCTTCCGCTCCTCCATGGACCTTCGAGGCCTGTACGGAAATGGCTTTGGCTTTTAGTAAGAAAATGATTTCATGTTACAGTAGGGAGCAGTCTGGGAAAAATAGACTCAAATTAACCAGATGCGCCAAACCAAACCAAATCTCATGGGTGCAACAGTCCCAAAGAGCGTTGACCTACCAAGTAACCACTGAAGCCCGAAGGCCTGCAGATTACGAGGTCGTGTGGTCGGTTTTAGACCGGGGACACTATCTTACCGCAGATAGCTCCTCAATTGTAATCGCGTAGTTTGAGTAGACCTTGGGCCAGCCCTCATGTACGTCCAGTCCAACCCTTGTCCTGTTTCTCTGAGGGGTCGGGTTTGAAGTGAGATGAACCTTCGTAGCGAGCTTTCAAGGCCTGGTGCCTCTGACGTTAACCATTCAGGTAAAAATCCGTGATCTGGCCTGGAATCGAACCCGGGGCCCCCTGGTAAGAGACAGGCACGCTACGCCTACACCACGGGGCCGGCTAACCATGTGAGCATTCATCGAGTATTGAGAATATCTTTTCACTTTCTGTTTTCAGAATGGTAAACCCACAAGCTCGTAAACTCCAAGTAAAAGTTTTAGTTTGGACCTTAGGCCGTAAGTTGAAAATGTAATCTATGAAAAGCGTGCTGGAAATTTCTTGATGTTGATGGTGATGATAATGATGGCGTTAAGGGGAATATATCGAATGAATTATATTGCGTGCTACAGTGTATGTATATAAGTTGTACTTTGCCCGGAGGCTAGTTTGGACCTCTACAGCTCCACCATCAGCCGTCATAGGTGGCCCAGGCGCCACTGAAAAGGCGTACTAGGGAAATGAGGAGTGCGTTTCCCGTTGCTTTCTTAACTGAACCAGAAGGTGCTATTATATTTCAGTTTGTCCCCACCAACCGACCCTATGAGCAACATTTTCACACCATTCATAACAGGGACTGGCTACATAAGGAGTAGCACTACTAGCATCGCTCATACCTCGGTCACTTTCATGTTGCCGAAGCCAAGGATGGGACTCAGACAGATCGATGAAAGTAAAAAAAAAAAAAAAAGTTCTGGACTACACCAGAAGACATATTGCACTGTAAACGCTAGGTCTTGCCAGCAAAGGCATCATGCTACAATACCAGAATTTAGCCAAGACTTTTTATAATCGAAATATTTTCATATTTATATAAAGACTAGACCATAGTAGTGTTATTAATAATTGATTGATGTTATTCCGTAACGTTAGAAAATGAAAGAATAAATGTCTAAAACCAACCCCCTTTACCTGAAAAATCGAGTAATATTGCAATTTGGGATTAGCTGCTCAAATAAGTGAAAAGTTTTCATGCAAACAGATGCGTCAGTTTATGTACGACATTTTCTTTGAACACCGAGGATGTTTATAAAACTTCGTACTGAGCGATAATAGATTTTGTAACGTATGTAGTTTGCCAACTTGGCTTGGCTTTAGCAACCTGTCTTCGATCTTTGCTCCAATCGTGTAATCTTTTTTAACAACAGGTTGAAGAAGTGGTGGAGCCAAGATTTTAAGAAAATAGTGTTCGCTTCTCTAATTTTCAATAAGTTCGTTAATTATTGTATTTGAATTATCGCAATTAATAATGAGGTGAAGGTATATAAGTTTAAGTGACATGAACAGTTTTAGTGAACTATCATGAGTTGTTTTTAACAGCGTGAAACAAATTTAATCTCGCAATAATACAGAAGTAACAGACATGAAAGTAGCAAGAATGATTGCTGGTACAAACAAGTGGGAACAATGGCAGGAGGGTATTCGGAATGAGGAGATAAAGGCTAATTTAGGAATGATCTCGATGGATGAAGCTGTACGCATAAACCGGGTTCGCTGGTGGGGTCATGTGAGGCGAATGGAGGAGGATAGGTTAACTAGGAGACTAATGTACTCTGCTATGGAAGGTAAGAGAAGTAGAGGTAGACCAAGACGACGATGGTTAGACTCGGTTTCTAACGATTTAAAGATAAGAGGTATAGAACTAAATGAGGCCACAACACTAGTTGCAAATCGAGGATTGTGGCGACGTTTAGTAAATTCACAGAGGCTTGCAGACTGAACTCTGAAAGGCATAACAGTCTATAATGATAATGTATGTATGTATGTATGTATGTATGTACGTAATAATACAGAAATTTTCAAGCGAGTGGTATAACATAACTGGATTGGCACGTACTGTATGAGTTTCTAGGGTAGAATTATATCTGGAGTTGAAATAGGAAGGGAAAAGACAATCCTATTAAGCAGATAGCACTCAAACATATGCTGTTGGTCAAGAATTCATTGTCACGTTTACAGTATATTGCTTTTAACAGTTTCCAGGAAATGCAATTAAATATTTGAGCGTACTACTGACCTCTGAATGTTGAATAGTGGGAAGAGGAAGAGAGTTCCGATGACCGACAACGAACATACACTACACGTTTCTTTGGTACATTGATAAGAAATTTGGATTCCCTGGTGATTGCTTTTCTTACATAAAACAATACCGGATATGTCCATCACTTCTAAATTGCTACAGGTCTCATGGCAATCTCATTCGTAAGAAAGAACGGCACAGGTAAGGCAGCTGAGCTGCATTGTCAAATCAAATCAGCTGATTTGAGAGCTACTTTTTTCATATACTGGTCCACAACTTCAACACACTATAACATATTTATTGCTCTAATTAACAAATAATATTCCAAGCTAGCTAAACGTACAAAAACAGAAAGCTCTATTATCTATACAGGTTGGTTTCGCAAGTGAATTCAAATAATACATCAGTAGAGAAATATTCTAACACCATGTGTATGTTGGGTATTCGGCTCGAAGGCTGGTTTGATCCTCCACAGTTCCGCCAACGGCTGTCATAGTCTAGGCGTTACTGAAGGGGCATACTACGGAAATGAGGAGTGAGGTAGTTTCCCGTTGCTTTCCTCACTTAACACCATGAATTTAGTTATAAGGAGCACTTTCAACATTGGGATTAGGCGGGTTACCACGTTTCCAGAATGACGATCTTTCATTGTCTGCAGCATATACGCGGCTCGAAACAATCAAACATAATTAATTAATACACATGGGCCTACTCAATACTTCACAACTTTTTACACTAGATGCTATTATATAATGTTTACGAGATAACGATCTATTTAATAATAATAATAATGTTTATTGCTTTACGTCTCACCAACTACTTTTACTGTTTTCGGAGACGCCGAGGTGCCGGAATTTTGTCCCGCAGGAGTTCTTTTACGTGCCAGTAAATCTACCAACACGAGGCTGACGTATTTGAGCACCTTCAAATACCGCCGGACTGAGCCAGGATCGAACCTGCCAAGCTGGGGTCAGAAGGCCAGCGCCTCAACCGTCTGAGCCACTCAGCCCGGCAACGATCTATTTATACTGAACTAACCGTTTAATATGTTATGTTCATATCGGTTGGATGTCCTGCTCCATGACTAAATGGTTTACAGCATTTTGGACGCCTTTTGTCTAAGGGGTTCTGATTTCTATTCCCGGACGGGTAGGGGATTTTAACTTTCATTGGTTAATTCCTCTGTCTCGGAGGGTGTGTTTTGTGCCGTCTTAATCATTATCATTAATCTTAGGTAGGGCTCCATCCTCAAGACGCAAGTCGCCTATAGGACGTCAACTCGGAAGACCTGCACCGGACCTCTCCGGAGGCCGACGCCATTATTGTTATACTGGTTGGATTCTCAACAACTTCATCACAAGCAGTCGCAGAAAGCTCAGGCATCACTGGATGGCAAACTAGAGAAATGAGGAGAGAGGTAATTTCTCGTTGCTTCCCTCACGCAGCCATTACTCGTCTACTAAGCCTACTGAAATCCACACACCAACTGGCTCTATGAACGACACCTTCACACCATTCATCATAACGAATAGCATTATTGCGTAGGTCATACCTCAAACGTTTGATAAAAAAAAATATTTATCACTAAGGAGGTCGGTGTTGGAACAATATAGAATCTCAGTACTTAGGAGTAGGAATGTTAGAATACTGGCAAAAAATAATAAACGTTTCCCAATCCTCCATACAGTGCATGCGATTCATCGTTAAGATGTGTAGTGGACACCACGGCCAGGAGATCTTTCGCCGGTAGGGCGACTTCTCTTCCTCCCTCTTCGAGTAGCGGTTATACAGTTACCACAATAATAGCTATTAAAGAATTACAAAAACCACAACAACAAGAGAAATGAACAACAGCCAAGGTATTCTAAATACTACGGATGAAGTGCTTGCTCACGACGATGAACTGTTAGAATTTCCTTAGTTTAATAGTAACATTGTTGGTACGATAATAATAATAATAATAATAATAATAATAATAATAATAATAATAATAATAATAATAATAATAATAATAATAATAATAATAATAATAATATTTTTACGTCCCACTAACTACCTTTATGGTTTTCGGAGACTTCGAGGTACCAGAATTTTGTCCTTTAGGAGTTCTTTAACGTGCCGGTAAATCTACTGTCACGAGGCTGGCGTATTTGAATACCTTTAAATATCCCCGGACTGAGACAGGATCGAAGCTGCCAAGTTGGGCTCAGAAGACCACCGCTCTACTCTCTGAGTTATTCAGCACGGCTGTTAGTACTAAGTCCTCCTGTGGACCACAAGCACGCACTAGCAACACTTGTCACCTTGCAGCAAGTAGGAACCAATCGAGTAGCTATGCTAAAACCGTCATGCTCTTTCTTAAGAATCTTCTTCAGCCGTCCCACTAGGTGAGGTCGCTAATACGAATTTTCTTCGTCCATAAGGGTCTGTTATGTACCATCAATTTCTCCCCAAATCCTCGCAAGTTCGTACTGTCTTTTATGCTTAGCCATCCACCGTCTTCTGGGACGCCCTCTACTCCTTTTTCCCGTTGGCATCATTTCCAGCATTCTCCTTCCTACATATTCCTGGTCCCTGGTCCCTGCCTATACCATCTGAGTACAACTTCCCTGAATTTTTCAAACACTTGCAATACTTTCAGTCGTCCTCTCACTATATCGTTTCTTTGTTCCTTGCATGTCCAGCTGCAAACCTCAGCGTTCTCATGTCCGCTCAGCCCATTTTCTTATCATCGGCCAGGTTTTTGCTCCGTAAGTCATGTCTCTTCTAACTATCACACAACACACATGACATCTTTCTCCAGTTCTATCATGTGGATTTCTGCTTCCAAACCGAGGTACCTGAATTTGTTTCTTGTTGGGATCTCAATTCCACAAATTTTCACACCTGATTCCTTCTCCCTTAGGCTCGTGAATTCTGTCTTTGATCTTCTTATTATTCTTCCACTTTCCCGTGCTTCTATCTATTCTTCCAAAAATGACTCCGATTCTTCTGTTGTGTCTGTACAAGCAACACGTCATCACTGAACATCATCCACCTCGGTGCCTCTTTTCTTACACCCTCTCTTAGCACATCCATACCAGTAGTAAACATTAGAAGACTGACAACAGAAACTTGATGTACTCCTGCTTTGATGAGAAACGCGGCAGTTGTAGCTGTACATCTAATAACTATCGTACTGTTCTGATACTGTACACATCTTGAATCAGGCGGATATACTTCTCTGACAAGAGCTATAATGTCAGACTATAACAACGGAGTAGAATTCTACTGGACATTCCTAAGGCTGAGATAAAGTTTTTTCCAACTCGATTTACGTCGCACCGACACAGATAGGTCTTAAGGGACGATGGGACACGAAAGTACTAGAAGTGGGAAGGAAGCGGCCGTGGCCTTAATTAATTTCATATTTATACAAAGATATGCCATAGTAGTGTCATTAATAATTGAGTGATATTATCTCGTAACGTTAAATGTCTAAAATGTATGAAAATGAGAAACCACGCGAAACCGTCTTCAGGGCTGCCGACAGTGGGGTTCGAACCCACTATCTTCCGAATACTGGATACTCTTAAGCGACTACAGCCATCGAGCTCGGTGAGAGAAAGTTTTAGCAAGCTGGTTCGTAACACCCCGTATATTTCCCAGCTACTGCTTTGTGAGTTCAATTGCATGGGTTCGGGATAGCTTCATCTTCATGAGCAATCAGGCTGAGCAAGACAGAGAGCAACTGGAAGGTGCAAGAAAATGTTCCTTTAAAGCGAGATATTTCTTTGGCCATTCCAGTGTCTCCTCACTTCCTAGTGCTGATCGCAACAGGTGTACCTAACTTGATAGGTGGTTTTAGGGGAAATTTACGGGATATAGCAGTTTTACAGTCACGTAAAACGTAGCCAGATACATCAACTCTAACTGCAGTAGTACCAGCCGAACTTGTACACTATTCTTACAGGCGATTTATAGTGGGTGAAAATTCATGTAAGGAGCAACAAATACGTCATGGAATGAAATTTGTTATAAATATCGCCCAAACCTTCTGATAAACGGCGGATTTAAGGTAACTAATTGTTGTGATTCTTATGTTTAATTTAGGGGTTAACATTTTAGAGAATTTTCCGATAGATCTAGCTTTTGTAGAAGACATCTCACGCCTAAAACTATAATGTCTCCCTCAGGGGAAATCAGTGCTTTTTCGTTTTATATTCGGTGGACAGTTAGAGGCCAAGAAACCCTTACACAGATAATATTTAGAGAATGGATATCATCATTCTTTCAGACATGAATCCACGTATATTGTATACACAATAATTTATATTAATTTTATTTATAAGGACAGTTCTAGAAAATTACTAAATTTCCACCATCAAGTACTAATTTTATACGTGTTATAAAAGTAACAGTAGGCTATTACTAACTATAGGATAATAATAATAATAATAAAAATAATAATAATAATGAAATAAAATGGCGTATGGCTTTTAGTGCCGGGAGTGTCCGACGACAAGTTCGGCTCGCCAGATGCAGGTCTTTTGATTTGACTTCTGTAGGCGACCTGCGCATCATGATGAGGATGAAATGATGATGAAGACGTCACATACACCCAGCCCCCGTGTCAGCGAAATTAACCAGTTAAGGTTAAAATTCCCGACCCTACCAGGAATCGAACCCGGGACGCTAACCATTTAGCCATGGAGCCGGGCAAAACTGCAAACTCGTGTCCTCATACCGAGGTGGTGCAGCTCTTTTCAGGCACACCCCCAATGGAAATGAGCCGCATGTACCATTTCAACCACATACCAGCCCTCCTGCCATTCTTAAATTGCTGGCAGTACCGGGAATCGAACCCGGGCCCCCGAGGACGGTAGCTAATAACACTAACCGTTACGCTACGGAGGCGGATATAATAATACAAGTAGGGTTATATAAAATAATAGCTTACGATAACAATGCTTACTTATTAATAATAATGTTATTGGTTTTACGTCTCACTAACTGCCACTTACAGTTTTGAGAGACTCCGAGGTGCCGAAATTTAGTCCAACGGGAGTTTTTTTACGTGCTAGTAAATTTACTGGCATATTTAAGCACCTTTAAATACCACCGGACTGAGTCAGGATCAAATCTGCCGTCTTGAGTTGACTATATATCATAATCTGGTGATGTTGAAGTAGAAAATTGCGTGGCTTGAAAGCAAACGAGTAATGCTCATTGCAAATACGCTGCAGTAGTAGTAGCAGCAACCTATTAATCTCTTGTAGGGCCTACTGCGGATATGAAATCTTATTTTGTTGTTGCTGTATCTCTACTTATCTGTTTTGCTCAAGGCTAACCGTCTCCATCGGACGGACGAGTTACTATCAACAGCGTCATATGCCCTTATTCCATATGGACACACTCAATTTGGGAGAGTATTGGGGGAGCAAGTGGCATTAGGTTAGAAAGTAAGCTATATTCTCGTATCTAAATTATATCAGTATAACATTTCCTAGTAAATAACAACCAAAATGGCTGTTGTAATTATAGCGATATCGTTTCAAACCAGACAAGTTTTGTAACACAGTGCTGTATCAATGCATAATATGATTGTGGAGGTTGGTAGAGCTTCAAATAATACACAGGATTAATTCACACGGTAAGTGCTCGGGATAGATGACGACGAGGTTTCTAGTCCGTAAATGACAAATAATAATAATAATAATAATAATAATAATAATAATAATAATAATAATAATAATAATAATAATAATAATAATAATAATAATAATAAAATAATAATAATGACGATGATAATAATAATAATAATAATAATAATAATAATAATAATAATAATAATAATAACAAACCTCAGCTACCGTGTATAGACATGTTGATTTGGCACTATTTAGGTTGCCTCCGTATTAATTTCGGTGTTCTTTTTCTCTACCAGATAGCAGAGAAACGGATTTCTGTTGGGCGATCTATGATTGAGTTTTAATTTTAGCGGGTAAACTACCTAATATGACGTCAGAGAAATTTTACGTGCCGACAGCGTACGATATGAATTGCCGAATTGAATTTTTTCAAAAAATTAAATTACTCTGGCGGGTTTGAACCCGCAGTCTTGAGATGTATGGCTTATGGAGAGGCCTGGTGCCGGTCTTTCTAGCTGACACTCACGGGCGACCTGCGCGTCTGAGTGTGTGTTGTTGATGATGATGGTCACGAGGTAGGGAGAGGGTGAAACCTGGTATGGGCATATAGCCTACTCCGGTCGAATAACACCCCGAGTTTTGCTCAAGGCTTAACGTCGTCATCCGACGGACGAGTCACTATCTACAGCGTTATGTGCCCTCCATATGGACATTGCAAAGAGGTTTGAAATTACACCGAGGCTTTTGTTACGAAATCTAGAGATCAGACATTGTATACAACCGCCTCTCCTACCCCGCCACATTATGTTGTTGAAAATGTTTTGCACCAACGGGACTCGAACCATGGTGTCAGACCATAAAGGTGCGACGTCTTAACGATCATGGCTACCAGGTGGGCTTCACTACTCGATAAGAAAATCCATTGTACAATAGTCTTGATGGGCCTGCAGATTGCGCAATCAGCGTGACGAATCCTCTCGGCCGTTATCCTTGGCTTTCTAAATCGGGGTCACTATATCACCATCAAAGAGCTCCTCGATTATAATCCCGTAGTCTGGGTGGACCTGGAAACAACCCTTCAGACCCAAGTGAAAATACCTGACCTGGCTGGGAATCGAAACCAGGCCTTCGGGTAAGAAGCAGACACGCTACCCCTGGACCACTTGGCCGTTTCACTAGAAAGCCAATAATAAAACAAACAGCAAGCCCGTGGTGCAAGAGCCCATACGTCGTTAGCCTGGCAGGACGACTGTAGCCTAGCCAGAAGGCCTGCAGACGCTGGTCAGCATGACATTCTCAGCCATATTACTTGGTTTTTTTGACCAGGTTCGCTGCTTCTTTTAGTTACGAATGAAATCGGTACCAGTCCCCCTCCAGAATTAAGATCATTAAACACAGGCCGGGAATCGGATCCGAGTTCTCGGGGTAAGACAGAGGCACTCCTACCCCTAAACTACGGGGCTGTCCAATGATGATGTTAATAATAATAATAATAATAATAATAATAATAATAATAATAATAATAATAATAATAATAATAATAATAATAATAATAAATACAATTTAGCTGAGAATAGGTGGTAATGATTGTTGTCACAAGAGAAAGTGACTATTGTCTTCTCGTAACTAATCTTGATTTTTATTGTAAATAGTATTCTGGAGTATCAGAAATAAATTTAAATAAAAAGTGGAAGTGGAAAGGTTCTGACTCCTCGAAGAATGAAGGTACCGACTTATGAAAAGGGAAGGGTTATTAACTGGAGAAAAATTAAAGAATCCATTCGCCTTACGAATACAAAACAGTCGAGATCGGAAGAGAATAAGAGTTTACTAAGAGCGGTCGGATAAAAATGTAGGAAGAGGGAGCCTTGTACGAGTGAAACCATTGTCAAACTCGGCTTGGTCCCTGTGATCGCTATGCCATGTTTCACATGTTGAGATCCGTTGTCAGAAACGAGCTTAGGAAATGACTGGGATCGTCGCTTCCTAAACTCAAAAGCCGTGAGCCTCTGCATATGCAGTCACTTTATCGTGCACTGTATGGACGTAGTTGTAGTTTTACGTGACTGCTGATATCTCGATTATTCAGGATCACCAGGTTCACAAATCTGAGCAACAGGGAGTGACTTTTCGTTTCAAAAATCCCCCTTGCATTCACTAGGATTCCCTCTGCCGGTGAGGATTGTATAATACGTCCGTGGTCTCCCCTGCCTGTCGTAAGAGGTGTTTTAAAGGGGGTCGAGGTGCTCTAAATTTGAGAGCGTGGTTTGGTGACCACGGCTCCACTAGCTGAGTCTGGCGTTGTTTCCACTGGTATCAGACTCCTCACTTCCATTTTTCCTGTTCGACCTTCCTTGGTCAACTCCTTTTCTCTTCCGACCACAGTGGTATTACGGTGGGTTTGCGAGACTTAATGGATTCATTCAGTTTCACAATCTCCGTGGCCCTTTTCTTTCTCTTGGAGGAGACTTCTTCGAAGTATCGGATCTCCTCCATTTTTCTGCTTTATTAGTGTTAAGAGACGATGGTTGAGCAGTCGTACTTCCTCTTAAAACAGTAAATTACCACTATCACCATCACCATTTGCCGGGATTCGAACTGCGACCGCCTTGGTAAGAGCCAGGGACGATGGCACTCTGCTACCAGGCCCCTCTGAAGGAAAGTGAACTTGGGCAAATTGCCTCTACAGTTGTCTGTTTCAATATGGAGAATGTTTGTGTGTATATTATAACTCTGAATAGCCGGGCTGATGGACTCTCGTGGTAGAAGCTCTGGCCTTCTGACCTGAAGTTGGTGGGATCGATCCCTGCTCAGTCCAGTGGTATTTGAAGGTGCTCAAATACGTCAGCCTCGTGTCGGTAGATTTTCCGGTACATGAAAGAACTCTCAGTCCATAGCTAAAAGGAAAAGATTAAGAATTTTTTTTTTTTTTTTGCATTGTCGACAGTGTAGGATGTATGTTCAGGAAAGGGAAAGACCAAGATTGTTGGGAAAATTACGTACCGTAGACCCGGTTTCCCTAGTAATGTCGGGATGCGAAGAGTTCTCCAAGGGAAGTAAGGGAGTAGGATCCAAGCACAAATAAGAATAACGTCGGGCTCAGACCGTGTCCCCGTATTTACCAAGAACGTCTCAGTGCACGTAAGCCTATTGAGTGTTTCGTGAGACAGGTAAATAAGATGTACAGCTACCGTGAGTTGGAATCAACAAGTCACATTAGCCCATGTTCCTGGCTACACTCATGTGACATTTATGAATTCCAGAAGTTCAGTTCGTCAATTAATCACGCTAAGCGGTTTCATTATGGGCACCTCATATTTAAATCCCTTTGTCGGTGAGTTCAAACAATAGGTGGTGTTTTCGATCTACTTATTGCTTGTCATTCTAACACGAACGAGTTAGGTACAATATATCCAAATGACGAACAAGCCCCATAGTGTTAGATATCCTTATAAAATTGCAATCTTTTGTACACTTAAAATTATTGCATCATATTTTGTTTTTATCTCGGATTTGGCATACAAAAGTCAAAAGAAGGTTCAGTTCAACTTTTGTCTGTCTGCCTATTTGCTTGTTACATCAAGAAAAACTGCTAAACAGAATTCCTCAAAACTCCTTATTTAAGGTCAGGAATAGTTGGGTTGTGCGCTAGGCTATTATATTTGATTAGTGTGCAGTAGCGTAGAAGTATTAACGGGTTTAACACAGAAAATGCCAATTTTCTCCGCTGTACCGAAAAACTGTATATAATAAAACTTGTGCAAAATATTTCACCGAGCTTGATAGCTGCAGTCGCTTAAATACGGCCAGTATCCAGTATTCCGGAGATAGTTTGTTCGAACCCCACTGATGGCAGCCCTGAAGATGGTTTTCCGTAGTTACCCATTTTCACAGCAGGAAAATGCTGGGGATGTACCTTACTTAAGGTCACGGCCGCTTCCGTCCCACTCCTAGCCCTTTCTTGTCCCATCGTCGCCATATCTGTGCAACGTAGAACAACTTGTAAAAAATATATATAATTTCCGGCCTTTTATGTCTTACGATTTTATACTGTACCAGGAATAATAACGGAGATATTAGCAATTATTACATTTTTACAAACTCCCAAGTAGCTCAAGAGTTCGATTCCCGGCCGAGTTACGGGTTTCTTAGAGGGTTATGGTTAATTCCCATGTCTCTGGATCAATGTCCCAAACATTCCTGTGACTCTCATACTACCACTGAACTCCTCCACTACAAAGGCATGCAGTTCAAAGCAAGAGAGCTTGTAGTTTCGCATGAATGTTGATATCGTGATCATAGCCGTGGGACATTCTTAGCTGAATGTCATTGTAGTGCTCTTCGGTTCACAGGGCCTCGTGCTTGATTCCAAGCCGTGTCGGGGATTTTAATGCGTATAGTTAATTTTTCTGGCTTGGGGACTAGGTATTTATATTCGTCTCAATACATATCTATTCATCTACAAACAACACACTACACTACCAACCAACGCTGAAACACACAATAGTAAATACATCCCTCTGCATAGTGTTAGCGTCAGAAAGGACATCCTCACGAAGTGCCGGCCCCAAGTAACAGGAATACGAACCTCACGGTCGAGACTTTTCATTTAAGAATCCAACCTGAATTGGCGGGGATTAAAACCACGGTCGCTTAGGAGAGAGGCCAGTGACGATGTAACTCGGCTATCACGCCCTCTACCTCCCCCACTCGCAGTTTCACTCGTATGACAGTCTCACACACTCTCATAGGAGAGCCTGTCTTACAAAGGCTTTATTATTATTATTATTATTATTATTAACTAACCGGGCGAATTGGCCGTGCGGTTAGGAACGCGCGGCTGTGAGCTTGCATCCGTGAGATAGTGGGTTCGAATCCCACTGCCGGCAGCTCTTAAAATGGTTTTCCGTGGTTTCCCATTTTCACACGAGGCAAATGCTGGGGCTGTACCTTAATTAAGGCCACGGCCGCTTCCTTCCAACTCCTTGGCCTTTCCTATCCCATCGTCGTCATAAGACCTATCTGTGTCGGAGCGACGTAAAGCCACTAGCAAAAAATTATTAGCTACGGTAATTTAAAATATGATCATTTTGCAATAGATTTTGTGCTTTTTGAGTACATTGTCTCAACTCTAGGACACTTCTCCCTATTATACGTCCATATCCTTCCTCCCAGATCTCTTTTCGTTCAATTCATGCGCAAGGACTCAAAGCAGCTACACCTGTTCATAACACATACTGTCTAAATTAATCGGATTGGTAGAGGAGTTTAAACATCTATTTGTATTTTAATACTAGGATAATGCTTGAAGAAAGGAGATAGTGGTTATAGGTTACACCCAGAAAATTAATATTATACTGCACATTTCAGATCTTATAGATTCGCCAGTTGTGAAAAATTTCTTCATATTTATTTCAACTTACTTTATGAACATTCATTTACTCACGAATGGATGAGAAACTGGTGAATGAGAGGCTATATTAGTATTATCATAAAAATTGCAATTGGGGACGATGACCTTCAATGTTATGCCCCTTAAAACAACAAGCATCATAAAAAATTGCAATTGCATGATTTACTTGTTTCAATAATAATTGGTTCTTTAGAATAATTGCTTTGTTTTAAATTGCACCGAGCGAGTGGCCGCATGGTTTAGGGCACATAGCTGGCAGCTTGCATTCGGGAGATAGTGGGTTCGAATCCCACTGTCGGCAGCCCTGAAGATGGTTTTCCGTGGTTTCCCATTTTCTCACCAGGAAAATGCTGGGACTGTACCTTAATTAAGGTCACGACCTCTTCCTTCCCATTCTTAGGCCTTTCCTATCGCCATAAGACCTATCTGTGTCGGTGCGACGTAAAGCAAATTGTAAAAAAAAAAAAAAAAAAAAAAAAAAAAAAAATTCACGCCGGTGAAGTTCTGCTGCTAGAAAACATGTTTTGCCTTCGTTAAACGATGACTTCCTGGATTATTACTATCCCATTTCGGACAGCAAGCTACAATAAAACTGATACAGGCAACGATGTATGCAGTGTTTTCACTCAGATCATAGACTTCACCTGTTAATAGTCCGGCTCCATGGCTAAGTGGTTAGCGTGCTGGCCTTTGGCCACAGGGGTTCCGGGTTCGATTCCCGGCAGGATCTGGAATTTTAACCATCATTGGTTAATTTCGCTGGCACGGGGGCTGGGTGTATGTGTCGTCTACATCATCATTTCATCCTCATCATGACGCGCAGGTCGCCTACGGGAGTCAAATCAAAAGACCTGCACTTGGCGAGCCGAACATGTCCTCGGACACTCCCGGCACTAACAGCCATACGCCATTTCATTTACCTGTTAATGTTCAGCAAACTACTCTGATTGAAGAAGCCAAACAATACATTTAACATTGTAAACAATAATTCTTTCCATTTGTTACAATCGGTGGCAGTTAAGTAGGGGCACCCTTGTACTATGATACACTTTTTCCATTCAATTTTTACTCCTTATTGCCGTTTCCTGATAGGGGTCGGGGATGAGGTGAGATGTAATTATATGCCCTTTTTTTCCCTTTACGGCCGGATGTCCTTCCTGTCGTCAACCTTACTAATGAGCTAATGAAGATGAATGTTGGTGAATGAAATTGGATAAGGAGGTGGAAAGAATCGGCTGTGGTCTATGGGAACTGTCTCGGCATTTGCCTTGAAGTGAAAATGGCAACCCACAGAAAACCATTCTCAGGATCCACTGGCCTCCAAAATACAGAGCTTGGCTCCATAACAGTAGCGCTTTAATACGCGTGGCCACTCTGCTCGATTATTTTTTAAATTTTGAGTTGTAACTGTTAATCCTATAAATGCTGACAGTAAGTATCTAGGTATCCTTTATCCAGTTTAAATTGTTCTGGTTTGGAATTCTATTAACGGAAAAAGAAATAAATTGTAGTGAGATGTAAAATGCTCCATGGTACAGTACAACATGATCATGTACCATGGAACGTGCCCTCTTGTACCTTGGAACACAGGGAATATAGTTGGGAAATAGCTGTAAGCAAATATTTGAAACCAGTTTAAATGTATTTATCATTAACTATTGTGAAAAATATTTTCAGTAATGCGTAAAAACATAGGATGTTTTGCACAAACCATACATTAAAAATACATACATGGAGAACTATTTCTCAGTTGCAGTTGCAAAAATCACAAATGTAGATTTTTTTAGGCCCAGCTCTTTCTTGTGTATTCATTAACTTGGGGAACCGGTAATTTCTGACACAGGCATTTCCTTAACGCCCATTTTGGGTCAGTTTTGCGGTGATTTTTGTGTACTTCAACAAACGTTTTTTCGATATTTTTTTCTAGTCTAATCTTGGATCATAATAGAAAACTTCAGGCTTTCTAAATAATGGCAAACGTGTTGACATAGTAACTACACATCGTACAATTTGCTAGCTTCTCTGATTAAAATGTTGGGTTTATGGAGGAGCCATGATTGCTTGAACGGCTTTCTTTAATATATCCGGATCAACTGGAACCCACTGTTTACCCGAGTTACTTCTCGGCAAAGAAAGATAGAAAGAAAAACGATAACACGATATTGTGCCTTTTAATGTAGGATAGAATGCACATTTCAAAAAATATGACTCCTTAAGTCAGTGGTTATAATAAATCACTGAAGTCAGCACATGCATTTACTCATCAGACTATAAGAAACAACAGGTAGTTATTATAATAAACATAATTTTATTTAGCTTACAAAGCATGCTTTCGATGCTAAACACTTTCAGTCTACAGCATCCACGCTAACGACTGTCAGTGTTGCCCACTGAACTACAAAAGGATTACTGTTATCTACTGGTATTACTTTACAATTTGGTTGAGTTTGAGCTCGATAGATAAGCAGCACAAATCAGAAAAAAAGTATTCCAAAGTACACTATGCTTAAGGTACAATAGTCTCCCCTAATCTGAGAGATGATAATGTTCAAACTGGCCATTTAATTTACTTTCCTTAAGTGCACAGAAGATTCTGAAGGATACTAACACCGAGCATTGATACTCATAAATCAGCCATGGCCGACCTTAATATTAAAGTAGTCCTTGGCCTTCTGTTCTGAAGATAGGGAGTTCGATGCGAACTGAGACTGGAAGCGTTTAAAGATATGAAATTGCGACAACTCTAGGTCGACTTCAGGGCCGTTAAAATACTCTTGCACCGAGCTCGATAGCTGTAGTCGCTTAAGTGAGGCCAGTATCCAGTATTCGGGAGATAGTAGGTTCGAACCCCACTGTCGGCAGCCCTAAAAATGGTTTTCCGTGGTTTCCCATTTTCACACCAGGCAAATGCTGGGGCTGTACCTTAATTAAGGCCACGGCCGCTTCCTTCCCACTCCTAGCCCTTCCCTCTCCCATCGTCGCCATAAAACCTATCTGTGTCGGAGCGACGTAAAGCAACTAGCCAAAAAAAAAAAAAAACCTCTTGCGGGTCAAAATTCCTACACTCCAGCGTCTGCGACATCGTTAGTAGTTATAACAGACGTCAAAATTATATTATTATTAATAATTGTCATAAAATAGAATGTATGCACTTGCACTTATATCTCCAACACCGAGCTCGATAGCTGCAGTCGCTTAAGTGCGGCCAGTATCCAGTAATCGGGAGATAGTGGGTTCGAGCCCCACTGTCGGCAGCCGTGAAGATGGTTTTCCGTGGTTTCCCATTTTCACACCAGGCAAATGCCGGGGCTGTACCTTAATTAAGGCCACGGCCGCTTCCTTCCAATTCCTAGGCCTTTCCAATCCCATCGTCGCCGTAAGACATATCTGTGTCGGTGCGACGTAAAGCAAATAGCAAATATATATCTCCAATAACAATATTTATATTCATTCTGATCCTAATACTAGCAGTTTTCTGGGAAACTGCTTTACTCTAATTTTTGAAGTATTTTCATCCGATGAAAACCCAAATAATGTGTAAACTGTTTTTTTATTTTATTTCTACAATTCGCTTTACGTCGCACGAACACAGATGGGGTTTACGGCAACGATGGGATATGAAAAGGCTCGGAGTGGGAAGGAAGCGACCGTGTCCTTAATTAAGTTAATTATTTGAAGGAAAATAGTAAAGGAAAACTATCTTCAGGACTGCCGACATGGAGGTCGAACCCAGTGTCACCCGAATGCAAGCTGACAGCTACGCGACCCAAATCGCGTAGCCCTCCGTAATAATGCGTAAACGGATCGTTGTATATTTTTCAAAAATGCACACATGCAGACTTTAATTTCCTGCAAAAATGTTCATATGTATTTTTCGAAATTCTATAATTTTGCAAGATGATTCCAGACGGCTCTCATATCCAGCGTGGTACAGCTAGGGGAATTAGGGTGAACATCGCTATTGGTATTATCCATTAGTTTTGTAAATCAAACAATCGTTACAATATTTCACTCTCTGAAATTTTGTTATGGTGGAAGACGGGAGGAGGAGGGTATGAAGTAAAATGTGGAGTGAGCCTAAGGAAATGTACATCTGAGATCCTATACTGTTAATCGCTGGGATGTTTAGCCACGCAGAAAAGAGAGAGCTGGGCAACTATCCTCTATTAACACTAATCAAAGGGGAAAAATGGAAGGGATTAGACATTTCGAAAAATGAAGGTATCGGTCAAAGAAAGACAAGGGCCACGAAGTGCGTGAAAATGAGGCTCTTTAGGCATCGGGTGCTCTAATATCGTCGGGGTCGGAAAAGAACAAGAGTTAACCAAGTGGGATAGGATAGACGAAAGTGAGGAGCCTGGTCTAAGTAGTCTACGTAGAAGCAATGCCAGGATTCAGCTAAGAGCACCGTGGTCGCCACCCTACGCTCCCAAGTTAAAATCCCCTGGAGACGAGCGTAGTACTACCCACGCCGAAAATATAGCCTGTGTGTTCACATGCAATACACCGTACGCTTGACCACGATGCTTTCCGAACTGACCGAGCAAGTTGGTCGCGCAGCTGTGAGCTTCCATTCGGGCGATTGTGGGTTCGAACCCCACTATCAGCAGACCTGAAGATGGTTTTCCGTGGTTTCCCATTTTCACATCAGGCAAAGAGTCGGACTCTTCAGTTTCGACTCAGTTAATGTATAACATTTAGGTTCTTCAGTCTGCCGAAACTAATTTTGAGTAATACATTTATAAACTACCTGAAAGAGAAAACATATGGTAACAGTATTTAACTTGAAAAAGAAACAGCTTAATTAAAATAGAAAAACATTCCTTACACCTCTTTACCCTGCTTAATTCACCACATTCATTTCATCTTAATTAGCTCCTCAGCTGACGCTGTGCGTCAGGAAGGGCACCCGTCCGTAAAAACATGCCATACAAGTTCATGCTCTCTCACTCACGACCGCGTGACCACGGGGTAGTTGTACTTATAAAAATACATACAGTACTTACATACCACTAAGCAGAAAATTGCAAAAGAATGTTCTTCTAACTGCAATGCCACTGTTATAAAAAATAGTCTCCTTTACTTCTTAACCTTTTAGCAGTTTGTCAAACTCGGGGCTTTTATGAGCTGAGCTAAGAAAGTATGTCGTGACAGCCCTCGTTGGCGTTTTACTGGGATCTTCCACTCGATGATGTCTCTTCTGGTCTGAGTACATGACCCATCCATCTCTGCTTCTTCTCCCTCTTGGGCTTCCCCTGTACGGTAATTGGCTTCAGAATCATCTCTCAAACTCTTACAAGCTTCTTTCTTTCCTTGCGTTTAAATTTATGTTTAATGTGTTTTAAAAATAATAATTTTATTTGCTTTACGTCCCACTAACAACTTTTACGGTTTTCGGAGACGCCGAGGTGCCGGAATTTTGTCCCTCAGGTGTTCTTTTACGTACCAGTAAATCTACCGACACGAGGCTGACATATTTGAGCACCTTCAAATACCACCGGACTGAGCCAGGATCGAACCTGCCAAATTGGGGTCAGAAGGCCAGCACCTCAACCGTCTGAACCACTCAGCCCGGCTTAATATGTTTTAGATGTGTAACTAATCAATGGCATTTGTGTACAGGAGGTATGTATTTCTAAGCCTACCACCAACTGTTCTCTGTATGGGTTACCTTTTGGTTTTCTCAGAACAACTTCAGGAAGACGAGATTTATGGAAGCAAATACTTCTTTCAATTTTCAGCGAAGTGGTAGGCAGAGTTTATTAGGCTCGCGTGCCATATGCTCGGGGATTCCAGTTCGAATCCCGGTGTCGTCAGATGGCAGTAAGCCTTTAAGAGTAGAGAGGTTTTTTAAATATTAACATTATTTGTATTCAGTACGAGTTGTGATCTGGATATCATGATTATCATTGTAGGGGTCCAATTTTGAATATATCTGTGTCATATGTTAACAGGTCGGGTTAAAAAACTGAAACCTAAATGCCTAGTTAATTGATTTTCACTTGACTTGTATTAACTACGCATTCGCATGATGTACATCGTAGATATCTTTGAAGTATCTCCAGTTCAGGAAGTAGAAAGTTAAAAAACTCTACGATTAAAGGAAAGCCCGACATTCTTCTTCAAACTTTTAAATTCTGTTATAAATACATCTGAGCTCCTTTCCGTTCTAAATATTTATGTACCAGAAAACATCTGGGCAAATATAACATTACAAAATAAGAAAATCAAACCGATACGAAGAGAACTTCGTAATATCTACAACTGTAAAAGCTTGAAAAATAGTAGAGTTTATCTCTGAAAACATGTTTGATTCAATGTACATCTTTTATGAATGATGTGCTATAGGAAATTCTACTATATTACAGACAAAATGTAATTCTACATGTATTATTGCCCTAGTCTATAAACAGTATTAGGGCCGATGACTCCAGATGTTAGGCCCCTTTAAACAACAAGCAACATCATCATCATCACCGTAAACATTATTATAAGTGTGAATTTTAAATTCAGATTAAATTACTTATTACATTCACAGCAGTCACCTCATTTCATAATTCAAAATTGTGTATTTAAATAACGCCACTGTAATTGGAATATAAAATCCTGCAATGTCCAATGTAAAAAAAAAACTATTTTGCTCTAAATGGATGGTATTCAAAAATGATTTGTTCCATTTCAAACTGAGGGTTCTTTTAATCAAGTAAATTTATCTTAAAATCAATATTTTTGCTATATTTTCATGCATAATTCTTCTAATACTACTACTTTTCCTACCGCTTTTCCCACATCTGCGGCGCACATGTGGATTTGGTCTTGTTTTACGGACGGATGCCCTTCCTGACGCCAACCCTATATGGAGGGATGTAATCACTATTGCGTGTTTCTGTGGTGGTTGGTAGTGTAGTGTGCTGTGTGAATATGAAGAGGAGAATTAAAATCATCATTTGCATGCATAATAATTCATCAAGTGTGAAATTATTTCACTGTTCATCCCATAGCGGGGAATTTCCTAAATCAATTCCTTCATTTTAATTCCATTTGTTGAGGCAGTATTATGCCAGACCCGCGGTTTAGGAGCAGCGATTTTGCTTCTTACTCGAGGGACCCGGGTTCGATTTCCGGCCGGGACAAGGATTCTTACCTGGTTATGGGGGCTGTTTCGAGTCCAAGTAAACTACGTGAGAATAATTGACGAGCTATCTGACGGTGAGATAGTGGCTCTGGTCTAGAAAGCCAAGAATAAGGCCGAAGATTCGTCGAAATCTCGAAATCTGCAGGCCTTTGGGCTGAGCAGGCAAAGGATCTCCTGTAGAGCTTTGTGGTTTGGTTTGGGGTCAGAGACAATATTATATACAGTAGTATTATTTCAACATACTCGAACAGTGAGAGTCGGCTACGCGGTATAGGTTATATAGCTGTAAGGTTATATTCGGAAGATAGTGGGTTCGAACACCACCACCAGCAGCCTTAAAGACAGTTCTCCGTGGTTTCCGATTTCCATACTAGACGAATGGTGGATCAGTACCTGAATTAAAGTCACTACCTCTACCATTCAAGTCTTTTCTCACCCCATCGTCACCGAAAATTTAAATGAGTTAGTGTGACGTTAAACACAGAAATAAGTCCCAAAGTATGCTATATTAAAAATTCAAGACGATGCTTTAATTGAAGTGTAACCTTATATTTTATAAATCACAATCATGTAATTTGCTACAACTAGCCCAAAAGTCTGAAACCTGAAAATACATTAAATTAAAGTACTTTGGTCTTGGTCTGTTTTTGATTGGGTGGCCATGTACTCTTGTCTAGATCTGGATCGGAAAAGAGCTGGCCTTCTTTCAACAAGGAAGGGGAAACCACAATGTACCTTGGCTTCAGGGACTTGATATAGCAGTAGACAAATAAGTTACCCATCAGAGATCTGGAGAGAAAGAAAAATAGTACTGTAGCACAGTAGTTATGTTGGCAGGCCAGAATTGGCCGTACACCCGGGCTGGAAGACTGGAAGATGTACCTGCGGGACGCGCTAGATCAATAGACAAGCAGCCCACCCAATAGCGGGGTAGTGGCGTCCCGACCATACCCGTGCGCTGACCCCATGACCCACTGCTGCGTGCCGGAACAGTGGCAGGTCCACGTGCTTCAATTCATCCGAGTGAAACTGTTTCTCGTTTGCAGAATTTCAAGTGGAACCCCTCTTAACGTAACCTTCAATTAATGTTCTAGCAGCAGTCAATGACCAGCTAGGACGCTCGAGATAATATCGATCTAAATGTAGTTAGACGCTTCTTATCTGCTTCGTTTAATCCCCATATTTCACAGTTATCGGTGAACTGCTTCTATCTACAGTGATAAAAAGTAACGAAAACTGAAAGGTCGATAAGTACAGCACGGAAGGAAGCTACTACCTTGTAGGCATGACATTGCCCTCTGGAAGTTCAACAGGCAGCGATCAGTTTAAATCGTGGCGTGGCGTGGCGTGGCGTGGCGCCTGAAGGCTAGCGCCGTGTTCGCTGGTACATACACCACAGCCACATGCGTTACCAGTCGCACCAAGTGATGAGGTTGTTAACAGTGATGTTTCTTGCTTCAATATTGTGGCACGAATAAATAATACTGCTATGTATTTTAAATCATTTCAATTGCTATGTTTTTCAGGAGACACCAGTGCTAGAATTTTGACCTGTGTTCTTTATTGGCATGATTCACTCACATTCAAGCATTCTAAAATGTCAACCAACTGGACCAGAATTAGAGTTTGCAGCTTCGAACAAAGAAGGCGATCGCTTCAAAGAACTGTGCTATGCAGTCGATCAAGATGCGAATAATTATGGTAGTAACTCCAACATGTGAAATAGTAAATTGTCTTTAAATAATGCATACATTACATGTTTAAGGAAACATCGTAAAGAAAAGAACACGACCAGTTGAAGGGATTTTTTTTTCTGGCTGTTTGGTCTCGAAAAGTTGAGCTCCTTGGCTGAATTATCAGCATAGCAGCCTTCGGTTCAGATGGTCCCCGAATTCGATTTTAGCCGCGTCTGTTTAATTACTGTGACTCGCAGTCTTGTTTTTGTGCTCGTTTTAATGTGCACTTCGTTATATACTCACGAATCACCACATTATACCAATCATGCAATAGTTAATGTATCCCTTCACGTGGGGTCGGCCTTAAAACTGGACCAAATCCAAAATGCCTACTCCAGTGATTGGGCAAAGACCAGGAAGAAGAATAGGAAGGTTCTCGTTAGACTGTTACATATGTTTGACTGACTGCGTTGGACAGAGAGAGATATGCCCAAGTCGTATGCTCAATATAACGTGATCCAATCCTAACATAACCGGTTGTCATTTAAGAGTGCTTAAGTAAATGTCAGAGATTCGCGTCAGTTAACATTATTTATCTGTTGTATTACTGGCACGTAAAGGGACACGTTTTAAGGCAAAATACTGGCACTCCTATGTCCCTTGAGGCCGGGGGTAGCCTAATTCAAGGGCCGATTATTATTATTATTATTATTATTATTATTATTATTATTATTATTCACTCAGGACTAGATTGAATATATCTAATATTATTTTTATTATTTGTGTATATATCAGGAGGAATAAACATGTCTTATTAGTTTTCAGTTTGGTCCTCCAGTCTTGAGTTAGTTGAAACCGAGCTCGATAGCTGCAGTCGCTTAAGTGCGGCCAGTATCCAGTAATCGGGAGAGAGTGGGTTCGAGCCCCACTGTCGGCAGCCCTGAAGATGGTTTTCCGTGGTTTCCCATTTTCACAACAGGCAAATGCCGGGGATGTACCTCACTTAAGGCCACGGTCGCTTCCTTCCAATTCCTAAGCCTTTCCTATCCCACTGTCGCCGTAAGACATATCTGTGTCGGTGCGACGTAAATCAAATAGAAAAAAAGTTGGTTGAAAAGGAGATGAAGAAGAAACAATGAAAACATCTCTCTTCTGAGAGTAAATAACTATATTACGCAAAACTCTATACGGAAGAAAAATATTGATCAGAGTACTGAAATACTGTGCCATCGTTTTACACAGATGCGATATCTGCATCCTCGTGTCGGTAGTTATTGGCACGTAAAAGAATTCCTGCGGAACAAAATTCTTTCTGGTATCTCGGCGTCTTCGTAATTCGTAGGAGTAATTAGTGGGACGTAAAACAAATAACAAATAAATGTTCTCAAATGCTGTCTATCGATTGGTTTTATTGTAATGTGTGTATTAATATGTACAACAATTGGAATTGCTTAAGATTCCCTGGGACTGTACATAAGTTATCATCCTAGCATTTGTTTGGAAAAACAGAGCGGGGGGTAAACTCTACAGTATGACCATTGTCCTTGATTAAGTGGCTATTAGAAATACATTGCGGATAAAAGTAGAAAGATTATCAGTCTTGAAAATATAATGATATCCCTGGAACGGTGAATGGAAAATCTGCCGGGATCAGTGGCTCAGACGGTAGAGTGCTCGCTTTCTGAGCCCAAGTTGACAGGTTCGTTCTAGATTCAGTACGGTAATATTTAAAGTTGCCGAAATACGCCAGGTTCGTATCAGTAGATTTTGCCATCTCGTTAAGAAACTTCCACGGGACAAATTTCAGTCATCTTGGAGACTCCAAAAAGTTGTTTGTTGGACTGAAAACAATTATTATTATTATTAATCCAAGAAAATAGATAATGGTCTCATTTAGATTCTAGTCAATGCAAATGAAGGAATGCCTGGGGCACCCCAGAATTTGTCACTTTCCATTCTGATACGTTCTAAGAAAAGGGATTGCTTTTCTCTTTTTGAGATGAATTAACCCGCACTCTGAATTCAGCTCACCTGTGTGATGTTGGCTCCTGTGACGACGCCGCACTAATGAAAGTAACGTATTAGAATACTGAGGAATGTGTTTTTTTGAGTGCAAGGAAAGGAAAAGGAATGCGGCTTAAATTTGAAAGTGTCAACTGAATGCACTAGTGCAAGTGTGTGTGGCAGGCATGCCGTAGCGAGTATCGACTGGGTGCTGGCTGGCGTGGCATGGGCTATTTCTGGCTGGACACCCAGCGTATTCCTTACGGATGTGCTGGCCGGATAGAAACATTGATCGAAGCCACGTGAGGCTTGCGAAAGGCGCCCCCGCCACGTTGGCACCCCTGCACTAATCGTTGACAAGTGCGCAGGGCTGCCACCCCGTGAAAGCGAAACGTTAAACGTTGCGGACGGACGAACGGAGGTGTTGAATTTCCGATGCTAACCATGAAAACAGCGGAATAAAGTTAATCTGCTTGTTTCCGGTGAATATTTTATTTTGTTTTTGTAGCGATGTTACTACATGACAGTCCTTGCGAATATCGTTGTAGTTGCAGAAAGTAGGACATCGCCTCTTTTTTGTTTCCAACCAACACAGCTGTGTTGTTAAATAAATTAATATTTTGTAGCACCTGTCTCCTGAGGCTCTGACCTAAATGATACAGGGTAATAAGTCATAACAGTATCGGTAATTTATTACTTCATATCACGCCGGGCCTAAATTATAATGAAAAATGATTTTCAGCGTTGTTCTAAATCAGCAGAGGAGAGATGAACTTGTATTATTCTCACAGAAAAATGCATGATGTATTATTATTATTATTATTATTATTATTATTATTATTATTATTATTATTATTATTATTAGCAAGTACATTACAGTTGAGAGATATATCTGTGGCAATGGCCGTTTACAATAGTATAGCAGCAAAATTATATGAAAACAAAATTTTAAGCTATCATAAAATAACAAAAGAAGAATAAAAAATAAATACACCAAAAACAAGAAACAAAAATACACGATCACATGGAAATGAAATGGCGTATGGTTTTTAGTGCTGGGAATGTCCGTGAACATGTTCGGCTCGCCAGATGCAGGTCTTTTAATTTGACACCCGTAGGCGACCTGCGCGTCGTGGTGAGGATGAAATGATGATGAAGAAGACACATACACCCAGCCCCCGTGCCATTGAAATTAACCAATTATGGTTAAAATTCCCGACCCTGCCGGAAATCGAACCCGGGACCCCTGTGACCAAAGGCCGGCACGCTAACCATTTAGCCATGGAGCCGGACAATCACATAGACATTCACAGATAACGAAAATAATTCCAGTGACTTACAATTAATTACAATTAAACACCTACGATCCCATTAAAATTAACACAGAATTTACAAGTTATTGGAGTATTTGAAGAGAAGTCAGACAGTTTCATAAATGTACCACAACTTTTCAAAAAATGTCACTAGTGGGTAGAAAACTAATAAAAATAATATAGGTCACTGCAGAAAATAAGGGTTTCTGATACAGATATAACTTCAATAACCGGGCGAAGTGGCCGTGCGGTTTGGGCCGCGCAGCTGTGAGCTTGCATCCGGGAGATAGTGGGTTCGAGACCCACTCTCGGCAGCCCTGAAGATGGTTTTCCGTGGTTCCCCATGTTCACACCAGACAAATGCTGGGGCTGTACCTTAAGGCCACGGCCGCTCCCTTCCCACTCCTAGGCCTTTCCTACCCCATTGTTGCCATACGACCTATCTGTGTCGGTGCGACGTAATAAATAACTTCAATTGTGATGAAATTAAAATCCAGTGGATAGACGACGAGTTTTTGAGGCCATTCGGATTAAGATTTTTTTCTATCCTACTTTTACACCAAATGCGGCGAAATGGTTTAATCATTAATATTAATAATTAATAATAATAATAATAATAGTAATAATAATAACTGTTTGACGTCCCTTCAAATTGGTCGACCTCTTTTTACAACCTGCTTTACGTCGCACCGATACAGCTGGGTGTTATGGCTGCGATAGGTTAAGAAAGCGCTAGAGTGGGAAGGAAGCGAATGTGGCCTTAATTAAGGTACGGCCCCAGCATCTGTCTGGTGTGAACATGGGAAACCACGGAAAACCATCTTCAGGGCTGCCGACAATGGGTTTCGAACTCACTATCTCACGAATGCAAGCTGATAGCTACTTGTCTGAAACCGCGCAGCCACTTACTCGGTGTTCGACTCTTTAAATGTGCCTGATAATCTCACACTGTTTTTTCGTATTGAAGAAGTGTTGAATGCCAACTGACTGTGCTAGGATTAGATACAACAGCCATAAGTACGTGAGGTGATCGCACAACCAATTGCCAACTTCGCCAGTGAGGCTGCAACGAAACGTTGTTCCAAAGTCGAGATTTTTCAATTCTGTCCCTCAGTTAACTACAACATTCACACTCTTGTACAGACATTATCACTATTCTCTAAAAGGCTTGGGGCTGCTAATCATGGCTTAACTAGGCGCTAACAAATGTAACAACAAAAACGTGAAAGAATTGCATTAAACTTGAGCAACAATAGTTTGAGGAAAAGATACAAGGAAACGGAAGAGGAAATGATTTCCATACTCTGGTGTTCAAGATAAACATTATGCTGTTGGGTGTGTTGGTGGTGGTTAATGTTTTTTTAAAAATTGCTATTTGCTTTACGTCGCACTGACACAGATAGGTCTTATGGCGACGATGGGATAGGAACGGTCTAGGAGTTGGAAGGAAGCGGCCGTGGCCTTTATTATGGTACAGCCCCGGCATTTGCCTGGTGTGAAAATGGAAAACCACGGAAAACCATCTTCAAGGCTGCCGACAGTGGGACTCGAACCCACTATCTCCCGATTACTGGATACTGGCCGCACTTAAGCGACTTCAGCTATCGAGCTCGGTGGTTAATGTTTTAAGATGAAGTAGAACAGGACCAGCATCTTTTTAACACTAATCTGAAATGAAAATAGAAGAGGCCCAATCCTTCGAAGAATGAAGTTATTTGCAAAAGAAAGGAAAAGACCACGAAAGCCATGAAAATGAAGCGCGCAATTCTAATACCGTCGAGGTCGTAAGAAGACAGGAGTTGACCATTTTGAAGTAGGATAGGTTAACGTGAAGAACATAGTACACGTAAGTGGAAACAATGCCAAACTCAGATATGTACCCTGTGGTCATTGCTCACTCTCCCTAGTTATGAGTCCCTGGGGTTACACCCTTTTAGTCGCCTTTTACGGCAGACAGGGAATACTGTGAATGCATTCTACAGCTCCCACCCACAGGATGAGCTGTTCGGTGGCGGATCTACCTTGCGGCGTACAACTTAAGAGAGAACTTATGGTGACCACTGAATTCCAGCTGACATTGTTTCATCTACTTGTGCCAATTTCCTCTCTTTCACCTTTCTTATCTAGCTTCACTAGCTAAACTCTTGGTACCTTAAGTACTCAATGTTATTAGATTAAGGAGGCAGTGGGTTCTTTATTCTCTCTCCTTTCATGGCCCTTCACTTTCTTGAACTCTTACTCTTGTGCTTCGAAGTATCGAAACTCTTCTTTTTTACCTACGTTAACAGGGACTAATAATCGTACTGGTTAGGCCCTAAGAACAACCCTGCATCAGAAGATTAAATTCTCCGTTTTTAATATCTCTGTTTAGCCGAAAAGGGTTGACATTTAATCTTCACCGAGCGAGCTGACCGTGCGGTTAGGGTCGCACAGCTGTGAGCTTGCATTCGGGAGATAGTGGGTTCGAGCCCCACTGTCGGCAATCCTGAAGATAATTCTCCGTGGTTTTCCATTTTCACACCAAGTAAATGCTGGAGCTGTACCTTAATTAAGGCCACGGTCGCTTCCTACTCCTAGTCTTTTCCTATCCCATCGTCACCGTAAGACCTATCAGTGTCAGTGCGATGTAAAGCAACTTGTAACATTTAATCTTCGGAGTCGATAGTTGTTTGATACCTGTTCGTATTTGGTGTATAATGATGCCCGATAGACATATTGTGTCAATATAACAGTCATTTTACTCTGAAGCTCCCGCGCTAGAGGTATTTTTGCGTCATATACACTGCATAATACTGTAGACGCATAGATTTTGGTCTGAAAATAGGGATAGCAAATTAAAGCAATACTAGAAGGACGATGATTTGAAACTCTTTTCTGTTTCTAAGTTTTGGCTTTAGTGTATTCTTCTGAACATCATATTACCGAGGTACTTCTGCTCCATATTTGGGATACTTCGCAATTATGTTGCGTACCGACTAAGCTCGGATTGTCTCTAAACTCCTGGTTTCCAGGAATACTTGTACTGCAAACAACGACACGTTGAGAGATCATGGGTCACCTTTTTCAAAAAATAATTTCTTTATTTTAAAACCTTAAGTTAATTTTCATCTATTCGTTTTCGTTTGTTTTGATTCAGTTTTTCAATTGATTAATACTCATATTTCTACGGTATCTGTTTTATAGTTCTTATGAATTATTATTATTATTATTATTATTATTATTTAAATTGGCCGATACCCAGGGTAATTCTTGGATATAAAGGAGTGATTGTTTACCAGTCCTCTCGATTCTCGCAGCGCACAATTTCTTTTCGTTCCTGATTCATGTATGAGGCTTGGCACCCTGTCTGGTTCTGAAAACAATAATAACAATCACCCCGTTTGGCAAATAGGACTTTTGTGTTCTTGTGTAGGTCTAATTTGCGTAACTGTAATAGTTCAGGTCTAGGATGGGATAAACATGACTCGAAGTAAGCTACTACACCAGCGTGTTGAATGGGAGTAACTCAGGGAATGGGAGGAATCACTCTACGAATTACCCCTACTAGCCCCGGGATATGAATCTCGGGTCATCGAACTGTACTACTTTCCAAACCTGTCATGTGGTGTGAGTTGATGAACTCAACGTGAAATGTGGTAGGAGCAACTGACATGTCAGTCCAATTAAAAAAGGAAAGAAAGGTATTTTAAAGTCCCTTCAATTGCTGTACAATTTAAAGGACGTTGGAGTGCTTGGATTTTGTCCTTAAGTTTACTGACAGTGATTTATACACTCAGAAATGCAACTGACTTCTCCAAGATACGATCCTATATCTTGAGCATAGAAGATGAGTGTCTCAACGAACTTCGCGGTGTAGACGGGCCAGTTAACAGTCTCGAGTTCTTGTCGCTTCTCTATGTCAGTAGATATAAATTTAAGTGGTTTTGTTTGCTGTCGGAGAATTATTATTAGTAAAGCAATTTCGCACACTTTAAGAGAAGGAATAAATACAGTTAAATCTGATATTGTCACCACACTAAGTGGTTAGTGTGCTGGCTTTCGGTTCAAGGTGTCCCAGATTCCATATTCGGCCGGGTCGGGGATTTTAACCTCACAACGCGCAGGTCTCCTACTGGTGTCATTTCGAACGGCCCGCATTCGCCATTATTATTTACTACACTAAAAATCAGGAAATTGGAATTGTTGGGACATTTGATGAGAATACCAGAGGAATGAGCTGTAAAATGGGTGTTCTGTGATAAGCCTGGCATAGAGAGATAGGGAGATCCAAAATGAGATGGTAAGATGATATAGAGGATGTCCTCAGGAATGAAGAAGTGGGCATCATTTGTAAGGAAGCAATGTTCAAACTATGAGGTCAGTATCCTGAAGGAGAAGGGCGGAAAAGAAGACAGTGGCATTTGAGAGTGGGGGAACCGGGAAGTGTGAAAGGATCAACCACTCCTTTTTTTGTTTTTTATTGTAATGCATTCTCCTATTTCTTCGGAACAAACTTATGTATATTTATATAGTCCTTTAAAATATTGTAAAACTCTTTATGTTGATGTAAGTTGTATCACATTTTCTTGACGCTATATCTTAGTAAACATAGGAACATTTTTGTTTTTCGGAAACTGCTAGGCACAGAAAGCTGAAATTTAGATCATAAATTTTAGACACATTGAATGCAATTATGCACTTAATGTTATCTCTAATAGATTCCAAGATATTGATTTTTATATCGGAGGAATTGGCAGAAATGTTGTTAGATATGATGATTATTCTCTCTACTTAGGCCTAAATCTATTTCGGTTAGGAAGTTAACTTTTCTTATCAGACTCGGGTAAAAATAGTATGAAATGCAGCAAAAATCTCAAGTCCATACTTCTAAACAATTTCTCAGAACTAGTACCTAAAATTTCAAGTATTTTTAGACTTTTTCTTTTTATTCTTTTACTTTATAGTGTCTTGAGCTAGAGGAATGAAAGTGTGGGGAAACGAATATCAGGCTTTGATAAGTTAGTGGAAAACATTTTTGAACAGAATCTATATATATTTAATTAGATGTTGGTATGTTTGAAGCTAATAGACTCAAAAACTACTGGACCGATTTCGCTGAAATTTTCGTAGTTTGTTCTTATAACATCTGAGAGGAATTATGAAGTGGTTTGAACGAAATCTGATTGGTAGTTCGGCACTGAGGGGTGAAAAATAAAATAGGGGAAGATAAGCAAACTGCAAGACAAGTTCGATCAGCGGGTTGCCTACCCAACAGTATGTGAAGATTATGATGTGTTTACAGAGATTACGGGTGAATTTGTGTATGTTCAGGCATAGCTCCCAACCAAATTTGATACTCATATAACTTACTATCTGGAAAAATTACTGTAGGTGCAAGAAACTCTAGCACCCCTAAAAGAAGGGGGTGAAAATTAAAAATCCGAAAATGACGATATTAGTGACGAATTCATAGTCTTTGGGGTAGCTGAGATGAACTGTGACACTCTGAATGTCGTTTAAGTCAAAGTACGTTCCCAATCGATATGGTAAACATATTATGACTTACTGTTTGGGAATGAAGACTGTAGGGTAAGACACACATACGGGCGGCATCGTACAACTGAAGATGTTACAGACGTTAAAATTGGTATTTGGAATCTTCTTTAAAAATAAAAACATTTTTTTATTTTTGGAAAATCCAGTTTAATAGGGGTGAACGGCAATGACAAAGGGGGTGAGTTTTTTAAAAGACTATATATATTTACAGTATTTCTCAGAAAGGTAACATTCTACACACGTGAAAATTGGTATTTGGTATATCCTATGAAAGTAAAGAAACACAGGTAATTTGTTTTCAGAAAATCTGCTTAAGGAAAACTGAAAAAGGGGATGAATTTCTAAAATGAGCGTATCGATAGCACATATCAACACATAACATGTTACAGACGTGAAAATTGGTATTTTCAATCTGTTTTAAAAATAAAGGACCACATATTTTTTGTTTTCCGGAAAATTCACGTAGGGAGGAATAACTGAGACATTAGTTGAATTATTTTTTACGAGGATACTTGCATCTCAAAAACTGAAGATGTTATAAACGTGAAAATTGGTATTTGGAATCTCCTTTAAAAATAAATAAATGTGTATTTCTTTTTGTTTTCGTAAAATCCATTTAGGTGGATTGGGGGTGCGGGTAGAACTGATAAAGGGGTTGAATTATTTTTATGGGAATACTTATATCTCAGAAACTGAAGATGTTAGTGACGTGGAAATAGGTATTTGGAATCTCCTTTAAAAATAAACATTTTTTTCGACTTGAGAGAAGACTATTTCTCACACCTAAAGGCAATAGAACAAACGTGGTTTACAAAGACTTTCTGGGGTAAATGAAACTCAATTCTTCGGTGAGTTTTTATACTTTAGGGATTTTCAGATAATGTCTTAGTAGAGTACCGAGGAACGATTACTTTTATCAGATGACGAAATCCACGAGAGCGAAGCCACGGGTAGCTGATTATATATATATATATATTTAAAGTGATGGTAGTGCCAAGACGTCCATTTCTCTATTTAGAACACTTACTGGTTCTCTAATATATGACAATTCTGTGTCATTTGATTCCAGCATGTAAAAGATTCCCCATGGAACAAAATTCTGACACACTAACATCCCAATAAAATCCGTTGCAATTGAAAGGATGTTAAATTCTTCTTCTTCTTAATTTATTAGTATAATTATTACTATTTTATTATAATTGTTTTCTGGCCTTAAAATATCATTTGAGAATTATGCTCCAAAAACCAACACCCTTAAAATAAATACATATTTACGGTACTAAAATTAAAATTGTAACACAATTGAAATATCTGTGTGAGTTAATAACATATAATTTAAATGAAAAACCTTCAATTCAGATAAGGGCAAACAAGTTATCTAAGGCACAAAAATTAACATGGGAAACTAAGAAAAAAGAAAAAAAAGAAATGCTTCTCCGTTAATGTAAAAATCAAACATTACAAGAAGCCACATATGCTGAAGAAACATTATTCCATCTAAACGAACAGTCCGAAACTGACAGATTACAGAAGATCTAAAGACGAATTGGAAGAACTTGTATCACAAACGTGTATAACAAATATGGGCAATGGCGAATAGTATCTAACAATGTTGTATATCAGATATGAGAACCCATTACTGATACCATGCGCAAGGAAAGACTAGAGTATTTTGGCCACATCCTGAGAATGCCAGATTGAAACAGCTTTGAAACAGCTAGTGGCGTACAATCTTGCTTCAAAAAATACTACAACTAGATGCAGATGGAAAGATTGAAAGAAATTGGCTTTAGGCTATACCGGATGACACTATTGATAAGAAAAAAGTAAACGCAACACTTAAAACTATGACTTACCACTTTACACTCACAAAGAAGAAAAATATCAAATAGAATATTCTCTACACAAGAAAGGGCAATAATATCAACAAGTATGAAGGAAGTACTGGGAGGACCGCAAGGCTCGGACAGTTCCTACCAAGAAATCGACAAACCAAAAGCTTGATTAAAGTGATCCAGTGTGTTCTCAAAAGAAGAAGAAGGTGAAGATGTAATGCCTTTTTCCCTTTACGAAGCACATGGAATCATTATTCAGCAGTGGTCCTCTTGTTCTTCTTATCTTCCCCCCAAACTGCCTCATCCTTTCACTCTTCTGTCCAAGCATTTTTGAGTTTCAAGTTCCTGGTTGTCGGGTTCTCTGATGTGAACTTATGTGAATTGATTTTCTGTCTGAATGTGGTCCGTGTAGTTGCCAATGGGTCAATCTTTATTTCTACAAGGTCGCTTTGAGTGTCTACCAACCAGCGTAATTTTGTTTTTCGGGTTCCGTTAATGATGAAGAATATGCTTCTAGTCAGTCGAGAGTCGTCCATTCGTGCTATATGTCCTTAAAATTTCGTACCGCCTCCTTTGTGCAACTGAGGAGAATCGCTCAGTCAGAGAATACAGTTCTTCTGAGCTTTTACTCATCCAGATACCATCTTGAATCTTGGGTCCAAATATCTTCCTAAGTGTCTGCCGTTCTATCTGCTCTATGCCATTATTATTATTATTATTATTATTATTATTATTATTATTATTATTATTATTATTATTATTATTATTATTATTATTATTATTAAGACAGTGATCTGATAAGAATATAAGAGTCATTCACTAAATCCATCTTCAAAAATCTAATGTCTATTAGCTAGCTGCTGGGTTCGAACCCAACATCGGCAGCCCAGAGGCTGGTTTTCTGAGTTTTACCATTTCGACACTAGGTAAAAGCTGGTACTATAACTTAATTTTTGCTATTCGTTTTACTTTGGACAGACACAAACAGGTCTTATGACGACGATGTGTAACTTAACACGGCCACTTCCTTCCCAGTCCTAGACTTTTCCTATCCCATATGATTTAATGCGCCGTTAAACATCTATCAGTAAAAAAAAGTTTATTTCTTCGGTTTTATTGCTAATTTAAGAGACTAAACTACAATTAATCTGAAAAGAGATGCAGGAAGATGAATGTGAACAATCCACCTCATGCACATTCACCTAGCGAAGGACTATATTACGAAGCGAGTGTACGCGTATGCTCCGGTTACTAAGCGACATTAGTGACAAATCTGTGCTTGGGATAGACATGGAATCCACATGTCACAGCTGTGTTGGTCTGTCATCATCTGGTAGGGCATGAACCGATAACCCTCCAAGCTGCGAGAGCTGAGCCTCAAGCTCCGCAAGACGTTCTCCCGTCCGTCAGGTTTACCAATTGAGAGGTTTGACGCTGAAAATGTCGCTTCTTGCTGGGCTATGTTCATTGATCCACTCGTGCTACTACAAGAAGCTCTAGAAGCTGCGGGGGGAGGCACCGCAACACGGAAATGTGCGGGGACCTAGCGGCTCCTATCAGCAGTTCACTGCACATGGAAACCACCTCGGTTTTCAAATTCAATCCATTTGTCAACATGTGTTTCAAAATTGAATAATAACCAAATACATTACCATGTCGTTAAAAAGAGTTTTAAAAATATTGATTATTTTAATATGATTTCAAAAATTTCAGAAACATATTAAGTGCAAAACTCTGTAAAATTCTTGTTACTATTTGTAAGGTATTTTATTAGACTTCCATTAAACATATTACTAAACTTGCCCTTAAAAATAAAGATTTTCCTTTGGGATTAACAGTACGTTACTTATTTAACCATTCGAACCTATACCAACATAATACAACTCCAAATATGCTATGTATTTTGGTCGAAAAACGTTTTCCTCTCTTACTTACTTACACACACACACTCATACACGCACAAACACGCGCACACACACATCTTTATTATAAACTGTTCTGGCTCACAGTGTTCAGTGTGCAATCCTCTGAGAATGAACTAAGTGTCCCTGTCGCAGGATAATCGTAACTTAAGCCTTTTTACAATCATCCACCTATTTGTAGAAAAAATGTCGATTACTCAGTTACACTGGAAATTCTTGGCCTTTTCATAATAAGCCTGATGCATTGCGTCCTAATTGTAAAACGCAACCACATGTAAATGACAATGCAAAAAGGCTATCCTCTTTGTAATTTCTTTGAAAGCAGTATTATCGTTATATTTAATATTATGATGAAGTACTAATTTCACTTTTCAACTTCTTGAATCCCCATACGGCTTCTGTAAAACAAAAACGTAAACCATTCTGTAAACAGTTAAGAAAATTAAAATCAAAACCACCGAATCTGTAGCAAATGACAGGTTTCCATTCAAACAAATCCAGAATATAACTTACGTTATTATTAAGTAAAGGTCATTTCAACCATTTAACAATCATCACATATCCTACACGCCTAGGTTACATTTTGAAATAAATTCTACAGTTATGAAAAAGTAAGATGAATATAACACAATCGGAATTAAGAATAGTACTTAGGTATAATGTTTTCAAATGCTAATTTATAGTAGTACTAATTGTGAATTCTGAAATGATTTTCTGAAAGATTTGATGGATGAAGAAACACATGTTAACTGAAATGACATTTTAAGTTGCAATGGATATTATTTTTGAAACAAGCACATCAATTTTTCGGCACTGATTTTTAGCAGTTTCACAACAAGACTTTGGAAAACGTTGTCCACCGAATTATGACTGCTTTGATATTGCATCTCTTATACCGGTAGAAATAGGTGTGTCCAATATAGTGCCTGAGTTCAGTGCAGCCGAATACTGTATTTCGTGGCGTGGAAACCAGTTTTTAATGATTCCGAAGTGGTACATATTCGATACACTCCATTCCTGAAATCTAAGAATTTTCCTACAATATTCTTGTGAAGCGCCACGTACGGACAAGAAGAGAGATAACCGTTTACAATTTGGCTAGGCGTATCTGGGTAAATATAAAATGGCTGGAGATCGTGTTCGCCTTTTTTGTACTTCCTACAATTAGGCTGCAATGCACCAGGCTTATTATGAAAAGACAAAGAATGACCAGTCTAACTGAGGAATCGACATTGTTTCTGCAAAAAGGTGGCTGAATATAAAAAGGCTAGGCTTGTTACAATTATCCTGCGACGTCACCACTATTTGCAACTGACACTCTAACCGTACTAAGTTCTACATCTCTTTCGTCAAAATAATTAGACACTGGCTCTAACAATCGCCACCTCAGTCTTCCTCTGCTTCTCTTACCCTTCTTGGCTGAGTCCACTATTTTCCAAGGTTTTTCATTTGCCTCACATGATTCTGCCATTGTAGTCGATTCATACGCATAGCTTCATCCATCAAGTTATTTCCTAACTTGAGGCTTTATCTCACGAATGCCGCCGTACCATTTACTCATCTATGATACCTGTAGCTTATGAATAAGATGTCTTGAGTACACCCAGCTTTCACACCGGTACACCAAGGTTGGCATGAAAGCAGAGAGATGTAAAGATAATTTAATCTGAGAACCCGCTTCTTTGTTACAGAATGCCATTGATCGCAACTGCAATCTCTTTGCATCAGTTTTATTACATCTTGTTTCGATTTCGCCATACTACCGTCCTGGGAGAATGCGAACATTAAATACTTGAAATGAGTCACCCGTTCCAGTTTTGTATTCCGTATCTGGCATTCAATACCAGGCTTCTTTCAATCATTTCAACCTTGGAAATTTGTCATCATTCTCACTACATTTCTTCCCGCTCCAGAATATTCTACAGCCATCTGTTACAAAATGATATTACTTTAGCTACTCCACCATTTTCACTTCCTTAATGATTATTTACAAGTACTGTAAAGGCTTAGTACCCACTGTTTTCAGTTTTTCAGTATTTTCATAAATGCAAAATGTTTCTTGCAATGAAATTGTTATCGGGCTTTGTTAAAACGTGATGCAAGCGTTCGAAATGGTACATGACTAAACTTTTTCTTTGATTTTTAAAATGATCTGTATTGTACGAAATTAGTTTTCTTAATATACGAGTAAAAATGAATGCTCAGAATTATATTGTTAAGTATTTTTTTAAAGTATGAAGCATATTTTAACGAAGTTATTCATATTTTAACACAATTTACATTTTACGTGATTTTGTAGGAAATGCAAAAATTTGCAAATTTGAGTCAAAGTTCAACGATTTGGCTATACAGTTAGTTGAGGCAAATAATAGTGACAAACGTGTAGATGACTCAAAATGGGTAATGTAGTGGGTTCGAAACTGTAAAACATGTAAACTTTAACTCTACCTCCTGTTTAATAGTCTTCTGTTTCAGGGATCAAACTCACTGTCATCCAAGGTAGCGGCCAAACGAGCTACCAGGAGTAAAAATCCTAGACAATTATTCGTAGACAAATTGTTTCTTTCGATGACTACCAAAGTGAAGTACCTATTGCATGGTTACCGTCCCACCATTCCAAGTAATGTCTGGATCACGTCTACGATCACGCGAGCAACTCGCTTATCGGTGCTGTTGCTACTTGGGCTCTAGTCGTAGAAATAAGCTCGTAAACGAGAGCTATTGACACTATGGTTACTCTCGTAATAGTTCAACAAGTCCTATTGTCACTTGGTTTTTACTAGTTGAAGCAGGCTTTATGAGTGATAGTAAAATTGTCAAGTATTTTTTGAATTTCAAGTCTGCGATTACTCAGGGAACTCAGTTCGTTTTCAGTGTGTTTAACTCTATTCTGGTTTATTAAAATTATTCATGCATTTTTAAATTCATTCTTTGATCTTTCCTGTTTTTCATTTAATTTTTTGGTATTATTGAAATGAGAAATCTCGTCCTTTTGGTTCGTAATCAACGTAAAACTGGAGGTCTCATGGCTATGATGATGAAATCAGCAGTCACGTAAATCTAAAAGATTTCTTCTTCTGCTTATCATCATCATCATCATCATCATCATCATCATCATCATCATCATCCCGTGCCTTTGTCCGACTCGTTGGCTGAACGGTCAGCGTACTGGCCTTCGGTTCAGAGGGTCCCCGGTTCGATTTTCGGCCGGGTCGGGGATTTTAATCGCTTCTGATTAATTCTTCTGGCTCGGGGGCTAGGTGTTTGTGTCCGTCCCAACACTCTCATCTTCGTATTCAGACAACACACTACACTACCAACCACCACAGAAACACGCAATAGTGATCACATCCCTCCATACAGGGTTGGCGTCAGGAAGGGCATCCGGCCGTAAAACAGGGCCAAATCCACATGTGCGACGCAGTTCGCATCCGCGACTCCACAGGTGTGGGAAAAGCGGTAGGAAAAGAAGAAAAAGATCATCATCCCATGCCTTTGCTGGCGAGACCTATTATTTACAATGACTACAGTAAGTCATGTGTATGAGCTAGAATACATTTTTTACTCATCGGGCGAGTTGGCCGTGCGGTCAGGGGCACGCGGCTGTGAGCTTGCATCCGGGAGATAGCGGGTTCGAATCCCATTGTCGGCAGCCCTGAAGATGGTTTTCCGTGGTTTCCCATTTTCACACCAGGCAAATATCGGGGATGTACCTTAATTAAGGCCACGGCCACTTCCTTCCAAGTCCTAGGCCTTTCATATCCCATCGTCGCCATAAGACCTATCTGTGTCGGTGCGACGTAAAGCAACTAGCAAAAATAAAAAAATAAAATAAAAAAAAAACTTGTACTTTTCTGTCCCAGTTCTGTCCTTGAGATTCAGCTCTCTCGACGAAGCATTAGAACCCATTACGCTCTGCTCAGTGCTCATTTAGATTGGATTTTGCATCCACTGTTGACATAATATTGCGACTTCGACCGTACGAAAGTGACTGAAATATGAGCTATGCTAGTAATGCCATTCCTTATGCAGTCAGTCTCAGTTATACGTCGTATGAACATGTCACTCATAGGGTTGGTTAGTGCGTGCATGCAGTGGGCCTGGCAGACTGAAATGTAATAACTTTTGGCTCGGTAAGGAAAGCAATAGAAAACTACCTCATTTCTCATTTCCTTGTATGTCTCTTCATTGACGACTAGGCCATCCATGGTAGCTGGTGGCAGAGCTGTTAAAAAGGATCCAACCAGCCTTCGAGTTGACTATTCAACATACACATCATCATGCCATAATTTTATCATGTGTGTCTCCTTCCTTGAATTATTCCATCACTTGATGAAATTACAAACACCCCATGATCATTCGGTTCCGTTCGAAATAGTTGAGGACGGAGAGACACGTTGTGCCGAGATCCTCAATTATTTTTGCCTATTATTATTTTATGCTTATTCATCAGACGATAATGTGTAGATTTTTTTATCTAGAGTGTGGCAATTTGTAACATATTTCCAATATTGCTTATAATTGGGTATTGGTACGAGTACTTACATCATATTTTTTCTTAGAAAAATCATTCAGTATATTTCACCATGGTTCATTCTTCTTTCAGCAACTTAAAATGTACAAGAATATTCTCTCTTTGAAATTCAGCTCCCTCGACGATGCATTAGAACCCATCAGCCTTTACTCATTGCTCATTTAGATCGAATTTGCATCCACTGTTGACATACTGCGACTGAAGAGCGAACAGTCCGAGTATACTCAAACCAAGGTATAAAAGCTACACGACCGGGCGAGCTGGCTGTGTGGTTAGGAGCGCGCAGCTGTGAGCTTACATCCGGGAGATAGTGGGTTCGAACCCCACTGTCGGCAGCCCTGAAGATGGTTTTCCGTGGTTTCCCATTTTCACACCAGGTAAATGCTGGGGCTGTACTTTAATGAAGGCCACGGCCGCTTCCTTCCAACTCCCAAGCCCTTCCTATCCCATCGTCGCCATAAGACCTATCCGTATCGGTGCGACGTAAAAAAAAAAAAAAAGGCTACACAAGTCGATCTGAGGTGATTAGACCTGATTCTATGACAGTGTAATACGATCTCACTGATGCCAATAACAAGTACCAGTTGTACGAGTTTTTAAATGCGACGGCGAGTTAGTATAATAATAATAATAATAATAATAATGAGGCGCGCGGCTGTGAGCTTGCATCCGGGAGATAGTAGGTTCGAATCCCACTATCGGCAGCCCTGAAAATGGTTTTCCGTGGTTTCCCATTTTCACACCAGGCAAATGCTGGGGCTGTACCTTAATTAAGGCCACGGCCGCTTCCTTCCAACTCCTAGGCCTTTCCTATCCCATCGTCGCCATAAGACCTATCTGTGTCGGTGCGACGTAAAGCCCCTAGCAAAAAAAAAAAAAAAAATAATAATAATAATAATGAAATGCAATATAGTCCATTTAAAATTTTCTCTCGAATATCTGACAGCTATAAACTACTCTCTCTCTGTCCTCCAGGGATATTTATATCTTAAATGTTCTTAATGTCGCAGGGAGACTGTTAATAAAATAATTGGTGATTGTTCAGTGGTAGTGGTTTTTGCTTTAAGGGGGAATACATCGTGATAATTATCCCCTCGGTGGTTTTTGAATTGACAGTTTGTTTGGTAGGATTTTTTCAATGTCACACTAACTCAGATAAGATTTCCACTACGATGTGATGGGGGATATGAAAGGTCTACAACTGCGTAAGGAAATGGCTCAGGCCATAATTAAGGTACATCCCTATCGTTTGTCTGCGGAGAAGAAGGGAAACCACGAAAAACAGGGCTTCCGATGACAGTCCGAATGCTAGCTTATAGCTATGTCACCCGTACCACGAAGCCGACTCGCTCGGTTTAGTTGAATTTAGGCTGAACTGGTAGAGCAGAGAAAAGTAGGACTGACATAAGGATTTGATGTCTTTCCTGCGCTGTGTTCTTTCCTGAATATCGCATAGTTGTGATACTGTCTGTAAAGTCGTCAGCCCAGAGGCTAGTTGAATCCTCGAATACAGTAACACCATCAAAGTTTATGCAGTTATAGGGAAGCTACACACACACACACACACACACACACACACACACACACACAAAACATCAACAACATTGCCGGCGCCGAAACGAGCAATGCTAGGCAAGATGAGGAATGAGGTTGTTTGCCATTGCTTTCCTCACTGGAGTTCGATCTTTGCATGCCTAACACAGGGGAAGCGACACATTTCAACAGCGCACGTGGCATATTCTCACACTTGGCTGTCACCTTGTGCAGCCGTGAGCTAGTTCCCCTGTTTCGGTGGCAAGTACGCGGTGACCTGTGTGATAGTGACTGCTTCCCAATACTTCTCACGTTCATGAATCAAAGGCAGTCCACTGGTTACTTCGACGGGCAAACTGGCCAGAATTTTCAAAACGTGCAGTGATGTCCAATGATATCTGGAGGTTGATGACCAAGTTTCTTTCATTTCAACTAGAATTCTGGCTATTGGAAAGGAAACAATCCCTTCCTCCTACGGTATCCCTTGCCGGAAAAAGGTCCCATGGTGGACCGACGAAATTGCAGTAGCCATACGTGATCGCCGACGGGCTTTTAATTTTAAGCATTGTCACCGGAATACTTCGATGGCCAATCATATCACATTTAAGCGTCTGCGCGCGAAGGCCACCATTTTTTTAATTCAAGAAAGTACGAAGTTACATGGGAAAAGTATGTCTTCCATGACGGCGCATACTCCGTCATCGCAAGTGTGGACAAAACTCCGCCGTATTGTCGGTGTGCAGAACTTGCCTTTAGTCCTGGGAATCTCCACTGATGGAAATATAGTGACAATTTCTTCAGTCATTGCAGACCACATCGCGTTACATTTCGCAGATACGTTCAGCTCTGGGAGATACGACTTTGCATTTCTACCTATTAAGCGCGAAGCAGAGGCACACCATCTCTCTTTCACCTCTAGTGCTTCGCATTCCTATAACAAGCCTTTCACGGAGTGGGAGAGTGGGAATTGCGGAGTTCACTCGCGCTGTGTAGGGGCGCGGCTCCTGGACCACACAAAATACGCAATCAAATGCTTAAACATTTGAGTGACCGATGTCTCAAGGATATCCTCACCCTATTGAACAGAATATGGAGTGAGGGAGTGTTTTCATCTCATTTTAATACCAATTCCCAAGCCAGATAAAGATCTAAAGCTTCTGGATAGTTATAGGCCAATATGGCTTACAAGTAGCCTGTGTTAGCTATTTGAAAGGCTGGTAAACCGGCGACTTGTGTGGGCCATGGAAGAGAACGGTCTCTTGACTAAATACCAGTATGATTTTCGCTCTTACCGGTCTGCAACCGATCATTTGATCAAACTGGAAAGCACCATTCAGGAGACCTTTCTCCGTAGTCGCCGTGTTTTTTGACCTGGAAAAAGCTTATTACACTACCTGGCAACAGAGGATAATCTCATACTACACCAGTAGTGATTTCGGGGAAAATTACCAATGTTTATTGAGATCTTCATGACCCTCCGGCTGTTTAGAGTTCGGGTAGGGAATGTTTTTTTCTCAGTATGACATTCAAGAAAATGGAGTAGAACAGGGATCTGTACTGGGTGTCACGCTGTTCGCAATTGCCATCAACGGCATAGTGGCCGCTGCAGGGCTCGCAGTCGTTCCATAGCTGTATGTAGACGATTTAACTCTACATTACAGCACCAGAAGGATGGCGATTACTGAGAGACAGCTACAACAAGCTATTAACCAAGTTTCGATTTTCAGAGGCGAAAACCTCAGTTGCACACTTCTGTCGACGTCGGCTTTTGCATCCTGAACCAGAGCTCCATTGCAAAACAGTGTCTTACCAGTGGTAGACACCGACAGGTTTCTGGATCTCTCTTTTGATAAGAGACTAAAGCGGCGGCTCCATGCGGGCTTCTAGCGAGGTACCTCCGTGGTTAGTTCCACGGCCTAATATACGGCTAGGTATACACTGACTGAGCAAATGTCATGGGATAGCGGAGCACTGATGCGCAGGTGTGTTGTCTGCGCACCACACGCCCCCTGTGCCAGCGGCAGTTGTATAGGAGACCTTGTGAGCAGTGGCTGTGCATGTGACAGGTGTAACATGGAACGTCGTCGTGAGCTGACACCGTTCGAACGGGGTATGGTGGTCGGTGCCCGACGGATGGGAAGTACGATTTCGGAAGTGGTGCGGGAATTCGGCTTCACACGATCAACCGTGTCCAGAGTGTATCGTGAATGGTTGAATGCTGGTGGCACCGTCCACAACAGACAAACGACCGGCCGTCCAGCCACCCTCGATGACCGTGACCGGCGACATCTGAGACGGATTGTCAATAGTGACAGACGGGCAACCGTGCAACAAATCAGGGCTCAATTCAACACAGGCCGTGCTAGATACGTCTCCCAGTGGACAATCCTTAGGAACATGGGTTCTATGGGGTATGGGAGCCGGCGCCGCACACAGCGTCATCGGGCACAACGACGCGCATTTGTCGCCAGTCACCAGGGATGGAGACTGGAACAACGGCGTAACGTGATATGGTCGGACGAATCACGATTTCATCTGCACCATGCCGATGGGAGGCACCGTGTATGGCGCAGATCACATGAAGCGATGGATCCCGCCTGCCTCGAAGGTGTGGTCCAGGGCGCTGGTGTCTCTGTTATGGTCTGGGGTGCATTTTTCTGGTATGGAATGGGCCCCCTAGTTGTTCTGGAAGAGACTTTGAATGGTACGCGGTATTTTGAGCTGCTCGAAGACCATCTCCACCCATTTTTGGCCTTCCAGCGCCCAGACGGTTCTGCGGTGTTTCAAGATGATAACGCGCCGCCACATCGCTTCCACGTCGCCCGGGAATGGTTCCAGGAACATGCAGCGGAGGTCCAACGACTGCGATGGCCACCCAGGTGCCTCGATATGAACCCTATCGAGCATATCTGGGATGTCCTGGAACGCAAGCTCCGTGCCATGGATCCTGCACCCACGAACAGACCAGCATTGGCGGCCGCTCTGCAAACGATTTGGTGTCAGCTGCGTCCAGAGGACTACCAGGGACTTGTTGACTCACTTCCATGGCGTCTCACTGCAGTTCGCAGGGCCAGAGAAGACCCCACACGCTATTAGGTGACTATCCCATGACATTTGCTAAGTGTACTTCGCGGGCCCAAGGTGAACACGGATACCTCTGTTCATCGGAGGTATTTTCACGGCTTCGTTCACCAGTATCCGCCCGCGAGACATGTTTTCATGGATGGTTCTAAGACCGGAGAAAATGTGGGTTTCTCTTTTGTCTCGATGACATCAGCACGAAGATCTTGCTTCCTAGTGTCTGCAGCGTGTATACTACGGAGCTTTTCGCCGTCTTAGAAGCTCTGCAGTTTGCACTGGGTGACGAATAAAACCACTTTCTCGTGTGTACCGACTCTTTATGTCTACTGCAGTCTATTTACTCCTGTTTCCAGGAACATCCGTTGATACAGAAGATTCCTGACTTAGTCCAGGTGTGTGATGCTGGTTTCCAAGCCACGTTGGAATTGCGGGAAATGAACTTGTGGATGAAGCTGCAACGGAAGCGGCACTTTTACCCCCCAGACCTGAGTACCTGCTAGGGATATTTGTTCTCATCTATGTGGAACCATCTTGGCGTCCTGGGAATTGCTATCCGTTCTCTTAACAAGTTGAGAACAAGTAAGAAGACAACTACCGTGTGGCAGTCTTCCTTCTGCTCTTCACGAAGAGAGGTCGTAGTTTTGTGTAGGCTGAGGATAGGTCATGGAAGACCTACGCACTCTTACCTCCTAAAGAGGGAAGATGACAACCCCCGCTCCAGTGTGTTCTTGTGGTGTCAACTTCACCGTGGGCCTTATCTTCGCAGAGTGCACCGATCTGTCTGGCCTAGGACGGAACCTCGGCCTGCAGCAGACACTCAAACTCACACTAACCGATGACGCGAATACTGCTAATCTTGCCATTTGCTGTATGTGTGAGATTGGATTAATTAAGGGTATGTAAATTTCAAGTGTTCTGGAACTCAGGAAAACTTACGTTCCCTTTAATCCGTTTGTTGTGACCTTTTGCTTTTTCGTTTTCAAATTGCTCTGCTCTCTGTTTCATTTTAAATTTCCAATTAACTTGTTCAGACAGGATGGATACCTAGTTGTACTTCATCTTAAAACAAAAACCACCACCACCACCAGCAGCAGCACCACAACCACATTCAGCACCACCACTGCCCTCTCTGGGCCAGAAAGTGCTCATGCAGGACAAGTGACCTTATGGGCAGTACTTTTCATAACACTCAGACACACTGTTCGTGCTCTGAATGCCATTACTCAGCACAACCTATACCCCAGCAGTTTCCATAGTGTCACAGCCAGCGATGAGACTGGGACTTTGGTGGAAGCTACATTTTGCTCTGGCCTGTTCCTGGAGACAGATTAAAAATTACTGTATCCTTTAAGAAAAGGCAACAGTTAACTGTTGAGATACTTACATAAGATAATTGGGAAGGTCTTTAAATATATTACGTGTCGATTACAGTAAGGTAAGGTTATCTCTACCAAGACGACTATTATTGCAGGCAACGACACTCCTGTGAGCTCTTGAATACAAACCGAGTGTACTTCTAACGTGCCAGATTATCCAACAGTATTCCCATTGCATTAGTCCTATCTATAGTGTATGAATCTCAAAAAGTGAAGGTATTATGTGACCCCTCTAGTTTTCCTCTTAGGATTTAACTGATTCAGTTCAAAATGCCACTTGTCGGTGCTATTACTTCGTGTTCAGGAGACTAACGGTTAGGAACATATAATGGCGATAGATTAAAGACAGGCCGTTCTAGGATCGTTCGCAAAGGTGCACTCGGATGATGTTCAATATTTATATTCTATCACCTCTGTAATTTCTTCGGTTTCTGTTCCAGCACCACCTCACTTTTATGTGGGTTGTACCCAGACTCAATTTAAGACTTACTGGGTTTAATATCAAATGTCGTTCGTACCGTATACGAGTCATCCCACAGGAAGTCCCCGTGATTCGAATTCGGGACTCTCAGATCTGCAGTCCATTAGCTAGACACGTGTACCCGCACGCTGTTACTTTCATTATTAATGTAAATTGATTTAGGAGTGCCTTGTTTACTTGATTGAACGAAACATTAACGTTTTACTGTGCAAATTAATGAAAATTACAATGTTAATGCATATTTTTAAAATACGTGCCTATTGATGAGTGGATATAATATGAAGGTAATGATGGTGGTTTCGCCCTGTGTTTGGGGACGATAGAACACATCCATTTTATTTCCTGCCTGTCGTAAGAGACGACTAAAAGGGGTCCTCCCAGAGGGCTTTAAACACAGGAATGTGGGTTGACAACCAAAGAGCCCCAAGCTGAGTCTAAAATTGTTTCCACTTAATTGTACCCTGCCTCCTCACTTTCATCTCTCCTATCCGATCTTTCCTGGGCAACCCTGCATTTCTTCCGGCACGGACGGTATTACGTTTGCGAAACTTAGTATAACATTTCTTTTCATGCCTTTTGCGGCTCTATACATACTTTTGCCGATATATTCATTTTTTCCTCTGGTAGTTTTCTCTGAAACCTTTTCCATGATAGTGGTAAGTTGTTCTATGAGACAAAACAACTGAATTATAATCTCCAATGTCATTAAATGCACATCACTGAAATATACTCATATCAGGGACAATTCTATAACATTAATGACAGGTGGAATTTCCTTTCCTGTTTTCAGGTCATTTCGAAGTTAAAAATTTCAAGAAGAAAGCCTAATGGAAAGCCTTGATCACTTTCTCAGCTGACATTTTACATTTAGTTAGAGAATTGAATGGTTATATTGCGTGCTTCAAATGAACTAACACCACTGTTACGAAATTCGATCCCCTCATCGTTTTATTGGGTAACGGCCGTATCACACATATAGAGTGGATAAATTCTGACCGATAAATATCATGACAGATTTCGATCTATACTATTGCGATTAGTCCTTCGTTTATCAGGATATCATTGAACGCAAACACAATATATGGGTAATCAAGGTATGGAATATGAAATGTATGTTTATTAATATATCCATAGAACTGTAGCTGATCGGTGTATCACACACTTTGTAATTTCACACCCATGAGTATTTTTAAAGATTGCCCGGCTCTTTCGCTGAATGGTCAGTGTACGAGCCTTCGGTTCAGAGGACCCCTGGTTCGATTCCAGGCCGGATCAGGGATTTAAACTTTGGTTAATTCCTCTGGCTCGTACTGTAATACACGTCATCTTTATGTACATACAACACAGCGCACTACAAATCTCCATGGAAGCACACAATAGTGAATGCATCCCTTCACAATACCTGGTTGAGTGGTGGCGGTGGTGATTATTGTTTTCAGAGGACACGTGCTTGGTATCTGTTCCAAGGTGGTGGTGGTGGTGGTGGTGATTACTGTTGTAAGAGGAAGTACAACTAGGCAACCATCCTCTATATCACACTAGTCAGAGAGAAACATGGAAGGGATCCGACACTTCGAAAAATGAGAGTATCGGCCAAAGAAAGACAAGGGCTACGAAGGGCGTGAAAATGAAAGACTCCATAGCCCTCGGAAACCTAATAGCGTCGGGGTCAGAAAAGAACAAGAGCTGACCAAGGGAGGTCGGATAGCATAGATGAAAGTGAGAAGCCTGGCACAAGTAAGTGGCAGCAATGCCAGGACTCAGCTAAGGGCCCCGTGGTCGCCAACCCACGCTCGAAAGTTCAGAACCCCTAGGGCCCCTTTTAGTCGCCTCTTACGACAGGCAGGGGATACCGTGGGTGTTATTCTACCACCCCCACTCAAAGGGGCATCTGTTCCAAGGGAGCACTGCAAAGGAATAATCGTCATCACAGATTTAGATCAGCTCTAGCTTCAGCATTAAGAGAAACGAAGTGGCAAGTTTACGAAGTTCACTGTGTGTCTTCTACGCCTTAATGTTGGATCCCACCATTCTTTTTGAAAGAGACATTGAGCAGGTGACTGAGGTTGACACAGAAAGGATAGATATATGAACCTTGCCTCCCTTATTTAAGTGAATGTTAGAACATTCGGCTTGAACATTGGTCAGTTAAAGGATTGTTATTTAGTAGCAGCGGGGAGGTACTACGAAATACGCATACACCTAGAATATTTTGAAATACACTCAACAAGATCATAATAGATATTATCAAAGACTCGTTAAGCATTCTGCACCACCACCTTTATACTGATGTTCTTGTGGAAATATACATTGGTAACCGTCCTCTATCAACATTTACCAGAGGGAAAATATTGAAGGGCTGCGACACTTTGAAAAATGAAGGTTGCGGTGTTGGTGATGATTATTTTAAGAGGAAGTACAACTGGTCATCCACCGTCTATAAAATGAAGGTATCGGCCAAAGAAAAACAAACGCCACGAAGGGCATGAAAATGAAAGACTCCCTAGCATTCGAAAACCAATACTGTAGGGGTTGGAAAAGAACAAGAGTTGATAAATATAGGTTGGATAGGACAGATGGAAGTGAGGAACCAGACACGAGGAAGTTGAAGTAATGGCAAGACTTAGCTAAGTTTCCCGTGGTCTTCAACCCACGCTCCCAAGTTAAGAGCAGTGGTTCATGCTGTAGATTACTGTAGTCATGTCGTGAACCATAGGCATTGGCTGAATGGCATAGTAATAGGTCCTGAGAGTCGGGATACCAGTTATTATGGAACAGGAGTGGGCATATCGGACTTATTCCGAGTCGTGGCCCTCCTTGTGCTCAGGAGACTAGAACTATACAACCCGCCGTTGGTCCATAACCCGTTAGAGTAGAGAATCTCATTAAGACTATGTGTAGGTAAGGTCGCATCATGCCTCACAGAATTCCACCGAACACGCTCAGAACGTTTTAGGCAAGTCACGTAGCTATGGGAGTAACGGAGTCTAAACTTCCATTTGACAGGTAAGAGACTCCTCAAAAATAACTTGCCGAACGAAATGCAATTCGATGGGGATTACGGAAGAAGTAGGACTGGCGTAGTCACCAAAGAGGGCGCATCTGGATGTATTAGAAGCTAATGATATTCAGGTAAGGGGAGATAACGAGGAAGAGATAGAAGATTATAAAGTATAAAGTGTTTTTAACTGGTATTAAAAATGGAACGGTTGAGTGTGGGATATTGTTTATCGGGAATACTATTACACGCAACATAGTGTCTTTTTTTTTTTTTTGCTAGGGGCTTTACGTCGCACCGACACAGATAGGTCTTATGGCGACGATGGGATAGGACAGGCCTAGGAGTTGGAAGGAAGCGGCCGTGGCCTTAATTAAGGTACAGCCCCAGCATTTGCCTGGTGTGAAAATGGGAAACCACGGAAAACCATTTTCAGGGCTGCCGATAGTGGGATTCGAACCTACTATCTCCCGGATGCAAGCTCACAGCCGCACGCCTCTACGCGCACGGCCAACTCGCCCGGTCATAGTGTCTTTTAGGCACGTAACTAAGCCAATGATGTGGGTAGATTTAGCAGTTGGAGGAATTAAGAAGAGAATTGTCTCGTATCCACCAAGTTATGGTACAGATGAGTATGAAATTGACAAGTACTATGAAGCACAGAGTGGCATCGTAGTCGGGGTCAACAGCATCGATACGATACTGTCAATGTGAGATTTTAATGCCAGGGTTGAAAATAGAAATGAAGGATATGAGACGGTGATTGGTAAATGTGGGGAAGATAAGGAAGTTGATAGGAATGGAAAGCGTGCACTGGACTTCTGTGCTAGGATGGGATTAGCAGTTACGAATAGATCTACATTCTTCAAACGTAAGGCTATTCACCGCTACACACGGGGAGGTAGGGTCACCCGATCCATAATAGATTATGTCATAACCGACCTTGAATTCAGGAAATTTTTTATCAATGTGTGGGTATTTGGGAGAATTTTTGATGTACAGACCACTATCTGATATGTAATGAACTAAATATCTCTACGCCTAGGACAGAGAAAGTGAAATCTGCTGACGATTAAGGGCAGAAAATCTCCAGGGCGAGGAAATTAGATAGAAGTGCATGGATATGATTAGTAAAATGATCCAAACAGTAGACAGTCAACAGATTCAGGATACAGAGAGAGAATGGGGGACCTACAAGGATACTGTAGTAGGAAGAATAAGGAAATGTCCGGGAGCAAGTGTGTGTAAAGATGGGTAAAAGCAAATATCTTGCTGGAATGATGAAGTCAGGCTAACTTATAAACGTAAATCGAAGGCACATAAAAAGTGGCCCCAAGTATGAACTAATGGAGGCAAGGAATTGTACGTAGATGAAAGAAACAGAGCGAAACCAATCATTGTAGAATTCAAGAATAAGTCATGGCAACATTTCGATAACAACCTGTAAAGTCTTGGTCAAGAGGCAGGGAAATCTTTATGAACAGTAACAGAGATTCTTAGAAAGGGAAGGAAAAGGTAAATGAATAAAGGTTTGAGTGAATCAGGTGATTGATGTCGTATGACCTGGTGCCATGGGCGCCCTACGCATCTCTCTTTATCTCTTTCTCGTGTGTGATGAAACGCAGTAGGGAGAGGGTGAAATCCTTAGCCAGCACATAGCCTGTCAAATTTCACCATGGGGTCTGCTCAATGCTTTACGTTCTCATCCGACAGAAAAATCATCATCATCAGTGACACATGCCCTCACTCCATATAAACACCGCGGAGAGGTTAGAATTGAATCTAGAATATTGGCACGCAATCTAGTGATTAGAAATTGAATACTACTACCTTTCTCTCCCTGTCGGCCAATATTCTGATGGTGAAATGTTGTTCCACCTCAATTCCACCTATGCTACCTTCCTTGAAGTATACGCATCTTACTTCCTTGAAATGATCTACCAGTTCCAGTTTTCCCAACCTGACATTCTATTCTCTTAGGTTTCCTCCCTACTGATATCTCTTTAGTTGTGAAATGCTAATTTTCATACCATACTCACTGCACCTATTTTCATGTTCCGAGATTTTAGATTTCAAGCTTTCAGCACAGTCTGCCTTTAAGACCAAGTCGTTGGCATAGGCCGAACTGTTCACTACATTTCAACCTAACTGAATTCTTCCCTGACATGTCATATCTTTATACCTTTCAGTAGATGAACCAGATAAGCTATGAGCAACAGAGGTGAAGGATTACAGCTTTTTCTAAACCTTGAAATATGCATAAAAATTAATGCAATTATATAGAAAGCCAGATCTATTTAATGGAAAAACATTGCATTATAATACTTTTATATTCAGTATCGAAAGCATGTAAAAGGAACTGATATCCCTTCTTATGAATAGACTATTTGCATATGATTTTTCTCATTCACAAATTATTACAAGAGTTCAACTTCACTTCGTATCACTAGCAAACGGAGCACTTTTGTTCTGTATGTGAAATTAAGGGTGAACAGGAACGTCACCATCATATTGGTCACTATTGACGTCCAGAATTTGGTACTTTGCGTTTCACCCCCATATCACACGACATTACGCCGACTTCGTCTTCTTCTTGGATTGTATCATATGTGCTGCGTACGAACCACCATTGTCTACAACAGTCGACAGGGATTAGAGTCTGCGACAACTGACATTTTGATCTATGCGTAGACAAAATTTCACATGGGGCATTTATAGGGAATGATTCTACGAATCGCGATTTATTAAAAGGGTATCCGTTACTATTTTGGCCATTTTCAGCTTACGCTTATTTTGGAAATATTTAGTGGAGCTATCAGTTAGTGTAAACAGGACATCCTTTCCAGTGCGTGGTCCGTGGCATTTAGGCATTTTTGAAACGTCATGAATCAGTAACATTTTATTCAGTAAGCCTATTGAAGATGTCATTGAGTATGTTATAAAAATTACCAAGCGAGGAAGGTTTATGGTCAAGTCCGGCTCCTTGGATGAATGGTCAGCGTTCAGGCCTTCGGTTCGGAGGACCCCGAGTTCGATTTCCGGCCTGGTTAGGGATTTTAATCGCGTGTGATTAATTCTTCTATCTCGGGGACTGGGTATTTGTGTCCGTTATAATAATTTCCTCTTCATATTCACACAACTCAACCTACTACCAGAGGAACACGCAATTGTGGTTACATCCCTCCTGCCTCAGTGAAGTCAGTTCTGAGTTCTTAGTTCTCAGTTCTTAGTTCTTGGGACTCAGGCAAGTGATGGAGTTGCCATCTTCACGACACCGGAGCCACCATCACTGTTTGTAGGCTTCACCCGTGTCTCCGGAGCTGTCGTGCTTTCAAAAAGGGCACTCGGTATTTCCGCTGGGCCGTGAACTACGGACTCCACCATCGCTATCATGAGCCCGTCGTCCCGTGGAGTTGCTATCTTCACGACGCCGGAGCCGCCATCACTGCTTGCAGGCTTCACCCATGTCTCCAGAGCTGTCGTGCTTTCACACAGAGCGCTCGCTTTTTCCGCTGGGCCTTGAACTATGGACTTCACAACCGCAAGCATCACTTCGGACCGCTTCCCGTCCGGTTCGTTGTTGCCCTGCACGACGTCAGTGATCACCTCGGTTCTGAAGGGGCGCACTTCGCTGCCAAAAGACTTGATTTGGCCCTTTATTTCTTGAGTCTGGCCCTTTATTTCTTGAGTCTGGGCCTTGATTTTTTCAGTCTGGGCCTGAATATTTTTGGTCTCGGCCTGAATCCAAGCAGTTAGTTGTGCGAACATAATGTTTACCCGGTCGTTGGTTCCTTCCTCCGAGGTGACTTCGAAGTCGAAACTGCCTGGGTCCTCTTTGTTGCCTATCAAATCCTGGCGCAGCCTCTCCTGTAAGTTCGCTTTGCTTCCAGCCGTCGGTAAACCTCGGGATGCTAGCGCTTTCCGTAACATCAAGTTGATTTGGTCGATCTTCATTGCTGAGTCTTGAAGTTTCCTGTCCACGGTCGCCAATTTATCGTTCTGCGATACGATTTTATTTGACGTAAATAAATATCACACGAGAACACGTTCACTTCTTTATATAAATTACTTTATTTACACTGCACGTCACAACACACAATTACACATACTAGCAAGTGACACTGCAACACTTGATAGCGGAGTACCCTGAAGTCGATTCTGACAAGTACAGATATCAACAATACTGACGCGCACACTATAACATACTCTCTCTTGAACTCACCGACTTCACCTCGGAGCCGAACAGTTACTCGCTATCACTTTCCTTCGAGTCGAACACTCACTGAGTCCTAAGAATTAACAGCCAAGGACTATGAACTGACTTCACTGACTGACAGCTCGATATATATACTATTCGATCAACCATCTAGAATGATCCATTTCTGGAAGGGTTCTTACAACACTCTAATGGAACACACTCGAAACATCGACCAGCTAGTCGAATGGAGTACTCCAGTAATGGATCCAACTCGAACCTTCCTTACCGTTTACCAACACACATGGAAAGCTCTCCAACATTCTACATGTATCTGGATAATAAATCTTATAGTAAGTTTCCAGAACCCTTCATATATACCAAATTATAGTACAATAAGTCTAACATACGAACATTATGGAACTTTCGACTATGGATTTTGAGGTTAAACTTATACACAATACGTATTTGAGGTTATACACATTTATACTACATATTTACAGGGAAACCATGTACTAGTCATGTTTAACACTTAATAAAAAGTAATTTAGCATTAAATAAACTATAATTGAAATATATTAAACAGAATAATTGAAGGTTTTACACCAATTACGATGTCGTACCTACGACATACCAAGGCATGCATGATATAATCCCATGTTGTCAAACAGATATCATAGAATAAATATATTAACACAATATTATTAATTACTAATAATTTGCGTAATATAAGTGTTTTCCTCCTGTTTCCAAGAATTTGCTTCTGATTCGTGTCCTTTTAACAGATCACGAATCAATTTAATGTGGTTGTCCGTGCGTTGATACAACACTTCAGTGTTGCAAATTCAAAATGTATGGACATTTAAGATTGGGAGAATCGTTTATAAAGCCCCTATATTTAACAAAATTATTAATTACGAGATGAAATACTTTGGACTCTCGCCGTGTCCTCCAGACACGTTCTTCTCTTTGTGTTACATTATTCTCGTCAACTTTGTGTATCTGTGACTTATAATGGTTCTTAACACGCCATAGAGCCTTTTGACCCACATTTTGAAACATGCTACAGGGAGTAGGATACATTGAGCTTCGATTATTGATTGAGATTATAAAACAGAGCCAATTAGCTTAACAGCCAGTGCGCAATGTTTGGGTTTCAGATGTTCTGGACCGACAAATTAATTGTGTGCTAGGTCAGTTTCAGTGATCCTCAAGAGAAGTTTATCTGCAAATTATTTAAGAACGCGATGGTCTGGTGATTAAAGATTATGGTTGCTCTCTCGTCTCGCTGTCGTTGTTCGAATATCGGTAATACTCATAGCAGATTCTACAATGGAAAATTTTCTTCCCACGGCTTGAGAGTTCAACATGAAAGGGAAGGCTCACAATTTGGAAGACTCACATTGATGGAATTATTTTCCGGTACTGCTGTGAATTGTATTAATGGATAATTACAGATCAAAGTTCTAGTTAGCCTAACGTTTAAACTTAGCCATTCCTTTGAGAGGCCTCACACATTTTCACATGTTAAATGAAGTCAAATTTAGTTTAAAATGTGAAACTTAACAACATCAACTATTTGGCTTCGTTACTTAGTACAGTATTAAGCGAAACAATACAGAACAAGTTCTGCAAATTTTCATTTAGTGTACTTTTTATTTTTTATGTGTACGTACGTACATTATACATTACCAAGGAATAGAAACGCGGTAAAAGTAACAAGTTGTTAATGTGGGATTTTGAACACAAAATTATTATTCATTGTGTGGCAAATCAATAAGCGTATAGCCTCTTTGGTCCCAGAGGCATGCTTGAACACGACGAGGCATACACAGCACCAAAGAATCGAACTTGTTTTAGGGCACATTATTCCACTCTTGGATAGCAGCTTCAGTCAGTTGCTGAATATTAGGAGGAGGATTAGGACGGTGGACAATTTCTCTCTTCAGTTCACACCATGCTCGCTCAACGCAGTTCTTGTCTGCAGGATATGCCGGCCACAAATTTGATGTATGCCATGCGTCTCAAGGAACTGATTGATTACTCTGGTTCGAAGGGCACGAGAATTATCATCCACTAGTGTAAATCTCTCGCCCACAGTGACAGCAAATTCTGTAACTACAAGTGGGAAGATGAGGTCTCTGTATACCAGACAAATTATGTTCATGTTACCCTGGATAGGAATGGGAATCGTACGTCGATCAAAAATGATCCCACTCCAAAACATCCCTTGTTGATGACGGCTATCAGAGTGAAGGGCATGTTATATCTCTCACTGGATCATCTCAAGACCGTTCCAGACTGCTTCGGTCCCCCGTGTAGGATCACTTTTCATTTTTGATTCTGGGACATTTAGGTCAATGAAACATTTCGGTCCCGCGAACTCTTTGGTCTGTATTTTTCGGTCCCTCTTTGTTTATGCTCATTGTTTAATTTCTGTTCTTTGGTTTCAATCGATTGTAACAAAAATATTATAGCAACGACAAGCACAATTTTGAAATCTTAACATTTATGAGTGAAATTAATTTAACTGTAATACAACATAGCTAAAATAATTGATTCCACTAACAATAAGTCTATGCTGGTCTCGAATGCATTTTACTGCCATTTTCACAAGTTTAACAAGCAGATAACACGTCGTTATGTGAGTGCAGAGAATCATGTACAGGAAGTGATCTTGTGAATTTGGAGAACATACTAGTGCTGGGCTGAGTGGCTCGGACGTTGAGGAGCTGGACTTCTGACCCCAAATTGGCAGGTTCGATCCCGGCTCAGTCCGATGGTGTTTGAAGGTGCTCAAACACGTCAGTCTCGTCGGTAGATTTACTGGCATGTAAAATAACTCCTGCGATACTAAATTCCGTCACCTTGGCGTCTCCAAAGACCGTAAAAGTAGTTAGGGGACGTAAATCCTATAACATTAATTAATGACAATTGAGATATTGTGACATACCGTATACCGTGTGAAATAGTAATATTTGAAACTTATTTTTTGAGCACCGTATTCATTAATTGAAAGTAAGTGTCCGACTCGTTGGCGTACTGGCCTTCGGTTCAGAGGGTCCCGGGTTCGATTCCCGCCCGGGTCGGGGATTTTAACCTTCATTGGTTAATTCCAACAGCCCGGGTGCTGGGTGTTTGTGCTGTCCCCGACATCCCTGCAACTCACACACCCCACATAACACTATCCTCCACCACAATAACACGCAGTTACCTACACATGGCAGATGCCGCCCACCCTAATAGGAGGGTCTGCACTCGGCTATAAATAGCCACTCGAAATTATTATTGAAAGTAAGTTTCACTAAAATTTCTTATGCAAATTTCGAGTTTATAGATTTTAGCAGTGCGCTAAAATAAATATCACCATCACCACCACTCTAGTATACTGAAGAGACAGCTCTCATGTCACCACAGACTGTTTGATTTAACCAGAAATTTTAGGTACGCTGCGTCAGTTCAGTATGTTAATATTTTGGTCACGGTATGCCTCTCGATGTTGCACACTGCATGCCTAATTGTCAAGCAAAAAAAAAAATCGTTTAAATGGTGGTTAGTGTGCGTCATTTTCTTGCTATTTGCAGGATTTGTATTAAAAGTAGCAGTGATCGGTCATGCAGCAAACTCGTGATAATTTTACTGGTTTCTATACAATTGGTCCTCGATTGAGAAACTGTGCAAATTGATCTGAACTCGTTAACTATAGGCAAGATTAATTAAATTCCATTGAACTTTTGAAATGGATAGGGAGTCGTGTAATCTCTTCCCCATCCTTCGTATTTCTTAATCTTTTTCCCGGTTACTTGAGGTTGGAATTATATGTCGATTAAGCTCTTTCTTAGGTTGGTAGTTTGGTATATTGTGCGTAATTTGAGTGATATGTATTAAGACGAACCCAAAAACCCAGATCCTGAGCCAGAGAAATTTACAGGACTTGGCCAAAGTGCGCAATCTGACCGGGAATCGAACCTACTCCATCTCTGAATCGAAGAATGCTGCACTGATAATTTAGTCAAGTGTCCGTATAAAGGAAGCCGTTTAATATAATGCAAAATGGAGTCGTTGCTGTATTTATGTAGAAACTATCTAAATTATTCTTTGTGTGTTGCGTTCATATACCCACTGTATATTGCTGCTTTTGTTGAATCCTGGTCACCAGGTCTAAGAGTAACTAGTATACTTCTTTCCCGGAGGCCCACTTTTCGATTTCCGGTCGGGGTCAGATCAGGAATGTGGAGTATATATGGGAACACTAACCAAATTCACCGCTTTCCTTATCAACACATTTATTCTCGTGCGAATCAAAGTTGGCTACCTATGGTGGTGATTATTGTTGAAGAGGCAGGGCAATTGGGAAACATCCTCTATTAACACAAATCAGAGGGGGAAAATTGGAAGGGCTCCGACATTTCATAAAATGTAAGTATCGACCAAAGAAAGACAAGGGCCACGATGAGCTTGAAAATGGAACATTTCAAATACCTCGGGGTAGGAAAAGAACAAGAGTTGACCAAGGAAGGTCGGATAGACTAAATTAAAGTGTGGAGCCTGATACAAGTAAGTGAAAGCAATGCTAGGACTATCGGTATGGTTTCTACGTAATTGGAATCGAGTACGATACTTGAAGGTATCCTTCGATACCGTGATAATATCGAATAAACATTATTGATACCACGATATTATCGAAAAGACAGTTATTGATACCGATGTAATATCTATTAACCGCGTGTGTAATCAAATACTGTAGACTTCTGAAAACCCCTGGCTGGCACTGTTAAACTGCCCCCCTTCACCGTCTCCAGCTATCATATCGCCCAGGCCATCGGTAGAACAACCAACATACCAATCCGGATTTTACTATCGCTCTGCTGACTCTGGAATAACCTTCCGTGTGAAATAAAGTGAAGGCTCATAAGGAACTTAAAACACTTGTAAATTGAAAATGTTTATATAAAGTAACCTTGTGTGCTTCTGTATGCGTGTGTGCGTGCTCGTCTTTATACTGTATATGTGTGTGCGTGTGTGTGTTTGCCTGTTCGAAGGAGTGATTATCCCATTTAAGCGGTGTGTTAATGGGGTCAGCACAGGAGTTATGTGTATATGTATATAGTAATGTTAACGTGCAAAATGGTAAAATGGTATATAATATGCAATATACGCAGATTTTATTATGTCCAGTAACTTATATTTAATCAACAGAGATGAGGACACTTCTGTGTATGTGCGGATTGCTCTTTCTGTATCTTCCATCTACAAATTGTGGCAACAATTTCTGGAAAACAAGTAAACAATAATCTTAATTTCGTCTGTTTTGTTCTTGAGATCATTTAGTGTTATTTGTAGTTCATTAATATTATTCTTAATTTCTGTGATCCATTTAATCCTCGTATTGCTATTCCATAATTGTTCTGTTATTTTTCTACTAATTCTAGTTTTGGTGCTCTAATAAGCTTATCAATATTGCAGCAAAATTAAGACATCATACAACAGTCACATAGCCAGAGGTGACTTGGCAAGTGATACTATTTTCAAAACTACTAATACAGCTGAAATTGATATAATAATAATAATAATAATAATAATAATAATAATAATAATAATAATAATAATAATAATTGTTCCGAGGTATCTGTGGAACAGCAGAGGTGAAAGAAGGTGCGGGGGTGAACAGGTCCCAAAATACGAAATTAAAGTTAAGAACAAGGTTATATTTTCTTTTAAAGATTAAGAAATAACAAATAGAACAGGTACTCAGTAGCCGAAACACAATTCGAAAATGTACAATTACAATGATTACAGGATTTGGGCTCCGAGAGCCAGACACACAATTCTTGAGCTATAAGCCCAACCTTACGATATACAGAATTCAACAAAGGGACAGAAGACCCCAATCATGCCTAGGAGCACTTGCTCCTCTTTACACGGTAAAGCCTCCTCGAGGCATACAACAACTCAATTTCAAGAAAGAGCAACTCGCTCTCAAAATTTAAGCCTATCAAAGGCCACACCAAACTCCACATTCAAGTTGTCCTCCAAGGACATGAAAACAGGGGTAAAAATACCCAACCTACTGAGGCCTATCCAGTAAAGAAACAGAAATATTACATGGCCTCGACAATACCAATTTGAAAGGAGGCGAAGCTGCACTCCTAATACATTTTGTTTAAAACCTTCTTGGCACTAGGCCGTTACTGCAAGGGCTAATCCCATACTAAAGAGGTGACTTTTAGAAGGAAACAATTTACATTACGTTAAGGAAAAGACGGTTGTGAAAACAAGTTCACCTCAAAGCAATATGAGTAGGAGCTCGAGAGGGTTAAGCACTCTCTATCCCAATATGTAGTTTAAAAGATAGAATAGATACTAAGTGTCTTTACATTTTAGGGGAAAAGTTACATGGTGAAAAAGCTTCGGACCTGCCCCGAGAGTTAAACTGCTGAGCTAGCAAAAAAAGAAGTTATTAAACGGCCATTACCTTGTGGTTGAACCACCGCCGTCTCAATCCTATATACTGCCTGCTCTATGCTATGCAGTTACATGCTTCACAGCGTGAGCTCCTAGTGCCACGAACCTCCGCTAGGAGCGCCAGCTAACGCACCCAACTTATCTCTGTACCCACATCGTTGTGTTCCAGTGCGTTTGCATCGAGCATTTATGTGTGTGTCTCTGGTTGTAAAATGAGTAATTGTTGTTTTCCTCTCTGCATATCAAAGCAGGAAATCCAAATTCTTCAGGTGTGAGGATTCCTGTTATCCCCCTAAGTAAAGAACTTTGGGAAAATTGGCTTAACGCTATATCAAGGCAAGGATCAACCAAGGGTAATCAAAGGATTCCACCCGATTATTCTCGTGTTTGAAGCCTGAATTTTAGAGATGGAGATAAATGATAAAACAAAGAGAAAAATCTTTTGAAGCCACAGAGCGTGCCTAGTCGGTCTTCGAATTATCCCCATTACCTTCAAACCAGAAAAATAGCTCCACGAAAGACCAGACAGCGCCAGATATTTCTTCCGAAGAAATCTATGATGAAACAAGCTCTTCAACCGCATGAAATACATTGGATGACGAGTACGAAATTTATTTGAGCAACGATGTATCAATCCAAATCAATATTCCAACGAGTAAGAATGACAGCAGTCATCAGAAAATCAGACGTTAGAGGCTCCGATCAAGAATTCTGATACTGCGATAACAGTGGATGGCTAACCATAATGAAGTTAAAAGACTACAGAGACAATTCGAAGACAACCCAGAAACTGATCGTCTGAATAAAGTAAAGGAAGCAGCCGAACATAAAGGGAAAACGACCGTTTAAAAAAATAAAATCCATAATTTTCGCTAGACAAATTCTGGGCAGTCAGAACAAATCAGGCGGTACTATGTGGCTTGGGGAATAGTATCCCAAAACGGTTACGAATATGGCAGGACTCCTGGTCTAGTGTCAGCTCCGTCACAAAGTACTCTGGACAGGCAGCCTATATGGAAAATGTTGATAGTGTTTGTCGGGATTTTCCAATTAGTGAAGGAAAGACTTAGAGCTGAATGTAAAACTCTCAGACCAACAGAGAGGAGTGTAACAGTGATTGCCGATTAAATGGCTAATTAGGTACGGCTCCTCTACGACCGAACCAGTGGCAAGTTCGTTTGCGTGTTCAATGTTGAAGGTGTTTGCGGTATAGATATTGTAAAATCTCCTGCTCTCGCGAATAAACTGTCGTGTTTTCTTGTAATCCGACTTTCAAATAAGTTCTCTAGTGCTGCTGCCTACTTCCTCGTTAAAGGCTTGGAAGTCTCCGATCTATCCCTTTTAGTTCAGATATTATTACTGTAATGCCTTTCGGCAAAACAATCCAGATCGTGTGCGTTTCTGTTCACTAGCAGATAAAATACTTTCAATGGTTGAATGATGATTTCATCGAGTACGTTAAAATTATTCGGTTGGAATCAAAACGTGAAGAACTAAAGTGTTTGACTAATGAAACGGCAGATGCTGTCTCGCTAACTGTGAAATCTATAGTGGAATGTGTAGTCTTATCTGTTAAAAAATGGGTTATTTTATGTTCTCACAAGATGATTTTCTGGAGACGTAATAGAAGCTCAATTTAGTGCAGTGAGATTGGGGTGGTGGATTTAATGACATGACAAACGCACGCACTGCATTATGTGCTGTAAAACGTATCCTGAAAACTGGTCATGAACAAAGGGTCACCGAAATAGTGATAGAATTTTATTTTTGCTTCCACTGCTGGTAAATAACAGTACGAAAAGGACTGAAAATGTGCTCCATTACTCCTGTCGAGAAAATTCTGAAATTGGTATGTACCATGCAGCAAGGGATGATCCTAATACATCTACTGTAACTGGTAAGATTTTTATATTTTACGTTTCTATATCTTAAGCCAAGCTCAAATGTGAACTGTTAGAATCTGTATGTGTATTATCTTCGCAATTAGAAACATTTAAAGGATTATTTCTCATTTTATATTGGTGTTACGGGCCAACTCTCATTTCCAACATGTGCTCTGGGTGCGGTAAGTGCTGCCATCTGCAATGTCGCTGTAAACGCAATTCTTGCGGCACAGAGCAGGCAGTGGGTTGAACTGCTGCCCGAAGAAAGAGGCGCTTCCCGCCCCCTGCTATGTACTTTACACACTGAAAGATGTTACTGAAGTGGCCCGGAGACCCGAAAATCAGCAGTTTATATACTCTCGCGGAAAGTTCGAGGCGTTTCAGGAATGAGAACACCCTCCCACAAGAATTTTATTGGTTAGGGTTAAGCAACATATCCAAGTTGAAGAAGATACACCTGATTGGTCATAAATTAATTAAAGAAATTCGGGATTGGCTAAATTCAAACCTGGCGGAAGGAAGGGGTTAATATTGCCAACATAAACAATAACTGAAAGAAATTTAACAAAGAACAAACTTATAACCACAAAATTTCTTCAAAAACATAGTTCTTTCACTTCGCACTAGGGTGCATAATTGTATTTCTTCAGTAGTGCCATCTGGAAGAGAATGTCCACACTTCTTACTACAGACAAAACAAAAATACATCGAAAACGACCCAGTTCAGAAACTTCAAAATTTACAAGTAGTGACATCTTCTGAGAAACTTGAAAATTTACGCAGTAGATAAAGTTCAGGCTTCCGCCAGTAGAGGAGTTTCAACTGGCGCAAAGTTCGACTTAGCGGCGTGGGGGTGTACCACCCGGTACAATAATAATAATAATAATAATAATAATAATAATAATAATAATAATAATAATAATGCAAATGTTGAGTAAAAATACCGATAGTTCATAATATCGGTAATATCGTTACGTATTCCTTCAAGTGCCCCTGTAGAGCGTCTTTTCAGCAAATGCAAAGATGTACTTCCCCCTACGAGTTCGAGGCTTAGCGATGGGAATTTTAAGAACCAATTATTTCCTAAAATAAACGAAAAACTGTTTGGAAAGCTAAAAATCACTCAAATAAAAATTATAAGAAAAAATAATTTTGAAAACTCCATTGTATCCTGTAGACAAGATAATAAGCCTCTGGGCTTTTGTCGTGTCAAGAATACAAGGTGAATATTTTACGTTTCGCAGAGAACTTTGCTTCGCATCTTCAGAAGAAAATCTCTCGACTACTCACGTGGAAGACTCCTAGGATTTTCTTCTGAAGATGAAGAGCAAAGTTCTTTGCGAAGCGTAAAGAATTTCACCTTGTATTCTTGATACGGCCAAAGCTTATCATCTACAATTACGAGCCGTGAAAGCTTCAATCTATCCATTGTATCGTTTTTTATTTTCGCTTAGTGATGATAGGCTCTATGCTAAAAACACACTTTGCACACTTAGCATTTGGGAACATTGTAAGTCCCGCCATAGCAAAACGTCTGTGATTTCCTTAACACTGGGAGTCCGTGAAGTAATTGTATTTGTAATTTTACACAATAGTAGTCGAAAAAGTATTTTTAATTGTGAAAATACGCAGCCTGTTTCCAGTCTCTTGACCGGGTCAGGAATGAAATGAATGAAGCCCCCATCTAGCGGCGAGGATAGGAATTGTGTCGGCTTCCGAAGCCTGTCGCACTCCTCTGGGGCAATGATTAATGAGTGATAGATGAAATGATATTGGAGAGTGTTTCTGGAATGAAAGATGACAGGGAAAACCGGAGTAACCGGAGAAAAACCTGTCCCATCTCCGCTTTGTCCAGCACAAATATCATATGGAGTGACCGGGTTTTGAACCACGGAAACCAGCGGTGAGAGGCCGGCGTGCTGCCTGAGCCACGGAGGCTTAATTTTAATTGTAACTGAGTAAAATATTTCTCAGGTAACTTTAATTCAACCCTGTTCCTTTTTTAGTTTTCTGATCATTAAGATTACCACCATGAACAGTGCAATAAAGATGGTTCACAGCTGAATATTCCATCTAATTCAACATTATACCAATATTTGATAAGTATTTCAAGAACGTTCCTCGTTAAATCTACCCACTTTCATATTGTTTAAGATTATGTTGGATATGCATTTTAGAAACTATACGAACGTGTAGAGAAGAGAAGTTCCGAAAGCGTTGGGGTTATAGGCAAGTGGTTGCAGTGACAACTCAAATTGCACATTTAATACGAATAATCGTAATTAAACAAGCAGAATGGTGCAACCATTTAGAATGTTTCAGCTGGGTTACCCGATCAATTTATATCCTGTTTGGTTTCACTAATTGCAATATTTATGGGACCATGTGGGGCAATTCTTGTAATTGGTTTAGGACACTACCACAATCTATGTCAAATGCAATCTTGTCGCATTTTCAGCTTCTCAACTCGACATCATAAAGAATTGACATAATATCACTGCTGTGAGCAAACCTTGAGTGAACTTTCTTTGTAAACGAAAGTTTATTTCAAACGCGCCTTTGCCCTAGTCACCAAGTGTGTTAACAACATCACAGGAAACGACGCAGCCTCACTTTCTGTGATCTCGTGATGGCAAAAGGCTCTCAACTCACAAAGTAATTGAGCTGAGAAGTGCGGCTTCTGAGCCTCGAATATATCTGGCGACGATCATCCTTCGTCTTTTACACCTTCTACCACAAACAATGTAAACTTGTAAGCCACAAGAAGTAATACTGTTGAATGTAAGATGGTTCTTTTGTTAATATCCTCATTCTTTGAGAGGTCGGAACACCCTCATTTCTTTGCTATGATTTAACTTAAGTGGGGCTAAAAAGTCCTTTATTATGTTCCTGAAAACAACAACCACTGAACAAATTAATCAGTAAGTAATGCACGTAACCTCTTGAGGGCCTTGGCTACCTATTCACGTGACAAGTGTTTGGGCGTAACGACTTGTCAACCATATTTCTTCACCGAGCCCGCTGCCTCTCATATCAATAGCTCCTCTGCTAACCTCACGAGACGGATAATAGCCGTTCTAGCACTCGGTTCGGGATTAAAATCCTTGGACGAACTGGGAATTAAACCCGACCTTCCGGTACGCTACACCAATACGATTTACCGTGGTTACCCTTTATTCACATTCGAAGAACACAAGTGATATAAAGAGGTTTTAGATACACGGTTAATAATGCTATGTCGGCGTTATTCAACCAGTGAAATTTGACATGCTGTCGGGTAATGCGTAACGAGCTAGCTGGATGTAAAGCATTATTTTAAGAATAAATAACTATCGTATGGCTTTTCATGAAAATGAAAACCCATAGTCTATTTCCGGTATTTCGACAAGGTCAGGAATGGAATGAATGAAGCCCCATCTAGCGGCGAGACTAGGAATTGTTCCGGGTGCCGAAGACTGTTGCACTCCTCTGGGGCAATGATTAATGACTGGCAGATGAAATGATATTGAAGAGTGTTGCTGAAATGAAAGATGGCAGGGAAAACTGGAGTACCCGGAGCAAAACCTGTCCCGCCACTGCTTCGTCCATCACAAATCTCACATAGAGAACCCAGCAGTGAGAGGTTGGCGCGTTGCCGCCTCAGCCATGGAGGCACATGGCTTCTAAAATATCAAATGAAAAAAATTATTCATACGTCTGCTACCTATTGGCAAGTGAGTAAACTGTGAGTTATTTTGTTCTGTCCCCTGCTTCGACCTCCTTGTAGTATTTATGCTTTGCTAGCAGTGTTGATATATTGAGAAAGAAGAAGTGATCATTGAAATCTCATGTGATAACTCACGAGAAATGGATTTTCAATATCCCCTTTCTGACATTTGGATTAAAGCACGATGTGACTAGTGAGGGCAATCAGTTTTTTTGGTGCACTTTTCGACGACAAAGAATTTCAAGTCATGTGTTCATCAAAGACAAATTACCGTAAGAGACAGCATGTGGAGGATGACCTAACGCTAATTAAGCGTGATTTCTACTCATTTTTTGATATTACAATAAATATTACTAATAACTTACCTAGCCATTAACAAATAATGTATAAGATATTACTTTTCAGAATAAGATTCAGTCTTTTAAATTTGGTTATTTTTCTCACTGGACCTTACGCAACAAAACGGCACTAAAATGTTATTTAATTGCGTTAGTACAATATGTATTCAAAATATTCACCATTATGTGCCACACATTGTTCAAGTGAGTTGGGTGTGCGGTTAGGGGCACACAGCTGTGAGCTTGCATTCAGGAGACATTGGATTCGAACCCCACTGTCGGCGCCCTGAATATGATATTCCGTGGTTTCCCATTTTCACACCAAGTAAATATCGAGGCTGTGCCTTAATTCAGGCCACGGCTGCTTCATTCACACTCCTAGCCCTTTCCTATCTCATCGTCGTCATAATACCTATCTGTGTCGGTGCGACGTAAAGCAGATTGCCATAAAAAAGAAAAAAAGAGTATTGAACACGTTGATGAACTAATGTTGCTGTAAGGATACGAAAAATGTCGTATTCTCGTGTAATTCGGGAATATTTTATCGGTGGGTTATCTGTTTGAAAACTGATTATTTCAACATTATGCATCTGGGCTCGTGAGGTCCGAGAAAAAGGAAGGGTACGGGAAAGGAGTTCCCCGAGAAATTAGGCGATCTCCAAAGTGTCGTTGCAGAAGGGTAAGTGACTCCTCCGCAGTGTGAGCTCTAGCTCCATCTTGCTGCATCTATTGCCGTTTGACGGGTAAGTTTCTGGCGCGAAAGAAAATGGCGCAAATCCCGCACGAATGGGTAAAGTTAAGGGTGTATTCTGTCCGAAGGCAGGTCCGAACCTCCGCAGAGGTGTGCCTGAACCGGAGTTTACGTACGGTAGAACGGCCAGTTCCTTTCCGATCCTCCATTCCCTTACCCCCACCAACAGCGCGTGGCAACCCATCCAAATCTTGCCCACGCCCAATGTCGCTTAACTTCGGAGATCTGCATACCGCATTTAAGTTGGTAAACACGAAATAAGGGCCCAGTATTCCATAACTAACAGAAAGGGATAAGCGAGTCCAATTAAAGTATTGCAAGCGAGTCTTGTCCATGACGTATAAGGATCCAAATCAACCCGCGCACAATGTAGCGGTTTCTGTGTAATGATATAGGTCGTTCAATGTCTAAAAAGTCCGACTCGTTGGCTGAATGGTCAGCGTACTGGCCTTCGGTTCAGAGGGTCCCGGGTTCGATTCCCGGCCGGGTCGGGGATTTTAGCCTTCATAGGTTAATTCCAATGGCCCGGGGGCTGGGTGTTTGTGCTGTCCCCAACATCCCTGCAACTCACACACCACATATAACACTATCCTCCACCACACTAACACGCAGTTACCTACACATGGCAGATGCCGCCCACCCTCATCGGAGGGTCTGCCTTACAAGGGCTGCACTCGGCTAGAAATAGCCACACGCAATTATTATGTCTAAAAAAACGAGTTGTTTGTCGGTTGATGTAACCATTAAGGTGAATATAACTTACATCTGAAGACCACAGTTGCAGCAGATATCTGGTTCCTTATACGTCATGGACAAGACTCGGTTACAATACTTTAATTGGACTTGCTCATCCCTTTCTGTTAGACGCTGAGCAACTTAAATGCGGTATGCAAATCTACCCAGCTCTTTGAATATCCGCCGAACACACCTGTCGCTCAAACACAGTTTCAGGGGCTTTGGGGCTGTAACACTTTGGAGAGGTCGTTTACGAGTCCTGTCTGTGGTGACTGTTCTTGGGCACTTTGTTGTCCCCTTTCGTCGACGTAAGACCGATCCCATATATGACGGAACTTGCCAGCGACAGCTAATATTGTTCTGTTATTTGGCGCTTCCTTAACAAATCGCTCCTCGTAATGTTCTTTAAAGCGAAGCAAACTCGACGCATTCTAACGCCCCACTCCATATGACTGGAACGCCCCACACCATATGACTGGAACACCCCACTCCATATGACTGGAACGCCCCACTCAATATGACTGGAACGCCCAACACCATATGACTGGAACGCCCCACTCCATATGACTGGAACGCCCCACACCATATGACTGGAACGCCCCACTCCATATGACTGGAAGTCCGCCTCTGTATCGTAACGGTTAGTGTTATTAGCTGCCGTCCTCGGAGGCCCGGGTATAGCCAGAAATTTAAGAATGGCAGGAGGGCTGGTATGTGGTTGAAATGGTACATGCAGCTCACCTCCAATGGGGGTGTGCCTAAAAAGAGCTGCACCACCTCTGGATGAGGACACGAGTTTACCTATATGACTGGAAATAATTTTCTGCAATACTCACCTTCTCCTCTGTGGTGAGAACCATAAGTGCAGAAATCAACACAATATTGAATTCACATGTCAAACTATTGAAATGAATGAAAATCTACAGCCAGTTTCCTGTCATTTGACTGGGCCAGGAACGGAATGAATGAATGAAGCCCGCATTTAGCGGCGAGGATAGGAATTGTGCCGACTGCCGAAACCTATCGCACTCTCATGGGACAATGATTAATGACTGACAGATGAAATGAAATGTTATTGGAGAGTGTTGCTGGAATGAAAGATGAAAGCGAAAACCGGAGTACCCCAGCAGAAATCTCACGTAGAGTGACCGGGATTTGAACCACGGAACCCAACGGTGAGAGGCCGGTGCACTGTCACCTGAGCCATAGAGGCTCATATTTTCAAAGTATACATTAAATAAATAAATAAATAAATAAATAAATAAATAAATAAATAAATAAATAAATAAATAAATAAATAAATAAATGAATATATAAATAAATAAATACATAAATAAATAAATAAACAGGTACAGAGCGTTGATCAGAACATCAAACTCTCTCCAGTCACTAACAGAAAAAACAGTACGTCCTGGAGGAGGTGTGAAATGGACTCAGGAGCGAAAAGACATTCACAGTGCAAGAATGAAGGAGTACTGGTCAAAGAAGAAAGCTGCTAGAGATAAGAACCACGTGGTCCATAGCAGGCCCAAACGGAACTAAAAAAGCCCCAGGGAAACATGGACGGCAGATGAGCAAGAATTTCAGAGTCGTTTGTTTTGCCGCATACCGAAGTTAGAATTTATATACTGATGGTACTTAAAAAAATGGAACAGGGTACATCAGACAAAAAAGGTTGGGAGATATTTTAAGTTTATGATCTTAATGAAGGATTCAATTTTTAAAAGCTGACAGTCTGCACCATATCATACCTCTTACAAAGCTACGCAATTATTTAATATGTGTGTGCAAAGTATAATTACTTCAGCCACCAAAAAGGTAGAAATAGTTGGGTGAATAGTGTAACCCCAAGACTTGCTGGCAAGGTTTCGGAACTTTGGTTACGAAGAAATTTAAAACTAATGTCACTCAATTGACATATTGAAAGTTATTCAAGATATCTGCGAGCTACCTGTTTGTAATTTTCACATATTTATCCAGGTTAGACTACGGCAGTGCAGCATATGGATAGGCCAATATATATGCTCCTGTAACGTCGAACTTACCACTGTAGCAGACATTTAGACTACTGTTGTGGTCAGCGCTATCTTCTAATCTCTTTCTTATTGAGCATGCGATGTCTCGTTGAGTACTTGGTATTTGCATCTCTTTTTGACCACCAGGATAACCGGTTAGAATATGAATGTAATATGTTTCATTACGATATCACCTGTATGATCGTTTCCATGCATGAGCGAGACGTTGTGATCGTTATTTCGAGGGGAGATCAGTCCTAAATTGCTGCTAGACTCCAGTTGCACAGTGTAGATGGTTAGGGGTACGTTCTATGCTCAAGGTTGAACGATCGAAGCCTGATGCAGTCGGTAGGCATTTTAGAACTCTTTGCATCCGGGAGATAGTAGGTTCGAATCCCACTATCGGCAACCCTGAAAATGGTTTTCCGTGGTTTCCCATTTTCACACCAGGCAAATGCTGGGGCTGTACCATAATTAAGGCCACGACCGCTTCCTTCCAACTCCTAGGCCTTTCCTATCCCATCGTCGCCATAAGACCTATCTGTGTCGGTGCGACGTAAAGCCCCTAGCAAAAAAAAAAAAAAAAAAAAAAAAAAACTCTTAGATACAGGAGTCCCCTGTCAGTACATTTACTAGCATGTTAAAGATGTATTTATCATTTGTTAGACATTGACGCTGGTTTTAGATTTTTCTGTCTGATCCAGAACTTGGTTGGTGTTAGGTTAAGCAGAATATTTTAGGAAATATTTGGATGGCCGTTTTGAATCACACTCTCAAACATTAATGTGAATATCATACGACCAACATATGGAGTATCATGTACGTGGGATATTTTAGGTATGGCCAAGTGAGTTGGCTGTGTGGTTTGGGCCACGTAGCAGCGGGCTTGCATTCGGTTGATGGTGGGTTCGAATCCCACCGTCAGCAGCTCTGAAGGTGGTTTTCCGTGGTTTCCCGTTTTCATATTAGGCAAATGATGAGGGACGTACCTTAATTGAGGCTACTGCCTCTACCTTCCTAGTCCTACCTTTTTCTCATCCTTGCACATGAAGTCCTTAGTTCAACTCCCAAAATACACGGAAAGGAGAAAAATATTTGCTGCTGTACAAAACATACCCACCATTCTCCCTTCATTTCCTAATATAAATTCCCAATTTTGAATGTTTGATCTTGTTGAACGCAATCAATTAAATGTGCCGCAGGACGTGTCACTCCAGAGGGAGGACGTGTCCTCTCCCAGTGCTGGGACTCCCTCACCGAAGCTGTAAAAATAATAATTCTGTTAAGCAACAAAATTAATTTTGTGAATTGTTCCCCGTGTCATGAAAATATTGCTCACAACGGCTGATTTCTCTCATGTGCGTAAAGTGAAGGTTCCGTTCACTCAATTTAATTATTATTTCATTCTCACAAGCGACTGGGCATGAAAGGTCACTTTCCCTTTCCCTTCATTTCCATTCACTCCTCTATATCCCCTGACGTTCTTAATATCCCTCTTTTGCATACCCACCAAACAGGATAACTATACTTTAAAGAGGGCCTTGAACCATTGAGCCACTATTCAATAGAAAATACATTTCCGAATAGGTCATGAAGATCCGTGGAGAAGTGACAACTTCATTATTCGTAACCTCAGCCATAAGTAGGATAGGGTGGTCGAGTACAGTAGATACTGTCTAACCCGGAACATGATGGTTTCCTTCAAAGTGTTCCATCTTGATGGTTTTCTTTCATAGATGGTTGACTTCTTCCTGATGTTCCTTTATCATTTTCTCTTTCAATGAAAGAGTTTTCAGGTACATTTCAAAGACATTTTTACTGAACGGTTCAAACGAAATCACAGAACGAAATTACACTACAGCTGCAACTCCTCCCTCAATTGATGTAAAAGTGAGTGACACGTCAATTTCTAAAGTCAGTTGCTGAGAAAACAGAAGTTCCCACTTGTTTGAGCATTTAGAAAGTACACAGCCATCGCAAACCTGTGCACTTTCTTCGTAACTCGAATGGTTTTCGAGTAAATTCAGCACCTAACATCAAGCCAATTACTAAGATGACGGAAAATTTGTACTTTCGCTTAAAGTAGTCCACCGTTTCTTCATAAATTATTATTTTCTTGCACATCGACCTGTTCTGGCAGATCCAATTAAAAGTGCATAACTTTATCAGTATGATGAAGAATACGTTTATAAACAGATAGTACTGAAATTAATTTGCGAGTAATCAAACTGCACACTAACGTACAGGCTTTCCTACAATGTTGGGATAGGAAAAAAACTAGGTCTGAGAAGGAAGCAGCTGTGTCTTTAATGAAGGTCTCAGATTTTTTTGCTATTTGCTTTACGTCGCACCGACACAGATAGGTCTTATGGCGACGATGGGACTGGAAAGTCCTAGGAATGGGATGGAAGCGGCCGTGGCCTTAATTAAGGTACAACCCCAGCAGCATTTTTGCCTGGTGTGAAAATGGGAAACCACGGGAAAACCATCTTCAGGGCTGACGACAGTGGGGTTCGAACCCACTATCTCCCTGATGTGAGGTCCCAGAATTTTACAGGGTTAAAATACGGAAAGCCTACCGACGGTGGGATTCGAACTAATAAGTAGTCTCGTTTATTTATAAACCTGAATTCAAGCTGAATAAAGATATTATTCATTAGTACTTCTTCCTCTTGTAGGCAGAGTGAATTGAAAGGGCCATGTGTCTGACCGCTCCCACCACCACCACCACCACCACCACCACCACCACCACCACCACCAGATCAAGTCTCTTTTCTTGAGTCCTAGACTTCCTGACGAATTACTGAATCCATTATGTAAAATACATATCATTATTAGCTGAATGCTTTGATTCCAGAGATCTACGTATCAACTGGAAGAAAGGGCAATGAAACTTCGTATTGAGGTTCTACCCTTTTCTCATCATATTGCCTTACCCGAGACAACAAAAAAAGAATACAGTGGTATACATCCTGAATTGAACCAAGGTGCATTCTGATTTCCGTTACTATGTATCCCTTTAAACCTAAAGAGCTTCACTTTCCCAAAATTTGAATACAGGATTTTGGTATTAGTTCAGTTTTAACACACAGAGTTGTAATAATATTATTAATAATAATAATAATAATAATAATAATAATAATAATAATAATAATAATAATAATAATAATGCCATTCCTCTGGAGTTGAGGTAACCTGTTTACCTCTTGCCCCTCGGCCAGTCCTGGGATTGTAATTCAGAACTGAGCGCTGGAACGGGGTTTACTGAGCCTCGTGAGACCACCTGAGGAGCTGCCTGATATGAAAGGCAGTGGCGTGGTCACGAAAGCCAAACAGTACGGCTGAGGATATCCCGCTGACCACGTACCACTCTGAAATCTTCAGGCCACGTGGTTGGACAGCAGCCGTCTTGGCAAACCAAGAACGAAAATGGGCTATATGAGCCTTCAATTAATAATAATAATAATAATAATAATAATAATAATAATAATAATAATAATAATAATAATAATAATAATAATAATAATAATAATAATAATTAATAATTAATAATAATAATAACCCCATGGCTCTACAGCCCTTGAAGGGCCTTGGCCTGCCAAGCGACCGCTGCTCACCCCGAAGGCCTGCAGATTACGAGGTGTCGTGTGGTCAGGACGAGAAATCCTCTCGACCGTTATTCTTGGCTTTCTAGACCGGGGCGCTATCTCACCGTCAGTTGACTTCTCAGTTCTAATCACGTAGGCTGAGTGGACCTCGAACTAGCCCTCAGGTCCAGGTAAACATCCCTGACCTGGCCGGGAATCGAACCCGGGGCCTCCGGGTAAGAGGCAGGCACGCTACCCCTACATCACGGGGCCGGCAATAATAATAATAATAATAATAATAATAATAATAATAATAATAATAATAATAATAATAATAATAATAGTATTAGTAACAGTATTTTTATTTTGTCTAGGAACAAAGAAGAGGAGTTGTTATGGACTGTTGGATGAGAAATGATGAGAAATTAGAAATGGTGACTTAGTTACATAAGAATTCTACCTGTTCTATGGTTATATCCGTAACAGGGACAGTTATACATGGATTATTAATATAAACGCTGTTATACAGAAAACAGTTTTGAAAACAGTCTTGTTCTAGCAAAATAACTCATGGTAGTTTTTACATTTGATCAGTCATTCCATCTATCAATCAATAAACAGATCGATCGCTCGATCAACCAGTTTTCAAGATAGGTGGTGGAGGAGTAGGGAGGTGTCACTCAGGATGACCCTGAGGACGCTGATTTGCGTCCTAGTCCCCAAGGACGGCGACCAGCTCGGTCGTTGCCCCCCAGCCAGCGCCTCACCAGCTGAGAGAGCAACAGGTTGGCCCGACGCTCTTGCCTAGCACGTACTACCCAAAACCATTCGGCACGTCTGATATTCCGCGCACAAACATTCCATTTGCTGCACTCGCCTCCAAGTATCACACCGCACAACTCTGGGAATTTGCGAATCTTGCTCCATTACCTTGTCGTCTTGGCACCGTTTCTACCCAACTGAAGATATCTCATTCCCCACTAAGATTTCTCGGAATACCTCATCGCTTATTAACTCAAGTATTTTATGACTGTAGGAGAGAATCATGGCAACAAAAGTGTAGTTAATGATTAGAAAACTCAAATAGGATAAAACGATTGCGTACGGGTAATTGAGTGATGACTAGGGGTGTTATTTTTCTGTAATAACTATATTACGGGATATGCTTATAAAGGCTTACACTTCTGTACTGTCATTTTTCGGTGACCGCGTACACCCTAGCTGAGTCTGATATTAGTTCTTACTTGTGTCAGGCTCCTTGCTTTCATCTCTCCTATCCGACCTCTTTTGGTCAATTCTTGTTATCTTCCAACCCGGACGGTATTAGGTTTACGGAGACTTTTTTTATGCCCTCTGCGGCTCTTCTACTTCGTTTGGTGACATCCTCATTGTTTGAATGATCAGAACTCTTCCTGTTTTCCTCTGTTTAGTGTTAAAATGTAATTACTTTAATTAACATGTTACATTAATAGTTTCTTCTTTGTATTAGTGCGACGTTAAATCACACAAAAAAACACAACATTAACAGTTTGCACACCTTTATATTTAATTTGCTACAACAGGGTATTATTTATCGTATGGCTTTTAGTGCCGGGTGTATCCGAGGACATGTTCGGCACGCCTGATGCAGGTCCTTCTCTTTGAATCCCATGGGCGACCTGTGCATCTGGATATTGTGTGATGATAACGAGTTAGGGAGAGGGTTAAACCCGGTGTCGGCACATGACCTATTCCTGTCGAAGCTCAGACTTAACGTCTCAATCCGACGGACGAATCACCAACAGCGCCATATGCCGTAATTCCGTACGAGCACTGTAGAGAGGTTTGGAATCGAATCCAGGCTTTCGGCACTCAATCTAGTGATTTGAAACTGTACACCACCACTTCTACCCTGCCAGCCAAAATTCTAATGGAGAAATATTTTATTCCACCAGCGAGACTCGAATCTGCTAACCACCGTGTCAGACGCTTTAACCATCCTGGCTTTTCGACAACAATCTGCATGTATTTCACAGGAGAATAAATATGTTTTTCCAACACGTAGTCAATGAGACTGGGTCAATGAACCTCGTCAGTACGTGTGGGTGATTACTATGCGTTCGAGAACGGGATATGGCCCATATCAATTTCGAGATATTCTTACTTCTTTCTAACCATGGAGGAATGCATTTCGCCTTGTTGTGGGCATGAAATGACGAGAAATGTGATTTAGAAAACAAAAATGAGAAAAATAAAACAAAACTACGTAACATTTAAAACGTAGCTGATTTTGTACGTTTCTCCGAACATGGGTTGAAATGTAAAACAAATCCGGGAAATGTAGGACGTCTGGTTATCCTGTTTTAAGGCAAAAATCCCCACCACCACCACCACCATACCTACGAGTGGAGAGTTCCAAGTCGTAGAAGAATGAAGAGGTTTAAGAAAGGGAAGAGGGGTAATGCAAAGCATGACAATGAAAGATTGCGCAGACTTCGTAATAGGTATTACGCCGTTTTGATCGAAAGAGAGTAAGAGTTGTCTAAGGAAGGCCACTTGCATAGAGAAAAAAAGGGAACCTGATACAATTTGCGAGCCAGCCTGAGTAGTTCAGGTGGTTGAGCGCTGGCCTGCTGAGCTCAAGAGGGCCGGTTCGATCCTGGCTCAGCCCGGTCATATTTGAAGATTCACAATTACGTCAGTCTCGTGTCGGTAGATTTACTGGCACGCAAAAGAACTTATGCGGGACAAATTTAGGCATCTCGGCGTCCCCGAAAACCGTAAAAGTATTTAGTGGACGTAAAAGTATTATTTTTTTGCTAGTGGCTTTACGTCGCACCGACACAGATACTGTAGGTCTTATGGTGACGATGGGATAGGAAAGGCCTAGGAGTTGGAAGGTAGCGGCCGTGGCCTTAATTAAGGTACAGCCCCAGCATTTACCTGGTGCAAAAATGGAAAACCACGGAAAACCATCTTCAGGGCTGCCGACAGTGGGATTCGAACCCACTATCTCCCGGATGCAAGCTCACAGCCGCGCGCCTCTAACTGGACGGTCAACTCGCCCGGTGACAAAAATATTATTATTATTATTATTATTATTATTATTATTATTATTATTATTATTATTATTATTATTATTACAAGCTGGGCCGAGCGGAACGATCACGGGTGTTTACGCGCTACGGTTGTGAAGCCAAGCTTTGCATTCGGAAGACGAGTGGGTTCGAACCCCACCGTCGGCTGTCCTGAGAAATGTTTTCTGTGGTTTACCGTTTTCACTCTTCCAGGCTAAATGCCGGGACAGTTAAATTCATAGGTCATAGCCGATTCCTTTCACCTCTTTACCCAATTTCATTTACCATCATTCATTTCATCTCGATTAGCTCCTCAACTGAAGTTGGCTTCCGGAAGGGCATCCGGCCGTAAATACATGCCATATAATCTCACCCCATCCCCTACCCCTATCAATTAATGGATTAAGGGGTAGACACACAAACATACACTTTACAAACTGGGAACATGTGTCCTCAGCTAAATACTCACAAGGTGTTAACTCCAAAGATCTATTGGCAGGAGTATTAGGTTTGCTAGGACTTATCTTTACTTTTCTTATCTTATTTTATCCAATACGCTCCTCTTTGAGGAATCGAAACGTATAGGGGTTCCTCTTATAAATCCAGACCGCCCAGCGGCGTTTCTGCTCTTCGAGACCTAAGCAGCTGTATGGGAGGCGCGCATATTGCTTGACCCTGCAAGAAACGTGCATGTGTTCGACCTAGCATCAATAGCCAGTCTGAATCTCAGCTGTTAACATGTTGAGACAGTTATCATTGCAAAACCGTATTTTCGTATGTAAAAGTTATTTTAAGTACGCGATGCATTTTTTCAGTAATTTTCTGGTGGAGTGCCACTTTTATGTGCACAGATTCACGTAATCTATATATATATATAATAAGAGTTTTGTCTGTACATTGCTCAGAATTTGAAAAGAATGGTATTTCTGTATCGGTCATGTCCACTGTAACAAAGAAATGCACTTTTTACTTTTCCATAATTTCTGTCTGTCTGTCTGTCTGTCTGTCTGTATGTATGTATGTATGTACACGCATCACGAGCAAACGGCTGCAGAGAATTCAATGAAACTCGGTATACAAAGACGGGGTATGAACCACTACAATCTAGGCTATAAATAATTTTATTAACGCTGAGTGAAATGGTAGTTTAGGGGAAGACCTAAAATTTAATTCTCAAATATTTATATATTAGCGGTCCTATCGATAAATAATATATAAATAAAGTTATATAGAATTAAATTTCCGACCATTTATGTCTTATACATTTTTACCGTACCGGCTATGATAACACAGATATTCATGAATTTGTATTTTTGTTGCTAAGTGTATATCAACGCCGAGCCACGAGAAAATGGGTTAATAGTAATGAAAATCGGTATAGGCCCATAGGGTCGGGGAAAGAAACTACAGTCTAGGCTATAAACAATTTTATTCACCCTGGATGAAATTATAGTTTAGGGGAAGGCGCCTAAAATTTAATGTTTAAATACCTATGTTAAGGTCGTATCGAAAATTACTACCGTATATAACAAAAGTTATAGAGAACAAAATTTCCGATCATTTGTGTTTTATTCAGTTTTGCCGCACCGACTATGATAAGAGTGGTATTTCAGAGTCGGAAGAAAACTAAATATGAAGGCCTACAATATCGAAAGCGCATAACGTTGAGCAACAATAACTTTGCAATGACCATTGTTTGTTGTGATATCCTTTGCCTCTTATACTGATTACTGTTGTGTACCATGTATAACAGCCTGACTGAATATAGTAGCATGACCTGGTCTAGAATTACAATTTAGGCCTATTCCAAATTATAGCACCACAATTCACTAAATAACTCAAACTTCAACCCGTAAAAGCGCCGTTTCTTAAGAAAAGTTTATTCCTCTTCACTTTTACTGAATTTTATTAGCGGGGATTTATGCTCTGGCCTGGAGGAAAAATTTAGCTCCAAGTCAGATAGATTTTTCCGCCGCCAGTGTATTGAATTGGGATTTTCCGACTCATCGGGTACTCATAGGAAGCAGATTAGTAAAAAGACATAGTTTTTGCTCTGGGACTCTCCACTAATCGACTTCCCCGCCGAAAAAAGACGAAGAGTGTTCACGGATTACGGCTGTCTGCGGCTTGGTCATTCCAGATTTGGAAATTTGGACTGTCAGATCGGCAGCGTTCGTTAAAAGTGAGAAAATGTGTGGTTTTTCATTTGATCGACTATTTCATATGAAAGCATTGCTTTTATTCGCGCACTTCCTACTGACGCCATTGTAATGACCTATGTTCATTCCAGTTGGGAAAACCACTAAGACAGTCTTTCTGAGGATGTAAAAGGCAGGTGGAGTGTGAGTGTCCGGCATTATAATAAAAACTCTCTAACCTGATTGTGACTGATGGTAGGCAAGCGGGCCTATCTTTACAATGAAAATGCCCTAATTCAGTTTTCATATGAGAATTCCCCGTCACGTTTCTAGGGTAACGTTAAAAGCTATGCAATTTAATACAATCTTGCTCACAACGTGTACACTACCTAACCTAGAATTCTGTATAAAAGGTAGAATTCCGTGGCGAAGCACGGGTACATCTGCTAGTTGTAAAAAAATTTGAAACTACTGGCTCAGTGCTTAATAAAAAAAATGCGCGCACACGAACAGTTTTAACGGATGGAAAACTAGATGATATTGGTGGGAATATTGAACGGTCATTAAATAAATCATTCACGAAATTAGCGCAAATAGGGTTTTCGGTTTCTTCTACACACAGAGCTACCGGGCGAGTTGGCCGTGCGCGTAGAGGCGCGCGGCTGTGAGCTAGAATCCGGGAGATAGTAGGTTCGAATCCCACTATCGGCAGCCCTGAAAATGGTTTTCCGTGGTTTGCCATTTTCACACCACGCAAATGCTGGGGCTGTACCTTAATTAAGGCCACGGCCGCTTCCTTCCAACTCCTAAGCCTTTCCTATCCTATCGTCGCCATAAGACCTATATGTGTCGGTGCGACGTAAAGCCCCTAGCAAAACAAAAAAAACATACACACAGAGCTACAAAGCGGTTACACATCAAACCGTACAATTTTACACGGGACTTTTGTTTAAAATCTGCTGCTTCAGCCACAAGAGTGAGATATTGTGTGTGGTATCTTGCGATCATTGAAAGATCGTTTATTTGACCCACAGCTTGTGTTCTTCTCGGATGAGGGCTGGTTTCATCTTAATGGTCGTGTGAACAGTCATAACTCTCGCTATTGGTGTGCAGAAAATCCTAATGGTGTTTATGAAGTCCCTCATTATGAAGGATGACACTTCCAGCATCTTTTATAATATATAAGATTGTATACACGCTTAAAGCTGGGCGACCGTGCGCGACGCAAGTTGGGCTGAGGCAGCTGCTGTAGCGCAGAGTACGACTATACACGCTTAAAGCAGGGCGACCGTGAGCGACGCAAGTTGAGCTGAGGCAGCTGCTGTAGCGCAGAGTACGACTATACACGCTTAAAGCAGGGCGGCCGTGCGCGACGTAAGTTGAGCTGAGGCAGCTGCTGTAGCGCAGAGTACGACTATACACGCTTAAAGCAGGGCGGCCGTGCGCGACGTAAGTTGAGCTGAGGCAGCTGCTGTAGCGCAGAGTACGACTATACACGCTTAAAGCAGGGCGGCCGTGCGCGACGTAAGTTGGGCTGAGGCAGCTGCTGTAGCGCAGAGTACGACTATACACGCTTAAAGCAGGGCGGCCGTGCGCGACGTAAGTTGAGCTGAGGCAGCTGCTGTAGCGCAGAGTACGACTATACACGCTTAAAGCAGGGCGGCCGTGCGCGACGCAAGTTGAGCTGAGGCAGCTGCTGTAGCGCAGAGTACGACTATACACGCTTAAAGCAGGGCGACCGTGCGCGACGCAAGTTGAGCTGAGGCAGCTGCTGTAGCGCAGAGTACGACTATACACGCTTAAAGCAGGGCGGCCGTGCGCGACGTAAGTTGAGCTGAGGCAGCTGCTGTAGCGCAGAGTACGACTATACACGCTTAAAGCAGGGCGGCCGTGCGCGACGTAAGTTGAGCTGAGGCAGCTGCTGTAGCGCAGAGTACGACTATACACGCTTAAAGCAGGGCATCCGTGCGCGACGTAAGTTGAGCTGAGGCAGCTGCTGTAGCGCAGAGTACGACTATACACGCTTAAAGCAGGGCGGCCGTGCGCGACGTAAGTTGGGCTGAGGCAGCTGCTGTAGCGCAGAGTACGACTATACACGCTTAAAGCAGGGCGGCAGTGCGCGACGTAAGTTGAGCTGAGGCAGCTGCTGTAGCGCAGAGTACGACTATACACGCTTAAAGCAGGGCGGCAGTGCGCGACGTAAGTTGAGCTGAGGCAGCTGCTGTAGCGCAGAGTACGACTATACACGCTTAAAGCAGGGCGGCCGTGCGCGACGTAAGTTGAGCTGAGGCAGCTGCTGTAGCGCAGAGTACGACTATACACGCTTAAAGCAGGGCGGCCGTGCGCGACGTAAGTTGGGCTGAGGCAGCTGCTGTAGCGCAGAGTACGACTATACACGCTTAAAGCAGGGCGGCCGTGCGCGACGTAAGTTGGGCTGAGGCAGCTGCTGTAGCGCAGAGTACGACTATACACGCTTAAAGCAGGGCGGCCGTGCGCGACGCAAGTTGGGCTGAGGCAGCTGCTGTAGCGCAGAGTACGACTATACACGCTTAAAGCAGGGCGGCCGTGCGCGACGTAAGTTGGGCTGAGGCAGCTGCTGTAGCGCAGAGTACGACTATACACGCTTAAAGCAGGGCGACCGTGCGCGACGTAAGTTGGGCTGAGGCAGCTGCTGTAGCGCAGAGTACGACTATACACGCTTAAAGCAGGGCGGCCGTGCGCGACGTAAGTTGGGCTGAGGCAGCTGCTGTAGCGCAGAGTACGACTATACACGCTTAAAGCAGGGCGGCCGTGCGCGACGTAAGTTGGGCTGAGGCAGCTGCTGTAGTGCAGAGTACGAACACCGTGCGCTCGTTCTGGGATAAAAGAGACGCTATATATCCTCTTACTCGTTGTATTAATATTAATAATAATAATAATAATAATAATAATAATAATAATAATTACTTCTTTGGCTTTCGGAGTCGCAGAGATGCCAGGTATTTCCCACTCTAGTTCTTGAACATATTCAGATGTTACGGATCAGGCTGTGATCGAATCTTCCTTGGGTTCAGAGCAATTCGACCCGTCCAGTTTTATGAGAGGATGATAACCGAGTTGTACTTCCTCTTAAAGCAGAATTCACCATATCCACCACCATCGAGTGTTATGAGGTATTGATAATACCATTGTTTTTCCTTAAAGCAATAATCACCACCCTTTAACAACGTGGCGTGGGATAACCATGCTTAGGAATACTAAATCAGTTACGTAATAGGCGCACACAGTCTTGAAAATGGTCCTTACAACTTTAAAAGAATCTGTCGTCACAGGATTAATTTCCTTACTAGAATGGATATAGTGTAAAATTCCCTCTCATGTTTCTCACAAATTGTGAGGTTATTTATCGACTATGGTGTGACATTGTTTCCACTTGTCCCAGGTTCGTCTTTATCATTTCTTCTATAGCTCGCTTGGTCAAATCTTGTTTCCAACTTATCTTTAAGACCTAAGAGCACTTCATTTTGTCACCTTCCGTTGCCTCAAAATCTCAACGGTTTTCCCCCTAATACAATTAACCTCCACCAGAGAAATAAATTCATCTTGGAATGACGTTTAAAACGGAAGTAACTTAAAACATTAGGGTTCATCTATGCCATGTTACAATGAAGGACGTTATCTGCGTCTTAAAGAAGAGCAGAATGATAAGAGAGAAACAGCGGGCATCAGTACTAAGATTATTTTACTAATCATTCTTCCCACTCCTAGCCCATTCCTATCCTATCGTCGCCGTAAGACCTGAACACCTATCTGTGTCGGTGTGACGCAAAACAAATTAAACAGAAATTATATGTGATGGTCTTTCCATTATTGCAGTATTTAGGCATCTTATTTTCTGGGCCAAGGAAATGTGCGGAGATATTTCTGTAAACGTTCACCACGTAAGGTGTATGTTGTAAACAAGGTTGGGTTTACAAAAACACAACTTCTTTATTTACTTCACATGTAAAATTACAATATTTATACTAACAAAACTGAAAGTTATCTCGAAGCAAAATGAACTATGAATTGGGAAAAAGAGTCTGTCTTTGTACACTATATACACGTTGGAGTATTCACGTTCACTACTATTTCGGAAAGATAGTCCTTGTGACATGAAAAGTTCTTGATAGGCGAAAACTATCAGAAGCACTGACGTAAATATCTCAGAGAGTCCTTCCTTGTTGAAGTGTCTGAGTTCATTAACGTAAGTTCAATGACTGAAGAGTTCCTACTTAGCGAAACTAAGTTGATAATGGGAGCTTGCATTAGCTAGGGAATGATAGTGGCATATAATGGTAAGACTGGGCATGGACAGCGGAATAGGCAAGAGGAGCGGTGACCCGAGGTGAGACCTCTTACTGCCAGAAATTCAGTCCACCTGGCCGAAGCACATTTTCAAGAGGAGTAGCCTCCGTGCTCGACGTAGGGTGTATTCTGGAGCTGGACACCAGGGTCAGTGGGCGTCTGGACAGACTAGGAGCTCCTTTTTATAGCACACACGACGTTCCAGGCACGCGCACTGAGAGCTGCGCGTCGAGGCTCGAAGAATAACACACTGGCACGCGTGTAGCTGGCTGGCGGATCGAGAAGGGAGCGACGGACATACAACAGTGTATTCAAAGTTCGTAGCACCTATGCCTTTTCTTTTCTAGCGGTTTGTCGGTTTTTACGTTGCTTTAACCCAGGTAGGATATAGACGATATCGGTAAGTAGCAGCCGTGGGAATATTTAAGGTGCCGTCCCACTATTTGCCTGATGTGAAAATGGGGAACAGCGAAAAACCGTATTCAGAGCAGTCACCAGTAGGATTCGAACCCGCTGCCTCCAGCATTTACACAACGTATTTCGTGTAGCCAACTCGTTCAGTCCTAATCTTTCGTAATATCCTTCGTCTGGTTGGTGGCGAATGATCGGATGATGAGTAAGAAGCAGGAACATACAATTCTACTTCGAAAATCAATACTCTTTAAATGACTACTTCTAAGTGTTGACGTACTGTAGAATATTACCGTTGTATGTTAAAGCCTGGGCACTCGCAAACTGGATTATATTGAAAATAACTGTCGGTGTCTGGCGCTCACAAGCACCTGACTGCAGATAAAACTGGGTCAGGAATCAAAGCTACGACATGAAGCCGTAGTCTGGGGAGCCTTAATAGTGTTCGATAAATAAATAAAACACCCAAATGTGAACGTGAACAATATAAACAACTGAGATTTTCTTCAAGTAAATCACGCAGCTTGACAAGTGATGCATGTAAGCTGTGGGAAAGCATTCTGATTATATTAGAGATGTTTGCGGAATGTCTGCTCGTGGATGCCCATTTAAGTCACGTAGAGATTTATGCGATATGATATTTATGTACAAAGTTGTAAATAACATACTTGATAATTCGTATTTTCTTTCATTATCAAAATTCAACGTGCCACAGACGAAAACGCGAGTTTCATTTACGTTGTACTATGAAAATGTGAAAAAAGCCAATCACAGTAACTCACAACCCCTGTGGGTGGGAGACGCATACGAAGAATACACCCACGGTATTCCCTGTCCGTCATAAGAGGCGACTCACCCCCTGCGGGTGGAGTACGCATATGTAGAATACAACCCTGGTATCCCCTACCTGTCGTAAGAAGCGGCTAAAAGGGGCGACCTAGGCGCGGACGCGGATTGTGGTTTGGTACAATGTGTTGGACCCCCTGTGGATAGGAGGGGTTGAATACATCCACAGGTAATCCCTCTTAATTTTTATTTTTCTTGAGGGTTTGTTGTAGACCGACTCAAAATTCTGTATGTGCGTGCTGCTTGGAGAGGGACTTCTTACGTGTGCGACTACGCTCGAAAGCCCGACTGTATTCCCACAGATCATGTTGGGTGGAAACACCGTGTAGCCGGGCAGTAGCATCCGCCTGACAACACAGAACCCCGCACAGCCGAATGCCAGAAGAACATATTGTTTTTATTTTTCCTTTATATTTATTACTCTGTACACGTTGTGGGGTACATGCTATTGTGGGTGATTGGAGGAAGGGAGTTCTAGCGCTCATTGCCTCAGTCATCTCGTATTAGGCATCGTCCAACATCGGTCCCCGGGCAATACCTTCTACGATCAGTTGGGTATTGCCTTAGCTGCTTGGTTCGGCTACAGTGCCCCTGATCGGAGTGGGTGGCATTCGGGGAGGATGATTTCGGGCATGGCATCGAATCATATTCAGCCTGCCACCAGTGGTTCGCTACCCAAGTCTTTAACATTTGATTCCCTAAGGGAGGCAACCCCATGGGAACAAACGCAGCGTATTAGTTAGGTTTCCGGCTTCCTTAGGTTCCCGGTTGCTACCAGAACCGATGGACAAGATTTCAAGCTACTTAAATTGATCTTTTACAGTCGACACATCGAAGGTGTATACGGCGAACTTGAGGATCTTAAGTAAATGCGCAATGGTGGTTTGCTTCTTTAGAAGAGCACTGCGCTCAAACAGATCGGTTGCTAAAGTGCGACCACTTTGGCGAAATCCCCGTCAGTGTGAAGGAGCACAAAATATTGAATCTGGCTCGTGGAGTTATCTTTCACCGTGATCTCGTTCTGAACACTGACGATGAATTGCTGGAAGACATGAAGCACCGTGGCATGACACACGTTCGGCACATCACGCGCAAAGTCAACGGTGAAGACGTTGCCACGGGTGCGTTCATAGTCTCCTTTAAATTGTCAGTGTTGCCAGAGAAAGTTAAGGTTACAACCTATCGTTGCGATGTGAGGCCGTACATTCCGCCTCCTATGCCGTGCTACCAATGCCAGAGATTCGGACACATGATATCTCATTATTCGATTCCGTGTATATGTGGTAAGTGTGGAAGAGATGCTCAACTCCTTATAGGTGCGCGAACTCCCTGGTCTTCATTCCCCTCGAGATCGGAACTGTCCGGTATACCTGAGTGAGAAGAAGATCCTGGAGATCAAGACCCTGGATGGTCTTTCCTACCAGAAAGCGCGCCGTAAGTTCAATTCTCTGAATGCCCCGGCCAAGACACTAGACTTCAGCATGATAGCACAGTCTCTCCCAGGTTCGTCATTTACAACTGGAACACCTTCCCAGAACATTGCTGCGCCAAAGACGGCAGTTGCTCGTGTGAGCAAAGAGAAAAAGCTTTAAGAGGGTTCATCCCAGCCTTCGACCACAAACAAGTCTGTGCCGGCTAAGAAACCTACGCCGGCACAGCAGGGGAAGAAGATAACGTCTCGTTACCTCAAGAGGTAAGCTGACGAAGGCGGCATCATTGACCAGGGCTGGGTATTTACTTCATATGCTGTCTAAACGAGAATCCACGGCGTTCTTCCACCTCTCATACGAATGGAGACATCCTCTTGGAAAACCTGCGCGCTCCCCTTGTAAGAAGAAACCCCGCCCTCGGAATGTTTCGAAGAAGTTCAAGGTGTTCATCACCTCATCTGGTGACGAGGTAAAGCACGTCGAGCATTCATCTCCATCTTCGGATGGGGATGTGAGTGTAGGTTAAGTATCATCTCGCTGCTTCTAACCTACACCTCAGAAGTCCACACTGTGGCACTGTTACAGTGGAATTGTAACGGTTATGACATGCATCTGACTGAACTGCACTAGTTAATTAGAAATACACCGAGGATCCTCCCCGATGGATTCTTAAACGTGCTGATTGGCGAAAGTTTACCTCATTAGCTGCCTTTAATTATGCGAACAACCGGGGCGTAGACGACTATATAACTTATATAACACAAGTTATTCTTGCTGCTGTATTAAAGTAATCAATCTCAGACCAGGTCATCATACAGTCTTGAGAAATTTTCGATTATACTCCACAGAATGACATTATGCTCACCGGGCTTCCGGTGTAGTTGGTATATTTGTTCGTTCTGACACCTGCAGCGAAGATGTTACCCTAACAACATCACTGGAAACAGTATCGATACGAGTACCGCTGCCTGTCATAGCAACAGTATGTAATGTGTATTTTCCACCAGGTCAGCCGCTTAACGTCAATGACGTAATTGATCTTATAGATCAGCTCCCACCTCAGTTCTTCTCTCTGGCTGATTTTAACGCCCACAATCATTTATGGGGCTCTACAATGCCTTGCCCCAGAGGAAGAGAGTTGGGGAGATTAATACGAGAGTTGGATTTATGCATTTTGAATACAGGAGAAGCAACGCATTTCAGCGCGGCTTATGGCACTTATTCGCGCATTGATGTTAGTCTCTGCGGCCGAGCGCTCGTTCCCTACTGATTCAATGGAATACACGTGATGACCTCTGTGACAGTGGCCATTTCCCTATTGTTCTTACTTTGCCTGAAACAGAAATCCATCGAGGTTCCTCCCCGATCGATTGTTAAACGTGCTGATTGGCGAAAGTTTACATCATTCGCTGTCTTTAATGATGCGAACAGCCGGAGTGTAGACGACGATATAACTTATATAACACAAGTTGTTCTTGCTGCTGGTAAGGAATCCATCCCATTCTTTTCAGGGACTCCTCGACGAAAACCCGTTCCTTGGTGGAACGAAGAAATCAAAGTGGCTATAAGAGAAGACGTTGCGGTCATAAACGGTACCGTAGGCAGCCTACTCTGGTGGTGGTGGTGGTGATTATTGTTTTAAGAGGAAGTACAACTAGGCAACCATCCTCTATATAACACTAATCAGACGGAAAAATGGCAGGGATCCGACACTTCGAAAAATGAAGATATCGGCCATAGCAAGACAAGGGCCACGAAGGGCGTGAAAATGAAAGACTCCCTAGCCCTCGCAAACCTAATAGCGTCGGGGTCGGAAAAGAATAAGAGTTGACCAAGGGAGGTCGGATAGGATAGATGAAAGTGAGGAGTCTGACACAAGTAAGTGGAAGCAATGCCAGGACTCAGCTGAGGGCCCCGTGGTTGCCAACCCACGCTCCACAGTTCAGAGCCCCTGGGGCAGCCTACTCTGGCCAACATGGTAACATTAAAAAAAAACTCCACGCTAAGGCGCGAGTTCTTATTCGATGGAGTAAGATAACTTTCTGGGAAAGGTATGTCGTATATGACGTAACATACACCGTCATCTCAAGTGTGGACTAAACTTCGACGTATTTACAGAGTACAAGGGCCATCCTCAGTACCGGGAATTTCCATTGCAGGCCACGTCGTGACTGATGCTCGCTCGGTTGCTAACCATTTTGCAAGCCATTTTGCAAATGTATCTGGTTCCGGGAATTACCATCGTCATTCCTTACCTCTGAAACGGGAGGCAGAACGTCATCAACTCAGTTTTGCCATTCAAGCTTCAGAGGACTATAACGTGCCCTGTACGGAGTGGGAACTCCGCAGGACCTTGGCGCTTCGTATGGATACGTCTCCCGGACTAAATAATGTCCATAATCAGATGTTGAAACACCTCATTGAGGATAGTCTTTTCTATCTCCTTGGGGTGTTCAACTGAATCTGGATAGAGTGTAAATTTCCGTCACAGTGGAGAGAGGGTATAGTAATTCCTCTCCTCAAATCTGGCAAAAATATGCAGGAAGTTACATACCTATTTGCCTAACTAAATGGCTGTTCGAGAGAATGGTGAATCGCCGACTTGTGTAGTGCCTGGAGAAAAAGGGACTTTTATCTGAGTACCAATGTGGTTATCGAGCCGCTCGCTCGACCACTGACCACTTGGTACGTCTGGAGAGTTCTTTCTAGGACGGTTTTATCCGCAAACAATATTTGGTGGCTGTTTTCTTTGACTTAGAAAAGGCCTGTGACACCACATGGCGATACAGAATCCTATCAGTCCTGCATAAATGGTATTTGAGAATTTTTTGTCCCTCCGTCTATTCCTTGTCCGTATAGCGAGGGTATATTCGCAATACCACATTCAGGAAAATGGAGTCCAACAGGGATAGGTTCTCTGTGTCATTCTGTTCGCGATTGCCATAAACAGTATTGTCGCTGCTGCTGGTTCAGCAGTAATACCCTCGCTATATGTAGACGATTTTTCGCTGCACTATAGCAGAAAGCAAATAGGAGAGTAGAACAGTGGACCTTAGAACATGGCTTTCGGTTTTCAACCGCGAAGATCTCTGTTGTACACTTTTGCCGGAAGCGCACTCTTCACTCCCATCCTGATCTTATTCAGGGAATGTCGCTTTTCCTGTAGTTGGCACCGATTGGCACCGATTTCTTGTGATCCTTTTCTATAGCAAATTATCGTGGGAGCCACACGTGCGGCAGTTAAAAGCAAAATGCTCCAAGAAGCTTAATATCTTGAATTTTCTTAGCGGCACTACTTGGTGGCGGGTGGGGGGTGGGGCAGACAGCATGCTTGTCCTACGATTTTATAGGGCACATATTTTATCCAGGTTAGGCTACTACAGTACAGCATATGGATCAGCAAAGGCAAAGCGTCCTTGCGAAACTGAATAGCAATCACCACAGCGGAGTTATGTTGGCAACGGGAGCTTTTCGTACAAGCTCCATTGCTAGCCTGCTCGCTGAATCTGGTGTGCCTTTACACCTGAGACGCCAGTAAGTGCTTCTGTCCTGTGCTGCAAATTTACGACAAATGCAACTTCACCCAAGCTATCCTTGCGTATTCTACAATGGATACCGTCGGCTGTACGCTGTTTACCCTCGAGCAACGCAACCGGTTGGAATACGCTTGGATAGTAGCCAAAGATTGTTTGATCTACCTTCGGTTCCTTGTCTTGTCAGATGACTAAGTAGGGTACCTTCTTGGATAATACGACGACCTGAAATCATTCTGGATTTGCACACCGGCCCGAAGGAGAACACGGACCTTTCCATTTATCGGAGACTCTTCCTGTCCGTTGTTGCCCTGTACCCCGATTCTGTCGTTGTTTTCACGGATGGTTCGAGGGCAAAAGCGGGAGTAGTCTGTGCTTTCTTTGTCGACAATAACAGGTTTCTTTTTCCTCTACCGGCAGTCTGTAGTGTGTACACAGCAGAGCTCTATGCTATCTGTGAAACTCTGCGGTGCACGCTGCCCGATGAGCGCCGGCACTTTCTGCCGTGTACCGACTTGTTGAGCGCGCTACAATCTATAGATACATCTTTCCCTCGGCACCTTCTGGTGAACGGATCCAGGACCTGCTGGCCGGGTGTCGGATGCCGGCGCCAGAATTACGTTTATGTGGTTCCCAAGCTACATGGGTGTAGAGGGAAACGAGTTAGCTGATAAGGCTACCAAGGAGGCTGTTACATTTCCCCTCTTGCCTTACAAGGTTCCAGAAAATGATATTCTCTCTCAGCTGAAACATTTGGTTATGTCCCATTGGGACTTATAAATAAGCTGAGAGCGATAAAAGGAACTACGAAGGTATGGAAGACTTCACTTCGGGGTTTTCGGAGAGAAGCAGTGGTATTATGTCGTCTTCGGATCGGTCACGGCATAATAACGCACTCCTACCTACTTAAGGGCGAACACCCCAAGCTGTGTACTTGCGGCGGTCTTTTAACCGTGGTACACATCTTTACGGAGTGCGTGGACCTGGCTGATGTGCGCCGTAGTCTAAAACTCCCGAGTGCCATTTCCCTCATCCTACGAGATAACGAACAGTCAGCAGACCTCGTCATCGGTTTCATGAGGGGTAATGGCCTTTTTTTTATCGTTTGTAAAAGTGTATTTTGTATTAGTTTATTTTTGTTAACTACGCTTCTATCCCATTGAATCTATTTTAGTTCGTGTTTGTGTATTTTAACGTTAATTTAATTCCTAACCTGAATGATATATATCTCTGTACTTCAAAGCAATGCCTTATTCCATTGCAATCTATATTTTCTATAGTTTTGTCAGAAAATAAGGCATTGTGAATTAGATCCACTGATTATTTTAATCTCATAATGATTTTTCATCATTATTTGTTTAAATTCTAGTCTATGGGATATTTTAAAATTTGTAATTATCATGTCTTTTCGCTCCACCTCGTACCATTAGGGCCGAATGCCTAGCTCTTAGGCCCCTTTAAACAAAAATCATCATCATCATCATCACCATCATCATCATCACAGTAACTCACCACTTCACAGGAAATGCAGTAAGTATAACAGAATGGGCGTGAACACTATGAAGCTAGATTTCGGCTGCAACAGAGCCTCCGTAGCTCAGGCGGCAGCGGGCGCGCTTCTCGCCGCTGGGTTTCGTGTTTCGAATCCCGGTCACTCCATGTGAGATTTGTGCTGTACGAAGCGGAGGCGGGACAGATTTATCTCCGGGTACTCCGGTTTTCCCATTCATCTTTCATTCCATCAACACTCTCCAATAACATTTAATCCCATCTGTCAGTGATTAATCATTGCCCTAGAGGAGTGCGACAGGTTTCGGCAACCGGCACAGTTCCTGTCCTCGCCCCGAGAGGAGGCTTCATTCTCTCCATTCCTGACCGTCTCGAATGACTGGAAAAAACTGTGGATTTTTATTTCGGCTTGTTTCCATCACCTCCGATTCATGATTTAGGCATCAAGAAAAGTTAAAGATATGATCAATTAACTAGTAATTAAGTAGTAGTGATTATTGCACAAAGACGGTTGAGGTGCTGGCGTTCTGATCCAAACTTGGCATGTTCGATTCTGGCTCAGTCCGGTGGTATTTGAAGGTGCTCAAATACGCCAGCTTCGTTTCGGTAGATTTACTGGCACGTAAAAGAACGCCTGCGACACCTCTGCGTCTCTGAAAACTGTTAAAGTTATTAGTGGGTCATAAAGCCAATAACATTTATTATTATTATTATTATTATTACAAATTTGTTACCATATTTAATATCATTGTGTTCATTTCTTAATTTCTCGCTATCATTAACCCAATTAATACAATTTAATTGGTATATGTACTGCTGTATATTAATTTTTTAAGTATACTGTAATTGGTGACTTGTTCTCTGTTGTATGCTTTTCATTATAAATACATAAATAAATAAAAACATTACAAAAACACACTTGTCTACGTAGAACCATTCACACTCGTTGAATGATAAGGGCGAGCATTGCATACTAAAGAGTGAGTCATTTACCTATACAGCCTATAAAGGAAATTTTCATAAATGAGAAAATTCGCTTGGATGTGAAGCAATTAAGTACATCTGAATAAAATTCCTGTCCACAAGAGTACTCAACCATCAAGCTGTAGGTGACGCCCCATTGAGAGGGATCCTTGTTAAGTCCTCGTTACCCTTTATATGCTAGTATAGTCGTTATTTTTAGCACTATAGGGTCCAATTCTCTCCTCGTTGACGAACGAATATTGAGACTGATTCTCCCGTACTCATTATCTTCCCAATCGAAGAAGAGCTGTTGGGAGAGATCTTGAAGTGGAAGAGCCTTTAGCATTCTTTAGCAATTAAAAGCCATATTGTAGTAACACTTCCAGCGTTTTTCCATGCATAATAAAAACAACATTTCTGGCCCCATGGCGGTATTTTGAGAGTACAGTACTAACGATGAACTAGTTCTTAGAAAGAGTTACCTTGTATGACTGGATTGCTTGGTATAGGTCTCTACTGAGTCGATCTTTTGGTAAAAATGTAAATAATTACGCACATAAAATTATTGTGTACATCACCTATGAAGTATATAGTTCATGGGGGCACAAAAATGGATTGGCTTCATGTAAATATAATGCTTTTGCACTAATGCCTGCTCAATAAACCAAAATAGAGAACATCACTATACAAGATCACATCATTAGTATCCTACTTGAAGTTTTTAACAAAACTCGTACCATTTCCCATTATTTGGATACATACAGTACTTCAATCCGGCTTGGCATACCGTTATTAGGTTATCAAGCCATTTTTGGTCTAATTTGTCCCATTCATCATTGCCAGTTCCACATAAATAATGCAGATTAATGGGTTGGTCAGAACGCTCATTAACAGCTCGTTTCCATTTATACCATACATGTTCAGTGGGTTTTATGGCAAACAGACTAATCCATTCGAATGATAACAGCACGACGATCGAAGATGTTAACGACTGTATAATGGACACAGAGTAACAATGTTCCGGTTAAGATATCTAATGATATAGGGTGACCGACGAGAATCTGACGATTTTTGGCATGGCTAGTACTCTCTCGGTAGGAGCGGGGAGCGGATTTGTCAAGCAGGACACTCGCCATGCGTTGCCGTTTCAGTAGCTATGGAGCAGTGGTTGGTCGAACATCGTATGTTTGCGTATGACGCATCTGTGTAGAATGGTGGGTCTGTTATAACAGTGCAGCAACTTTTTCGTGTGCGTTTCAACCGTGGGCGTCGTGGTGCTGTTCCCAGCCGCAACACGATTCTCAGTTGGGCTCATTACGAGTTCGCGTGCATGTTTACGTGCTGAGCGCTCAGGGCTACGCGTCACCGCGGCTCTCACACGCTCGATGTTTTCTGGTGTTCTTGCTGTCTTAGTCGGACCTGGTGGCGTCTTTTTAACAATAGATCCTGTTGTCCGTACATTATTAACCGACCACTGCTCCATAGCTACTAAAACGGCAACGCATGGCGAGTGTCCTGCTTGACAAATCCGCTCCCTACTCCTCCTACCGAGAGAGTACTAGCCATGCCAAAAACGCCAGATTCCCGTCGGTCACCCTGTATAAACAAATCCAACTGGAAATAAATTTAGTTTCTATTGATATTCTACCGATTGATTTTCTCGTTACATTAATATTGTGTACAACGTCCTTGATAATGCTCATTTTATACGTTGGAGATATCTTAATTCATCATCAGCGTATACTTGTTGCATCAAAAGTGGGATGCAGCTCTACGGATGAATGGTTAGCGTACTGACCTCTTCGGAGGCCATACGCCAATATTACTCGTATTATCAAAAGTGAGTAGTGATCACTTCGGGATCAGTGGAAGTACGTTTAACTGTCATTATTAGGTTTTGTGGTTGTGAGTTATGCTCAAGGGCATGAAATGAGCTACGATACTCTGCCAATTTTTGTCTGGAGTGAAAGTGGATAAATCTTGATTTGATTGTACTCAGGGAAACCGGATCTTGGATTGTAACCTCGGCAGTCCCAAGTTCGAAGCTTCCCAGTAGACTATGACTTAGGCACGCTGGAGTTCGATGCCGTGCATTGAATAATGCATTTTTTTGAAGATTGAGAACGCAGGAGTTCATTCAATTAGGAGCTGGCCATTCACGATGCTACTCATAGAGTACAAATCTCGTCATTCGAACAATGGATTTCAAACAGCCACCTGGATAACGAGAAACTAACTATTTAACCACAGAGTCATTTAGTAGGCGAACGATGCGTGGATGGAGTGTTTATCACCGGATAGTTGACAACTGTTAGTGGGCTCGGTTTAACAGCTTGCCAATTGAACAGAACGGACCAAGTGTGCTATGCAGTATGTATGGATCTCTGTCGGTGTTATAGCTTGTCTCGTTTTATCGAGCGCTGCTTTTAAAGTCACACTGGTTTGTTAGTTTGAATGGCTTAGGGTTCAGTTTCTGTCTTGTCGGTGAATTGCTGCATACAAAGCATCACTGACTGCATCAACTGCTCAGTGAAAACTACAATGTTTATTTTGTAGCAGTAGTCACATGCAATAATAATAATAATAATAATAATAATAATAATAATAATAATAATAATAATAATAATAATAATAATAATAATAATAATAATAATAATAATAATAAATATTTGACCGCGCGAGTTGGCCCTGCGCATAGAGGCGCGCGGCTGTGAGCTTGCATCCGGGAGATAGTAGGTTCGAATCCCACTATCGGCAGCCCTGAAGATGGTTTTCCGTGGTTTCCCATTTTCACACCAGGCAAATGCTGGGGCTGTACCTTAATTAAGGCCACGGCCGCTTCCTTCCAACTCCTAGGCCTTTCCTATACCATCGTCGCCATAAGACCTATCTGTGTCGGTGCGACGTAAAGCCCCTAGCAAAAAAAAAATATATATATATATATATATTTGGACTTCAAAAAGGAGAAATTGATGAAAAGAAAGGAAAGTATAAGAACAATTCTTGGTTCAAAGAAATATGAAAATTAATGGAGGAAAAGTAAAAATAAAGAACTTTATTTGAAAAATGACGGTATCAGAAAAAGAAGGATAACATGTTATTGCCATTTGGTCTGGATGAATCCACAAAAGCTAACGAAGAATATTTGATCATTTCGATAAAAATCCCATGGTTCGTCGCATTTAAGCAGGATGTGACTGAGCTGGGTATCACAAGTGAGGATATATTTTATAGAGCCATATTCAGAAAAGGGTTCAAGGACTAAGTGGGAAATCCAGGAGAAAGAAAAGGAAGAAAGGAAATCAGTCAGGACGGAATAAAGAAGGAGGGAACTCAGTGAAAGAATGAAGGCATACTGGAAAGAAAGGAAGGCAAAGGCAGGAAGAAAATCATAAAGTCACTTCACGTGATACACATCTGTTCAAAATCGAAGAAAGAAAGAAAGAAAGAAAGAAAGAAAGAAAAAAAGAAAGAATAATACTAATGATAATAATCTTCTTCTCAATTCTCAATCCTAAGATTGGTTGGCAGCAATTCGTCTTCTCCACTCTTCTCTGTAATCCGCTAATCTCTTCATTTCCACATATGAGCCTGTTCCTACGTCATCTCTCATCTGTCTTGAATATTGCAGTCTAGGACTTCCTCTTCCTCTTTTACCTTGAATCATTCCTTCCATGACATTAACTATGAAACCATTGTGCCTATAGGGATGGCCAATAATAATAATAATAATAATAATAATAATAATAATAATAATAATAATAATAAGAAGGAGAAGAAGAATAGAAAATATTGAGAAGAACGCAAAATCGCAAGGAACATTTTAGACCATAAACCCACAGACCAGCAACACACACACTCAGAAGTAAAGAGGAAATAAAAAAAATTTCAACAAATATTTAGTGACATTAGAAAAAGCAGATTAAATTTTACGGACATAAAAAGAATGAAGCCAGGCAAACTTGCAAAACAAATAGTTGATTTCAAAGGAAAGAGGAGTAAGGCCAAACAGACGCTAGGAAATGGATCGGTGAAATCAAAAATGATCTTAAACTGGTAGAAGATATCCAAAATGGGAGACCTCTAGATCCAAAATTCACAAATGACAAGAAACCACGAGCAAAAACCGAAGAAAACAAACGGATCAACTTGGACCGAAAATAGAAAGTCCACAGAAAAATAAAAGAAATATGGATGCGTAGGAGGCAAACAAACCCATCTAAGTACTTTGTGTAGTCCTAAAAGGGCTTATTCGTAACTAATAGTAATAATAATAACAACAATAATATAGTGTTATAATGTGAAGAGAAGAGAATGCGTTTGCCATCGGGACTCGGATCACGATCCCCACCTCGCTTTACTCAGATCCCTGTGGACTGTCAACACACTAGACAAACACATTCAGCTCTCTGATGTCGAACTGATTATCTCTGGAGACGTCGAGCAGACAAGGACTGGATTTGCTATGAAACCGCATGACAATATATTAGCAAATAGGTTACAAAGATACTAGCGGAAAGTAGGCGTGAAAACATGGGACAACGATTGTGACTCCTCTGGTGGCTCGAAGTGCACACTAACAACTGGGTATCAAAGAGCAGTGAAGTAATACAATTTCAAGTGTGAATAATATTTAATTATGTTAAGGAAAAATGGCTGGAAGAGACAGTATTTGCACCATATATGGTTGTTATGATTGCAGACAGCAAAGTGCGTCAAAGTCTTTCTACATATTTCTGAAAAATAAATAAATGTGAGCATGAGTTGTAATGTTAGTGTTCATGCCACGTGTGTGACAAACTGTTATTTCTTGTTGGCCCATAAATATTTTGCACTCCTCAATAAAGGCTTTGTAAATAAAACAAATGATTCCTACACATCTCTACAGAAAAACGAAAATGTTAAATTACAGGAATTAACACATGTGTGATTTCTTGTTAATGCACGTGTGTTTGTAGCATTATGGCGCGTGCATAGTTGTCACTGTGCATAACCTAATCTTTAATTTTTCAAAAATAGAATGCATTTTTACCTAAGTGAATTGAAGATAAATATGATATCATGGTCTCCAGTAATACATACATTGTTACAGTAATTGTTCAAGTCTCAACTTCAATTTGCGGAAAATAACGTATGTACAGTAGGCTTACTTTTAATGTATATTGTCACTTATTATGCCTTACTTGAAAACTGCAGGCAGTATCTTATGTAAGTGGTAGCTATAGGTCTCAAATGGATGTCACTTTTCATGCCTTATCTCGTAGCTATTAAATAATATAGATTTCCGAAAAATAAAGAAATGTGAGTATGAGTTGAAATGTTTGTGGACATGACACGTGTGTGACAAACTGTTATTTCTTGCTTTCCCATAAGCACTTTGCAATCCTCGATGAAGCCTTTGTAAATAAAACAGATGATTGCTACACATTTCAACAACAAACAACAAGCAGATCAAACGTTTTGTATTTAAAAACCTGTTCCATAATTCCTTTAAAACTTAAAAGCAATACGTTTTCGTATACAAGTGACATTTCGAGATCTCTGGTGCATAGCATCCAACAGGAGCGGACGAGAGCTGTAAATAGTTATAACTACGAAGTGCTGGCTAGCTTTAGTGTTGCTGTCTCGTCGGAAAGCTATGCATTTTCGAGAGAGCTTCCGCTATTATCGTTGTAACCTATTTGATGTTAGCCATGTTAGAGACTAATTCAATTTTTGAAACTTTGAAATGAAGTTGAATCATCTTTTCCACTGCTATCTCCATACCTTGCTAGGACGTAGGTGAGAATTATGTTACACATGTGGAATTGGCAATGTTTAACGGCCAGGTGCCCTTCCTGACTCTCACCCATGTGTAGAGATGTATCCACCATTGCGTGTTTCTATGATGGTCGGTAGTGTGAATACCTAATAAAAGAAATAGATAGTGTGCAAAGGAAAGCAGCAAGATTTGTAACAGGGGATTTCAGAAGAAAGAGTAGTGTATCAGAAATGTTAAAGGAATTTGGGTGGGAAACTTCAAGTAAAAGAAGGGAGAAAACTAGACTTATAGGATTATATAGAGCCTATACAGGAGTGAGAGGCTTCAGTTGGAAAATAATTATATCGGCAGGACTGACCACAAATATAAAATTAGAAGGAATTTTAGCAGAAGCGATTGGGGTAAATTTTCATTCATTGGGAAGGGTGTGAAGGAGTGGAACAGTTTACCGGGGCTAGTGTTTGATCCTTTTCCAAAATCTGTACAGATATTCAAGAAGAGAATAAACAGCGACAGTGAAAATAAATGAAATGTGAAAGGGCATTCGACCAGTGCAGGTTAATGTAAATAAAAATGTGTTTGAATAAATTGATTCCATCCCCTGCTCTAAGGAGTTTGGACAGCCAAAGTAGGGGACTGCCTGTAGGGGTGAAGTACAGTGGGGACTTCCGAGGGCCCTGGGACCGCTACGGTAGCTGTGAAGGCCCTTCAGGAACCCTGAAAAGTGGTGGCAAAAGGGGCTCTGGTTAAAACGCAGCAGGTCGTTATGCTACTTAGGTTCCAGAATGAGTACAAAAAAAAAAAAAAAAGAGTAAATAAATGCAATGTAAATTTTAATCTTATACCAGTTGTATAGTACCATTTGAAGTAATTCCACATAGGTACTGTATATCAGTTGACTATATTTGTAAGTAGTACAGGAGATATTATAAGTAGAATTTTGTAAACAATCTAAATTGATTAAGGATGAGCTGTGTGTTTAATAGAAAAAAATGTTAAAATAAATTGTATAATATTGTATTTTGGGAAAATTTTCTTCTCTTGTTAATTTAATATCTACTGCTTGACAATAATGTATTTTAGTGTACCATTTGCCACCGAGGTAGACACCTCATTTGCAATTAAAGAGATTTTGATTTTGATTTGATTTGATTTGATGTCGTGAGTATACGAAAGTGCTTCCCCAGTCAAACACGTCCCTCTAAGGTTTCCCAATCTAGATGACCTCTTCCTTCTTCGGTTCAAATACATGCTTTAGAATGGTAGCGTATGGATGCAATGGGCAGAAAAGTCCAGCCTTCTATTATCGGAGAGTCCTGATCTATCATTCCGAATATCTCCCAATTGCAATGTATTTGTTAATATTATTAATATTATTTACCCATGTTCTGAGGCAAAGGTTACATTTGCTAGTTCATTCTTATGAATGTCGAGGCCTGCCATGTTAGCTCTATTTACTCTCTAATATTTAACACCGAGCTCGATAGCTGCAGTCGCTTAAGTGCGGCCAGTATCCAGTAATCGTGATATAGTGGGTTCGAGCCCCACTGTCGGCAGGCCTGAAGATGGTTTTCCGTGGTTTCCCATTTTCACAGCAGGCAAATGCCGGGGATGTACCTTAATTAAGGCCACGGCCGCTTCCTTCCACTTCCTACGCCTTTCCTATCCCATCGTCGCCATAAGACCTATCTGTGTCGGTGCGACGTAAAACAAATAGCAAAAAAAAAAAAAAAGGAAGCTAATATTTAACCAGATTTTAGTTCTGCCTTCCGGAAAATTTAGCCATTGAAAGCACAATTGTTGAAATGCCCAGCTGTGACCTCTATGTGCTGAGACGTAACTCTCAGGTAATTTTACTGTCTGTATTTATCAGTCAGCATATTTGTGATAAGGCACAGCTGTTTCTTAAGAATTAGCCTCGTATGCCGAACGTTAAAACTGCCCTTGACATCGTCAGCAAAGTTGTATTTGATGCGAAACTACTTTTAGGTGGTAGTACGCCCTCCGCACATGGCTCTCATTTTGAGCAGCACGTCTGCCGAATTAATGAAGCCTCCTCCCCCCATCCTCTACAGTTTAAAACGAGGTTTAAAATTGAGGGCACAGAAAACATTCCTTCAAAATGTTGTCTTAGTCTTCTTTTGGGTAGTTTACCATCTTAGGTCTGGATTTGGCACGTGTGTTTTCGGAGAGACGAAATAGAACTACTTTTGTATTTTAATATGGAAAAACAATTCAGACAATGAACGTAACCAACGGAATTTTTTCTGAGAGGATCCATAATCTGAGAAAACTTTGCCCAAACTGAAATTGAACTATTTGAAAATATACCCCAAATACTATGTAGCTACAATTAAATTTTCCCTACTTCACTCTAGACAGAAAACTATAGTACGCGTCGGCATTATGGATTAAAAGATTTCATCCCTTCATATTGGGTTAGCGTCAGGAAGGACATTCTCCCGTTAAACTTTGCTAGTTGCTTTACGTCGCACCGACATAAATAGGTCTTATGGCGACGATGGGTTAGGAAAGGGCTAGGAATGGGAAGGAAGCGGCCGTGGCCTTAATTAAGGTACAGCCCCAGCATTTGCCTGGTATGAAAATGGGGAACAACGGAAAGCCATCTTCAGGGCAGCCGACAGTGGGGTTCGAACCCACTATCTCTCGTATGCGTGCTCACAGCTGCGCGCCCCTAACCGCACAGCCAACTCGCCCAGTCTGCCGTAAAACCGGGCCGAATTCACACAGATGTCAACTCCAAGGAATTGAAAATTAAAGGCTGTCCCTGATATGGCAATGCATTAAAAGGGTTTAATTCGAATTTGTTATTCATTGTTCTCATCCCCATGTCTTTGGCAATGCCCGCATTAAGTTCATGCGATCGTTCGTTTTCCACATAAAAATGGTTAAGTAAGGCAAGTTGAATTGTAACCACCTCCAGGTAACAGAGTTCGAAGTCCTGGCAATGCAGTGTTGCTTTTTGTTGTTGTTGGGGGCGAGTAAATGGAGAGTCCCAGTGCGAAAACTATGCCCTCTTACTCATCTGTTTCCTAGGATTACCCGATGAGTCAGAAAACCTCTGTTTAACTGCACTGGAGGGGGAGAAGACTAACTGGTCCTGGATGCGGTATTGCCTTCAGGTCAGAGCTAAAACTCCCTCTTCGCTGATTTAATTTGGAAAAAAAATAAGATAGTTTACGAATTTAATAAATGGTAAGGGAACCACCCTGGTGTTTTGCGCAGTGAAGCATCAAGCTCTCGCAAAACGCGGGACAAGCTCGCGCTGCAGGTTAACCTCCCATGTCTAGTACCAAATAGATTGGTCATGGCAGCTTCCTTCTCACTCCTAGTCGCACGTAATTACAAATACAGGCATCATAACTACAAAAAGCTGCACTGCTGACCGCGATGTCCCGAATCCCCTTACATGAACCAACATTAACAACATGAGGTAAATGTCTAACGCGCTCGGTGTTTGGCTGCCAAATAAACAATATGTCTTTTTTTCTATTTGCTTTACGTCGCACCGACACAGATAGTCTTATGGCGACGATGGGACAGGAAAGGTCTAGGAATGGGAAGGAGGCAGCCATGGCCTTAATTAAGGTACAGCTCCAGTATTTGCCTGGTGTGAAAATGGGAAACCACGGAAAACCATCTTCAGGGCTGCCGACAGTTGGGTTCGAACCCACTATCTTCCGGATGCAAGCTCACAGCTGCGCGCCCCGAAGCGCACGGCCAACTCGCCCGGTAATATGTCTTCTGAGAGCCGGATTGCTTATTTGATAGGTTCAGTTCCATATTAGGACAAATGGACCAGTCACAGGGGACGGCGTGTCCCACACGCAATTGGCGTGACGTAGCGTGACGTGGCGTGACGCGGCGTGACGCGATGTGCAACAAGTCGTAGCGGCCAGGCGAGCCGGGCTGTCACTGGCTCTCGCACGATAGAGAGTTGTTTACCTCCAGATACATTACTCACTTTGTTACGACAAAGATTTATGAATGCTTGAATAGGCTGTTATTTCTATCTCGGTAGGAGGTCTCCCAACTAAGCTACTCGTCGCGGAGTTAACAGGTTGTTATGTTAAGCTTTGTAATGCTAGTCTTAAAGATCGTCAATAGCCGCTATACTCACCCTTCACGTTTGATTGATTGCACATTTAGTGCTCTATATAGCCAACAAATTGGATTACATCGTTACGCAGTTAATGGCCATACAGTGCTTCATTCTAGTTAGATAAAATGTTTTATGAAATTACAACCACTTATTGTTCTAGTATTCGTCCTGACGTTACACAGCATTTCTCATTGTTATTGATAATTTATTCAGGGCGAGGTGAGGCAAAGGAAGTGTCAGTCTTTGTGAAAACATGTCCTGGTAGTCTGGGTTTTTATGGCGTTTATTTAACGTTTGTAATTGTGATAAATTTATGGATAGGAATAAGAAGAGAGTCTCAGAATTAGGTAGAAGTTTCTACCCCAGTATTTACCATGAGTGCGTAAGAAAAGAACGGGAGAATTATACTGTCTACGCTTCACTGAAGTATTTTTGTCGTAGGATTATCTTTGGAAGGATCATAACATATTGTCACAGTGAAAGAACGGATATACATGCAAAAAAAATTTAATTGGGTCAGTACTTCAGCCCACTGCAAACCAGCACATTTCTCCCAGTGATGATGCTAGCTGTTAGTTTGTATTCGGGAGATAGCGGGTTCGAGCCCCTCTGCCGGTAGCCCTGAAAGAGGGTTTCCGTGGTTTCCTCATTTTCACCTTAATTAAAGCCACGACCGGTTAATTCCCATTCCTAGCCCTCTCCTATCTTATCGTCACCCTAAACCTATTTGTGTCGATACGGCGTAAAGTAAATTGTTATAGAAGTACCGGTACCTTAATGCCTCATTTTGTTTGTTTGCAAAACTCAGTGCTAGAGATATGACGTCATCGTCTTTGAATATTTTACGATGGAGTAGCTTCCTCAACCATAAAGTCACTGTTCTATCAGTTGTGGTGAAGAAGGTAAATTAGGGAGAATTTTTGTATCTCAAACTGGCAGTAGATGTCACCGTAGCATGAACAGCACGAGCCGCTGCGTTGCATTCAAGAAGTTGCGCATTTTTTCCCGACATTCTGTGTATCTTTTGACTTGATTTGCATCCGTTATTTTGTCCGAAGGTTATGGAAGTACCCATCAGTGATGATGACACTGCTTTAACAGAACACGCTCAGTATCATCTTTCCTGTAGATATCTGACTTCATCGTTTTAGATGGCGGCGACGGTGTATATTCCCATTGCCTGTTCATTACCGTAGTTCCAGGATCACGTGGACAAAGTACTGATCCATCGTGGCCAGATGATAAAAATTGTACTTCTTCGACTTGACACAACTTCAAATGTTATTTTAACTCACCCATCTGTTGCTATTTCTGTTCTGAAGTCAATAATTGCAGAACCCATCGTGCTATGACCATTCTAGGAACTGAAAATACGAGTTCGAAGAATATAACTACAGTTTAAATCAAATATTTAGTAATAATTAACCATCATATTTAAAAAAGATAGTTTATCAATACGTCTTTTAACGAATCATGACTAATTCGGTCAAGTGCAATTTCATAGGCTACAGGTGTACATTTTGTTCGTTGTCGGAATTAAAAATTTTAATACACACCTGCAACGTTTAGGCGAATAATTCCTAACTTGTGGATAGGATATGTTGAAGGTGTTAAAGATAAGCGAGCTGCTGGTAATGCAATATCAAAATATTCTGAAGGACCTAAAATCAAAATTTCGGAAGTAATTCGTACAATAAATGTACTCAAAGACAAAAAAGCTCGTGGACTAGATGAAATTATGTCTGAAATTCTTAAACCCATTGACGAAGTCAACATTCATATATAGTAAAGTTATTCAATGATTTTTTATTCTGAAAACATATCTTCACAACTTAAGATACTGGATGCGAAACGATGCACTGATGTCGGCCTATTTTGGGCCGAAGTTATTTTACATGAATTCCGACAACAAACAAAATGTACAAATATAGCCTATGACATTGCATTTAACCGAATTGGTCATGGCGAACTTACCCGGTTATTTTATCACTTGGAAGCTATGACGATGATATCAAAATGAATGGAAATCTGTACAATAACAGAAACAAAGGTCACCGAGCGAGTAGCTGCGTGGTTTGGGTCACGTAGCTCTCAGCTTACATTCGGGAGATAGTGGGTTCGAACCCCTCTGTCGGCAGCCTAAAGATGTTTTACCGCGGTTTCCCATGTTCACACTAGGCAAATGCTGAGGCTGTACCTTATTAAGGCCATGGTCACTTCCTGCCCGCTCCTGGCCCCTTCCCATCTATCGTAGCCACAAGATCTAATCGTGTCGGTGTGAAGTAAAGCAAATTTTAAACAACAACAACAACAACATGTGAATATACATCACAAAAATGTTTGTGATTGCCCATTGCTCAGGTTCCTTATTTAAGAGAACGCTAATATATGCTACAGAAATGTAAGTAAGGATTACTGGAGAACCAATCAACACCTTGCAATATGCGGATGGGAAGGTTTTTTTTTTTTTTTTTTTTCTACAAGTACTGAGAAATTTCATCTCTCAGCAATTTTAAAATTGGCTCGATACAATTCTTAAAGAGATGAGTCAAAATATAAACACCGAGAAGATGGAAAAGCAACTCAAATGACTCAGTAGGATACATATATGAAAACCCAAAAACTAACTCGTACAACATGAGAAAAACAATATCTATGCTTTTGGATTACCAACTGTTATAATCCGTATATAGAAATTAAGATACGTGTAGAGATAAATAGAACCACCTTCAAGAAATCTTCATTATTATGCAATGAAATGAAACGGCGTATGGCTTTTAGTGCCGGGAGGTGTCCAAGGACTTCGGCTTGCCAGGTGCAGGTCTTTTGATTTGACGCCCGTAGGCGACCTACGCGTCGTGATGAGAATGAAATTATGATGAAGACGACACATTCACTCAGTCCCCGTGCCAGGGGAATTAACCAATTACGGTTAAAATTCCCGACCCTGCCGGGAATCAAACCCACTACCCCTGTGACCAAAGACCAGCACCCTAACAATTTAGCCATGGAGCCGGACATTATTATGCAATAATAATATCAATTTAAAACTCCAACAACACGTAACAAAGAGTTATGTAATGTTTCATGCTGCTTCCCGGTGTTGAGACTTGGACTCTGAAGCAGGACACATTTAACAAGCTAAGCTATGGAAATGAGACTGTTCCAAAAATGTTAACTTCAAACTAAAGAGAAAATGAGACCTAAATTTAAAATTCTCAAAACTGTCATTTTGTTACAAAAAACAACGTAGGTCTATTTTTAATCAGAAAACTTGAGACGTTTGTACTCAGTTGCAAAGAAAAGTACAACATGGCAATATATGACATGTTTTAAGAATTCGCGTACTTATAAAAACATCATTCAGAGTATTTTTTACAATAATGGCCTTTGGTTATACAGCATTTAGCCAGCTGGTAGTGAGAAGGATAGGGATGATGCTATGTCTTCTCGCCATGAGGCCAGTCATGGCATTGGTACAGGGTGGGAAGGCCATGGTAGAAAGGTAGTCGTTAATTAATGGGGTGTAACAGTTAGGAGACTATCTTTATGAACTATTTCAGTTGGTGGCTTTTGCATAAGGGTTTATGGGATTGGTTTCTTGTAGAAACGGGATCCGTGCTCTGTAGATTTTGTTATCGTGGTCTTGAAGAATAATGTTGACGTTAGTGGGGAATGGGATACGTAGTGACCGAAGCTGTGCAAGTACTGTGCAGAGATGAGAAGAATGCAACAATGAGGAATGTAGCCTGCAAGCACGAACTTCCTGTTCTGCCCAGACAGATCGGCTCTTATCTGCTTGTATCTGCTACACGAAAACATTGACTCACTTTGCATTTTCGTGGATTACAACTGACAAGAGCGACGAGCTGCCAGTAGAAGATAATATAAAGTCGCCTGGATAGTAACACAGTTGCTATGGTAACCATTGCGTCACTGGCTCTGCTGGTGTAAACCCCTTCGCCCCGTGTCTCACCGGGTATGTGCATTCTTCTGATCTCCCAACATAGCTTTGTTCGTTGTTGCTCATACCTGCAACAAGAAAATACTATATGATTCAGATCCACATCATCGTAATCGTCATGTGGGCAAACGTTCGAGGTAGTCACTCCGATGGGGTGGAGCTGGTGAGGGTAGCATCCGTATACAAGCCTCATCCTGATGATGGTTGTTAGATGTCTCCTTGCAATATTGTATTTCCAGAACCAGGGTTTTTTCTGTATTGTTGTTTGCAGTGTTGCGTAATGTGTTCTTCGTTGGTGGTTAGTTCTTGCCCATTCATCTTTCCACTGGGCATAGGCTCTTCTTTCAACTAGCGGAATAAAGTCAGTACAGTATATGGAAGCTGTATGCCTTGAAACATTCCTCTGATTATACTTCCTTTTGCGAGGTGATCTACAAATTCATTGCCCCTTATTCCACTGTGTCCTTTTATCCACAGAAAGTGTATTTGACTACCGGATGTTTTAGCTTCTTGAATCTCTAGCTATTAAACCGACGTTGGTCTCGCTCACGTTTAAAACGTGGTTGGTCACAAATGAGGGGCCGGACTAAGTGGCTCAGACGGTTGCGGGACTAACTTCCGTCATCTCGGTGTCTCCGAAAACCGTAAAAATAGGTAGTGGCACGTAAAGCCAATAACATTAAATTATTCACAAATGAGAGCGACGCGAACGGCAACAGCTATTACAATACTTTATCAAATTCCGTATCCATTGATTTTTCTTCTTCTTCCGCTTCTTTTTTTTTTAGGTTATAAGAGTAGCATACCTCTTCCGGAATAAGTTATAAAACATCGAGACAGTCCCGTGGGGTAGGGTCCCCCTGTGGGTGGAAGCGGTAAAATAACACCCACGGTATCCCCTGCCTGTCGTAAGAGGCGACTAAAATGGGCCCCAGGGGCTCTAAGATTTGGAGCGTGGGTTGGCGACCACGGGACCCTTAACTGAGTCCTGGCATTGCTTCTACTCACTTGTGCCAGGCTCCTCACTTTCATCTATCCCATCCGACCTCCCTTGGTCAACTCTTGTTCTTTTCCGACCCCGACGCTATTAGGTTAGTGAGGGCTAGCGAGTCTTTCATTTTCACGCACTTAGTGGCCCTTGTATTCCTTTGGCCGATATCTTCATTTTTCGAAGTATCGGATCCCTTCCATTTCTTTCCCTCTGATTAGTGTTATATAGAGGATGGTTGCCTAGTTGTACTTCCTCTTAAAACAATAATCACCACAACCACCGTGGGGTAGGGGTAGCGTGCCTTCCTCTTACCGGAGGCTCTAAGTCGCTTCCGGCCAGTTCAAGATTTTAATTTTGGACTGAGGGCTCGAACGGAGTTCGCTGAGCCTCATGGGACCAACTGAGCTGCTAGCTGATACGAAAGAGAGCGGCCCAGTCGAGAAAGCCAAGCAAAATGGCTGAAGTATCTCCCCGCTGACCATATAAAACTCCACTACCTGCAGGCCATCTGGCTAGGCAACAGTCATCTTGGCACGCCAAGGCCCTGGTTGGCAGTTGCATCACTGCTTTACTTATAAATCATTACAAGGATCAAGGACAATATTCTGTTTTTCCCTCCGACTGTTCCTTGAACGGGCCTGATATCTTCTTCATACTTCAAAACTTTCATGGTTGATATTTCTTTCACACTATTGTAATTCGAACCTTAGGAAGCTTCAACATCGGAATAACCAGTTTCATTATTACTGCGTTCGGGGAACGATGAAGCATTGGAAAAAGGAATCAACAATATACAGTATATTGTTAGGAATCGAATTCTAATGAGGGTGTTATCGGTGGGTGAACAGCATTCTAGAAGTGTAAAAAAAGGGCGTTATTCTTATAATGGCGATTGTGATGGAGTAGACCTAGTGTAGCACGTTATCTGCCCTATTATTATTTTTAATTTTATATTCCTTCCTAGTTGTTGTTACAGGGGAGAAAGTGTATTCTTTTGACACTGTGATACGGAGCAATAATGTTTTAATTTAATTTAATTTAATTCTTACAATAACAAATATCATATTAGTGACTGTTAACAGGTTTTAATGAGTGCTTCCTGTACCTCAGTGTTATGTTAGGTGAATGATTGTGCAGGTCATTTAAAAGTTACTAGTTCTTAGAATTGCATTTTTACCGCTCTAATCACGGCTAGAGGTAAAACAATTATGGAATGTGTGCGAAGATGAACGTGGATGAAAGAAAAAGGTTAAATCAAAGTAGAACTGAAGCTCATTATGTAGATTTTCGCCCGGCAACTTCGGATATTGAAGTTCATTGTCCAGAAAGTGAGAGGAATTACATGAATAGTTTTACAACTAAACCTGAAAGAAGATTTGTCAGTGATGATATTGAAACTGATAAACATAGTGAGGCTTATAATAACTTTGTAAATAGTGGAGGCGCTTCAAATGTAAGTAGCAATGCTGTGTTTGAGGAAGAAGTACACACTCTTCATCCTGGTATTTGTGGCATTACCAGTGCAGTCATTGTCAATAATATTACACTTATTGGGGAATGTTCAATGGACGATGTTCTTCGCCAGGTGTGTTGTTGATTATTCTAGTAATAATGATAATGATTCTGACTTTGAGCTGAATGACTATGGTTCGGATAGAAGTTCTGAAGTTGACAATGACGTACATTCAAATTAAGAAAATGATTGCATGGAGTGGAAAGTGAGGAATAGAACAGAAGAGGAGGAAACCAGCCATTAGCAGATCAGAGAGATTAAGGACTTTGGAAAAGTTACTTAGGTCACAAAGGAAAAGTAAGAAATGTCAAACGTGTACAATCAAACCCCTGCGTAGCTAAACATCGTCCAGACAGCTGTGAAAAACTATCAGAAGGCGACAGAGTATCACTGTTTAATGAATATTGGTCTTTAGGTCTACAAGGCAGAGACTGATTATTGCGTTGCGTAAAAAGTGTGCGAAGTAAAAATAATATAATGGACAGATGATGTGAAAAGAAAGCAAAGGAATTCTAAGAAATAGGCATATTTCGTTACGGTTAATGAAAATAAAATTTATTTGAAATATTTACTTAAAACTTTGGATATATCTGAAAACGTGTTCGATGTACATGTGATAACGTGTCTTTCATCGAAACTGCTAAAATTTATGAGAGAGGGAAGACGACTTCTGCCAATAAATCACCTGAAATTTTGCGACGTAAAATGGAAATGTTCATTGCAAGCTTGTCAGCCTTCTGATTGAAGCATTACGCCTCCTTTATCTCCCCCTTCCCGTTTCACTTAGTACTCATGTTATTACGGCAATTCATTATTAATAAACTTCCTCATTTTACACAACATTTCACAAAAGCCAGAGAAAAGCTTAGAGTATCTAAGACTTCTTTTTACGTGAATATGATGCTGCAAATGAATCGATAATCAAATTAAAATCTATCTCACGAGCTATGTCTTTTTCAATGCTCAAAACAGAAAGTCAACTGAATCGCTCCTGTGATATTGTACTTCTAAGGTAACTCCAGTTTGGAAAATGATATCTCAGCCATCGCAGTTGTCGCATGCAATGTGGTAAATAAAATGTAAGCTGTACAAACGTTGGCTGTCAAAGTTATTTGACAATAATGGCGTTTTTTATTTCCTTTCTTAGAACTGAACAATGGTTCTGGTGATTGTTGTTTAAAGGGACCTAATATCTAAGTCATCGGCCCAGGGAACTAACCATTTAACGAAGAAAAGAATCCATCAGATCCCTATTATATTGGTTAATTAAACATTTTGATAAGCGGCAAAGCTCACCGTCATTAACGCTAAAATTCTTGCATTCAAAACTTCAAATTGATTAATCTACTTGTCTGAAGGAAACAAAACGTTCGGAAAATTAGAATGCCCAACACTTCAAAATAAACTTCAACTTTGAACTTCTTTTCACTATCTTCGATCCTTTCGTCATGGCTAAGTTCGCCTAGGTTCTTTTGCACTACAACGCCTCTTTTGAAAAGGAGATTCTGTTCCTTATGAGAGTGCAAGTTATGTATTTGAGTCCTTAATTTCTTCAAAAGAACCCCTTAATTGTCTTATCCCCTCATAAACGTTGCTCAAGCAGGTATCAGCGTCTAATGCACTTTGTCGTTACTCAGTAGGGTTACGAAGGATAATATTTTAAAAACTCTTACAACTCAATAAATTAAATTGAAATTCTCGTGTTGCCTTTTCAGACCTCGGTTTTCTTCTTCTTCTTCTGCTTGACGATTTTTAAATTTTAACTCTATGATATCTTTGTACCTTAATCGCATCGTTGTTAAAGCTTCGTCTCTTGGAGTATATCTTGTTGGGCACAACCGCTTGAGGTTCCATAAAGGAAAGTCATATTCATGAAGAGCACTCCATCTTTTAACATTGGTATGTCCGCCTCGGTAGCGCAACGGTTAGCATTATTAACTGCCGTCCGCAGCGGTCCGGGTTTGATTCCAGGTACTGCTAGACATTTAAGAATGGCAGGGGGGCTTGTATGTGGCTAAGATGGTACTTCCAGCTCACGTCCTTTGGGGTATACCTTAAAAAAAATAAAGCGTTGCACCATCTCGGGACGAGGATACGAGTTTGCTTCACTGGCATGAGGAAAAGTTGTGCAGAACTTGTAGGGTAGCAAAGAACACCTGCCACGTTTATCCTATGAGTGTTTGGCTGCTGCCATGTTGCTCAAAAAAAAAAGTATGACTGTATTGTGTGAAATTAAAGGATGAATACTCTTTCCGTACGCCCGTTTTATTGCCATCAAATCACCCTCTGACTGAGGTGATAATGAGAGAACATCATTTGAGAGCTTCTCATGCTGGTGCTCAGATTCTACTCGCCATACTGCGGGAGCACTACTAGGATACCAAAGGGAAGAAGAACAATTTGCAAAGTCATCAGGAAATGTATACAATGTAGAAGATTCGAAATGAAAAAAACAGTTCCTGAAACGCCAGCCATTTCAGAAGATCGTGTGAGAGGTGCAAGTGTATTTGAAGTGGTAGGAGTGGACCACTATTTCTAAAATCCAAAGACAAGGATTGGATTTGGATTTTTCATGTGCAGTTGTTAGAGCAGTCCATTTTGAACTAGTAATGACTTTGTCGACTACAGGGTTTTTACCAGCCTTTAGGCGATTCATAGCCCGTCGAGGCAGGCCTCGTGTGATTTGAAGTGACAATGGGACAACCAAATGGGACTAATTGTTCGACAACATTGATTGAAAAAAAATTGGTGTGGGAACATCGGTTACTAAAATAGAATGAAAGTTTAGTCTTCCTTCAGCTCCTTGGTGGGGTGGATTCTGGAAGTGCATTGTACAAATGGTCAATAAACTATTAAAGCGTGTTTTAGGCAAGGCTAACTTGACATATGAGGAACTGATGACTGTAATAGCTGATTGTGAATCAGTAATTAACTCCAGACCTCTCACCTACATTTCAGAAAGTCGTGATGAATTGGTACCTTTAACTCCGTCAATGTTTCTTTAGGACATTCCCGTGATTGGTACTCTAGATTTAGACAAACTTGATTAGGTCAGTCTCTCAAGAAAGTTTCAGTACCTTCAACAGCTGAGAGAACTGAGGAGAAGATTCTGATTTGAATATTTGGGTAGCCTTCTGCGCTGTTCATCGGGTAAGGAGCCTGATCGGCAGTGGATGGATATGTGGTCATCATTGTTAGTAATGACAAAAGAAGGATCGACTGACCCCTAGGGAGAGTGACAGCTTTATTTCCAGGTAAGGACGAAGTGATCAGGGTAGTTCGGGTGAAGACATCCTCAGGAAAACTCATCCGTCCTACGAGGCACCTTTATCCATTGGTGGTTGAAGGTGGGAATGAGGAAATGGCCTTACCCAGTGATTCGGTTCCTGAGGCAGTAAGTCTCGGCAGCCGCAACTTCACCAGGAGTGGAAGAAGAGTTAAAATAGGTTCTCGCCTCTTTTTTATTGGTATCAAAAGGTGGGAGTATGTCACGTTTACTCTATGAGTGTTTGGCTGTTGTCAGGGTGATCGTTGATAAAACAAGTATGACTGACTGTAATGTGTGAAATTGTACTTTGCGTAATATTGTTTCTTTCTACAGAAGTTGTGAGTGTTTATTATGTGATCGACTGGTTATACCTATACCGAGTAGGCATAGGTCCCTAACAACAACTACGTAGCTCAATCGGTGGTACGCTGACCTTATGAGCTCAAGTTGGCAGGTTCTATTCTGGCTCAGTTCGATGATATTTGAAGGTGCTCATATAATAGTAGTTAGTACGACCTAAAACCAATAACATTATTATTATAATTTAGAACACGATTTTTACTCTGAGCTGCACAGCGAACACATTTTGCGTTTTCAAATTTGTGCTTGTATTTAGTTGTAAGCACCGGCAATTACACTTGCGTCATCATGTGCTCTCTACACTTGATTAGGTCTGTTCCATGTTGCTAAAAATTACTTTAGTCCTGATGCTGAATTGTTACGCACAGGGAAAAATCCTAGAACGAATCTTTTAGTTTCAGATTATATGAATTTCGTTCTGATCAACCACAACTTATCGCAAAACAGTGCTTAAATGGTTAACTTTTGTTAATATCGGGAGTGGTGTCAAATACTATTGAAAAAAGAAAAAAATGAAAATCTGCACTGAATTGAATCAGCTCAACTGGCCCTGCACGTGTATGCGGCTTCTCACGGGGTCAAGAAGGGCCTGGAACAGTTGAACAATCAAGAATCAAAAGTTGGCATGTAATATTTCCAGGTGTAAACAGGTGTGCAACCGTCGCCACTCTCAAATAATTTGAAATCCAAAACATATTTGAAAAGGTGAAACGGACCTTAATTTATTCAGTAGAGCGGAGGAAAGCCAAATTTCTTGGACACGTCCTATGACATGACACCTTTCTCAAGAATGTCTTCGAAGGAAAGGTCCTAGGGAAGAAGTCGAGAGGAAGACCACGTCTCTCATACCTTAGGAACATAATCACTCAGCTGGCGTTTTGCTTCCTATGTCACGATGGAAAGGACTGCTAAAGATCTTGGGATGTGGCTGCAGCGACAAGGCTTAGCCTTTAGATAATGGATGGATGGATATAGACAGTCTCGTATTTGAAATTGAATAAGATTAACTGTATAAGTTTTAAACATATATTGCGCCCACGAATTCCCCCTCCTCTCCCGCATTCGCGGTGACTGAGGCTGAGTATCCGTATCTTCGTCCCTGCGTGTAGGGTACTGAAAGGTTAAACCTACCAAAGGGTCTCCAGTGGCCAACCAGTGTGTACAAACTACCATGGCTTACGGGTAAACCAAAGGATTCTGACCGAGCTCGATAGCTGCAGTCGCTTAATTGCGGCCAGTATCCAGTATTCGGGAGATAGTAGGTTCGAACCCCACTATCGGCAGCCCTGAAAATGGTTTTCCGTGGTTTCCCATTTTCACACCAGGCAAATGCTGGGGCTGTACCTTAATTAAGGCCACGGCCGATTCCTTCCCACTCCTAGCCCTATCCTCTCCCATCGTCGCCATAAGACCTATCTGAGTCGGTGCGACGTAAAGCAACTAGCAAAAAAAAAAAAAAAAAGGATTCTGATCTACCTCGAAAGACCTAGGCAGCCATCAACAGGGTTCCTAGTTACCATGGCAGATACGCCTTAATAAAGTACATTCAAATCCATCTCTCCCCTGACAGCTCGGAACATACCGCTTAGTCGAGCAGCTCGTCTTCTTACCCCCAACTCTTCCCAGCCCAAAGTTTGCAACATTTGCTTAACACTATTCTTCTGTCGAAAATCACCCAGAACAAATCGTACTGCTTTCCTTTGAATCTGTTCCAGTTTTCAAGTCAAGTAATCCTGCTGATGATCTCATAGCCTATATTGGAACCATAGTCTAAATGGTGGGGTCTTACCCGTGATGTATACGTCCTCTGCTTTACATCCTTACTACAACCTCAATAAACCCTCATAGCTATATGAGTAAATCAGTATCGCACATTATTATTATTATTATTATTATTATTATTATTATTATTATTATTATTATTATTATTATTATTATTATTGTTATTATTATAGGATGACCATCAACAAAATCACAGGTTTTCGAGATCAAACGATCAACCAAGATCACAGAAATAGGAAACAGACCGGCAACACATGGTCGCAAGAACGTAAAGAAGCCAATTCCGAAAGGAAAAAGAAATACTGGGCTGATCGAAAGAAAAATCAGAAATGAATTACGCTTAACGTGGTCCATAGTAGACTCTTCTTCTTCTTCTTCTTTTCCTGCCGCTTTTTCCCACACCTGTGGGATCGCGAGTGCGAATTGCGTCGCATATGGGCATTTGGCCCTGTTTTATGGCCGAATGCCCTTCCTGACGCCAACCCTATATGGAGGGATGTAAGCACTATTGCCTGTTTCTGTGGTGGTTGGTAGTGTGGTATCTTGTCTGAATATGATGAGGAGAGCGTTGGGAGGGACGCATATACCCAGTCCCCGAGCCAGAAGAATTAATCAGAAGCGATTAAAATCCCCGAGCCGGCCGAGAACCGAATCCGGGACCCTCTGAACCGAAGGCCAGTACGCTGACCATTCAGCCAACGAGTCTGACGTCCATAGTAGACTCTAAAGGAAACAAAAAATATAATTGGTAACATTATAAATTATTCAAGCTCTTTAGGCCTTTTCAGCTGTAAAATTACCAGTGTTTCGCTGGGGAGGAATCTGGTTGAAGTAACGAATTTTGAGGCGCTGTGAGCTCTTATAAGGGCACTAATAACTCAGGCGTTGTTTCATATTGCTAGCAACCTCCACCTGGCATCTCTCCCGTTAAGCATCGCGTGATCAACTCATGTTCTATTCCGGCCATGTCGCGATATTAAGATTTACAGGTCAGAGGTCGTTTATTTCCTCCTTCCTTCTTTTGGTGCTGATGGTCTGTGTTAATGCCCCAATTATCAAATGACATAATTTTGATACATAATTGAGTGTGAAACCCCACAGTCTTGAAACAAGTCTGTAGGAATTTCCTAATCGGTTCTCCCTTGTAGCATTTTGGCTTTGTTGAGGTGGGTATACAACTAATGCTGTAATTCAAACAAACCATCAACTGCTATTAATTTATCTAAGATAAATTAGCGCAATATACATACGGCATAGCCTTTGCATTCACAAAAGCAATCTCGGCACGGTTGGTACTCGATGGATTACCACTTGTACCTAACCATATGCCGTATCCCCTTACATTATCTGTGTTAGCACTATCATAAGAGAAAAGTTCGAGTTCCTAGTCAAATTTCCGCATAATTACTCGGAACATGTTTTATATCCTAAAACTAAAGAACTAATAATTAACTATTATTTCTCTTGATCCATTAAATAACTACTTCAAATAATGACCGACAGAGGAGCGTAATGAAGCGCACCGATATCGGTAGTTTTCAAACCACCTATCCCTTCGGAGATATTTGGCTCATACGGATGACCAGACGGAACGGGATGCATTCAGCCTTAGGAAGAATAGTTGAATATAGAAGTGGGTTAAAATTCCCCCAAAGGGCTGATGGGCCCAGGAGGTGGAGTACTTAGCCCAAGATGACAGATTCAAAGCCAGCTCAGTCGCTAGGATTTGAAGGTGCTCAAATTCGCCAGCCTCATGTTAGTAGATATAAATGCACACAAAAGGAAAGCGAAATTCCTACACTTCTTCCGAAAACCGTAACGAAGTTCGAGTGACGGAAAAACCAGGAACAAAATCATAGTTAAGAATTCCCCTTTCGGCCATACTTGAAATAATTTTCATTGATTGTTAATCTCAACTCCAGGTGAATGTTGCGGTTGCGCAACTGTATTTTTTTTTCCTAAAGTAAAGCAAAATAAACGAAAACCCTTCTACTCCCTCGACACTGAGTGGGATAGGGTGGTTAACTCTATGTCCGGTCGCTATTTCCCCCGGGTACTCATTTTTGGTGCAAGTTTAGAGAACATCTGTCCTTCTTCAGAATTGGAAATCCCCTTTCTACTATTTTTTGTTTCGTGGTTCGTGGCTTTTACCGCATCTAATAGCAGCCGTTCCTAGTCCTAGTTCTAGTTAAGTAAACATTCACACAATCTGTCTGTCTGTTAGGTCATCAGCTCGGAGGCTGGTTGGATCCTCAAATAGCACCACCAAAGGTTATGCGGTTATAAGAAAACCCCAAAAACCAATGGAAGTACCAAAATGAGGCGTACTAGGCAAGATGAGGAGTGAGGTAGTTTGCCATTGCTTTCCTCACTGGGTCAGAAAGTACTATTGCAGCACGACTGACTCTATGAGCAGCACCTTTCATAACACTCAGATGCACTAGTCATGCTCTGAATGTCATTACTCAGCACTACCCATACCCCAGCAACTTCGATATTGTCACAGCCATGGATGTTGACTGGGACTTCGGTGGAAGCTACACTTTACTCTGGTCTGTGCCAAGAGATGGATGCAAAAGTACTGTATCCATCAAGAAATGACAGCAGGCAGCATTCACACAATAATAGAAAAATAAGATTGGTACAGGTTGTTACACAAAATTTCACACACACAAACACACACACTAAACTGATCAAAATTACTCAACATAAAACTGCTACAGAAACAATAACAAGAAGAACTACACCATCACATGTAACACGAACTTACTGCGTGAACTCTTTAGGCGTTGTTTAATTATGTGCCAAGCTATTACCTACAAAGTGAATGGAGTAAACCTGCATTGTAACTTTTGTTTCATCAAAGTTGTTAATAAAACTGATGAATATTTAATGACATTGGTAATAAATTTTAGTATATTCTAGAAAGGCTAATAATGTAGCTACCTCTAGGCAGCGTATACCGTTGAGTTAAACCTGCATATTTGTAGTCTCCTCACAAGGTTCAGTGTATGGAAAACAGTTATGGTTCCCTCTCTTTCACTTCGAAATTCTAAACCTGGTGGACACCCCATAGGAGTGCTTATTAACACGAGGTTATTGCTGCATAAGTCCTTTAAAATGTCAAGGTAGCAAACGTAAAAGCTTTCCAGTCTGCTGAACACACAATTTCATTATAAATATTACACTAGAACATACCTGTAAAAACACCACATTATTAAACGAGCAATAAAATGAACATTCTGAAATAAAAATGACATGTTTCGTTCTTATTAAAAACATCATCAGATTTTATCAAGTCACGTTCAGTATTTGGAAGCTGTAATTGTGACAAAGGAGGGCTTCATTAAGGTAAGTTCCAAATTTCAAATTCATAGATGTCTGGACAGAAACAAACATAAACAGTTCTTTGAATGTGACGAACATGCCATTCTTTCTTTAATAGTGTGTATTTTATTCCTTGCTTAATAATGTGTTTTTACAGGTATGTAATAGTGTAAAATGTATATTGAAATTGTGTGTTAGGCAGACTGGAAATATTTTAAGTTTAATTTAAACTTAGTCGACACTGAAAAGTATGGCTTCCTTCTTAACAAACAAGGTATCAAACAGAAATAAGAAAAAAGGTGAGCAGATTACTCTGGTTGTAATATGTTTCGCTGTCAGGGAGAGGTAACATTTTATTTTTGACCACTTTATATGCAAACAGAGTAAGCCTCTATAGTTTCTTTTCTTTTCTTTTCTTTCTTTCATATTCTGTTGATATAACTGAGGCAATTATTCGATAGTACATTAAAAAGGACATGTTCTTGAAATGTAGTCTCATATGATTGGCGAACATGTTAATCACTTTTATATATCTGGTCTTCAATGTCTTAAACAGGAAAAAATAATGTCCTTTTCAATCCGTTGGTCTTGACACGGTATGGTGGCGCTTCATGTTTTTGCTGTCCATATTTGCTTTTCCGAAGTTTAGCTCATGCAATGAAAATGAAAACCTACAACCTGTTTTTCAGTCAATGACCGGGTCAGGGATGGGATGAATGAAGCCCCCAACTCGCGGCGAGGACATGAATTGTGCCTACTGCCGAGGCCTGTCGCACTCCTCTGGGGCAATGATCAATGACTGACAGATGAAATAAAATGATATTGGAGAGTTTGGCTGGAATGAAAGATGACAGGAAAAACCGGAGTACCCGGAGAAAAACCTGTTCCGCCTCCGCTTTGTCCAGCACAAATCTCACATGGAGTGACCGGGATTTGAACCACGATATCCAGCGGTGAGATGCCGGCGCGCTGACGCCTGAACCACGGAGGCTCATACAGCTCATGCAATATAAAGTCTAATGTTTTAGTTCGAGCTACTTTGTGTTTCCATATATTGGCATACGTTTGTTGTGATGTATCTTAGTGTAAAACTGGGTTTCTAACTGACGTTCTGTAGCCAAGGTCCTCTCTGAACTTAATTGTTCCTGACAGAATCATCAGAGGGAGAGAGAATATTCATGAAGGATAAATGCCCTTGTTACCAATCTGTAAAAAGTTTGGCCTGTGACACACTTTGATTAATGATGTCTATCTACATGCTTCGAAAGGGTTTTTAATTAATATTATTAAGAACCATTTATGTAACTAGTGTAGAATTCATGAGCGTCATAATCTATAAACTGAGTTTAAAATAATTTATTGTGAGATGTGCGAGAATCGCTCTTCCAATATCATGAGCCAATACATATACTGCCTGACAAAAGAATTGAAGCACCCAGAAGGGAAGGATGAAACGAAATGTAACTTCACATCTTGAGAGGGTGTGTGATATTATGTTCGTGATTAGAAAATCGAGTCAAATTTACAAAGAACTTGGCAATATGTCGTTGCACCCTCCTATGGCCTGGATGCATGCACTGATTCGGTTGAGAAAAGTGTCATAATGCTGGTGTATCCTCTCCTGAGGCAAGTTGGTCGGCTTATTTTACTCAGTGTTAAATATATCAATAGATTTTATAGCTGTGTTAGAAATAAATTATATACGCCTATAGAAAGTAATAAGTCTGGTGTTTATATAGGAAATAAATAGGGAACTAAATGAGGCCTTATTTTATTGAAGGCAAGAGGAAATTTACGGAAGATTTATTATTATTATTATTATTATTATTATTATTATTATTATTATTATTATTATTATTATTATTATGTTGTTGTTGTTGTTATAATGGGCGCAGTAACTTTCAATAGTTTTCCTGTCCGTTTAACGTCCCGCTAACATACGAGTTTTGAATAATCCTGGGATGGAGAAGAACTAGGAATGGGAATATATCAGCAGTGGTCTGAATTAAGGAGTAGCCCTGCTGGCATTTGCCTTGTGTGAAGATGGGTATCCGCGGAAAACCATCTTCAGTTGTGCTGACAGTGAGACTCGAACCCACTATCTGCTGGGTGCAGGCTTACAGCTACACTACCTGTACCACGTAAGCGTATTCGCTGAGTACATATAAAAAAGATATATGCGATGGCCACTTACAGTATAGGCCCTATTGGTCTCGATCTGGATTTTTTCATTTGTCGTATGTCTTAGTGGTGGGAGTGTCCGAGGATATATTCGGCTCGCCTGGTGCAGGTCTTTCTATTTGACGTCTCTGGGCGACCTGCCCGGCTGGATGTGGTAGGGAGAGGGTGAAACCTGGTATCGGCAGAAGAACTACTACTGTCGAATAACACCAAGGGGCCTGCTCAAGGCTTTACGTCCCCTTCCGACGAATCACCATCGTGAAACATGTTTCGTCCTCTTATAGGACATCTTCAGTCACAAATACAAATACATAACATTAAAAATAAGGCGAGGACACATTAAAATAAGTAAATGCAAAGTCTTTGTATACTGTGACGCGGCGTGATAGCGTTTTGTCAATCTTCAATGTTAAAATGGTGTGGTGTGAACATGATATGAAGCATGAAGTCCAATTAAAATCATATGTTAAAACTGTTGTTCAAAACAACGAATTGTCAATTATAAAACACCGTAAGTGGCTTTGCAAATAAAATTATGTGCATATTGTACATAAAACAGTGTTGATGTGATGCCACATTGTAATAGATTTCTTGATTAGGAGGTGGAGTTATACTGATGCAAGTTGAACCTGATTGTGTGTTGACAATAGGACAATAGGAGTTCATTCATATTTTCTTTTTCTTTTTAGGCTCCTATTGTCAACACGCAATCAGGTTCAACTTGCATCAGTATAACTCCACCTCCTAATCAAGAAATCTATTACAATGTGGCATCACATCAACACTGTTTTATGTACAATATGCACATAATTTTATTTGCAAAGCCACTTACGGAGTTTTATAATTGGCAATTCGTTGTTTTGAACAACAGTTTTAACATATGATTTTAACTGGACTTCATGCTTCATATCATGTTCACACCACACCATTTTAACCAAGATTGACAAGACGCTATCACGCCGCGTCACAGTATACAAAGACTTTGCATTTACTTATTTTAGTGTGTCCTCGCCTTATTTTTAATGTTATGTATTTGTATTTGCGACTGAAGATGTCCTATAAGAGGTCGAAACACGTTTCACGAGTGTAATTTAATGTAGTCTTTGTAACAAAGACAATTACAGTATTGTAAAGGCGGAATTATAAAATCTATATTTTCACAAGTTAATATTCTTATGGTGAAACGTTTTTCGAACAACGGGACTCGAACCAGCTAACCACGGTATTAGACCATATAGACTTAACGATTATGGCCACCAGGAGGGTTGATCTGGAATGATTCGTTCAAAAGTAAATTATCTGACTGATTTGGCTCATGATATTGGAAGAGCGATTCTCTCAAATCTCACAATATACGACTTTGACTATCTCACCATTGCTGGAGTGATCGTTTACAATTTTTCGAACATTTCTTTACAGTGGTGACCCCATGCATTGAAATCATACTAGCCATCTCCTTAGACTAGAGAAGAGCGGCTTATAATTCAGTTGTTTTTCCCTTTGCAGCAGTAAACACCTCGAATCATCTCATTTTATATAACACCATTGTGAGAAAAGGAAGTGAATGGAAAACTGGAACAATAATGTTTTAACGGATGTTGATGTTTTTCCCAGATCTATTCATACAGTAGTGTCTGCGATATTCTTCCAATAAACATATGTTGGAACTCAGCAGAAGATCGTGATGTCGGAACCTGCCCGCCGTACGAGGGGTAAGAGTTGACGGAGGTTAATTTTATTTATTTACTCGTGTCAGAAGCATACTTAATCATACAGTTAAAAATAAAGTAATTGTTTGTTTTTGATTTTGAAGTAAAGGAACTTGGTGCCTTCTATACTTTATTGCATTTGATATGTCTTAATGATGCGACATCACAGCTTGATGACGGACATGACTGTTGCATGCGTAACCATTTTCAACAATACAGAATCATCTGACCAATTGGAAATAGGCTTAGAAAGTGCCAACTTCAATTAATGAAATAATTTTACAAAAATGAAAAGTCTCTTCATAACAGTAATAATTAAACTATTTACAAAAATTAGCAGACAAAGGAAATAGACCAAATTTACTGTACATCTAGATGGTTTTTTTTTTGTGTTTTTTTTTTGTGTGTGCCAAAACTGAGCCACACTTCGGGCGTTGTCATCAGCAAGCATTAAATCTTGCTCTGAGCATGAAAATGGGCAGAGAGGACATTGATGCATATGGCTCACTGTTTGTTCTTCACCACAGTCGCACTTGCTGTCCTTTGATGTGAAGCCCCATAATTTAAGTGAGGACTTAGCCCTGCCGACACCAGTTCTTAATCGGTTAAGGGACCTCCAAACATTCCAGTCTTCATTGTAGCCATCCGGAAGTTGTTCACGCGGCTCCATCCATTCTTGTTGCTTAGATTTCTACAAGGAAAGTCTTGCCTTATTTGGTGGTCCTTTCAAGGGCTTTGATGTCTGGAGGAAACTTTTCCTGGATTTACGGAAGTTAATAATAATAATAATAATAATACTAATAATAATAATAATAATGGTTTTACGTCTCACTAACTACTTTTACGGTTTTCGGAGACGCTAATGCGCCGGAATTTAGTCCCTCAGGATTTCTTTTAAGTCCCAGTAAATATTTTGAGCACCCACCAGTTGCGACAGGATCGAACCCGCCAAGTTGGGGTCTGAGCCACTCATCCCACCTGACTGAGGTTAAATATATAACATTATACGAGGTGAAATTTCAGGAACATGTGTCATTCAATATATTGTACGGTAGAGTTAGTAATTTATTATATCAGTAGATTATGGGAGGAGAAATCACTGGCTTCTCATCAAGGTGGCCCAGGTCCGAATTCCAGCCAATACATGTGGAAAAAAAAAGTAATTTTCCCTGTGGTTCTAATTCCATGTAAAACTGAATGTCCTGTGACTTATGATCACTATATCAACAGCTACGTAGACCTACAAGCTTCGATTTACTTTTGAAGGAAAGAATGAAAATATACTGATTTATTCTATTTACAGTACATACAAAATGGTAAAAAATAAAACGTTTCTACCTCTCCCCGACGGTGAAATACATTACCAACAAGAGCTATCTGCTGACCTTTTTTTGTTCTTTCATTCTGTTTGCTATCTTCCCATTGCAGTGGACGGATGGAGCAATTACCTCATGTTAACAAGCACTCCTACGGGACTTCCACCAGGCTTAGAGCTTCAAAGTAGAGAAGAGGGAACGATAACTGTTTTCACTCTGAATCATGCGAGAAGACTACAAATATGTAAATTTAGCTCAACGACATACTGCACACTGTCTAGTGGTAGCTACAGTATATCAATATACTTCATTTACTACCAGTTTCATCATATATTCACGAGTTTTACTAACACCTTTGATGAAACAAAAATTACAATGAAGGTTAACTCCAACTACTTTTGTTTTTGTTTAAGAAAAGTGAACTAGAGTCTGCTGAGGATGGCAGTTCAAAGTCATAGTGACATCATCATAAGATGTTTTAGTATCAGCTAAATACAATTCAGATAAACATACTGTATGTATTAGGTCCCTACTTCTAAATGTCTAGTGGCAGGAGAAAAGGCAGGAATAAAAATGGAGAAATATTGTATTTTAATATCCCTTCAATAAGTGTCAATTGTAAGAGTCACAATAATGTCGAAGTTTTGTCCCATAAAATGTCTTTAATGTGCCAGGAGCCCAAAACACCCAGTTTTCCAGTTAAACACCCTTAAACGACCGACCTCAGCAGAGGTTGAACCTACTGTCTTGAGAACTTGGAACATAAAGACGCCTACCAACTGACTACATCACCGAGGTCGATATAAAATAGAGGTGAAAGCAGTTATAAAGGACGTATTAGCATATAGAAACTTAAAACCCCATAAACGCCGCACACATATAGCTGATCACCTAATTAAGGCCTTACCCTGCTGCCCGGTCAATGACCTAATGATACTGGAGTGCCAGGTGGTCGGAGTGATGACACCCTTAGCAGTATATTTTCTGACCGGGACAGCGTCTTTCGTATCAGACAGCTCTTCATTTGATCTCACAAGATTTTGTGAATCGCGCTCCAGCCGTCAATCCACAATTAAAATACCTGGACTAGCCAGAAATCGAACCCGAGGCACCAGAGTAAGATATAGGGGCTTCACCATGCGGTTGGCTAACAAAACTTTATTTTACAAATGGCTTTACGTCGCACCGACACAGGCAGATCTTATGGCGACGAAGGGATAGGAAAGGGCTAGAAGTAGGAAGGAAGCGGCCGTGGCTTTAATTAAGGTACAGCCCCAGCATTTTCTTGTTGTGAAAATGGGAAACCACGGAAAACCATCTTCAGGATTGCCGACAGTGGGGGTTCGAACTCACAATCTCCCGGATGCAAACTCGCAGCTGCATGCCCCTAACCGCACAGCCAAATCGCCCGGTACATACACAACTCTACCAGTATTGTATGTGTAATGAATCACGAACTGTTGTATTTGGCACTTAATTTCTAGTATCCTCAAAAAAATATATATATATTGTGCCCTAATGCACTTTAAAGTTCCGTCCAGGCGAAGGCCGGTCTCGAACCCAGAGTACAGTAGTGAACGAACTCTCACAGACGTGAGCTGGTGCACATAGTCTTACCTGAACACAGTCCTCTTCAATCAGCCGGGAGAGCGCTCTTCTCAGGGATAACATGGGTATAACGGGGCAACATAAAGATAAAACACTAGGACATGTGCCTACTCAGGTAAGAATTCGGCTAAATTAAAAATTAAATATCTAACAGAAAACACCGCTGCATTCAAAGTTTAACAAATAGGGATTTATTACATAAAATTGAATTATTTACAAATGAAAGAGCTTTTCAAAATGAGATGGTAAAATGACGCTGAGCCGATGATTACCAGTTCACTGCCTTCACGAAAACACGTGAGCTGCAACAAGCATGTTACAATAGTGTAAGTAACGAAGTTTAGAATGATGGGTATCTGCTTAATTACACAAAAACAATGATTCCCATAAAAATGTACAATGCCTCGCGCCGTCGAACCCCGGTGCAAACAAAAACCACAAAATATACAATGACCTGACTCGGTCACGAACCCAAGTCCCATGACAGGTAAGGCGTCCAAGATACCTATGCACACAATATGAAAGGACCCAATCAACACACACATGGGTGTCAGGATACAACGGGCCAGTGTTAAAATATTACGTAAAACAAATAGGACATAAAACAAATCTCTCTCTCTGCTCTCAAAACATGAAGGTCGTTTCTTCCCCTCCCGGCATACTTGACATACTGCAGACGACCAACACACAAGCCTGTGACGTCAAGCTCAATGACCTCCACCCTCACCACTCCACTTGCGGCAGCCCCCTAATTTATGAGCTCAAACGGGGTGACAGGCTAAAGTCTTGCCTTTCAAAAGAACACTTCACGTAGTCAGCTGCTAAAGCCCTCATTTAAATATACCTGGGCTATCTGCCCTCGTCTCAATACCTCCAGCAATCTCGCTCATCTTACTTATGCCTCTCATGGGCTAAATCCTGGTGCTACAAAACACTAATCATTAAGCGATCGTCACATGGCCATACTAGGCATTTCCAAAATATATTCAATAAACTTTCAATAGTTGGGCTCTCTCATGCCAACTGCAAATTTTACTTCTGCCTCTCATGGGCTCAAATCTCTTAAATATTTGGACTCGCTCGCTCTATCAGTGAATCTGGGTGAATTACTGGTCACGACTTGGTCACGACTTGGTCATAACAATACACTTCTACGTCTGCAGAAACAAATGCCTAAATGCGATCTAATCAAAGTACCTATCTGTAGACTAACCTCCTATGACCAAAATGAGTTCGATCAGACCCTTACAAAACACGTACGTTAAAATAACGCAATCAAAATGAACTATAACTTCGCTAACAAGGACTCTACAAATAACATCTACCTTAAAGTACGGGGTTCGAGTTTGAGGCCTAGCTCTAAATTACAAGGGAAATTATCCTACTACCACAAATCTGTTGACTGACGGCCCCCATATTCCTATCTAAATTTAAATGACATGCTTGAAACAGAATTGGAAAGCTCTGACCTTAATTTATCGGGAACATAGCGGAGCGGCCATCCCTGTGGACCACTGGATCTACCACATTCTGATAGACTGCAGAGCTGGCATCAGATAGTGTTGACCACTTGGAGACATTCTTGCTTGTGTGGCGTCTTCGTACAGCTCCCTCTGTAGTCGGAAGGTGTCCCCTTCGATGTTGTGCTGATCAGGTGCTCCCAACGTTCCTGGATCGATGCCCGTTGTTGTGTTGGCTTCAGCTCCTGGTTGTGGCTTCTTTGCAATGATGCTGTCAAACACTCGTTCTGACTTGATGCTGGGGTAATTCCTTGCAGAAATAGCAGTACGGGTAGTCGGTGTAGCTTGAAGACAAAGCGTTGTTCTCAGTACCAACACGCAGTATGACGATTCGTTCACGCAGCCTTTCGGGCCAAGAATGACCCTGATATGCCCTGGCGGCCTTAATTTATAATTCCGGGTAGCGTCATCACGCCGCTTGACTGCGTGCAATCTTAGCGCGCCCGGGAAATTTTCCCGCATTAATTATATCATGAGCTCCAATTAGCGAATGCATTAATGAATGCAGCCCTAATGCCTCTCAAAATAAAGCAGAAATAATACAGGTTGCAATTCTTGTCTCAAATCCAATGCAACTCTTCCGTAACCAAAGATATTAATTTATTTCATTCTTCCCTCCTATAATAAGTTTAGCCGGGAACTGGAAAGCGTCCCCAATCTTCATCAAGAGGCTTGGCTTGGGACATAACTCCTTTTAATGAGTTCTGGAGAGTTCTCATAATGACGCTCGCGCTCACTTCACATAAGAACGCTTCTTCTGGACCCCTTTATGACATATACTGTAAGACATCGGCTTCGTGGGTGGTCTTGTGTGATTTCAATATCCAATACTCAACTTAATACAATTGTTCCAATGAACAGAATGGTTCAATATATATATATCTTGCCACTGTTTGAATGGCAAACATCTCATAGTATGTGAAAGTACTGGGTTGTCTAAGAAAGAGTATTTCGACGGTTCAGAGCAATACTAGCGTAACTAGCATATTCAAGATCTTACATTAAACCAAATTAAATGTTCACGTATGCCGGAAATTACTAGGGAGACTTATGGCTGTCAAGTGTTCTAGGCAATAGGCCTACTTACAGCAGTAACTCTCCATGGGGATTCTTGGCATACACGGGAACTTTTAATTTACTCTACTGTAAAATCTTAAAAATGCTAATTACGAAAGTATTGTTCTAACCCGGCGATTTGTGGTCCAATTAGGGAACCCACTGGTATGATTTAGCAAACCAGTTTCCTAGTTTCTACCAGTTGCGAACTTCCAGAAAACTGATCCTGTAGAATTTTTAGTGGCTACCTCCGAACCTGCCTTCATTGGATAATTAATAACTTAGGAAATATTGTGTTTTAGCTTTTGAAACAAATCTCCAGTTCATCATTAACATTTAAACAATAAAGATGGTTTAATTTAAGAAATTTTCCTCTACAAGTCGCCAAAATTGAATACAATTTGAGCAATAATATGGATTGTTTATGCCCATTTTACTTCCACTTATGAATCCCTTTGATAGGTTTAATACCTATCTTTCTTTACAGAATTAGAGGCACATCACTTGAAAGTTTAACGTACGTTTGCTCTTTCCCACTCCCTAGTTATACAAATCCACAGTTCTATCATTTTGACAAAATGTATTCCTAAAACTTACACAGTCTGTTCTAGATGAAAATTAAAACGGTTTTGTTCTCGGAAAGAGTTCCTGAAGAATCCAAACACGAGGCTATCTAAGGTTACGGAATGTGATATTGTCGGTCCAGCACGAATAATTTCCTGTGGCGCGGTGCAGCACCTGTTGAATGCTCCAACTGCTACTGTACAAAGCTGGGCATTAGCAATTTCACAATTATGGTAACACACGCGAACGCTGGTGAAAATTTTATGAAGAATGAAACTCCGTTTTGATCCTAAGGAAAATATAATGTCCACTTCCATATATAACATGTGTTCTTAAACCTTTTTCGTCTGAGTGGTACACTGTTTCACGTTATGGAATTTGGCGGCACATTCCTCCATATTTAGAGTGACTTCAAACGCTAGGCAGCAGTCACGAACCCTAGATGAAAGTATGAAACACTCGAACACTCGAGAAAGATGGCAATAACTCTTGCCATGTTCATACTACCAAAAGTAGGTCTGAATGTGCGAACAGGGATTTCGGTACTGATCAACATTAAAGTAGGAAAATAAAATATTTCTTTATATGTATTACGGGTTCCCATATTTCCCACTGGGTTGCAACAATAACGTAATTACTGACAGAATGTCCTTCATTTTTCAGTTTAGATTACATCTTTGCAGTTTTCTAAGGTTATATTTTTTTTCATTTTATATTACATCTTTCCAGTTCTCTAAGGCTAATAAATGATATAACTAATGTTTTAATACACATGCCTAGTTCTGTGTATTTATACTTTTCCAATGCATTATTTTCTTCATGGCACGCCTTTTGACAACCGGTGCTTTGTACTGTACGATGTACAAATGGTGTTCTCATGTTAGTAATTACCACTAATGTATGCACTGTAGTGCAACAGGATGGACCGAGCTCGATAGCTGCAGTCGCTTAAGCGCGGCCAGTATCCAGTATTCGGAAGATAGTGGGTTAGACCCCACTGTCGGCAGTCCTGAAGATGGTTTTCCATGGTTTCCCATTTTCACACCAGGCAAATGCTGGGGCTGTACCTTAATTAAGGCCAAGGCCGCTTCCTTCCCAGTCCTAGCCCTTTCCTGTGCCATTGTTGCCATAAGACCTATCTGTGTCGGTGCGACGTAAAGCCAATAGCAACAGGATGGTACCAACATTCCTTTATCACTGAGGAAATTTAAAGAATGAAGCTGAATCTGATACGTAGTTGTTTGAGTGCTCTCCTCCTGTATCCAAGTTTGCAGTAACAGCACGCTCGGTGGGCATTCAGAGATGTTTTCATGTAAGAGACCCATTGTGTCATGACTTGATTCTGAAGCCATGATCTCTGCATAAGATTGTTGATATCCAAATTGCTTAAACGCATTATTATTATTATTATTATTATTATTATTATTATTACTATTATTATTATTTAGGGGAATAATGGACTCTGTTGTGGGGGGTAAATGAAGTAGGTGGAGACCAAGACGACGATGGTTAGACTCGGTTTCTAACGATTTAAAGAGGCAACAGAACTAGTTACATATAGATGGCTGTGGCAGCGTTTAGCAAATTCACAGAGGCTTGCAGAATGAACGCTGAAAGGCATAACTGTCTATAACAAACATGTATGCATTAGGGTATTATTATTATTATTATTATTATTATTATTATTATTATTATTATTATTATTATTATTATTATTATTATTATTATTTAAATTTAACTTGTAATACTTAGTAGACATGCATCCGTATTGATTTTAATACGAGACATAAGAAGTGTAATAATAACTTCGTGTGACTATGGCTAGCCCGCTGCAGCTCTTAAAAGGCAGATCCTTCGACGAGGATAGGGGCATCAGCAGTGTATGAAGAAACTGTGTGTTAGTGTATTGTAGGTTGTGTATGACTTTCGGATGTGATGGGGCAATACATACACCCAGTCCCCGAGCCAAGCGATATCCAACCCGGCCGAGAATCGAAACCGGAGCTGATGATTCAGCCATTTAAGAAATGAGGGATAAGGTTTGCTCCAGTTTCCTTGTGCTTTATTTCTCTAAGATGATGCCGACGTAAACAGGCGCAAACAAAGAACGTGGTGTAACTCTCTTCACGCCAACAGCCGACGTCTTCACGTTGTCTGGAAAGTTCTGATCATTTTCTTAACATCAATTTCGTCATTAATAATTCTCTATTTTAATCGATCATGGATCCTAGCATCATGGCATTTTAATCCGTCTAATACTAATTGTTTAAAGTCCTTTCATTTATTACATTTCTTAACGTTACCTTTCCAGCAATTTTAAAATTCAATTCCCATAGATCTTTGGCTGAATGGTCTGCGTTCTGGCCCGGATTCGATTCCCGTACGGGCATGGTATTTTGAAAAAAAAACAGGAAAAAATATTCACGAAACTCTGAATAAATTTTACAAAAGAACACCAACATTCCTACCGTGGGCTGGACCACCACAGAAACACATCCTTCCATACAGGACTGGCATGAAGACGAGCGTCTGGTCCTAAAATGGGGCTAAATACACAATAAATTGGCAAAAAGACCAGGAAGAAGAAAAAATTAGTAAATAAGAGAAAATTGTATCCGTAAAATAATGGCTACTAGAATCTTGCAACATAAAGCTTCCAGGCTACAGAAAAGTTATTCTGAAGTGAACTGTAAGTGAACTAACAGGAAGAATTCTCGACTATCTGAAGAGAGAGATTGAAATTTTTGAATGATAATTTTGCATGTGTATTTTGGGCTTCAGTTGGTATAAATTCCTCTTAACTCACTGATTGTATTTCACTAATGCGCTTTAATGTACGAGTATTTCAGTGTTTTACAATATTATTATGTAAGCAATTTCGTGAGTTATCCATAAAATTCGTGTAGATGGTTTATTCCTGAAGGCCACTTACGTGGTCTGAATTTAAAAGTAACCAAATTTAGCCATACGGTATTATATTATTTGAACCGTTAACTGAATGGAGGCTGTCATCTCACACTCTTTCCACTTTCTAATATCATAAATCATTATAAGTATTACCATAGTCCTGAGATATGATATTTATATTCTATTCATTTTGCAATAAGTGTCTGCAGGCATTTATAACGTTTTGATAGAATGAAGTGCATAATTTTGTCAGTGTCTGTTTCAGTGGATGGATTACGTGCTGCTGTTGACCGTACATTGTCGTACCTTAACACCAAGTGGGGTTATCTTTAAATTACGTATTATTCAGATTTTCCAGCTTCTAGCATTATGTTGAAATTGATAGTGTAACGTTGTAAAATATATCTTCGAGTGACATTTTCTTAATCGTGTGGAAGGTACAACATGTTTGGATGCAGACATATTCGTCAAGATTTGTTCAAGTTATGTAGGCCTATTTGTCACAGGGGACTGGGAATTTGATGGGTACAGCAGCCAATTCTAGAAACATGTGGTAGGTTAATTATAAATACCTAGCTCAGTTTATTCTATGCCTTTAACAAGTTAACAGAAATAGATTCAGCTAAAGATGACCAGTAATGAGAGATAATCATTTAAAGGCCCTGACACTTAATCCTTACCAATATAATTAAGCAATTAGTTACTTTATCTTTAAATTAACACAAAATATATCCCAATCGAATATGTTGTAAGATTAATCAAGCTATAATTGTTTGAGTTTGACGTATTCCAGCATATAACCAATACAGATTATCTGCAGAATTTATACTTTTTCTTCTTTGTAAATATTCTGTGTTAAGGGGGAGAGACCTAGCTTAACACAGGGAAAATAGGCCAATATTCATTCGATTGTTATATATGCTACAAACGTAGTTGAAAAATGCTACACATAACACAGTATTGGCATGCTTCAGAGCAATCAGAAGCAACTTCAGCAATGTCAAAATTATAATTACAACATTTCAAAATAAAATGTTCAAAATTTCCCGCCTTTTTAACGGTTTCCTTCATAACTCCCTTACTGTTTCACTGATAATTATGAATTTTTCAGAGTTTCCTTCCATAGTGTTGTACTACAATCTATATCTCATTCAGATCAATGGGATTGAAATTCGATTTTATATAACATATTTATTTACAAAAATATTAATATTTTCTGGTGTTCGGAATAAAAACCCAACAAAAAATCCGAATTACAGTCTATGTTAATGATTGAGGTTCATTTTGTAGCTGGAGGTTTGATACACACTTTAAAAAGGAAAAGTACGAAAATTCTTATAAACTTGGAATTTATAAGGAAAACAGTGATATATATTAACATTATTCAAATTCTGACATTATTGAAGTTGCTTCCGGTTGCCAGGAAGCATGCCAACACTGGGATATGTGCAGGAATTCTCAACAACAATTGTAGCATATTTAACAATCGAATGAATATTAACCTTCTTTTTTCCGTTGTTAAGCTGGGTCTTCCCCCCTTAATTAACTACATTTTCTCGGGCATTTCCTGGATTTTTCATCTTTTTATGTCGATCGTCTTCCAGTTTACTTTGATCCTTACCCCACTTTGCCAGACTTTTGCCTTTCATTGTCAGTATCAATTATAATGTAAAGTTATCGAGTATACTTAATACTTTTCGTCTGATTTTCTGTTTTTTCAGCGTCTTTTAGTAGGCATGCTACTCCCATTTTTATTACATAAAATGCATGGACATTCCTGATTTTCGTAGAGCTTTAATCTCATCAACTACCAAACTCTCTCTTCAAATCATTTGTAGTTAATTTTTCGGTCTTTTTCATTTTTCCTTTTATTTCACAGAATCGCGCTAATGTTCTGTCACCCATGTTTTGCTCGAATGATGTGATTTTTTAATCTTTGGATCATCTACTAATGTATCTCGGGACTGGTGATACCATTGTTTTACCCCCTTAAAACCACAATCATCGCCACCACTAGCAACATCCTAGAAAAAACTTACCGGTTGTCCAGCCTGTAATACTTCGTTGTATATAATTTTGAAGAGAAATATTGCCCCTAGTGTAAGCTGTTTGTATCAATCAAGAAAATCCACCCTTACTTCCAATAGGAATGAGTTCCATGATCCTCTACTGACACGATAAATGGTACTTATCGCTCTACGGCTAGTAAATTTAATATACGAATCATTACCACTCCGACATCACGTAAATGCTGAACCAGCAAGCATGTAAGATCCATCGAGAGTTGGTTAAATCGCCTCAAGAGCTTATCACTACTAAAGAAACACGCTAACGTTGTTTTGTGTAGCGGTACTTAGTACGCTGTGAAACAAGAAGCAGCCTGATGTATGTAACAGAGCTGAGCCCGGATTAGCACTTGAACATAGTCCTTAAGTGGCGAGGATGATGGAGCAGGGATACTGTGTTTAACCTTCTCCCCCGCAATCCCCACATCACTCACGAAACAGGTATTATTTATTCTGGGGCACGTCTCTCGGAACGCACGGCCGACAATTTCCGCATACAATGGGTCGAAGGAGGAGGGTTTTGAAAACATATAACGGCTTCTCAAAATATTAATCTAACTGCAACCAGCTTACTGTATGTTCAACAGCATCGTTTTAGATACAAAAGTATACTTCCTCCAAACCACTGTAACAAAGTCTGTCTTTCCTTTAAAGTTACTACAGCTTTTTTCTTTTCTTTTTTTTCTTGCTTTTTTTCTTTCTTTCTGGATTTCAATTCCATTTTTTACTAGATCAATATGTAGTTCACCACATCCCTGTTGCATACGTATTCTGAAAATGTTATGCTATTCAGTCCCCAAAGAGTGTCCATAGCATAATCAAGTTGTTGCCTAAGAATACCGAGGCATATATTTCAATTCAAATAATTTGAAGACCTAATTTACAGGTGAATTAGTCGATCAGAACAAGGTGATAAGCTAGACGTGTTAGAATGCGGTAGTAACTTTTAGATATCACTCACCCTTTTAAGTACAAAATAGGCTAGCACACCGCTTTCTACAGATCCCTGACCGGCGATAGCTGTGGATTAATTTGAACATTTTGTACGCACCCCAACATAACGTCGGAATACTTCTATAAAATATATTCTGTGTTATTACTGAAATAAGCGAATTCTGATTTGCATTTTGTAGAAGTAATGTTAAGTTCTCTCTATAACACTGAGTTTTCGGAACTTCTGTAAAGCAACAAGTCTAACTGGGTTTAGGCAACTTTATTCGTAATTTGATATTCCAAAATTGTGTTGTAGTGAGTATTTATTGAGCCAGCCCCGTAGTGTAGGGGTAGCGTGCCTGTCCGTTACCCAGAGACCCTGGGTTCGATTCCTTGCCAGTTCAGGGACTTTTACCTAGATCTGAGGGCTGGTTTGAGGTCCATTCAGCCTACATGGTTACAATTGAAGAACTATCTGACGGTGTGATAGCGGCCCCGGTCTGGACAGCCAAAAATAACGTCCGAGAGGATTTGTCGCACTTGGTAGGCCAAGGCCCATTAGGACTGTTGTGCCGTGGAGTTGGGGCGGTTGAGTATTTATTGAATATATTAGAAACTCTAGGGGCAGTCGGAATGCAAGTAACCATTTTTATCAATCTTACTTTAAAGATATCTTACAGCAGGTATTTAGTATCAGGAGAAAGAACAAAATTCTGAATAGATTTTTTAAAAAACGCACTCATTGATTAATAATTCACTTTGAGGATCATCGACAGTTAGATCATCAGCTACATGTCTGGAAAGAAAAGTGGATTCTGCCTCTATTGAATGGCGGTGTACGCCGAAAAAGGGGAAGAAGCATGGAATGTGTCCAGAATTTGAACGGGACTGTGTCGGAGTCACTGCGATAAATTATGACGTAGAATATCGTACCGCGTGATTGGTAGACCTATTATCCAAATAATATATCTTGTCGGCATATTTTGGAAATTCCATTATTGACCTTTTATTTCATTGTAAACAAATGTGTACATCATCAAGACAATGTTGATGTACTGTGGATCTGCGATATGAAAAGTAACATCTCGCTACTTACATATGGAAAGAGATTGACGTCAATGTTACGGGCGACAGTTAAATCTATACTAGTACCACGGAGAGTTGGAAGAACTTTGATGGGTGGACTAGAGCCTCTTTTCGTCATCACTAGGGTGAACAGTATTCATCTCCTTCATCTTCTTCTGCTCCTTCGTTATCTGGGGCTGATATTAATATGAATTAAGCCCAGTTTTACGTCCAGATACCCTTCCTGAGCCATCCCTACATGAAGGAATGTCTTCATTATTGTGTTTTTGTGTGGTAGTTAAAGGTGTGACATGTATGTGAATGAAAGTGTGTATTGACCCGACCGTCAATCGAACCCGGAGTCATGTGGTTGGCCATTCAGCTAAGGAGCCGGACTTATCGGTAGATCAGTAGCCACATCCTTGAGATCCAGCTCATTTTCCACCACTGGTGCAGTAGATGTGTCCGGCTGGGTCTAGTGAGCTGCAAGAAAGCGATGGATAAAGATATTGGAGATCGCTTTATCCGAACTCTCTTCGTGAATAATCGTTCGCGTTCGGATGTGGCCTTCGGTCGCTCGGCCGATCGCTCCCCGGTATAACGGAGCGCTCATTTTCAAGCTGCGATACGTATAAGAGTGTAAGCTATACCACAAATATAATATCTACTGAAATAGTAGTGTGACGTGTATATACGTGCAGTACAAGCTAACGGTAGCATCTGAGCGTAAAAGACGGCAGTATCATTTAGTCCAAGCAAAGTCTGTAACAGCTTTTTTCTTCTTTTCTTTCTGTTACTATAAATTCTCATGATTAGCTTTTATTTATTTATTTATTTATTTATTTATTTATTTATTTATTTATTTATTTATTTATTTATTTATTTATTTATTTATTTATTTATTCCATTACCTTTATTTTCAATTGGTGCTATTATGTGGTATAACATCAGTATGGAAATGCCCGGCTCCATGGCTAAATGGTTAGCGTGCTGGCCTTGGGTCACGGGGGTCCCGGGTTCGATTCCCGGCAGGGTCGGGAATTTTAACGATCCTTAGTTAATTTTCCTGGCACGGGGGCTGGGTGTATGTGTCGTCTTCATCATCATTTCATCCTCAGCATGAACGCGCAGGTCGCCTACGGGTATCAAATCAAAAGACCTGCATCTGGCGATCCGAGCCCATCCTGTGATCTCCCGGCACTAAAAGCCATACGCCATTTCATTTCAGAGTGGAAGTTGTCATAACAGTATTGTGTAGTGTTATTCTTTGCTAAGCACCGCGTCGCTTCTCAGCTGATTAACCGCAATTTTCTTTTATTCAACCGCTTGCTCTTTCCTTACATTTTAATTAATGCTCTTTGACGGATACAGCATGAAATATACTTCTATTAGAAAATTATTTATATAATGAACTGTTAGGAGTCAAACATTTTTTTTATGAAAATGATCTGCCAAAAATTCAGTAGTAGCAGCAAGAACTCTTTTTCTGACCTTTTTAATATTTGTGGAATTATTTCCTCCTTAATCACGAGAGCACGGGTCTTACAGGCCAGTGATATTATTATAGGCTTACTTGAAAGGTAAACAGCATCAACATTACTATATTTTGCTCCGAAATCAATAGCTTTCTGAATTAAGTTTGTGAACTGTGGTCTATTGAAGATATTAAATGGTCTGATATCCACTGCACTTACTTCAACGCAAACGTCTTGAAACATTTCTTTCATCTCAGGTGATGCATGAACTTTATTCGTACCAGAGCTCGGTAGATAACTCACGTGTCTAGCAAGAACTAAGAGCACATGTGTCTTCTTAAAAATGCTCAATTGTCTTACATGAGAAGCACTGGACAAACCCCTTGCATTTTTAAGTATTTCCATCTCTTACTTCTTCGAATTTAGTCCAAGCAAAGTCTGTAACAGCTTTTTTCTTCTTTTTTTCTGTTACTATAAATTCTCATGATTAGATTTTATCTACAAACACATCATTTTAGCATTGTGTCTTGCATTCTTTTACCATCAGCTGAAACAGTGACCACGCATCTACTTTATGTCGACAGTCTTATATTATCATCATTAACATTCATCTTGACGCTTAAGTATAGGCTTACTGGGTAGAGCCACAGTTTGCCTACTCTTATGAGAGAAGCCTTCAATCAACACCGATCGCTCTGCTATGACCCGAGCGCTCGTTATTTACGTTACTTCGTTATTCATCGGAAACATTCAGTAACTCCCACGATAACCACGATCCGCCTTCTCTGTGCATTCGTGGAGAGGGAGTACGATATGTTGCGCTCGGTCTGTTGCAGCACACTGGCTGGGGCTCCAGTAGTACGACGCTCGGCCACCTTAACTTTGAGACGCTACCGTCAATTCGATTGACGTTCGACATTGGTGATTTTGGACTTTTTGGAATTCGGCAAACTGTCCTCTCGAATGCGCTTTTCAAAATAATTTTAAAGCCATTTTAATCTATATGTCGCGACATTTTTCGAAAAGAGGACGATTTTCGCACTACTTGGCATAACAAAATTCTCAAATCTTCTGTTTGATTATTTTCGTCGTATATGAGGGTACTTGCATCATATCTCACCAAGACGGATGAAATGACACTTCACCCGACGTGCTATAATGCTTGAGTCCAGAACTACAGTTACCCACGAGATATGACTTTAATACCTACCTCAAGATGGCGGCGCTATTGTTACATCATACCACTGCCCTCGTAAAATACAGGCCTGCCTGTTAGAAAGAGCGCCAAGCCCATCAGCTCATCAATTGAGGCGAGCTAAGCGAATGTTACAAGCTGTACTTGTGAATGTAATTCATAAGGATCGGGAGCATTCTTTGGATAATTTTGACTGTTGAAAGACAGAACTTTATTTTTAAGTATATTGCATGTTTGTTCTTTAAATTTATCACATCAGGATTTACTGAAACACCTGTTATTAAGATAATGAGACCTCATAGTTTAGTTTCGGTATGATATCTTCACGTGATAAGTAATGTAAATTCAAGGGCGTAATACTTCTCATGGAATTTATAATTTAAATCTTATCGTATAACACGTTTTTGTGGGAATATAATCTGTTACCGATTTAAACACAATTCGCAGTTGCCACAATGGTAAGAACGTGTGCATAGTATGGCGATAATACAACTATACAAGTAAATATACACTAATATTTTCATTTCCTTCGTATGAGGGGAGGATACCTTTATGAAAAACGAAAATCCCAATCGAAAATGTAGGCTACCTGTTACGAAGAATAAAATAGTATGTTTCACTCATTTTCCCAACCTGATGATGTGTTCTGATTTTGACTTTTTTGTTACACAGATTTACAGCAGAGCGTTTTATTGTTGATACAGGACAAGCATAAAAGTGGACACTAACCAATTGAACCTACATACGGCTATTTCATTGGTTAGTAATGTTGCGAGTAAAAGCAAAACACAGAATAAAAATGTAGAACTAAATGCAACCTTCTGTTAAATGATTTTCGCATTTTGATGCATACATTTTAAAATTTTAAAATTTAACTGTTGTTGGTAGATAATATATAGATGTTAGAAGCAATGAAACTTAATAATTAAATAATTAGTACTTAAATAATAATTAAGAAATTATTCCTCGGCAATTACCGTGAATGTGGGAAGTAACTAACAGATCTTGCTAGTCAGTATATTAATATTTTGGAAAACATTGGCTATTCCTAAACGAAAAAAAATATACGAATGGTTGTGTAGAAGGAAGGGTCTGAAAGATAGTGCCAGAAGTTAAAAAAAAGAAACAAGAAAGTTACTGTATTTATAGCCATCTAGAGGTGTGGAGATAAATTCTATTATTATTATTATTATTATTATTATTATTATTATTATTATTATTATTATTATTATTATTATTATTATTATTATTATTGTACCGGGCGGTACACCTCTACGACGCAAGTTCAAATCTTGGACCAATTGAAACTCCTCTACCGGAGAAACTCTGAACTTTTAAAACGGAATCAACTCAACTGTTTATCAGAAGATGTCACTGTGTGTATTTCGATTTGTTTTTGTTTCTCATTGATCAGCAAGTGTAGACATTCTCTTATAGATGTCACTGCAAAAAAAAAAAACACTATGATCATGCACCCTGGTGCGAAGTGAAGGAACTTTTGGAAGAATGTTTGTTTTCATAAGTTTGTTCTTTACTAAATTTCGTTCTTTCATTTGTGGGTTGGCAATATTAACCCTTTCTTTCCGCCTATTTTGAAGCTAGCCAAACAATAATTTCTGTATTTAATTTCCCACCTATCACAGGTTTCTTCATTTTTGACGTGTACATTTTAACCGACCAATAAAAGGTTGTGGGGGTGGCTGTTTCATTCAGGAAAGGTCTCGAATCTTCCACGAAGGTTTAAAAACTGCTGATTTCCTGGTCTCCTGGCCACTCGTACAACATCTAGCTTAGTGTGTGGATATGTAGCAGGAGACGGGAAGCGCCTCTTTCTTCTGGAAGCAGCTCTTAAAAAGGTAATGGCCGTTTAACGTCTTTTCTTGCTAGCTCAGCAGTTTAATTCGCGGGGAAGGTTCGAAACATTTAATATGTAACCAACCTTTTTAAAATGTAAACCCCATTTCAGTCTATGTAAAAACTACAACTCTCTTTAATTGTAAAGCGGGGATAGAGAGTGCTTTACCCTCTCGAGCTCCCCTTCATTTTGAAGTTGAGGTGACTACGTTTTCATAACAGTTTCTTCTCTTCCTTAATGTGTTAAAGTTTTCTCATACGGGTCACCTCCCTAGCTTAGGATTAACCCCTGTGTATTTCGGCCTAGCGCCACGTAGGTTTTAAAATGTGTATTTAGGAGTGCAATTTCACGCCTCCAGTCCTTACTGTTCTTTGGGCCAGTAACTTAATCTGTTGTTTTTCCTTTATGCGAAGGCCCTGTAGGTTGGGTACAAGGTACCCCTGTTTCTTTGTAAGTGTGCCTTGAGGGCAGTTAGAAGTAAAGTTTATTGTGGCCTTTGATAGGCTTGTAAAATTGAGAGCGGGTCTGCTCTTTCTTGTATTTTGATGTGTGCCTCTAGGAGGCCTGAAAGTGCTAGGTGGGGGCAAGCGCTCCATGTACTAGGGGATTTCTGCCCTTATGTAAAGTTATAACTTCTAAATTTGAGCCAAGAGCTCACCATATGTAAAGAGTGGGGTTCAAAGCCCAAGAACTGTAAATTGTACTAAAATTGTGCGTCTTTTACTTGTTTCTCTGCTACTTGGTACCTGTTACTCTGTTACTTGTTGATTTTGGAAAGAAAATATAACCTTGTTAAAGTTTTAAAATCAATTTTGGATTTGTAGTTAGACCCATTCAAGCCCGCACCTTCTTTTCACCTCTGCTGATCCACCAAACCTCGGAACAATTATGATTATTACTATTATTATTATTATTATTATTATTATTATTATTATTATTATTATTATTATTATTATTATTATTATTATTATTATTATTATACGTTTGTTGTCTCCAAATTTGTGTTAATATATAATAATTATTTGTTGGTTACATTGACGAGTAAAACCCTCGAGATTTGACTGCGTAGATCACACTTCAAAGCTTCATCTCCTCAAATTACATAGACCTGACTTATGAGTTATGATGCCATTACAGGTGTTAATGATCTCACCTGTTATATTAACACAACATTTGTGAATATTTCATAATTTCAAGATACAGAAGTATCATGTCCTTGCATTGCACAGGTCGGAAGGAGGAAACAGTTCGCCTCTTTGCGTGACGTCATCGGAGCTAGAGTACGGCCTGTTCATCATGAAGGCAGTGATCATATCAAGATCAGACTATTGTTGCTGGGCACAGTAATCCTTCCTCTTTCTCCTTATCCTATTTTTACAAACTTCATGCAGTTGGTAGTTCGCGTGGAATTTTGTCCAATTTTGCGGCCAGATACCCTTCGTAGCAGCAACCCTACGCGGAGGGATGTACAGTATTCACTGTTGTTTCTGTGGTGGTTGGTATAGTTGTGTGTCGTATGTAAATGTGTATTTAAACGAACACACACAACCAGTCCCAGGACTAGGAGAAAATAACCATATGAAATTAAAATACCCGACCTGGCTAGGAATCGAACCTGGGGCCCTCTGAACCGTAGGCAACCATCGTCGTACGTGTTCTCTAGAAATCACTGCATACCCATTTTAACACTTTCGTGCGTACAGCTTCATTCACCGAGTTCATTCCTCACTACCCCCTGTGGGTGGGGGTGATAGAATAACACCCATGGTATCCCCTGCCACTCGTAGGAGGTGACTTTAAGGAGCCCATGGGCTCTCAACTTGGGAGCGTGAGCTGGCGACCACGGGACTCTTAGCTGAGTCCCGGTATTGCTTCCACTTGTGCCAGGGTCCCCACTTTCATTTATTCTATCTGACCCCCGTTGGTCAACTCTTGTTCTTTTCCGACCTCAATGGCATTAGATCATTCGAGGCCTAGGTTGCCCAGTTGTACTTCCTTTTAAAACAATAATCACACCATCATTCCTAACATCCTTTATTTCCTCATTCAGAGTACCCTCCTACCATTGTTCCTACTTGTTTTTACCACCAATTATCCTCGCTACATGTATGTCTGTTAGTTCTCACTTCTAACTATAATTACTAAAAATATACAGAACAACAGGCTTCATAGCCAAAGACTCACCAGCCCCTGTGGGTGGGGGCGGTAGAATAACACCCACGGTATCCCCTGGCTCTCGTAAGAGGCGACTAAAAGGCACCCAGGGGCTCTGAACTTTAGAGGGTGGGTTGGCGATCACGGGGCCCTTGGCTGAGTCCTGGCATTGCTTCCACTTACTTGTGCCAGGCTCCTCACTTTCATCTATCCTATCTGACTTTCCTTGGTCAATTTTTGTTCTTTTCCGAACCCGACGGTACTAGGTTTGCGAATACCAGGAAGTCTTTCATTTTCACGCCCTTCGTAGCCCTTGTCTTCCTTGGCGGATACCATTTTTCGAAGTGTCGGATCCCTTCCACTTTTTCCTTCTGATTAGTGTTATATAGAGAATGGTTGCCTAATTGTACTTCCTCTTAAAACAAGAGTCACCACCACCGCCACCACCACCTAAGACCCACCATGTAAAATTAAGCATTGAATAATGGAATTGTCTCGAGGTTTGTTTTCATTTTTATAGGTCTATACTGTATTTGCTTTTACTATGAAAGTTAAAGAATTTAAATACATTATTGCAAAATGATTTTGGAAACAGCAAATGCCAGATAGATCAATATTGTTTCTTTTGTCTAAGAGTCTAAGAGGCATAACCAAATATTATGACCGGGTGAGTTGGCCGTGCGGTTAGGAACGCGCAGCTGTGAGCTCGCATCCGGGAGATAGTGGGTTCAAACCCTACTGTCGGTAGCCCTGAAGATGTTTTTCCGTGGTTTCCCATTTCACACCAGGCAAATTCTGGGGTTGTACCTTAATTAAGGCCACGGCCGTTTCCTTCCCGTTCCTAGGCCTTTCCTGTCCCATCGTCGCCATAAGACCTATCTGTGTCGGTGCAACGTAAAGCAACTAGCAAATATTATGTGATTGCTGTTAAATTACTTTGAATAATGCAAACGAAATATGGCAGTGAGTGAGTTTACAGAAATAAGTGCTTCATTCTTTGACTCCAAGAAGAGTAGAAGAAAGTGGAACTCTGGGACAGCGATCGGACTGGACGGCCTGTCAATCAATAACAGGAGTTTTGTCGGGCTTCTCTGTAGTACCTCTCCCTTACATCTCTGTCTCAGGACGAAGTATCATCTTCGACAATAGTCGTCACAGAAAATTAACTGCAATTCCGGAAATTATCTATACTTATTAGTTGAATTTAAGAAATATTTCTTCGCTACGGTTTTAAACTGACACTTATTATTCAAATTTTACATTTAGGAGAGTCCACTGTCAGTGAGCCTGTAAAATACGCCCTCAGTTCGTACGTCAAACGGTTTTGAGGGAATTATTATTTTCTAATCCAACACTGATTTCATCCCCATGCGGAAGAATTTGAATTTTTAAACCCTATTTTTTTTTAACATCTAAGATGTAAAAGCGACCCACCTGTGAAATTTTGATTTTGTATGTCGAACAGAAGTGGAGGAATGAAGATTTTTCTAAGGGGTGAATGTTTTTAAAGATTTATTAAAATCTGGGATGTAGAAGACCACCCTTCATAAAAAAAAATTCATGCTTGAAACGGTTTCGGAAGAATGGATATTGTGTTTTTGAAAGCCAACTATCATTTAAACTCCTTAGGGGAGAAATATTTTGAAGGATAGGATATTTTACACCTAGGACATAAAAGAAGACGCTTTTCGTAAAATTACAACTTTGTACGTCAAACGTTTTTGGAGGGATGAATAATTTCGTTTAAGAAACTGACCTCATTTAACACTTTAGGGGTTGAACGTTTAAAAAATATTTCCTATTTTACACCTAGGATTTAAAATATATACCGCTATTTGGAATTGTGTCTTCGTACGTCAAACCGTTTCGGAGGAAGGAATGAATATATTTGTTTCCGGATATTAACCCCCATTTAACTCTCTGAGCGGTTTTAAATTAGTTTCAAACCTTCTGTTATTTAACACCTAGGATATCACTTGAAATTTTAATAATTCAACGAGTTTCATATAAGCATATGTTTGTCATCATTCCTCATCCCAGTCAAAACCCTTTAGGGGTACACTTCCTATTTGTATCCTCATAAAAAGAATTCAACTCATTTTACACTCCCTTAAGTTGATTCCAACCCCCCCCCCCCACCGCCCCTTCTCTGCCATAAAATGCGCCCTTATTTTAAAGGAGAATCCAAATACCTATTTTCTCGCCCGCAACGTCCTTCGTTTTTGAGATACAAGTGTCTTCAAACAAGGAATTCAACTCATTTTTCAATTCTTTTATTCCTCCCCTCCTAATTATATTTTCCGAAAACAAAAGAATACGTGTTTATTTTTGAAGGAGATTCCAAATACCTATTTTCACATCTGTAATATCTTCAGTTTTGGAGATACCATTATCCTAATAAAAATCATTCAACCCCCTCGTTGAATCGATGCTCCGCCGAGTGGCCGTAGTTCTGCGGGAGAAAGATGGTTCTACACGCGGCAACACCAGATCAGATACTTCATTGCCGAAGAGCTGAGAAAGAAGGGATTCAATGTTCATGAGGAGGTGCACGGAGCGGTCATAAACGGTAGGGCGCAGGTAATTGACATCATAGCCTTTAAAGACAACAGTTCTTAAGGATTCATCTTAGATCAGACTGTGAGGATCTAAGTACCACCTTCAGGAAGTTGAAATAATAGGGATAATGGTTGGTGCTCGTGGTACCATACCTCGTCACTCTGTCGCCACGTGGAAGCGCTTCCAACTCCCAATGAAGTTCATCCTCGAAATTGTGACTCTTGTCCTCCGAGGCTCCAATCAAGATCCTGAGACACCACCTCTAAAGCACACTAATCATACTGTGTCTTCATATAGTTTTCTTCAATTAATAGAACTGTATAGATAAAAATGTATATGACCGAGCTCGATAGCTGCAGTCGCTTAATTGCGGCCAGTATCCAGTATTCGGGAGATAGTAGGTTCGAACCCCACTGTCGGCAGCCCTGAAAATGGTTTTCCGTGGTTTCCCATTTTCACACCAGGCAAATGCTGGGGCTGTACCTTAATTAAGGCCACGGCCGCTCCCTTCCAACTCCTAGCCCTTCCTTGTCCCATCGTCGCCATAAGACCTATCTGTGTCGGTGCGAATTAAAGCAACTAGCAAAAAAAAAGTATATGTTTTACCATCTTTTTAGTGACAGCCTGTAAATGCATGAGGTTGTTTCTAAATATGTGGAAATGTATATCATAAATGTATTCCTATTTTTTCTGATCTACAGTACTTGGGGTCGGCACTACACGTAAGTTAAGCACAGTTTTATAATCGGATGCATTTCCGAATGCCAACCCTATGTGGTAGAATGTATTCAGTATTGCGTGTTTCAGTTGTGGTTTGTAGTGTGGTGTGTTGTATGAAAATGACGATGTGTACTAAAATGAACAGAAACACCCATCTCCTTATTAAGCTAAAGGGAATAACCAGACGCATTTAAATTCTTAGCCCGGCCGGATATCGAACCCGGGATGCTCTGAATCGAAGGCCACTACACTGACCTTTCAGCCGAGTAACCGAAATATTTAATCATAAACTGATAGTGAGGATATTTTAGGTCAGAATCTCGTTCTACTAAGCGGATAGGAATTTTGTGAGTAGCGCAGGAATATGCGTGCGGAGGGAAGTAAAATTTTATAAGGATGCACAATCTGCTGTTTTGAAATATACATTTAGGATAGTTTGAATGTTCGTTATGATTTTCTGGTTTTTAGTTTTATCGGTACTGTGAAAACTTGATAGATGTTTGTAGATTGTCCAGGTAAATTTATGCTCATTTTGCACGTCGACCAACAAGATATATCGAAGTAAAAGGTATAATAATATAACATATCAAAAATTAAAGAATATCGTTTTAGGCGCTTAAATAGGCAGTTTTGGTCAAAATAGGCATGTACTACAGGCACTAACAAATGCCGCTTGTTAGTCTTTCATTATTTCAAGCCTCTCTTGTTCATGTATTCTCTTTTGAAAGAAAATTGAAGTGACTTAGTGATGTATTAATTCACTGAAGTTATTGCTTTAGTTGTATATAATTATCATGCCTTGGCTCATTTATCAGAATTGTACGTTTTGAATTTCTTTATCATCTTTGAAACGTATTGCACCGGGCGAGTTGGCCGTGCGGTTAGGAGCGCGCAGCTGTGAGCTCGCGTCCGGGAGATAGTGGGTTCGAACCCCACTGTCGGCAGCTCTGAAGATGGTTTTCCGTGGTTTCCCATTTTCACACCAGGCAAATGCTGGGGCTGTACCTTAATTAAGGCCACGGGCGCTTCCTTCCCATTCCTAGGCCATCCCTGTCCCATCGTCGCCATAAGACCTATCTGTGTCGGTGCGACGCAAAAAAAAAACAAAAAAAAACATATTGCTACAAGTCATAACGCTATGTGTTAAAATAGAGCCACACCATTGCATTACACAGACAGTATAAAATAGGCTAATTGCTCTGTTAAGTATATTCCTTTACACTCGCAGCAAGGATGTAAATTACCGAGCTCGATAGCTGCAGTCGCTTAAGTGCGGCCAGTATCCAGTATTCGGGAGATAGTGGGTTCGAACCCCACTGTCGGCAGCCCTGAAGATGTTTTTCCGTGGTTTCCCACTTTCACACCAGACAAATGCTGGGGCTGTACCTTAATTAAGGCCACGGTCGCTTCCTTCCCATTCCTAGGCCTTCCCTGTCCCATCGTCGCCATAAGACCTATCTGTGACGGTGCGACGCAAAAAAACAAACATATTGCTACAAGTCATAACGCTATGTGTTAAAATAGAGCCACCCCACTGCATTACACAGACAGTATAAAATAGGCTAATTGCTCTGTTAAGTATATTCCTTTACGCTCGCAGCAAGGATGTAAATTACCGAGCTCGATAGCTGCAGTCGCTTAAGTGCGGCCAGTATCCAGTATTCGGGAGATAGTGGGTTCGAACCCCACTCTCGACAGCCCTGAAGATGGTTTTCCGTGGTTTCCCACTTTCACACCAGTCAAATGCTGGGGATGTACCCTAATTAGGGCCACGGTCGCTTCCTTCCCATTCCTAGCCCTTTGCTGTCACACCGTCGCTATAAGACCTATCTGTGTCGGTGCGACGTAAAGCAACTTGCTAAAAAAATATGTAAATTACTAAATAGGACGGAAAGTTTATTAATTTTGTTGCTTTGAGAGGTAGTTACTCGATGCTGCAGGAATATATAGTTACATATCATTCGGCTTCATTTGACTAAAATAGTCCCTTATTTTATGGCTCCCTGCGCACTATCTCACTGCTTGGAATAGGAATTTTGAATACACCCACGATATCTTCTGTCTTAAGAGGAGAGTTGAAATATTGCATTCTGCATGTAAACGGTATGAAATAATAACTATAAGGGGAAACATTCTGACGGCAGCTGAAGTTCCGAAATTATTTGTGCCACCTATAATGGGTACAATAAAAATTCATACATACAGGATTTACAAACGATACACAAACGGGAAATATCAGTAACCGATTTATACTAACACTACAGATGCACTTCTGTTTGAAGTAATTAATTGTGATGTACATTGAGTGTACGCACGATATTCCCTGGTTTATAACAAATTATTGTTTAACATCACACACATACAAAAAACGTTTTCGTGCAATTAAATCGCAGCCATATATGGTATGTAAACGTTGCCGACTGACGGCTGAAATCAAATCATTCATCGTGTATTTAGTATAACGGTGTGTATTAATGCTTGGAACTAATGGTGTACAGGAATGTTACGTTGATCGGGTGAACTGAAGATTGTTGTGAGGGAAAGAATCGTTTCCTTAAGACAAGAGAGAGTTACCGAAACATTGCTAAAAAACTGGACCTCTCGCATGCTGCCGTCCAGTAGATTGTGAACAAATACAAATGAACAAGATCTGCGGCGAATGTGGCGTAAATCAAATAAATAATTTGACTCTAAGAACATTGTACCAATTGTCAGGCATGGTGGAGGTCATGTCACGGTGTGGGGTTGTATGAGCTATGCTGGGGTGGGAGAACTGGCTTTGTTGAGAGTCGTATTACTGCCACAGCGTATGTGAAGTACTCCGTGATAATTGCTAGCCAGTGTTGCGAAATTAAATCTTGATGACTCGTTTGTTTTTCAAAAGACAACGATCCCAAGCATACGGCTCGTATAACTAAAGAATGACCGCTGTATACTGTAATGTTTGCGAGCAACTTCCAACGTCGCCACAGTCTCCAGACCTCAATCCCATAGAAAATATGTGGGCATTATCGGAGCGGAGTGTAAGGAAATGGAAGTGCTCGCCAAAAGACTTCATCGATCATCTGAAGAAGAACTGGTCGAAAGTAAAGACTGCATAATTTATATCCGTAGGTGATTCTTCACTCTTCAGCGAGAAATATAATTAATGTTCTAGGTCATAAACTATCTGTATTTTTATTGAAGATTTGTGACAAGCCGCACATGCAGTTTATGAATACTTTCGCTTATACCCAACGACTTTTGAACGAGTGAGCATAATGTAAAAGTTCACAGTAATGTGTAATTCTTAACTTCTATGTTCTTAGCGAAGAGAACGAAGCAGAGTTTGTACAAGCTCTCCACTTCGTGGTTTCTGTAAACCATTTTTATATCAGAATTCTAACTGAAGCGAAGCATATTATTCAAGGGAAAGCCGATTGTTGTCAGAATAAAATAAAGCAATCTACTGTCCCCAGTTAGTTGTTAGATATGAGCACAAAATCTCAAATCTTTAGTAGAAATCTCACATCTTTAGTAGAAATCTCACATCTTTAGTAGAAGACTATAAGCAGGTCACAAAGCAGCAGCGTAGCTTATAGACGTAAGAGGATTAGTAAACCATGAATAAGAGGGTTCATTACTGAGACGGATCTCACTTTTTGATCAAGTAAAATCATATTACTTTCTTTCTCTCACCCTGTTCGAAGACCTTAACTGCCATTGAGATGGATATCACAAATTAATTAAAGAGCCATACACTGTTTAAAAATTTTCTTACAGTATATTATTATATCATTGTACAAATTGCTCCCTGATAAACATTATTTTCAGAATGTGAGGAAGCTTGGTGATAAGAATTACCTTTAAGCGGTTTTGGGATTAAAATTCACACCTAACATTGATTTACAGTGAATCTGGACGTAATGTATGGAGTGTAGAATTGGAATATTTCGCCTACCACTTAGCCCCGTTTCTTGACAATGGGTTTGGAATGAGGAGAGATGAATTTTGTATGGCATGTTTTTACTGCCGGATGCCCTTCCTGATGCCAACCTCAGTCGATGAGCTAATGAAGATTATATTCATGCTGATGAATGAAATCGGGTTAGGAGGAGGAGGGAATCGGCCGTGGTTTGTGAGAACCGGAGCAATCAACTATAATAAAAACATTATTTCTGAGAGCTATATTTGCTCAACTTAACATTTTGATCAAATAAGAAACGAATCTATCATTTACTACTGATCTGCGTTTAGCGCAGTCGCCCAGGTGGCAGATTCCCTATCTGTTGTTTTCCTAGCCTTTTCTTAAACGATCGCAAAGAAATTGGAAAATTATTGAACATTTCCCTCGGTAAGTTATTCCAGTCCCTAACTCCCCTTCCTATAAACGAATATTTGCCCTAATTTGTCCTCTTGAATTCCAACTTCATCTTCATATTGTGATCTTTCCTACTTTTAAAGACACCACTCAAACTTATTCATCTACTGATGTCCTCCCACGCCATCTCTCCACTGACAGTTCGGAGCATACCACTTAATCGAGCAGCTCGTCTCCTTTCTCCCAAATCTTCCCACGCCAAACTTTGCAACATTTTTGTAACGCTACTCTTCTGTCGGAAATCACCCAGAACAAATCGAGCTGCTTTTCTTTGGATTTTTTCCAGTTCTTGAATCAAGTAATCCTGGTAAGGGTCCCATACACTGGAACCATACTCTAGTTGGGGTCTTACCAGAGACTTATATGCCCTCTCCTTTACATCCTTACTACAACCCCTAAATACCCTCATAACCATGTGCAGAGATCTGCACCCTTTATTAACAATCATATTTATGTGATTACCCCAATGAAGGTCTTTTCTTATATTAACACCTAGGTACTCACAATGATTCCCAAAAAGAACTATCAAGCCATCGACGCAGTAATTAAAACTGAGAGGACTTTTCCTATTTGTGAAACTCACAACCTGACTTTTAACCTCGTTTATCATCACACCATTGCCCTCCGTCCATCTCACAACACTATCGAGGTCACCCTGCAGTCGCTCACAATCTTGTAACTTATTTATTACTCTGTACAGAATAACATCATCTGCAAACAGCCTTATCTCTGATTCCACTTCTTTACTCATATCATGGATATATATAAAGAAACATAAAGGTCCAATAATAAATAATAATAATAAATAAGATTGGACACAGGAAGTTTATATCAACGTACCATTTTATTATAATCATCTACAATAGGTTCGTAGTCAATACAAAACATAGGTCATAATCCAGATCCTTTTCTGGTTAGACCAAATTTTTACACTGCGCTGTTTTCTGGTAAGGGCCGAGATAAATGTATTACTTTTCGTTGGCCTGTGCCAGTCTGACCTTTGGGCTTGACAACACGACAGCGACTGAAGTATGAGCATTGCTAGTAATACTATTCCTTACGCAACCAGTCCCAGTTGCGAACGGTATTAAAGTGTAGCATTTCAGTGGGCTTGGCAGATTGATATCGTTCGTGCACCTAGTAAAACAGCTATGTGATAATATTTCAGCTTAGAACTCTGACTAGAAAGGTTCTCTCATTTAAGGTTCGTTCTAAGTGATACGTGTGCTGCGGGTCAGTATTTCCCCCCTCAACTTTGGTACATAACGCTATTTCGAGACCCAACTTCTGGCTTAGTGAGGAAAGCAACTGAAAGCTACCTCACTCCCTATTTCCCGAGTACAACACTTTAATGAAGCCTAGGCTGTCTATGACAGTCGATCATGGAGCTATTGAGGATCCAACCAGCCTGCGGGAAGAGTCTACATACAGCATGAAATCAGAAGAATTCCAACATTTATCTGTATTTCTTTTTAAGGAGTATAGCTATGTTCGTTAATGCAGTGCCTATTGAAGAGGAAAAACGGTATTTGGTTCAGACAGTCGATATGCAACGAACAATCAGAAATTCAGCAGTTAGTCACTTCACGATGCATTTCATAAAATGTAGTCAATTGTACTTGGTTGCTAGGGAAACGTGGACAGCATATGAGCAATAATTTCAGTACAGTTTGTTTTGCCACACACTATATTTTATTGTTTGTCTGATTGCCTTGGCGATGTCCTACACAGAAATGAATGAAACATCAGATATCTTATACGACACTACGTGTTTAAAAACTCAGATTTATTATGCTTAATTTAAACTCTGAATTGAATTTTAAAAGCCCGAGTTTTCTTTTAATAATGGTGTCTCACCATCTTTTCTACTTGGGTTCCCTTAGTCAGCTCTTGTTCTTTACCAGCCTCGACAGTACGGTCTTTTCTGTTTGATGTGTTTGTCTCGATTTCGGTTTAATAACAATTTTTGTTTTATTTTATATTTCATTTTCATATTCGTTCCTTGAATAAATAATTTATTTTTCATTTTTGTTTCCACTTAATTCGTTCAGAGAGGGTGGTTGCCTAGTCGTGCTTCCTCTTTAAATAAAAATCACCACCACTTCCATTCTTGATCTCATTCCTCCAAGGTTCAGAACCTTTTAATTAATATTTCTATGGGCTACGATAATCAGTTTGTTGTTCACTTTAAAACGCAAAAATCATCGCCACGAACCACTTAGTGCGTGTAATGCCTGTCTGATAAACATTTGTAAATTCAATCAGTGTAAGAATGGCCTAAATCACGGGCATTCTACGATAGGTCAGCGTTGTGCTATATTACCTCTAGTAGATAATCAAATGAACTATAGTAAGGATTGTGTTAAATAATGCAATCACATCATTAACAAAATAAATAATAATAATAATAATAATAATAATAATAATAATAATAATAATAATAATAATAATAATAATAATAATAATAGTTTTAAGTTCCACTACCTACGTTTACGCTTTTCGGAGACGCCGAAGAGCCGGAAATGTTGTCATGCAGGAGTTTAATGTACTATTGCTAATAAGTCCATGAGACCATTGAATGATTGTATTTCTAACTTAAAATAATTGAAGCTAAATTTTCTGAAAATATTAATGAACATTTTTTATATTGTCCCTCCAGATCTAGAAAGTAATTCATATACATTTTATTTGAGAAAGTTTTCCCTTTTCTTATAACGATTGCGTGGCTCGTAATAAGATTTCTTAACCAAATAAACTAGTCCCAAGAGTTGATCAAACTGCAAGTATACATCCTCACATATTCTGAAGTAACCCAGTGACGACACGAGAGCGAAGACATGCTTCCGAAGTCCTAAATTAAAGAACGTATCAACATTTTCTTGACGCGTCATTATTATATCTTAACCATTCGCCACTGTCGGCCGTGCGGTTAGGGTCGCGCAGCTGTAAGCTTGCATTGGGGAGACAGTGGGCTCGAATCCCACCGTCGGTAGCCTGAAGATGGTTTGCAGTGGTTTCCCATTTTCACACCAGGTAAATGCTGGGGCTATATGTTACTTAAAGCCACGGCCAAACGTAGCCCTTTCCCATCTTCCGTCGCCAAAATGAATACTTGAAGGAAAACTGACAAGAAAATATACGTCTGTAGAATACTGTCTTAACACAATATTTAATTTTAACTTACAGTACTTTAAAATATATCTACATTAATATGTGATTATAATACACATATCCTTTGTTTGAATGAGGATATCCTTTTAAAAATGTATTTCGAGAGGAAAATAAATTGAAAATGACATATTTGGTGCTAGTCATGGATATTTTAATTACATGACAGCACATGTCTCGTGCAGTATCTGCGTTAGTAACAAATGGCGAAGTCATCAGTATTTTTAATTATTCAGGTTGTATGTCTTCTTACACATCTTCTGTAAGTAAAGAACAACCTTAATGTATCTAATAAATATAGCGGTAAATGCTTGGAGGGTTGTTTGATATGTATCCAGCTATTACCGGCTCCCACATGAACTTACCACGTGCCCACAGAGCTAGAGCTCTTCAGGGCCCCGATCAATATATAGATGTAGGAACCTTGTCGTGGTCCTAGCTGCTCACTGTGGAAAACGAGAGTTGCCCTCATTAACTCATTCAAACAACCTTCCTCTCAACTGTGAAGAGTCGGAATAGCTGCTGGGCTACCAAAGATATTACGAGTGATTCTGTGTTTAAATTCTGTTCCCAGCGTTTAAGTTCTACATCACTCACGAGGAATTGTTTAGAAGCCATTTTTTTGGTATCGCCTAAATCACGGGCATTCTACGATAGGTCAGCGTTGTGCTATATTACCTCTAGTAGATGTCCGTCTCCATAGCGTAACGGTTAGTGTTATTAGCTGCCGTCCTCGGGGGCCCGGGTTCGATTCCCGGTACTGCCAGAAATTTAAGAATGGCAGGAGGGCTGGTATGTGGTTGAAATGGTACGTGCAGCTCACCTCCAATGGGGGTGTGCCTAAAAAGAGCTGCACCACCTCAGGACGAGGACACGAGTTTACTTTACTTTACCTCTAGTAGATAATCAAATGAACTATAGTAAGGATTGTGTTAAATAATGCAATCACATCATTAACAAAATAAATAATAATAATAATAATAATGGTTTTAAGTTCTACCAGCTACGTTTATGCTTTTCGGAGACGCCGGGCTGAGTGGTTCAGACGGTTAAGGCGCTGGCCTTCTAGCCCCAACTTGACAGGTTCGATCCTGGCTCAGTCCGGTGGTATTTGAAGGTGCTCAAATACGACAGCCCCGTGTCGGTAGATTTACTGCCACGTAAAAGAACTCCTGCGGGACTAAATTCCGGCACCTCGGCGTCTCCGAAGACCGTAAAAGTAGTTATTGGGACGTAAAGCAAATAGCATTATTATTATTATTATTATTATTATTATTATTATTATTATTATTATTATTATTATTTTCGGAGACGCCGAAGAGCCGGAAATGTTGTCATGCAGGAGTTTAATATACTATTGGCAAGTCCGTGAGAACATTGAATGATTGTATTTCTAACTTAAAATAATTGAAGCCAAATTTTCTGAAAATATTCATGAACATTTTTGATATTGTCCCTCCAGATCTAGAAAGTAATTCATATACATTTTATTTGAGAATGAGTTCTCCCTTTTCTTATAACGATTGCATGGCTCGTAATAAGATTTCTTATCCAAATAAACTAGTCCCAAGAGTTGATCAAACTGCAAGTATACATCCTCACATATTCTGAAGTAACCCAGTGACGACACGAGAGCGAGGACATGCTTCCGAAGTCCTAAATTAAAAAAAAATATCAAAACTTTTTTGACACGTCATTATTATCTATTAACCATTCGCTACTGTCGGCCGTGTGGCTAGGATCGCGCAGCTGTAAGCTTGCATTGGGGAGACAGTGGGCTCGAATTCCACCGTCAGTAGCCTGAAGATGGTTTGCAGTGGTTTCCCATTTTCACACCAGGTAAATGCTGGGGCTATATGTTACTTAAAGCCACGGCCAAACGTAGCCCTTTCCCATCTCCCGTCCCCCAAAACCTTCAACGTGTTAGTGCGACGTGAAACAAGTAGAAAAAAATGTATACAAGATCAAATTGGCCACCGAATGCATTGTTGAGAGTTGAGTGAGAGCGTATGGCTTGAAATGTAGAACAAAGGCGTTCCCGAGATTACTCCAGCTATTTACTGGGTAGCTAGAGTCACCCTGGAACATTTTGGTTTTAGCCTAGGATTAAGGCCGAATAACATTCTTGATGTTATGTGGTTATTAATCTAAAAAATTCACTGTAGAATCCATCGGTAGTCTAACCTTGGTCGTCCGAGTGGAAAGCCAGTAGCTAACCCACTGTGATGATCACGCCCCTCGACTTGAAATGTAGAATAGTATGTTCTTGGAGATACGGTTGTGGTGTTGGAACTGTGAATGTCGATTAGGTTTGTAATTGAAAGATAATTTCTTTGAATGGTGTGAACAAAATTCATAACATATTTTCGTGGTTCGTGATTATGAGAATACACTTCTGAAAGTCAAACTTCCATTCTCATAAAATTAAATTAAATTACATGATAAACTAAGAAATGTGATGATATCCAATTTTGACCCTACGGCGCTAGGCCACAACATACTCACGGCATACTTAAATTACCCAAACATACTAGGCCTACATTATATAAAGTATTTCACTAAATGTATATGATGTGGCCACTTTAATGTCGATTGAGTAGATAACTGGATCGGGGAGGATTTCGAACAATGTAAATATAACAATAATAACAATAATGAAAAATTGTGATCTATGGCTTTATATGCGAATGAATGTGAAGCACTCCTTTTCATTAAAGTCTACCCCTCTACTCTACGTTCCCTCATTCTTGAGGATCGTGATCTCTGGGGATATTTCCTTGTGTCCTTTGTGGTTATCTGCCAGACAATTTACTTATATGTGGGACATCTTGATCATGCTGCCTTACATGTAATCAAATATTTTGTAAATTTTTGTGACTGCGTTATTTTTGTTATGCTACATGGAAGAGAATATTTTAAGTAATTTTCCTCAACTTTTCTATTCATTTCTATGCGATTGCTTTTAATTATGTTACACTGCTTGCGTCACTTTTGTCATTTTTTACATAAATATTCCTTATGGTTGATGGTCGTCTGAAAATTCGCAACACGAAATTAGCAATACAAAATGTGTTACGCGATGTTACCTAAGCAACCGTGCAGGTTGTGATGTGAAGTATCGATGGATGGCCTTGACTGAGAGACATATAGAAGGTTCTGTACCTTTGTGATATAATACAAATAAATTAGTCGTTATCAGTCTGAGTTTTATTAATTGAGAGACATACTTATGATCATTTCATTTACTCCACGGAGAAATTAGACACCATATTTTGTTTCCTGTTTTAATGTACCGACACTACTTTTTATTCTTTCGTTATATGATTTTTTTTTTTTTTTTTGCTATTTGCTTTACGTCGCATCGACACAGATAGGTCTTATGGCGATGATAGGATAGGAAAGGCCTAGGAATTGGAAGGAAGCGGCCGTGGTCTTAATTAAGGTACAGCTCCATTTTTTGCCTGGTGTGAAAAAGGGAAACCACGGAAAACCATCTTCAGGGCTGCCGACAGAGGGGCTCGAACCCACTATCTCCCGATTACTGGACACCGGCCGCACTTAAGCGACTGCAGCTATCGAGCTCGGTATGAACATTTTTGTTGTTTTCTTTTTTTTGGATACATTTTTGTAATATTTTGTTTTCACATAATTGTTTGTTGTATTTTGTTGTTATTATTGTCGTAATGCAATTTGTTTCAATTTTTCTATTATTAATATCATTATCATTATTGTTAGATGCCTTCAATAATCGCGGCGAAGTTACGATTCCTGGTCCTCTCTTATACCTAACAACAAACAATAACACAAAATAAACAATTAATTATATGAAATATAAAAATAAGATAAACACTCTATAATTAGAATTTTTTTCTATTGGCTTTACGTCGCACGGACACAGATAGGTCTTATGGCGACGAAATGAGAATTCTAGGCAAATATGTGCTTATATTATACTGCTGAAGGTAAGCATTGCCACCAGGATATCGCCCAATTGCAGTGTATATGCTAATAATAATAATAATAATAATAATAATAATAGTAATAATAATAATAATAATAATAATAATAATAATAATAATGTGTTTAGATATTTTTGAGGAAAAACTTGAAGGAAGAGTAACTTCAACTGAACACAAAAGTAAATGTTAGTCTGGAGTTCTCTTCTTCCTCCAGCATTCAACATAAAACAGTGAAACTTTGCCAAATAATATATTTTTATGCAAATCCAAATATATGAAAATAATGATAGTGTTTGAAGTACGCTCGACGGGATGAGTTGAGATGACATATTGTTGCTTGTTAAAATACATTCAAACCATTACGCTGCGTTTTGATAGTAACAATATCATCCCAGAACTTTTAACTTAATTTACTTGTTAAATTTATTTATTTATTTATTTATTTATTTATTTATTTATTTATTTATTTATTTATTTAAAAAGCCTAACAGTGGGAATCTATATTACAGGAGTATATTTGAATTATTATCGATTAATGCGTAGTAATCAGTGGAGAAATAAAGAAAACGTATTTCAAACTCATGCAAGATCAGTTTCAAACCTTCAGACTGTGACAAGCGCGCTGTCATGTGTGTGTTGGCATCCTGTTTCATGGCGACGTGTGCTGTGAAAATATTTCATCTCTTAGAAACTCACTACTCCTGAAACAGTAGGTCGTTTGATGTTTATATTATTAATTGGACCTCACCTTAATGGTTTTAATGCTTTCTTTTTAAGGATGTAGGTGTAATTTTACAGGCTAGGAATGGAAAGGAAGAGGCCGTGGCCTTGCGAAAGGTACCATCGCGGCATTTGTCTGAAGTTGAAGAGGTAAACCACGGAAAACAACTTCGAGAATGGTTGACGGTGGATTCGAACTCATCTTGATCTCCCTAGGTTTTAATACTGAATATTACGCGAAAAAAATATTTTAAAAAAGGTCGTTGCCATGTAAATTATCATTGTCGTCCAGCACGTGTAGATAGACCTCATACCAATGACAAGGAAAGCAGCTGGAGAATTCGCGTACCCGCATGTACACCCAGCCGCACCAAAATTGGCTGGCAAAGAAATATTTGATTTTATACACTGTTGAAACGGGAGGATATTCGTGAACTGTGGGTATCCGATGACCGAAGAGATTATACTTTCAATTCTACCACTTGCCGAATCCTGTTTTAAACAAGAAAGTCATCTGTGACGGCCAATTTTTGTACGGTTGAACGTGCAATCAAATAAAAAGAGATTTTCCGTGGTTTCCCATTTTCACACAAGGCAAATCCTGGGGCTGTACCTGAATTAAGGCCACGGCCGTTTCCTTCTCATTATTGGGCCTTTCCTGTCCCATCGTCACCATAAGACCGATCTGTGTTGGTGCGACGTAAAGCAAATAGCAAAAAAAAAAAAAAAAAAAAAAAAAAAACTTAAAAAAGAATGAACTCGTGGCGTTGTATAAGTTCCTTGCAAGAACACGTTTCCCAGAAACAATTGAACTTAATAATGTTTGTTGTTGGTATCGACAGGATTTCTATCTGCATGGGAGGTGAATTATATTTTGATAATTAAAATTATATCTGTTAAAATACTTTTTTTTTTTTTCTGCTAGTGGCTTTACGTCGCACCGACACAGAATGGTATTAAGGCTAGGGGTGAGAAGGAAGTGGCCGTCGTCTTCGTTATGGCATAGCCCCAACATTTGCCTGATCTGGAAATGTGAAACCATGGAAAACCATCTTCAGGGCTGCCGACAGTAGGGTTCGAACCCATCTCCCGAATGCAAGCTCATAGTTGCGCGACCCCAACCGCTCGGTGGCAAAACAACTGAAAAGTTAATTGCTGTATTTAATACGTTGTGAGAGTATCAAATATTTCATATACTTTTAGCAAGTGATGATTTTACTGAATTATTTTCTACTTTAGTGAATAAAGATTGAACTTTCTGCGTAAATGGGTCATTTTTCCTCGCCATCTGATAAATTTAGCAAGCAAATGGGCAAGAAATGCACACGGTGATCAAATTTGAAATAATGCTGATGTGGGTATCCTGCATGTAATCCCAAACGTGGTGGACGTAATCCGTGTCCCTGAGCGCGCGTCACCGTGGGCTGTATTGACTTTTGATGGCGGGTGTACCTCTGACGGGCGCGCGCGCGGGACTCTGGCCCGCCGTGTCAATACCCACAGCAGCCACGTCGCGCGCCAAACGAGACGCATCATTCATTTCCATACAAATCTACGTGTAAAATAAAGAATTAATGTACCATAAAGAGGTTTTCACTGCGCTTTCTTTATGTCGTCATTCCAAGAACGATGTCACATCTTTCTTTATGACGTCTAAACTCTGGATATGGACCATATCTGCATAATATGAACTTAAGGCTTCAACTGCCTTTCAAAATTTTGATATTAACCCAACTCATACCGGTATTAGTATGTGTCGCGGCTCTGAAGGAATTATTAAGATAACATGTTCGTTCAGTAAAATAAGTTCCAGATTTCTCAGTACTTGAAAAGCTATGGAGTCCTTTACTCGTACAAAACAGTATCATGAGATCTGAGTGTGGACAAAATATCGTGCCTCATTAATTCGTAGGCCTACATGATTTTCATGCACCCTCAGATATAAGGTAAGGCAGGTCCGAACCTCCGCAGAGGTTTGCCTGAGGCGGAGTTTACGTACGGTAGGGTGGCCAGTTCCTTCCCGCTCTTCCATTCCCTTGCCGCCCCCCCCCCCATTAACAGCGCGTGGCAACCCATCCAAATCTCGACCAAACCCAATGGTGCTTAACTTCAAAGATCTCACGGGACCCGATGTTTCAACACGGCTACGGCCGTTGACACCCTCACATATAGTGGTCAAGAATTCATTCTTCAGTTTGGCTTTTGGAAATAAAAGGAACTGTATGTTTTAAAGACATGTTTGTAGTTTACATATACAAGTTGATACAAATATCAGGGGTGCAAGATCTCCAGAACAAAATCCACAGGGATAAGACTTTTCTTTTCAATATGCAATACCCGGGATTCGAACCGCAGCTACCTTAGGGAGGAGCCTGAAAAGTATTAAATTTAAGAAACTTCAGAAAATAAGGAAGTGTACCCAACATACACATACATACAATTCAAATGTATATTACTGGGGATAATATGAGCTCACCTGCTAGCCATCGTTCAGGCATCAACTCTATATGGTCTGACACCGTGGTTAGCCGGTTCGAGTCCCGCAGGTCGAAAAAAAAATCACCATCAGAATGTTGACAGGCAGGTTAGGAGAGGTGGTGGTTTACAATTTATAATCACTAGCATGCGTGTCAAATGCACAAACCTCTCCGCACTGGAGTGATGCTGTTGGTGATTCGTTTATCGGATGGAGACATCAAGCCGTGAGTAGACCCCTTGGCGCTATTAAACAAGAGTAGGCTGTGTGCCTGCACCAGGTTTCACCCTCTTACCCTAGCACGTCATGCATTTAATATTAACTCCTCTGATGTGACTAACGTTAGGAAGGACATACGGTAGTAAAACGTCCCTACAGAGATTCATCTCACTTCATGCCTCACCTCGTGTAGAAACGTGACAAGGGTTGGGCACATTATTATTATTATTATTATTATTATTATTATTATTATTTCTTTGCTGGCGAGACCTAGTGTTTACAGCGCACTATGTCTTCTGGTATAGACTAGAGCAATTTTGATACTTTCATTGATCTGTCCCTGTATTTTCCTTGGCTTTGACAGTACGAAAGTGACTGAGGTATGAGTGATGCTAGTAATGCCATTCCTTGTGCAGCTAGTCCCTGCTATGAATGGTTTGAAAATATTGCTCATAGGGTCAGTTGGTGCACGCATTTCAGTGGACTTGGCAGACTGATATGTAATAGCAACTTCTGGCTCTGCGAGGATAGCAACGAGAAACAACCTCACTCCTCATTTCCCTAGTATGCCTCTTCAGTGATGCCTAGGCCATCTATGGCAGCTGATGGTGGAGCTGTGGAGGATCCAACCAGCCTTAGGGCTGAGGACTGAACATACACATACATTATTATTATTATTATTATTATTATTATTATTATTATTATTATTATTATTATTCATGCATACATCTTACAGATTTAGCCCGCCTGGAGTCATGATAGTTAAGGTGTCAAGTCTAATGATCTGACACGGTGGTTAGCTGATTCGAGTCCCATTGGTCGAAATAATTTTCACTATCAGAATGTTGGCCGGCAGGAAAGGAGAGTTGGTGGTAAAAAAATGATAATAACTTGATTGCGTTTCGAAAGCCTGGATTTAATTCCAAGTGCCGCCCCGTGGTGTAAGGGTAGCGTGCCTGCCTCTCGCGCAGAGGCCACGGGTTCGAATCCCGGCCAAGTCAGGTATGTTTCTCTCGACCGCAGGACTGGTTCGAGGTCCACTCAGCCTACGTGATTAGAATTGAGGAGCTATCTGACGGTGAGATGGTGGCTCCGGTCTCGAAAGCCCACAATAACGGCCGAGAGGATGCGTCGTGCTGACCACACGACCCCTCGTAATCTGCAGGCGTTCGGATTGAACAGCTGTCGCTGGGCAGGTCAATGCCCTTTCAAGGGTGTTAGGTGCCGTGGGGTTTGGTTTGGGTTTTTTGGATTTAATCCCAAACTTCTCCGCAATAGCCTATCCGTATGGAGTGAGGGCATATGACGCTGTTGATGGTGATTCGTCAGTCGGACAGCGACGTTAAGCCTTGGTGCTATTCGTCAGAAGTAGGCTGTGTGCCGGCACCAGGTTACACCCTCTCCCTTCCTACTATCATATAAAACGTCTTTCATTTCATCTCATTGACTCCTCGAAGAAGGATGATGTCAGAAAGGGCACCCAGTCGTGAAAACTCGCTAACCCCGTAGAGAAGGGTTGACCACACACACATACACACACACACGTTATGCTTTTCAACATTCAGTCTGCAAGCCTCTGTGAATTTAATAAACGCCACCACAATCCTCTAATCGTAACTCGTTCTATACCTCTTACAGTATATTTAAATCGTACAAACGGATTCTAACCACCGTAGTCTTGGTCTCCTCTACTTCTATTACCCTCTAAAACCGAGTCCATTATTTTTCTAGGTAACTCCGCCTCCATTCACCTCACAAAACTCCACCACCGAAGCTGGTATGTACATACAACTTCACCCATCGTTTCATTCTCCTAGCATTTACCTGCTCTTTCCCAGCACCTCCCGGCCATTGGTCCCACGTGTTTGTACCAGCGGTCATGCTCGCTACTTTTATGTTTAATACTCCTAACTTATGAATAATATATCCTGAGTCCACGCATCTTTCATTCCCGTAAAAATAGTTTCGTCCGGGAGCTGACTTCTTTCTTGCAGAATACTGTTGATCACAACTGCGAGCTCGCTGCATTAGCTTTGCAGCACCTTGATTCAATCTTACGTACTACGCTACCATCCTGGGAGGATACGCATCTTAAATACTTTAAATGATCAACCTGTTCCAGTTTTGTATTCCGAACCTGACATGTTATTATTATTAATAATAATAATGTAAGGCTACCTCTTAGTCCATCCTGATACGGGATCGGGGATGAGGGGAAATGAAATCATATAGCTTGTTTTACGGCTGGATGCCCTTCCTGACGTCAACGTCAGTTGAACTAATGAAGATGAAATGAATGGTGATGAATGTAATTGGGTAAGGAGGTGGAAGGAAATTGCTATGGCCTATGAAATGGTACTGTTCCGGCACCTGCTCGGAAATGAAAATGGGAAAGCACAGGAAACCATTCTCAGGACAGCCCCCGGTGGGGTTCGAACCAACTTGTTTCCCGAATGCAGAGCTTGGCTCCAAAGCCGTGCCGCGTCAACACGCGCGGCCCGTCCACTCGGTATCCTATTATTATTATTATTATTATTATTATTATTATTATTATTATTATTATTATTATTATTAAAATTTTCAGTATAGTAGATTAAAATTTTCTTATATAGTCGGGTTGACACTACCAGACATTCAGTTGTTATTCCATAAAATATATTTTCATCATAGCGTTCCTCAACAATTTCATCCATAGAATAACTAATTTTAAAAACACTTAATTTTTTCTTTCTTTGCCTTTTTCTAAAATCTTGAGTCAGCGCTAATGTGGATTAGGGTAGCTTTACTGCCGAATGCCCTTCCTTACGCCAACCCTATGGGGAAGTATTTATTCACTATTGCGTCTTTCTGTGACGGTTGGGATTGTGATATCCTGTAAGGTCACAAATTCCGACCCCGAAATAGAGGAATTAGTCACCCTTCTGTAAAAGTAAACTTTGATCTAGATATCGCTACGACCACATTTCCTGGTACAAAAGGACGTAGAGTACTGTGTAATAAAGCTCAGGCCGCTACTAAACAATACGTATTTGTTTGGCGTGCGTTAGACGTGATATGCTCTATAGTTGCAAGATCCGCTTGCACAGGTATTCCAAAGACATCACTACCATACTGCCGATTGTTCAAAACGAATTTCTTAGACGCTGACAAAATCCTCATTGCTAAGATCTATTGTTAAATTTCCCCGGATCCTTCGAATCCGCACTATTACATCTCAGATATGAAAAATGTCTGTGACCAAATTAAGAACAGTAAACCATTCCGTCGATGAGGGAATTTCTCTGCTAAAGCGGTGTAGACGAAGAAGGCGAATACCAGTTCGAACACCGCAGGTCTTGGCTTACGTATAACCAAACTTATTTTCGGTCTTATTCAGATCGTCTAACATCAATTAAGTCAATCAAAATTGTTTCTTTAAGAAGACCCCAGCTCCTCCTTCCAATTTAAAACAAAAATTTCCATGCCGGTTTTATTTCTTGAGTGGCATTACCTGAGCACTGTAATTATGTCAGATCGATTTTTCTCCGTAAGTGTAGTTATCGTCCGCCTCCGTGGTGTAGTGGTTAGCGTAATTAGCTGCGACCCCCGCAGGTCCGGGTTCGATTCCCGGCTCTGCCACGAAATTTGAAAAGTGGTGCGAGGTCTGGAACGGGGTCCACTCAGCCTCGGGAGGTCAACTGAGTAGAGGTGGGTTCGATTCCCACCTCAGCCATCCTGGAAGTGGTTTTCCGTGGTTTTCCACCTTTTTCAAATGGCTTTACGTCGCACTGACACAGATAGGTTTTATGGCGACGATGGGTCAGGAAAGGGCTCGGAATGGGAAGGAAGCGGCCGTGGCCTTGACTAAGGTACAGCCCCAGCATTTGCCTGGTGTGAAAATGGGAAACCACGGAAAACCATCTTTAGGGCTGCCGACAGTGGAGTTCGAACCCACTATCTTCTGAATACTGGATACTGGCCGCACTTAAGTGACTGCAGCTATCGATCTCGGTAGTTTCCCACTTCTCCTCCAGGCAAATGCCGGGATGGTACCTAACTTAAGGCCACAGCCTCTTCTTTCCCTCTTCCTTGCCTGTCCCATCCAAACTTCCCATCCCTCCACAAGGCCCCTGTTCAGCATAGCAGGTGAGGCCGCCTGGGCAAGGTACTGGTCATTCTCCCCAGTTGTATCCCCCGACCCAAAGTCTAAAGCTCCAGGACACTGCCCTTGAGGCGGTAGAGGTGGGATCCCTCCCCGAGTCCGAGGGAAAAACTGACCCTGGAGGGTAAACAGATTAAGAAAAGAAGTGTAGTTGTCTGTGATTCGACTCGCCTATATCGGAATGGTACAAGGACACAATGACCAGATACCGCTGAGTAAATAAGTATAATTCGCCCTGGGCCTGTCGTTTGCCAGGGGAGCTCAGTCACTTCAAACATCGAATAGTTATTGGTAGTTAAGTGTCAGTAATAAATATTTAGATACATGTTTAACCCCTTTTCAAGTTGTCTAAGTCGACTGTTAGAAACGTAATTGCGAAGTGAAGCCTGAGTGCTCCTCCCTGTCAAAATCATGGTTGGCTGGGCTACATTTAATGACCGAGACCGTCAAGCGTTGAAGAAAGTGGCTCTTGAAAATCACGATACATTGAGTTCTGCAGTGCTATTAATTGTCCAGACAGCACCAAGAGATTGTACCGGAAGTTACGTAGGTAGGGGTTTGTCGAGCAACTGCTCGTAAACGGAACATTTCTCCCGTGAATGTTTGAGCGCCACCTAAAGTGATATAAAGAGTGGTGCAGCGGAAAGCGGGCAACTGGAAACGTGTGTTTTGGGGTGATGAATCACACTATACCCTGTGGCAGCCCAATATGAGGGTTTAATTGTTACGAGAACTATATTTGCCATTTACTGTGTGAGAATATTTCTCATGGAATGGATTTAGCTCTCTTCTGATACTGCTCGGCAATAAATTCGGAATGGGACACAGTGACAAATTATGTACCATCTATGTTACGAGACCATTTCGGTGGAAACTGTTGCCTGTACCAGTATTATGGTATCCTCATCTAAAAAAAAAAAAGCAAGTTCTGTTCGGGTAGGGAAGCTGGTGGATTTAATCCTGGCTCTGTCCGGCGGTACATGAAGGTGAAGGCTTCCTGTCAGTACTCTCCTGAGAGAGAGAATTCCGGCACCTCAGCATTTCCGAAAATCCTAAATGTAGTTAGCGGGACGTAAAATGAGTAACGTTGTTGTTGTTGTTGTTGTTGTTGTTTGTAATAGTTTATAAACAGTAAATTTCCATTAATGAACAGGCTAGCTCATAATCCTGACCTGAATCTCTTAGAACACCTTTGCAGTAAACTAGAACATCTACGTCGCTCCAGACCCCAACATGCGACGTTGCGAACTACACTGACTGCTATCGTTTATAAAGAATGGCCTGCCATTTTTCCTGATACATTCAGACATCCTGTAGAAAGTCTCTCCGGCAATAGTGGGGCTATCATAAAGACAAAGGGTAGGCTCGCCCTGTATTAATGTCCCCTTCTGTGAAGTGTGTCACAGGGGCAGTATGATTTTAGAATGAAAATATATTAATAGCAACCAGCCATTAAATTTGCATGGGGTGCTGCTGTTTCCAATTTATTCGAATTGTAAGTACAAAGCTCTATTAGCCAAACCTGATGTTGCCGTCACTGTCAGTAAGATGGTGAAGTAGTAGAATTTTTTGAATATAACATCAACATCACGTAATACTAACTTTAAGGACATATGTACCTAATATTGAGAGCCTCCATGTCACCTTTCGTGCTGTCGAAAACGTAGGTCTAGCTAAAGTACCCGTTCCTCGTACGGATTTATGAGAAAGGATTAAAGTGGTTAAATTACCGTGGTCAGGAAGTATATGTGTGTGTTACAGCACAATGTTTACGGCATTCTCATCAGGTACGTACAGTAAATGCATACGTTATGCCCACTCGACACTCGAGAGGAGGTCACACAGGAAGGATTACAGGAGGAGCCTGGCACAAGTAAGTGGCACCAATGCCGAACTCATCTCGGGGCCCGTGGTCGTCACACTGCATCTCATACTGAAATACCCGAAAATATTTGACTATAAATAAAACCGGGAGACTATAAAGAATACAATAGTGAATATGAATACCAAACCTACACAATATTAGAAAGATAGAAACACGGAACATACATACTTGTATTACGATGACGATAATAATGACGCTAAATGAAATGTTAATTATAAACCCTATAAATATGAATCCTAAACCTACACGATATTAAAAAAGATACAAAAACGGAGTTGTGTTGGCAACCATGAGGATCTTAGCTGAGTAAGAGTCACGTGAAACCACGTTATTCATCATTCGTGTAAAATTCTTGTTCGTTTGTTAACAGACCAGCTGAAGAACGAACGTGCCATTCTGCGGAAAGCGTTTGGAGGCTACAGTTGTATTATTGAGAGTGCTAAGCGTGCTTATCCATGTATGAGAACAGCTGTGGGCTGTAGTTTATTGATTCAACCCTTATCATCTTCATCGTATTATATTTATACCCCGTGGTGGTGGTGGTGATTATTTTAAGTACAACTGGGCAACCATCCTCTGTTAACATTAGGTAATCAGTGGGAAACAATGGAAGAGATCCGACACTTCGATAAATGAAGGTATCGGCCAAATCAAGACAAGGGCCACGAAGGGCGTGAAAATAAAAGACTCTCTAGGCCTCGGGAAACTAATACCGCCGGGAACGGAAAAGAACCAGAGTTGACCAAAGGAGGCCGGATAGGATAGCTGAAAGTGAGGAGCCTGGCACAGGTACAGTAATAGGATAGCTGAAAGTGGGGAGCCTGGCACAGGTACAGTAAGTAGAGGCAATTCCAGGACTCAGAACGCTGAATATATTAACAACAAGGAAATTACTCCGACGAGAAATCCCTCAATTTGGCAAAACTCGAATTTTATATAAAGACCTCTAATTTTAAATATTATTTATTTTTATTTTTAACTAAATTTGTATTTCACCACAGAACTATTATTCTCGAGACGCGCATGAGATATATTTTAGGAATACTTCAAAAAAGCCTTTATATACGATTGGGACACACGACTTGTTTTGGCTATTTTAGCCAGTTTTTCCGGCTTCATTTATGATTTTCAATTTCCTTTCTGCCTAACACTTCCTTGAATAGACTTGTGTTGTGAATTAACGTTCCGTTAATGATACGATCCTTCACTTTGAAGTCTGTTAAGTGAGTTGTTGAACTTGAATGATTGCTTCTTAAGCTCCAAGCCTGGTCGAGAACGATATGATTTTAAGGGCGATAAAGGAAACCGTCTCACTTCTTCTTACGATGTCAGATAGTGCTAGTAAAAGTAAACTTAAAATTTACAGCATGTAAAGTGAAACTGCTCATAACTATGTCCACAGATATTCGTAGTATAAACAGAGATGTCTATACTGTATCATGATCGATGGTTGAAGTTTAAGATATTGTTAAACTGGAACAGAGAAGAGCTATTGAAAACCACAGTGTCTTCCACATTAACTGCTGGAAATGGACACTTTTTCAATTACCAACCGCTCCCCATTCATAATATTAAAAACAAAATTTTGCGATCAATTAGTTTTCAAGACAGTAACATATTAACGAATGTATAGGTGGATACATTGGATGTAAAAAGTCTTCATCTTGTGTTGATTATTTTTTAAATAATAATTTCACTGTAGGCCTAGATAAAAAGAGATCGGACTGCTTTACGGAAGAGTCCGCCTCCTTAGTGTAACGGTTAGCACTATTAGCTGCCACCCTCGGAGTACGGGGTTCGATTCCCGGTACTGCCAGAAATGTAAGATTAGCAGGAGGGCTGGTATGTGGTTAAAAGAAGGCACATACAGCAGCTCATCTCCATTGGGGTAGTGCTTGAAAAGAGCTGCACCACCTCGGAATTAGAACACCAGTTTACTTTTTTTTACTGAAGAAACAGCGACAGAACACGTGTTCATCTACTTTTAGATGTTGATAACGAGCTCGGTAGTATTACTACCTAACAGACGAACAAGGACCATAGCTGATGAAGTTCCTGCCGCATAGGTTGTTCAGCAGTGCATCATACTGTCCGATATTGCATCGACAACATCAAATATTCAAGAGAAAATGTCTACAGTGGGTGAACTCTGGCGTTTAGTGCTGCACAGTAACATTCGTCTGTGTGTGACGCAGAACAAATTCTAGCAGAAGCATCCACCATACATAAAAAATACGTGAAGGCTTAATGGTTTATATTTCGTATTGAGGTTTGCTGTGAAATACAAGGTCGTCTTTGAGAAGAACGTAGCATGGCTACCTCAACAGTGGTATGCTTGCCATCAGGCTCACAACAATTACTATCTGGAATGTTTCACTGTAGGCCTGGATAAAAATAGATCGGACTGCTTTACGAAAGAGTCCGCCTCCTTAGTGTAACTGTTAGCACTATTAGCTGCCACCCTAGGAGTACGGGGTTCGATTCCCGGTACTGAATTCCTTTCGTTAGCACCGGTTTGTTTTGTTTGATCTATTTGTAAGCATTTCCTTTGTCCATTCTTTCAGACGAAGAGGTTCATGGATCTCACAGACTGTTGAATAAAATTTCACCAGAAGTTTCTTTTACAGTTTGTAAACAGTATTTTTCATCTTCAGCATTCAAATGCTCAATCTCCTACCGTATAACCCTGGCGTTTGTAAGTCACATCCACGAGAAGCTTTTAACAAGCGTTACCATGGCGATATCCGGAGAGACTATCATATTGCCTGAAATGGTGAGCGAGACGCTTCCTCCACTGATCAAGTAATCAATTGGCTGATATAGAAGCACTTGGTAGGCGACACCCTCTCCGTCACAACTCACTACCCTCTGGAATCACGAGTGCACTGCATAAAGCTCGTTTAACACATACACGATATTTCTAAAGCTTAAATTACACACTTCAACAGATTTTTAAATACAAAGGAATCGCGGACAGGTAGTGAGTATTAGTATTAAGTTCAAGGGTTCAGTATGTACTTCTTCTATGCGTTAGTCAGTATCTGTAAAGTAAAATAATAATAATAATCGTATGACCTCAGCTACCGTGTGCAGACATTTCGATTTGACGCCATCTGGCTGTCTGCTCGTCAATTTCGACCTTCCTTTTTATTCTAGGCCCACTAGATGGCAGACAGAGTAAACCGGATCTGTCTTGGGCGTCTATGGCTGAGATTTAATTAATTTTGTCGGGTAAACACCAAATGTGTCACCAGAGATCTTTTACATGCCGACATTGCATGACATGGAGTATCGAATGGACTTTTTTCCGCCCTTCAAAAATCCGACTACCTCTGCCGGGTTTGAACCCGCTATCTTGGGATCCGGAGGCCGACACTCTACCACGGATGCACAGAGGCAGCTGTCTGTAAAGTAATCAGCCTGGAAGCATCCTGAAATAGTATATTCTTCTTCTTCTTCTTCTGTTTACCATCCAGGGTTGGTTTTTCAGTCGGACTCAGCGAGGGATCTCACCTCTACCGCCCCAAGGGTAGTGTCCTGGAGCGTGAGACATTGGGTACGGGGATACAACTGGGGAGAATGACCAGTACCACGCCCAGGCGGCCTCACCTGCTATGCTGAACAGGGGCCTTAGTCGGGGATGGGAAGATTGGAAGGGATAAACAATGAAAAGGGAAGGAAGCGGCCGTGGCCTTAAGTTAGGTACCATCCCGGCATTTGCCTGGAAGAGAAGTGGGGAAACCACGGAAAAATACTTTCAGGATGGCTGAGGTGGGAATCGAATCCACATCTACTCAGTTGACCTCCCGATGCTGAGTGGACCCCGTTCCAGCCCTCGCACCACTTTTCAAATTTCGTGGCAGAGCCGGGAATCGAACTCGGGCCTCCGGGGGTGACAGCTAATCACGCTAACCAGTACACCACAGAGGTGGACCTGAAATAGTATCACCGAAGACTATGCAGTTACAAGGGAACTGTAAAACCAATGGTGGTGCTATAATTATGGGTACTGGGCAAGGTGAGGAGTGAGGTAGTTGTGTGGTTGGTAAATAATTGAAACTTTCTTTACTGAGCTAATGGATACGTGGTTTGAGTCACAGAACTATGAAATATAGTTGGCTCGAACTCCATTATAAGCAGCCCTGAAGATGGTTTGCGTGGTTTCCCACTTTTACACCAGGCAAACATTGGAGCTGTACCTTAAATAAGGCCACGATCTCTTCCTTCCCATTCCTAGCCATTTCCTATTCCATCGTTGTCATAAGAGCTGTCCGTGTGGGTGCAACGTAAAACAAATGGTACGAAAAAATTCTTGAATGCTTTGAGCCAAGTATTAGCATCCGTGGCTCAGGCGGCAACGTGCCGGCCTCTCACCATTAGACTCCGTGGTTCAAATCCCGATCACTCCGTGTGAGATTTGTTCTGGACAAAGTCGAGGCGGGACAGATTTTTCTCCGGGTACTCCGGTTTTCCCTGTCATCTTTCATTCCAGCAACACTCTCCAATATCATTTCATTTCATCTGCCAGTCATTAAAGATTGTCCAAGAGTAGTGCGACAGACTTCGGCAGGCGGCACAATTCTTATCCTTGCCGCTAGGTAGGGGCTTCACTCATTCCATTCCTTACTCGCTCGAATGACTGGAAACAGGCTGTCGATTTTCAGTTTCATTCAGATTTGGAATAGACCTCGACAGTCTTTACTCAGTGACCGAGTAGATCAGGGGAGGCCGACCCAAGGCAAACAAAAACATTTGCATGGTACGCGCAAAGAAATAACATAGCATATATCAATTTATTAACATATCTCAAAACTTGACATATCAAAACATACTATATTTCTCATGTGCCGCCATTTTTATTGTCTTCTTTTTTTTAGTAGAGCACGATAGGTACGTCCCCCTCCCTTAAATTTTCTTAAACCCCTCCCCTGAAACTATAGAGGACATATTTCATTTCCAGTCTTATGTACAGACCAGAAGTACTGGGGCGTCAGAACAACAGAGTAATGAAGATGGTTTTCTGTGGTGTCCCATTATCACACCAGGCAAATGCCGGGGCTGTACCTTATTTAACACCACGGCCGTGTCCTTCCCACTCCTACCCCTTTCCTATCCAGTCGTCACCATAAGACCTATCTGTGTCGGTGCGACGTAATGCAGATTGTAAAAACAACAGACTAATTTTCTGCAAGTTCAGAGAGGTCCTTGTAAACCCAGCTAACGAAGAATTTATCGCCTTCTGGAACTGGAAGTGTAATCTTCTATCGCAGTTTCCAGCGCTGCAAGACATTGTCCTACGATACTGCTGTAGTTTCGGATCGACATACATGTATGTGGAAAACTTTTTTCTGTCTTGAGCATGATGGGAAAAAAGTATCAGTGAACAGTATCTTAAAAACCTGATTCTGGAAACTTCATCTACGAACCTCAATATCGAAGAACTGGTGAGCAAAGCATATCCAGAATCTTCACTGGGAACTAAGCTCGTTTCATTTCGGTGCGATCAGTTCTGCCTCTGTGGATCCGTGGTAGAGTGTCGGCCTCCGGATCCCAAGATAGCGGGTTCAAAGCCGGCAGAGGTAGTCGGAGTTTGAAGGGCGGAAAAAAAGTCCATTCGACACTCTATGTCGTAGGATGTCGGCATGTAAAAGATCTCTGGTGATACATTTGGTATTTACCCGACAAAATTAATTAAATCTCAGCCATAGACGCTCAAGAGAGATCCGGTTTACTCTGTCTGCCATCTAACGGACCTAGAGTAAAACGGAACGTCGAAATTGACGAGCAGACAGCCAGATGGAGTCAAATCGAAATGTCTGCACACGGTAGCTGAGGCCATACGATCATTATTATTATTAATGCGCAATGTGCTATTTAATTTTTGGATTACTTCTTGAACAATTACCTACGAGGAAAATATACTTTTCAGTTGATTTGATATTTGAACAAAAACTTTCCTCCTTCTATCATTATTAATAACAACAACAACAGCATTGTTATCCTTTTCTAATCCTAAACGAATAATTAGAAACACACAATATTCACTATTTATAGCATCTTTGGAAGGGGAGGCTTACGACAGGATAGAGCGGCATATTTGAAACTCTGAACATAACAAGTTGTATGCTGTGTACTGCGGGTCGGCTACCCCTGAGCTAGATGAATCTACAGAATTTTACATGAATATACTTGATTCAAGTTATTTTTTGTGCTGGGGCAACACTTTCATTCTAATGTTCTAAGTAAACTTAATAAATCAACACAGATACTTTTTTGGTGAGGATTGTTTGCAAAGAATGCCTTTATTCCTGATGGTCGTAGGGGCATGGAAAATAAGAAGCACCTTGTATTTTACGAACGCTGTATAAAACCAACAACGAGCAAGTAGACATTTATAACAAGTGAATTGCTGGAAATTACGAGAAATAATAATAACTTGTGAACCCGTGTTACTCCGCAACATTCCTTATAAACAGTCAGATAACTCGTCTTGACATGCCTGTCGTAGTCATATTGTTTTTCCTGCCCTTTTCAATCGTTTCATGAACATTTAATACCTGTAATGTAGTTTATAAGCCGGCCTCGTGGTGTAGGGGTAGCGTGCCTGCCTCTTACCCGGAGGCCCCGGGTTCGATTCCCGGCCAGGTCAGGGATTTTTACCTGGACCTGAGGGCTGGTTCGAGGTCCACTCAGCCTACGTGATTAGAATTGAGGAGCTATCTGACGGTGAGATAGCGGCCCCGGTCTAGAAAGCCAAGAATAATGGCCGTGAGGATTCGTCGTGCTGACCACACGACACCTCGTAATCTGCAGGCCTTTGGGCTGAGCAGCGGTCGCTTGGTTGGTCAAGGCCCTTCAAGGGCTGTAGTGCCATGGGGTTCGGTAATGTAGTTTATAACACTTCTTTCCATGCAATATTCTTTGTACTTCGGCCATTCGGCCGTATCTGGATCTTAACATTTTCGAACGATCTTGCCCGAGATAGTCCTACATACAATTATCCGGGGCTGAACACTGGTTCGGGTAAGCAGACTAGCCACTTTTTAAAGAGTTTGTCCCTGCGCTTTATTAATGGTCATACCGAAGGCTAGTCGACTCGATACCGTTCCGTCTGTACGTACGTAGACTTTCGCTTAGTAGTATGTTAGTTATTAGGAACGTTCTGCCATCTGTTAAGTGTATTCAGAGGCTGGGGAAGATCAGAAAATCAAAGAGTAGGTATCAGCAGAGAATAGTATTCTTCCATCATCAAAGGAAGTGTATACTCTCTGGCTTTACAGGTAGTAATCATTAATGAAAGTGTTAGTCACTTAGCAACCTGCAAAGTACAGAATGTATTGCGGGTTCGCTTAGGCCTTCGCCTGAAATTACTGGAGTGTCATTTAACGATTTGATCTTGAAAATAAATAGGTTTCCCTTGACTGTTTAATAAATGCAAGTTTTTCCTGTACTATTGAGACAATTTGGAAGATTGTGGTACTAACCGCACCTTTTAACTCCCTCTGATTTATGAGCTTGAGTTTTGTGAAACGTACACGTTAGCTTATTTTTATAATACCGGTAATAATAATAATAATAATAATAATAATAATAATAATAATAATAATAATAATAATAATAATAATAATAATAATAATAAAAAATTTAGCCCCTAAAATTATTGAAGAGTTTATCAAACAATGAAATCCATTTTAGCACCAGGCACTAATATTACTGTATAACTTTGTTGTAATTGTGATGATGATGATGATGATGATGATGATGATGATGATGATGATGATGATGATTGTTGTTTTAAGGGATCCAGTATGTAATTTACCGGCCGCCGTATCTTTGTTGTCTGTGTTCCGTTCCTTATTGACACTATCTGTGTCGGTGCGATGTAATGCATCTACTAAAACCAACAGCAACGACGACAACAACAGCAACAACAACAACAACAACTTTACTGACACATTTATCTTTCTATTCCTGTTGTTGGGTATTAAGCCCGAAGGCTGGTTTGATCCTCTGCAGCTCCGCCAACAGCTGCCATAAATAACCTAGGCGTCACTGAAGAGGCGTACTAGGGAAATGAGGAGTGAGGTAGTTTCCCGTTGCTTTCTTCACCGAGCCAGCCGTTGCTATTACATATCAGTCTGCCAAGCCCACTGAAATGCACGCACCAACCGACCCTATGAGCGATATTTTCACACCATTCATAACAGGGACTGGCTTCATAAGGAATGGTATTACCAGCATCACTCATACCTCAGTCACTTTCATATTGTCAAAGCCAAGGATGAGACTGAGACAGGTCAATGAAAGTAACAAATTTGATATAGCCCATACCAGAAGACATAGCGAACTGTAAACACTACATCTCGCCAGCAAAGACATTTTCTATCCCTCGTAATGTAATATTCTTAAAACTTTCTTACCTCTATGTAACTTCTTATAGCACTGCATTCTCGCTACTATGGCATGTCTATGAACCACAATGTCTGCCTTACCTGTTTTAGTGCTTCATTCTCTCCGTAGTGCATTTTTAGACGGCGATTTCTTGGTTTTCCTTTTATCACCGCACTCTGGACTAAGGTACTTTGTAGACTTTAGCTTTCAAGCACAGATTGGACGAGGTTTACGGCTAGGAAGCTATGTACACATTCATTCGTACATTATTGAGATGCTCCAGACGAAATGTATGATCTGATGTTCGTAAATATGAATTTGCTTTTACCTTATAAAAGCACCTTTAATAGCAGAGTCATCTCCGTACAGGCCATGAAGGCCTTTGGAGGGGTGGAAGGTAAAGATTTCCACTATTCGTATCCTCGGCACGTGATGGGGTAAAGTGGTTAGCTCTACGCCCGGCCGCCGGTACTGATTTTTGGTGTAGGCTGAGTGAAGCTCAGGGCCATGTACACATCCGGAAGTGGAAATTTCGTTTCTTAAATTTTACGATTTCCTGACGGGGATTCGAACCCACGGCCTTCCGGGCGAACCGAGCACGCCTTTAACAGCCCCTATAAGTGCACCATTAATATACCTAATTTATGTTACTATTGACTACAGTGTCCCAAGCTCGTAAACAACAAAAAAGAACATTAGGTGAAGTGAAATATATTGAGTCCGCGACTAGCGATGTTAGACTATGACATATATGACTCTGAAAGGTGAAAATGAATGGCACCATAGCTTTCGAAGTCCCAGTGACAATAGCAGAGCTAGCCGAGAGTGGTCAGACGCGAAAACATGAAATAAAATGTACAGAGAATAAATGTTCGAATCACATCTTAGCTCTTTGATTATTATATACCTTCAGTATTATATACATTCTCGTTTCTTAAATTTTACGATTTCCTGATGGGGATTCGAACCTACGGCCTTCCGGGCGAACCGAGCACGCCTTTAACGCCTCGGCCAGGCAGCCCCTATAAGAGCACCATTAAGATACCTAATTTATGTTACTAATGACTACAGTGTCCCAAGCTCGTCCCCCATAAGAGTGAACCTCAGGCCATGTGCACCTCCGGAAGTGGAAATCTCGTTTCTTAAATTTTACGATTTCCTGATGGGGATTCGAACTCACGGCCTTCCGGCCGAACCGAGCACGCCTTTAACGCCTCGGCCAGTATATAATAATCTTGAACAAAAGTAGTAAAATTTAGCTGGAGAATAATGACCAGTGTCTCTTAAGATTTAGATTTTGTATACATTATTCTTCCCACACTGGAGTTTTATCAACATATGTATTCTTGACAAAGCAAGCGCCTAACAGATCGGTTGTACAGTCACTCAAAAACGACTGAACGCATGTTATTGTATGTAGCTTGCATTTAATATTTTATCGCTTAATTTTAATTATCAAATATAATTCCCCTCCCATGTATATACAAATTCTGTGTAAACACACAACAATAATTGTTTCTGAGAAACGTGTACTGGCGAGGAAGTTATACAATACCATTGCTTTTGTTTGAGCGCCTAAACATCCGTTTTGGAGGAATAGAGATAAAGATGTAAAACATGCTCACAGTATTATCTGAATGCAGTGGCATTAGGTATCCGTTAAATGCTTGTAAACGCAACAGTACAAGTACAGGAGCTCTTTATAGTTGCCTTCCTTTATATATCAATTTTGAGGAATATTCATAATGTTTTGAGGAATCCTGAGGGCATCTCCTATGTCTGGGAAGTAGAGTCTGATATTGTATATCTCAATACTCCAGCTCCGAGTGGTTGTCACTGTATGCAAACAGCATGGTTATTACTTTAAAAGTGTTGTCCATTTCTTCGTCCTATGACGAAAATGATAAAACTTAAGTGCTTCTTTTTTTTTCAATTAACTGAGTCAATTAATTAAGCCGTAGAATCTTTTGCAGTTACGTCTCTTGAGATATGCAGGGTTTATCTAAATTATACTGACAAAAAATCAGGAATGTTCTTCGTGTTATGTAAAGAACGATGGCGCAATCAGATTGACGGAGAAAAGTTTTCCTTTCGAGAAAAATTAGGCTACTTTGTTATTTCCGGGCGCGCGATTCAAATCGACAAACTCGCCGTATTCGCTGTGCCAGAGCGCATGTGACGGCAGTGCGTACATTTCAGCATCGGTTTAGTGTCAATATTTGGGCCGGCATTGTTGGTGACTATTCACTTGGGCCGTATATCCTTCCTCCTTGTCTGATCGGTGAGAAACGCTACCGTTTCTTGGTAGAATCACTGCCTGGATTATTACAAGATGTTCCACTGGTTGTGTGGATGATCCCCACTTCCCATGGCGGATCCTTTTCACTGATGGAGCAAAGTTCACCTGTGAAGGCGTTTTCAATTCCCGCAACAGTCATGTGTGGGTTGCTGAAAACCCGCATGTGCGCCCCCATGAGTTTCAGAAACGATACGGTGTGAACATTTGGACAGGGTTCCTGAATAGAAGTGGGATTGGGCCATACCTTCTTCCACGACATCTCGCGGGTGCCGCGTACTTGGTATTTCTTGAAGACGTACTGCATGAGTTCTCAGACGATGTGCCACGGCATGTGCATCAAACCATGTGGTTTCAGCTCATGTTTCACCGCCTCATTTTTCACTTGCGGTCCGAGATCATCTGCACCAAAGAACTGGGCAACAGTGGATAGGTCGTGGTGGTCCGATTGCTTGGCGTGTGCGTTCATCCGTCTTAACACCGCTAGACTACTACCTGAGGGGTCAAATGAAAACCTTGATTTACGAGACTCCTGTGTAATCCGAGGAAGACCTACTGGCGCGGGTTATGGCTGCGCCGGATGTTGGAGGACCAGGGATTGGTGATAGTGTGTACGAGAACATGATACATAGGTACCGTGTCTGTGTTGACGCCGGTAGTTGTGACATCGAGCCTCGCCTGTAGTTGGACCCAGACGACAAGCAGCAGGAGTCGGACAGAGCGCCGAAAATGTGGGAGCTGTGAAGGTGTGCTGTAGTGGGGTTTTTTTTGCGGGTAGCGGGAAGACGGTACGTTTCCGAACACAAGTTCCTATGGTAAACTTAACTGTCGTGGTCCCTTCTGCAAGGTCTCAAAGTCTGTAATGGGAATTTAGAAACACTCTGTATAGAGGATGGTTGCATAGTAGTACTTCCCCTTAAAACAATAATCACCACCACCACCATCACCACCAAATTATTGGACGTATTGTTTCTTTCGTTCAGTATTTCATTCCTTTCACAATGTCGTGAGTAAATGAATGAACGATCTTGTGGCGGCAGCGATCCAGCTTCGCGCATGTTAAATCATAAAGAACGCTACTGAGACCAACAGGCGAGAGGAGAAATGGTCGGGTGAATCGTGTGTCTTAATTACTATGGTCTTATGCTGTGTGTGCTTTTGTGGCTACTTAATGAACTAACTGTGGATTTTACCTATAATTGACAAGGAAAATTCTGTGCGAGTCGAACGAATAAACTTGTACATTCGCGCGGAGCATTATCACCCCATTTCTCCTCGCTTCCCTGAAGCACAGCAGCGGGCAGCAGAACAGCAAATACGGTGAGTTCGTCACTTTGAATCGCACGCCCGGTAGTAAAAAGGTAACCTCGTTTTCTTCTTCTTCTTCGTCTGTTTACCCTCCAGGGTCGGTTTTTCCCTCGGACTCAGCGAGGTATCCCACCTCTACCGCCTCAAGGGCAGTGTCCTGGAGATGCAGACTCTGGATCGGGGGTACAACTGGGGACGATGGCCAGTACCTCGCCCAGGCGGCCTCACCTGCTATGCTGAACAGGGGCCTTGTGGGGAGATGGGAAGTTTGGAAGGGATAGACAAAGAAGAGGGAAGGAAGCGGCCGTGGCCTTAAGTTAGGTACCATCCCGGCATTTGCCCGGATGAGAAGAGGGAAACCACGAAAAACCTCTTCCAGGATGGCTGAGGAGGGATTCGAACCCCCTCTACTCAGTTGACCTCCCGAAGCTGAGTTAGACCGCGTTCTAGCCCTCGTACCATTTTTCAAATTTCGTAGTAGAGCCGGGAATCGAACCCAGGCCTTCGGGGCTGGCAGCTAATCACACTAACCACTACACCACGGAGGCGGACAACCTCATTTTCTCGAAAAGACATGTATTTTTTCACCAATTCGATTGCGTCATCGTTTCATGCATGACACGAATGACATCCCTAACTTTTTGTCAGTAGAATTTAGATACACCCTGTATGATATATAGAGAAAACACACTTTCAACACGACGATAAACGTATGTAAAGATTTAAAAAAATGGTTTCTTCTACGAAGTATTTTGTTCATGACACATAACACAAATATTGATGTGATTTATAAAAGTATAGTACATTTGCGCTATTTTCTGCTCGACAAACCAAAAGCAAGAACATTCTGTACAAGCTGCCATCGTTTTTTATTCAGCTGGATTCTTTCACATACATATTTAATAACGAAATATTATATAGTAAGTATCCTTGCTCGAATAGTTTATCCACAATGGCATACCGCTATCAGGTCATCAAGCTCTTCATGGTCCAGTCTTTACTGGCAATTCTGCAGCTTATACGAGTATGGTTGGGCACGTCATATGAAATATACCGTATTACATGATACAGCCCGATCGTCTGTGTAACATTTGTTTGTAAACATCACCTTACACCAATTCTGGTGTGTCCATTCAGCATGGACTTCTTGAACTTCTGTAACGGGATGTTTGTAAAGGACTGACCTCGGCATAGTCGTGGAAAATGTAGATTGACATCATGCAGCCAGTATATCGGTTCGCCAGAATACGTGACGTTCTGAGGTAACCACGGACGCTTAATTCAGTGATGTAGCATCCAGCTCGGGTTCCTCCGAGCTATCTTTTGGAAAATAGTGACCGTACAACGTGGACGGCTTGTGTGGATTAACTAATGCTACATTCGTCAAGCAATTTACCTCGTTGACACCCCTTCTTGACGTAAAGTGATGGTGCCGACACACTTATTGTTGATGTTGTGCTTATTGCCACAATGGACTTCAACTATAATGTTGAGAAGATGACTCAAATACATCAATGAGCTATTACATTACGACCACCTTACCTAATACGGCGTAGAACTACCTCTAGCCTGTAGAACCGTGACCACTCGGTGAAGCACCACCACTTTTACCACCACACATCGATTCACAGGGTTGGCGGAAGGTATCTCTGAATATATCATACCACTGGCGTGACAGAAGGTTTTCCAGTTCGCGTACACTACGGAGCGTTGTTGACTTAGAACGAACCTGCTTCTTGAAGTTGGACCACAATGTTCAATTGGGTTCATACGCGGGTTGTTTGAGAGCCGTGGCTATAAAGGAAATTCACTGTCATTTTTCTCGAACCAGTCCATTACAATATTGGTAGAGTGGCATTTTTCACTCTCCTATTCGAAGCTGCCGTAACCAGCTGGGAATATTGTTGACCTGAATGGATGAACTTGGTTCTCAATAACGTCCAGATACCGGACAGCTGTCAGACATTGTTGTGTTGGAAAAATGGGCTCCAGAATGTCCTATGAAAACATCGTCCAGACCATCACACATTGTCCACCGGCCTGTCTCCGCCTAACAGTGCAACCAGTTGCTATATCCTCCGATGGTAAACATGCGCTTGACCGTTGATTTGATGAATCTGGATTCATTGATCCAGGAAACCTTTTTGCAATCATTCTCAGTTCTTTGCCGACAATTTTGTGACCATCTTATGCACTGTTGTCAGTGGAGTATGGTCATAATTGGGGTACGACTGGGTCTTCGACTCTGCAGTCCCGTGCGCAGAATGTTCGCTGAAACGTGTGCTGTGAAACGTTGGCCTGGTCACCATTTTTCTTCTGGGTGATTTCTCGAACTGTGGCTTCAGTCACTACGAACAATAACGCGATGGCCTTTGCTGGTCTCTGACATGATTGAACCCCTGTCGACTCAAGGCTAGACGATGCTTCGTTGTTTACCCACCGTTACTTTTCTCGATACGTTCGCACAAAAGTGACATGATAGCAGGCAAGTAGCCGCACCGATTCAGAGATGCTGGTACCAATTCACCGTGCCATCACAATTTGACACCAGATTTGGAGAGGACGCTCATATTTCACATTCGGACTCCGGCGACGCAGCTAACGGTGAGCTTTTAGACCTTCCCTGTGTATATCACGCTGCCAATCACCTTTAAAAATGCACGTTCCAGGCGTAATGCATGATCGTGGTCAGAGTGGACATAATGGTGAAAAATGAAATGGCGTACGGTTTTTATTGCCGGGAGTGTCCGAGAAGAAAGTCGGCTCGTCAGATGCAGGTCTTTTGATTTGACACCCGTAAGCGACCTGCGCGTCGTGATTAGGATGAAATGATGATGTATACGACACATATACCCAGCCCCCGTGGCAGTGAAATTAACCAATTATGGTTAAAATATCCGACCCTGCCGGGAATCGAACCCGGGACCCCTGTGACCAAAGGCCAGTACGCTAAACACTTAGCCATGGAGCCGGACGGTCATAATATGGTAACGGTGTATTTCTGTACTGGTGCTAAAAGATCATAAAAAATGCTGCTTACTATTTCAGTTTGACGTGTTTTTTTTTTTTTAATATAGGTAGAGGTAAATACAGATATATTCACAAGCAACTTAAGGGTCGGCTTTCCGGTCTGCACATGAATATACATGTTAGCAATAAACTGACACTACTTATGGGGCAATGCGAACTTTCTTGAGTGTAGAACCACTGAAACACTCCCATGTAAATTATGCGACTTTCTATTGTATTTTCGTCTGGTACATTGTAGAAGAGCTTGATAGTTGAGTGGCACGGCTTTTGAGAAGATAGGCATTCATTCAATATCCAATGATTCAATGATCGTTCAGCTAATGAGTACAAGTAATTCATTCTCGTTCTATCATTATGCATCGAGTAGATAACACGTGTCGAGTCAGGGAATGATACGTCAGCTCTCCCTGCGATAGGCCTATGTGCTGAGCTAGGTCAGTGCGTAATGTTTGTGGATGATCATAAATCATAATTCTTCTTGGGTCATTCATATTTCCTTGTTATACATTGTTCGGTGTTGGGGTGCATAAAACTGCAAAAATAAGGAGGTATTTCAGATATTGGTCAATGAGTTCTGAGCGGTTCATAATGGAAATACTTTTTCACTCATGCATGTCAGCTAGAATCTTCATCATCATCTGTTTACCCTCCAGGTTCGGTTTTTCCCTCGGACTCAGCGAGGGATCCCACCTCTACCGCCTCAAGGGCAGTGTCCTGGAGCTTCAGACTCTTGGTCGGGGGATACAACTGGGGAGTATGACCAGTACCTCGCCCAGGCGGCCTCACCTGCTATGGTGAACAGGGGCCTTGTAGGGGGATGGGAAGATTGGAAGGGATAGGCAAGGATGAGGGAAGGAAGCGGCCGTGGCCTTAAGTTAGGGACCATCCCGGCATTCGCCTGGAGGTGAAGTGGGAAACCACGGAAAACCACTTCGAGGATGGCTGAGGTGGGAATCGAACCCTCCTCTACTCAGTTGACCTCCCGAGGCTGAGTGGACCCCGTTCCAGCCTTCGTACCACTTTTCAAATTTCGTGGCAGAGCCGGGAATCGAACCCGGACCTCCGGGGGTGGCAGCTAATCACGCTAACCACTACACCACAGAGGCGGCCAGCTAGAATCTTCACCAAAGAAATTTCCTGTGGATAGGAATCTTATCCTGCGCGAGGACGGCAATACACAATATTTCCCTTCGTGGTTCTTGTCTACCTTTGGCCGATATCTTCATTTTTCGAAGTGACGGGCTCCTTTTCATTTGGTCCCTCTGATTAGTGTTATATAGAGGATGTTTGCCTAGATATACTTCCTCTTAAAACAATAATCACCACCATCACCTTTCCAGAGAGAAGCTGGATTGTTAAGTACCTCTTTAAAATTGGTGTGAATTGTGGTATTGTTGTGGAACTCCAAAATTTCAAACTGCAAATCAGTGAAATATGATATAATATTCTCTCTATATATGGAGAATGGGTTTGTGAAAATCAAAATATTTTATAGGTTTTTCTGGAAGTTTGAAGACCTACCTTCAACGGATTCCTTGAATTCAGAAACAATTTAATAAAATAATTGAAAAAAATTATTGTATTCATATAGATGCGTCCTCCACCGTTTTAATAGTTTTATCCTTTTCATTTATAAGTTAAAGGTAACTTTTCCACTTTTAATGTACATCTCTACCACCTTATGAATCATGTACGAGCCACCCGTGGATCGCTTTCCCCTCTTTGAGTTCCGCATGCCCATATTGAGTGAACTGAGAGACTTGTGATCGATTACAGATATCCATCCACTCATGTTTGACAAGAATGGTGACAGGAGGTCTGCGATCGGAGATGACGTCTGCGAACGCCTGGCTCCAGACAGTTCTTCTCTTCAAGTTGTGAAACAAGCTCTCTTTATCCACGTCAAATTTCCATCTATATTTAAAAATTCACCAGGTTATATAACCACTTTGCAGAAGTGCCCATTTATTGTTTAGACCTGTGCTACCTCCTTTCGTGGCTTCTCATTTATTCCTAGTAAGCTATAAACAGTGTATAAAGTGTGTACAGTACTAAAATCTTCATGCTTTGGATCGGTGACTTAGACAAATATATTAATCTGAACTATTACAGTTTGTGAATATATCTATTCTTTGACCTGATGTCTGATGAAGAGAAACTAATATATCGTATCCATGCTTTTTCAATAAAACAGCAAAAGTACACAGTATCGGAACAATAGCCTAAAGGAAAATTATTACTTTTCAGTAAATTTAACCATTATTTTCGTTTTTTCCGTCAGTGAAGTTCTTTCAAAATCTCACACCGTTTCGAACATAGTTTTCGATAACTCTAAATTGAGTCTGCTTCCGTTTGTACCCGTTTTCTGTCCTATGGGACAGGAAAGGGCTAGGAGTTGGAAGGAAGCGGCCGTGGCCTTAATTAATGTACAGCCCCAGCATTTGCCTGGTGTGAAAATGGGAAACCACGGAAAACCATTTTCAGGGCTGCCGATAGTGGGGTTCGAACCTACTATCTCCCGAATACTGGATACTGGCCGCACTTAAACGACTTTAGCTATCGAGCTCGGTGAAATAAAGATTCAATCCCACAACCCAAGCACAGGTGACAAGTATGTAACCAACAGCTCATTTTCTCCACAGCAATTTTGTTTTTATTCTTAATATAATCCGTCACAATTTGATTAGAATCTTCCTGATTTTTTCCCCTGATATACAGGGTTATTCAGCTAATAAGTTCACCTGAAATAACTCCTGAACCGTTCAAGATATCGACATCCTGTTTTCGCTTCCAGTAATGTTACCTAGGGGCTCATAATGAATTTACAATACTTTTCCAGGATATCAGTATCTGCTGAGATAACAGCATTAAAGTTGTTTTTCAAATAGAACTAAGCTGTTTTCTACTGTATGTCTAGACTTTAACGTTAAAATAGCAGCGCGGTGATTATTACGAAAGTCAGACAAGTTCTTATCAGGAAAATGTAATCTATTCAAACATGCAGCATTTGCCAGCCGGGGTTGGCCTGTTCGATTCACGCTCCGAATGAAACATGAACTAGCTGTTGACAGGCAGAGTTCCTTCAGCTTCTTCTGACAGCTAGGTATTCGCTCCACTGTGCTCACAAATACACTATGATTAACTGAATTATTTAACACCTTTAATATCGCCGTAGAGCCTGCGTGGCTCAGGCGGCAGCGCGCCGGCCTCTCACCGCTGGATACCGTGGTTCAAATCCCGGTCACTCCATGTGAGATTTGTGCTGGTCAAAGCGGAGGTGGAACAGGTTTCTCTCCGAGTACTCCGGTTTTCCCTGTCATCTTTCATTCCAGCAACACACTCCACTATCATTTCATTTCATCTGTCAGTCATTAATCATTGCCCCAGAGAAGTGCGATAGGTCTCGGCAGCCGGCGCAATTCCAATCCTCGCCGCAAGGTGGGGGCTTCATTCATTCCATTCCTGACCCGGTCATTGACTGGAAAACAGGTCGTAGGTTTTCAATATCACCGTAGATTTCAGGTAAAGGAAAAACAGATATGCGACGGGTTTCCTTTTCTGTCCGACTTCCCTTGGTCAACCTTTGTTCTTTTCCAATCTCCATGGTATTTGGTTCGCGAAGTCTAGAGAGTCTGTAATTTTCACGGCCTTCATGGCAGTTCTCTTTCCTTTTTTTCATTCTTCGAAGGATCGAACCAATTCTTTTTTTCCCTTCTGCTTAGTGTTAAGATTGCCCAGTTGTACTAGTAGTAGACCTACTCCTTCAAATAATACTCACTCCCACTGTCACTATTACTTTCAAACTACTATCCCTCATACTAAGTCTTTCTTTTTTTTTCTTTTTGTTCATTGTTTCTCCTTTCTCTGCCACTTTTCCCACAACTTGGTAAGAAAGTGTTGCGATCCGTGCTACGCATCTGGATCTGGCCCTGTTTAAAGGGCAGATCTCCTTCCTGATGTCAATCATGTACGATTTTCTTTTATATTTTCCTAGTGTTCGCCCTAACTCAGGTGGATTTTCGGTGATGATGAGATAGGAAGAGAAGGCAGCGGGCATGGCCTTCATTAAAAATGTGAAAATGGCAAAGCACAGAAAACAATCTTGTGGGCTGCCGATGGTGGGATTCGAACCTATCATCTCCCGAACGCAAGCTAACAGCTACGCGGCCCACACCGCGCAGCTAGCTCGTTCAGTCCTGTGTGGTTAAATGGCACGTCATTGTCCCATAGAACCCGTCGCATATCCGTTTTTCCTTTATTTGTAACCTTCGGTGATATTAAAGGGGGTAAAACATTATATATTTTCTCATAGTGTATTTACGGGCTCAGTAAAGCGAATGCCTAGCTGTCAGAAGAAGTTTCAGGAAGTCTGCATGTCAACAGCTAGCTTCTATTTCATACGTAGTGAGAATCGAATAGGGCAGTCCTCAGCCGGAATATGACGCACATTTGAATACATTACATATATAATATCTTCTGGACAAGTAGTTGTTCTATTTTCAAAATAATCACGTGGCTAAATTTCTAACGTTTGTATCTTTAACGCTGGGTGTAGAAAAACAATGTAGTTCCATTAATAAAATGAAGTGAGTACCATTATCTCGGAAGATACTAACACCATGACACCATGGACAACTTAGCTGAATAACCCTGCATGTTGGACCCGTCCAAATAAGTATTCTTCTATTATGAAAGAAATATTAAATTTTATTTCCTAAGAAGTAAACCGTTATAATTATTCTACCATTTTTCGTACACTGGTGGAGTCGCGGGTGTGAACTGTGTATAACATCTGGGCGGGGCTCATTTTTACGGCCGGATGCCCTCCCTGGCACCAACCCTATATTGAGGATCTATTTACTATTGCATGTTTCTATGGTGCTTTGTAGTGTGGTGTGTTGGGTGAATATGAGGAGGAATGTGTTGGGAAAAACACAAACACCCAGTCGCCGAGCCGTAGGAATTTACCATACGCCTTTAAAATCTCTGGCCCAGTCCAGAATCGAACCGGGGCCCCCGAACCAAAGGCCAGTTTGTTGAATGTTCATCAAGGAGTCGAAAAAACACTTGTAAATATAGTGTTTTTTGAAATGTTGTAAAGTAATTATTTATAACTTACGAAGAATAATTTAACTACGGTAATTGAGTTTTTGAAGTGGTTACAATAATAAGTACTGCTTTTTGCAAATAGTTTTGTCACAGGAAAAAAATATTTTCATGCAGCCTTCGCAGTATGGATAACTGATGATTGAATATGTCCGCTACAACATTCCACACTACCGCCATTCCAATTGCACGCAGGTTCATACAATATGGTGCCAGTAGGGGCAAAATATCCACATGGGTCGACGCCCCGAAAATAGCATTAAAAATATGTCCGCTAATCCCAGTAGAATCATAATCATCAATGACAAGAAACATATTTATGGGCAGTTTAAGTGAAACCATGACTACTCAAACATTGAACATGCTTTCTAACCTCCAACGTCCGTTAATGTGAAATGCCTCAAATTTTAAGAGTTTGAAGTTTTCTGGTAAAAGCTGTAACTTTTTGGCCAAATGTAGCCTATATTCTTTTGAGGAGCTTAAAGCCTTCTTCTTCTTCTTCTTCTTCTTCTTCTTCTTCTTGACCGGGCGAGTTGGCCGTGCGCGGAGAGGCGCGCGGCTGTGGGCTTGCATCCGGGAGATAGTAGGTTCGAATCCCGCTATCGGCAGCCCTGAAAATGGTTTTCCGTGGTTTCCCATTTTCACACCAGGCAAATGCTGGGGCTGTACCTTAATTAAGGCCACGGCCGCTTCCTTCCAACTCCTAGGCCGTTCCTATCCCATCGTCGCCATAAGACCTATCTGTGTCGGCGCGACGTAAAGCCCCTAGCAAAAAAAAAAATCTTCTTCTTGAGGTTATCTATTTGCAGTACGAGTGTTGCATGATGGCTTGTGCTGGTGTGTTTTACACGGATTGCGGATGTGAGCTGCTGAAACCGTGGGAAAACGGGAAGGAGGATTACTGGCTTACATATCTACTTGTGACAAATCTGGTGACGAATTGTTGTAGGAGAAAATGTGATTTTATCTGAAGCTTACTTTGATCCTTAGTGTACAACGTGTAAAAACGGAGTCAGATATATGTCACTCTGTTCGTGATACCCAATATGATGCACGGTTCCTTTTTACGTAACCCATCTCTATGCAGAATTTTTGGATCGAATTCTTGTACATTTCCTTACTTTTAAAAGTATTAAAATTCGAGAGATCGTGCTATTAGATTTACTGGAACGTGAAGGATCCTTTTCCAGGTCAAAATGCCGGCACTTCTTAAAAACCTTTAGGCATTTACAGTTCAAGGTATTTGTATTACCCTCTGTGGGTGGGGGTAGCAGCATCCTATAATTGTAAATATTTCATTCAAGCTTGAAGGTTAATTATGGGTTGATTTTGTGAGCATGAATTTCATGTGTGGAATCTTGTCCTGTTGTAATCATTCCACGCTTGATAGTGTATGCTGTATTTACCCTGACTGCCTTGTGCTGTCCCAAAATATAGTATTTAATTATATTAAAATTATGTAAGGAAACCACGAATAAATTGTGACTTCAAAACTAAATGCTGCCTCATTAAAGGACTCAAGCCTAGAGTATAAAAATGCCGTGTGTGTTTTACAGATGAAGAAGAGTTCAAATTCAAATTTCCCTACTGGGTCTAAGACGCAAGATATCTATATATAAAAAATAAGAGTTCTGTCTGTACATTGCTCAGAATTTAAAAAGAATGGCATTTCTGTATGGGACGTGTCCGCAGTAACAAGGAAATGCACTTTTTAATTTTCCGTAATTCCTGTCTGTTTATGTATGTATGTATGTATGTATGTATGTATGTATGTATGTATGTATGTATGTACGCGCATCACGAGAAAATGGCTGAAGAGAATTTAATGAAAATCGGCATGTAAAGAGGGAATGAGTCACTACAACCTAGGCTATAAATCATTTTATTGCCACTGAGTGAAATATTAGTTTAGAGGAAGGCCTAAAATTGAATTCTCAAATATTTATGTCAGTAGTGATACTATCGATAAATACTACGTAACTAAAGTTATATAGAATTACATTTTCGATCATTTACGTCTTATACATTTTATCGTACCGGCTATGATAGCAGATATTGATGAATTAGTACTTTTGTTGCTAAGTTCACACCAACGCCGAGCCACGAGAAAATGGGTAAACAGATTTTAATGAAAATGGGTATGTGGAGTTGGAGAAAAAGAAACTACAGTCTAGGATGTAAATAATTTTATTTGCCCTGGTTGAAATTGTAGTTTAGGGGAAAGGGCCTAACATTTAATTTTTTAAATACCTAATGTTATCATATCTTCCGCCTCCATGGCTAAATGGTTAGCGTGCTGGCCTTTGGTCACAGGAGTCTCGGGTTCGAATTTCGGCAGCGTCTGGAATTTTAACCATCACTGGTTAATTTCGCTGGCACGGGGGCTGGGTGTATGTGTCGTCTTCGTCATCATTTCATCCTCATCACGACGCGCAGGTCGCCTACGGTAGTCAAATCAAAAGACCTGCACTTGGCGAGCGGAACATGTCACTCCCTGTACTAAAAGCCATACACAATTTCATTTAATTGACCATATCGAAAAGTACTACATAAAAAGAGTTATAGAGAATAGAATTTCCGATCATTTATGTTTTCTTCAGTTTTGCCGTAGGCCTACCGACTATGATGAGAATGGCATTTCAGAGTCGAAAGAAAACTAAATATGAAGGCCTATAATATCGAAACCTCATAAAATTAATCAAGAATAACATTTTATTGAACATTGTTTGTTGTGATGTTCTTTGTCTCTTATGGTGCCACTCATCTCAGATAGATGGGAGTACTGCTGCGTACCGAGATTAACAGCCTGCCTAAATATTGGCGGGAAATAGCGGAGGAATTAAATAACTTTCTTCTTTAGCATGCCAATCCTCTGGTTCATACATTTTCTGATACTACTGGTACGTAACCCACTGGTTCATCATAGTATTCCAGCTGTACGATCCCTACTCCGAGGCGCTGATTGGAATGAGCAGTGCACACACTTAATGAAATTATGGCAGGGAGGAATGAAAACATTTAGTCGTAGTAGTAGTAGTAGTAGTAGTAGTAGTAGTAGTAGTAGAGGAGTGTTCACTGCTGTCTGCGACCTGGTCATTCCAGGTCTGGAACTTAAGACTGTCAGATCGGCATCGAAGTACTGTTTGTTAAAAGTGAGAACTTGTGTGGTTTTTCATTTGATCTCGTATTTAATATTATGGCTTTGCTTCTAATTTCTACTGACCTCATTGTAATGACCTATGTTGATTTCAGTTTGGAAAATCACAAGTCTTTCTGAGGACGTAGAAAGGCAGGTGGAGATTGAGTGTCTGCCATTGTAATGGAAATTCTCCGACTTGATTGTTGAGGCTAGAGGACCTACCATTATAATGAAAATTCCTTAACTCAGTCTTCACATGAGAAAAGACTGGTGACTTCTCCATCGCGTTTCTGGGGGTAACGTTAATAGCTATGCAATTTAATTCAATATTCACAATTTGCACACTACCTAACCTAGAATTCTGTATACAATGTAGAATTCCGTAGAGAAGCACGGGTACATCAGCTAGTAATGTACTAGAATCAAGCGTATTCTTTATTGTGGATAATTACGAAAAATTGTTTTCTCTATATATCATTGTGGACAGTCAGCAGATTTGACCATGGAGCTGAGTCGGTTTAACAGCACTTGTACAAAAAATATCGTCATAAATTAACACATTCGGTGACAGTGCTCAGTGAAACTTCAAGTACTTAGCAATTTCACATATTGTTGCACTTTCAATGGTGGGATAAATGTGTGTATCTTTACTTTTCGAGCGGAGAAACCTCATATTCAGCTGATCGTACCGTAATTCATATATACCACTAATATGAAATTTTCAGACCTGTGATAATAACTGAATAATATATCTCTGACTGTATTAATTATCCGAGTACCTTGATAATTCGCCGCTTTTCCCCCATTCAAATTCGCTGAGTTAATAGTTACCAACTGGTACTAGATAGTTATTTATATTGTATTGTTATTTAATTAATATAACGCTGTAAATAGCAGTTTTTATTTTCATTTTTTGAAAGTTAATTTATTGGGAACAGATCAGAACAACATTGTTCTATCCATGAAATGTAAATTAGTATTATTAATAACATTTATTTCTTACTTGGCATTTGCGAAAGAGATGACATTTTATGTAGTGAGATAGATCATGATTTTCGTAAATTAGAGAACTAGGCCAGGAAATTTTTAAGACTGCTTTGGGAGACCATTCTGAAATAGATGTTTCGTGAATTGACTGACTTTATCAAAAGCGTGTGGCCCATACTCTGTATGTGCAATCTCCTCCTTTATGAGGGTTATTCCCTCTTAGGATTATTATGACTGGGGTCGTTTAATTCATTGAGATACCTTTTAAAGTGGATGGTCTGCTCTTACGTTTTATATCCAGGGGATAAGTAATCCTCTCTTGAAAGACTTCACATCTTTTAAAAGCTCTTAGATTTATAAAGCTCGTATACCCGTACTTACTGGTGACTCGTGTAATCTGAGCTTGTCCAATTATAAACACATACCTACCAACCGTGCTCATTTATTTCATTTGAAAGCGCACCTACTGGGGAAGTGTGAATGAGTCTAGCAGCTGAATAAACAGAGGGGTGAAGTAACATCTAATAATGGAGTACAAAGGAAACAAAGCCAGTCTTCAAATTCTTTGCCAAGTATCAGTGAGTAATTCAAACTGAGTCTAGTTATCTCCCTAAATGGGAAGTAATTAATTCACTTACAGTCTAATGAGTATTTGGTCGATTATTATAAAAACTAATGAATTAAGGTGCTTCTTGAGTTCGTAAATATAGCCACATACACCGAGCGAATCGGCGAAGGGTCGCGGAGCTGTTAGCTTGCATTCGGCAACCCTGAAGGATTTTTTACACCAAGAAAATGCTGGGTCTGTACCTTAATCAATGCCACGGCCGCTTCCTTCCCACTCCTAGACCTTTCCGATCCCATTATCAACATATGACCTAATTGTGTCGGTGCGACGTAAAGAAAAATTGTAACAATTGCCTCGTACTCCACAGCTCCTATATTTATAGTTTAAATGGTGAGACCGCGTGCTTATGTTCCTTTAATATGATTGAAATTATTCGTTGTCGGATATTGAATATCAGATGGGTAGTAAAGATGTTAAGAAATTCTCCTGGATACTCCTGTTTCCTTATGGTTTAGAAACTGTCCAAATAAATGTATCTACACTACATGATATTTACACTCAAATCCCACGACTAACCAACAACTTTTAGAGCTCTAAATTTCCATTTATGCCAAACAAGTGATCGGGAATTTTCCACCTGGGCGACTGCCCTAAATGCAGATCATTGATGACTGAGGTCAACATCGCAGATTATAAAGTGGAGCGTTGGTGGTGTTGATTATTAAGGGAAAGTAAAGTTAATAAAAACATTTTTGAGTTCCTAGATAGTGCTGAACACAGTGTACTCCAAATATACTGTAGTTTCTCAGACGGAAGGAACTTCACAATATAAACAGCAATGTCGAATGAATAACGATTATTCATGAGTCGTTAATACATATTAATTTTATGAAGCTAGCAAAGTACGCGGTTACGTTTATATCGAGGAGAAGTGAGATAATCCACCAGACAGCCACCTCTCTTACGGAATTAAAATGATAGATCTCCTTAATCAGTTCGTAAGAAAAATGTTTAATTACTTTTATCTGTTGATTTAATTAGATGGAAGCACGGTTTGAGTTATGATTCAAAATGTACATTGTCAACCATCAGGTGGACATTCTCTTTCTGATTTTATTGGAAAATATCCAACACATGGCATTTGAGGTCAGGGAGTATAAAAGGTGTCTCTCAAGCGAAATTTTAGCGCAGTGTCCGCTATGATTTTTTTTTCTATTTGCTTTACGTCGCACCGACACAGATAGGTCTTATGGCGACGATGGGACAGGGAAGGGCTAGGAGTGGGAAGGAAGCGGCCGTGGCCTTAATTAAGGTACAGCCCCAGCATTTGCCTGGTGTGAAAATGGGAAACCACGGAAAACCATCTTCAGGGCTGCCGACAGTGGGATTCGAACCTACTATCTCCCGAATACTGGATACTGGCCGCACTTACGCAACTGCAGCTATCGAGCTCGGTTGTCCGCTATGATCTGGATGATTATATATATATAAATGATATGAGTAAAGAAGTGGAATCAGAGATAAGGATTTTTGCGGATGATGTTATTCTGTATAGAGTAATAAATAAGTTACAAGATTGTGATTAACTGCAAAATGAGCTCGATAATTTTGTGAGATGAACAGTACGCATTGGTATGATGGTAAATGGAGTTAAAAGTCAGGTTGTTTCACAAATAGGAAAAGTCCTCTTAGTTTTAATTACTGCGATGATGGGGTGAAAGTTCCTTATGGGAATCATTGTCAGTACCGAGTTGTTAAGAGAAGGAAAAATTTTCATTGAGGTAATCACATAAATGGAATTCTAAATAAAAGGTACAGACCTCTGCACATGGTTATGAGGGTTTTTAGGGGTTGTAGTAAGGATGTAAAGAGAGTGCATTTAAGTCTCTGGTAAGACCCTAACTAGAGTATGGTTCCAGTGTATCGGTCCCTCACCAGGATTACTTGATTCAAGAACAGGAAAAAATCCAAAGAAAAGCAGCTCGATTTGTTCTGGGTGATTTCCGACAAAAGAGTGGCGTTACAAAAATGTTGCGAAGTTTGGGCTGGGAGAGTGGGAGAAAAGAGACGAGCAGCTCGACTAAGCGGTATGTTCCGAGATGTCAGTGGAGAGATGCCGTGGGAGGACATCGGTAGACGAATAACTTTGCATGGGGTGTCTTTAAAAGTAGGAAAGATCACAATGTGAAGATAAAGTCGAAATTCAAGGTGACAAATTGGGGAAATCATTCGTTTACAGGAAGGAGAGTTAGGGATTGGAAGAACTTACCACGGGAGATGTTAAATAAATTTCCAAATTCCTTGAAATCATTTAAGAAAAGGCTAGGAAAACAACAAATGGGGTATTTGCCACCTGGATGACTGCCCTAAACGCAGATTGGTAGTGATTGATAGATTGATCGATCGATCGCAATAACGTCATATTCACAGATTAGTGAACAATTTACCGAAAATTTAAGAAATCGCAACGTTGTGGTGGGCTAAGGACAATCCCTCACACATGTTATGATTGGACCAGTATGACTGCGAACCACACCTTGAACTATATTGTTGATAATACTATTAAGGTAAGACATAACTCCTTATACCGCCCATGTTAAATTTGCCAAATTTTGGTGCACATTACATAAAATGTACTGTAGTTACAGTCTCAAAATTTTTTGAGGTTGTTCTATATATGTTTGGTAATAGGAAGAATTTTTTTAAAATGCTCTTAGTTTTTATTTTATGTAGATTTTTGTAAACATAAAAAATGAAAACCAACAACACATAATTCACAACAAAATACAAACTACTAACAATGGAAAAATAATCCTTCCTATTATTACTCTTAGAGACGCCAGTAACACCAGTTTAAAGTTTCATAGGTTTAGGTTTGATAGTATTCGACTAATGTACACCGAAATAAAAATAATGTGGAACAGAGAAAATTTGAATTGAAGTTTTACTTAATATTTTTCAACCTTAAAACATTCCAGCTCCATAATCTTCATCTTCCTTCTGCTTCTCCTCATTTATCTTCAAATTTCTGGCTTTGTTTGCCATTTTTTTCAACCACCAGGTCGGCTTTGTAAATACGTAAATTGTCCAAACTTTTCACAATGGTGGTTGTGTTCCATCCAGGTTTTACGCCTAACATGTGTAGCACTTTTCCTCTACCAACATTTCATTATTACCTTCTTGTCTGTTTCTGTGCGTATGGACATTTCCAGTAGACTTTCTTTTGCCAAACACCTTATATCTGCCCATATTACTAGAATATGACTATCGACAAAGAAAGTAAAGAAAACGCCTTAGTACGCTTGTGAGGTACAAAGTAAACAAAACTATTTAGCGCCCTTTTGAGGAACAACAGAAGGTCACCTGTAAGTTAATAATGGTACCAACAGGTAGTGTTAATAGTGCAGTATAGTGAACGGGTTTGATTAGAGATGTATACTTGACAGTTTGCAGTTTAGAAGCCCAGAAAAGCAACCCTGCACAAAGAGGCGTGCCATATTCTTGCACATGGTTGTACTTTATAAGCGAGATAGGACCCTATTTATGCTTCAAATTGATTTTAAACTTCATATCCGTGTTCTAAAGACCCAAAACTTTAATTATGACTGAAAAATTAAAAAAACGAATTTTTTTACCCCCGTTTGAGTTGTCTTACCTTAACGGGCAGTCGTACGAAGATATATTCCGACGATGGCTCTACCCGTAACTTATGGAAGTTGGAATAGCAGATACCATAATCCCACAATAAGATGCGCATTTTGCTATGAGCTTTAGAGAATGCCTTAATGAATTCTTTCCAGACTGGTGGATTGGCCGTGGGTCGGAGGCTGTACGGGCCCCTCATTACCTGGCCACCAAAGAGCCCTGGCTTGTCCACTCCAGATAACGCCTTGTGGGGATTCAGGAAAAGTCGGGCAACAGTGCTGCCGACATCGGATGAACTTCGGGCTGCTGTGAGAGGAGGAGGAATATTTTCTCTACAAAACGTTTACTTTTTTTATGTCGCACCGACACAGATGTGTCTTATGGTGATGGTGTGATAGGAAAGGGCTAGGAGTGGAAAGGAAGTGGCCGAAGTCTCAGTTAAGGTACAGCCCCAGCATTTCCCTGGTGTGAAAATGAGAAACCATGGAAGACCATCCTCAGGGCTGCTGATAGTAGGGCTCGAACCCACCATCTCCGAATGCAAGCTGACAACAAAACTTTTCACCGACCATGGCGTCCTATTCAGTTCTGTTACAATAATTGTGGTGTTCACACTGAATGACGTTAATACACCTTATGACAAATCAAATGTTAATTTCTGTTGTACTTATAAAATAAAATGAAATAAGGAGGGGCCACGTTACTTATGGACAATTCTGTACAGAGTTTTCATTTCTCATTTTAAGAATCTCACAAGCATGAGCAGAAATGCGAATGTTAGTCTTCTTGATGGGACATCAGATATGATGCTACTGAGCTGTCATGACCACAAAAGGAAAGTATTTGAGTATTTTGAAACATGGAACCGCGGGCTGTGTCGCCCTTATCAGAGATCTGTCGAATTTACAGTACTATCCTTTCAATCTATATTATCAGAATATTGAATCGTTTTGTCATCGGTATGTGGTGGACTATTTATCATTATCCTGTAAATACCTGCGGCTAGCGTTTGTGTCTGGGAGCCGTGCTGTTGTTACATCCTAAACTTATGGATCCAGTGTCTGAATCTTTAGTCCATGGAATGGTCCTACTGATTTTGTCCTTCCAAGAGGATTGTGACCATTTAAGATTGTCTTGAAATCTCCACCAGTTAGGCTTCCAGAGTTCACTAGACCAAATCTGCTAAGTGACGTACCAGAATATTCTACATGTCACAAACTAATGTCCTTGTTCATATCGATTATTTCGGGATAATATTGCCTATATTTTGCCACTATTAAGCATAGGACCTAGGCAAACTGGTTGAAACATGAGAACGCGTCCTAGAACGTGAAATCTCAAGAACAAATAAACAGGAAGAAATTTTAAGGGACGTCCGACTGGCATTTTCCTTGAGAATAGGCCTATTAAGTGGCGGTGAGTGCTCTCTGAATTATGACCAAGGACGTATTTTGAATCCCCCTTTTACGGGTTGCACGACAAGTATGCAACCTGGCATTGTTCAACAAGATGCCGGTAGTCATCAGGAGATTTCATCGACCAACTTGTGGATTGTACGATCTTCAATACGGTTATCAAGGTGAGTAGAGATTCCAGACGTCCAGAACTGCTCTGAGCCCTTTGGTGGCCAATTAATAAGCTAGTTCTGAAACGTATGTTCCTCAAATCGCACACTATAAAATCCATGAGCATGCGACGTTTCGGTGTGGCGAAGGAACGCAGTGTGGACCACATCCAATATGAGTGTGAATTATTAAAACACGAAAGGATAAACCTGAAGACGAATGTAATCAACTCGGGAGGGCACTGGTCTACAAGCAAGAATGAACTTAAGTACTTAAAGTTCTTTAGACCATTTGTGAAGTGCATCAATTCTGATAATCTGATGTAGGGCATAGTTATCTCAAGAAAGAACACTATCACTGAAAGAACTGTAACATGTATCTAGGCTAGACACACTAAAATCAAACACGTAGGTATAGGTAACATAACGAAGAGAAAAATGTAATTACGACTACAAAAAGAACACTAATGCATGTAGTATTACTTAAATTGTAATGGAGCATGCAGTTGATGAATATGTTAATAAACCAAAAAAAAAAAGAACTACACACTATTATTTTACGTGCGAGAGTAAGACGCTTTCTTCCCTATAAAAATTACCATCCCAATCCCGAAAAGAAAAAAAAAAGAATGTTAGATTATGAGGTGCGTCTACTGAGCAAGTATATGGCACTAATAGATCCATTCATACGTACGACCACATGTATTACAGTACTTAGCGCTAAGTTCCTGCCATTTAATTACCCGACACATTGTTCAGCCACTTCCATCTGATTATGTTGTAGAAACCACTCGTGATAGCCTTTCAGCTTCGTGTTTTTGTTTCCAAATGCAAGCATACTTTGTTCCATTCTTCAAAACTGCCATTTGAATTACACTGACTGACAGAGCAAATGCAACACCAAGGAGTGGTCAGAACTTTATGCCAATTGCAGGGTAGACTGACGTCACTGAGGTATGCTCATGATGTGAAATGCGCCGCTGTGCTGCGCACGTAGCGAACGATAAATGGGACACGGCGTTGGCGAATGGCCCACTTCGTACCGTGATTTCTTAGCCGACAGTCATTGTAGAACGTGTTGTCGTGTGCCACAGGACACGTGTATAGCTAAGAATGCCAGGCCGCCGTCAACGGAGGCATTTCCAGCAGACAGACGACTTTACGAGGGGTATGGTGATCGGGCTGAGAAGGGCAGGTTGGTCGCTTCGTCAAATCGCAGCCGATACCCATAGGGATGTGTCCACGGTGGAGCGCCTGTGGCGAAGATGGTTGGCGCAGGGACATGTGGCACGTGCGAGGGGTCCAGGCGCAGCCCGAGTGACGTCAGCATGCGAGGATCGGCGCATCCGCCGCCAAGCGGTGGCAGCCCCGCACGCCACGTCAACCGCCATTCTTCAGCATGTGCAAGACACCCTGGCTGTTCCAATATCGACCAGAACAATTTCCCGTCGATTGGTTGAAGGAGGCCTGCACTCCCGGCGTCCGCTCAGAAGACTACCATTGACTCCACAGCATAGACGTGCACGCCTGGCATGGTGCCGGGCTAGAGCGACTTGGATGAGGGAATGGCGGAACGTCGTGTTCTCCGATGAGTCACGCTTCTGTTCTGTCAGTGATAGTCACCGCAGACGAGTGTGGCGTCGGCGTGGAGAAAGGTCAAATCCGGCAGTAAGTGTGGAGCGCCCTACCGCTAGACAACGCGGCATCATGGTTTGGGGCGCTATTGCGTATGATTCCACGTCACCTCTAGTGCGTATTCAAGGCACGTTAAATGCCCACCGCTACGTGCAGCATGTGCTGCGGCCGGTGGCACTCCCGTACCTTCAGGGGCTGCCCAATGCTCTGTTTCAGCAGGATAATGCCCGACCACACACTGCTCGCATCTCCCAACAGGCTCTACGAGGTGTACAGATGCTTCCGTGGCCAGCGTACTCTCCGGATCTCTCACCAATCGAACACGTGTGGGATCTCATTGGACGCCGTTTGCAAACTCTGCCCCAGCCTCGTACGGACGACCAACTGTGGCAAATGGTTGACAGAGAATGGAGAACCATCCCTCAGGACACCATCCGCACTCTTATTGACTCTGTACCTCGCCGTGTTTCTGCGTGCATCGCCGCTCGCGGTGGTCCTACATCCTACTGAGTCGATGCCGTGCGCATTGTGTAACCTGCATATCGGTTTGAAATAAACATCAATTATTCGTCCGTGCCGTCTCTGTTTTTTCCCCAACTTTCATCCCTTTCGAACCACTCCTCCTTGGTGTTGCATTTGCTCTGTCAGTCAGTGTATTTCTGTGCAACACAACTTCTTTACACAGATGAATCCTGGGTAAAAACATAGGCTCCCGTACAGTACAGTATGTGCGAGTGTAGGATGAATGATAACGGTGCATGATATTCTTCCAAAGTGACCCAGCATACGGCATTTGGTAGTCAGCATTTCAACAGTGCTGCAGCTGTTGACATATACGATACGTGTCTTCAGACTCGGCCCTCACCTTTTACCAGAAATATTCCGCTGTATTCTGCAGTTTTATCATTTGTTGATTGTTTCCTTATTTTAGATGTCAGTCCTAGCGCACTTCGACTACGTCATAAAGCTGTCAATGAAGTCGTGGTTTCAAATATTAATGTGGCTACTCATTTAATATAAAAGTCTGACAAAACAGAGTGGATTCTGCTGTTTATCTATCAGGAACATAAAGATGGTAATTGCCTGTAACTTATAATCATATAATTTAACTCGTCAAAGAAAAATATTAGGATTACTAAAACGAAAGATTAATACTCTGCAGTTTTATGTGTGATACTTCAGGCTGCGTAGTATAGTTAGTTAAAAACTCATCACCTATGATAGCAGAATCGAATCGTTGCACAGCTGGTCGGTATATACTTGATTGTTTAACACACCTTTCAAGTAATACGTCTCTGTATGACCTAGAAAAAAATTATTAGAATTATCATTCAAATGTTGCAGTGGATAAAGGATGATCATCTGCATCAGTCCAAAATGATGGCCTTTCACCACCAATATTAGAAACGCCAAAATTATCCAAGTGTTGAAGTAAACACTAAATTCGAGGCAATAGTAGAGTTGTTTACTCAAGCCTGAATTGAAAGATCTTAAAAAGTAACTACGATACTCTGCGGCAACAGGTGTTCTTATTACATTCACTTCCTCCGGATCTCTTTGGACGAGTTGCTACGTGTACAGTGGCGTATCATGCTGGCGTAGTCTCTTTCCTACATTAAGGAATGTACTGCAATCTAGATGTTGTCTTATCTGGATATTGCTGTGAATAAAACGTAGCTGTTTGTCGTTCGTTTCGATTACTTTCTCAAAGTATAAGCAGTATCCACAAGTAAACCATTCGTATAAAGTGGCTATTCCATTCGTGCGCATTTGGCTAGGCTGGATTTTTACGCGCTAAAACTGTTTGAGCCCTGAGTAATAAACATAACCCTCACGCAGCGTTACAGCAAGTTGAGTTGCCTGTTAGTCTGCAGTCCCAGCAACATTCGGCAACTTCTGCGACTGTATCTTGCTGCGAATGGCTATTTCATTCATCACCCATTCTGCGGCGGAGTATATATGTGACAAGGAGACTGTGCTAACGCGTCCCCACAGATTCGATCCATTTTCAATATACGTGTAGGTCGCGACGAGAACTTTCACCTGTTCAAATTGCAAGACACAACTTTCATCCAACTGCGAAAAAATGGAATAATTCGAGAGTGCCTCACAAGACCAACTCGCAACATATTCCCATAATAAACGCGCAGCGTAACGGGCAAGGCATCAAATTCACAAGCTCGTGATCCACGGATCGAATCTCGCCTGCGTATTGATCCTGTGGGTTTATTTTAATTTTCAATTTGTACATTAAAAGTATGTGCAAGAAAATATTATTACTAACACACGTATTGCCATCTGCTTCTCTATGGTGGGATCGGAAAATATGAATAACTTGATGTTAAAACGTTGATTGTGTTAACTTCGTAGGTACATTTATAACTGACTAGCAAGATACCCGTGCTTCGCTACGGTATTATACTGAAATTTATAATTGAATGCTTATTGTTTTAGATATATAATCCGCCGAAATTCGCTCGCGATGTGACTCGTTTTCTGCGAGGTTCAGCCAAAATTCGCGATCTGACTCGTTTTCTGACAGATTACGGCAACGTTCCTCCCATTTTTCAATCTTTTTCCAGCAATCGATTTCGTACTTCCCGGGCTAGGTCCAGGTATTCTACCCGGTCAGTTGGGTCTCTAAATCTTTGCCATCTTTTCCTATAAGCATTTTTAATATGGATAATATCCTTCAGGAGATCCGGCGTGGTGTCGTCTTGGATGCCTTGGCGGTACTGAACCCGCGGCCGTACTGCATTCTTAATCATTACCCGGCCAGAACCCGTTTCCAGCCCGGTCCGCACATTCGACGACGGTCCAGAACATTATTAATATTATTATTATTATTATTATTATTATTATTATTATTATTATTATTATTATTATTATTATTATTATTATTATTATTAGATATTCTGGACCCCACAGCAAGATGAAAGACCGCTACTTGGGGGTAAATTACATCTGCTGCAATGTTACCAGCACCCTTGTCGCGCGTGGGCAAGTGTGCGGGACTTCTGACGATACGAATGACATACTTCCGTGCATTATTGACCTTATTATAGAGGTGAACAATTTGACGGTCAATCTCATTCCTATCGTTTATTTCAAATGTGTTTACATTTTTATTTATTTGGCAGGAGAATCTATTGTAATCTAAGAACGTTCTCCGAAGGAAAATATGGCTGTTGAAAACGAACCCCAAGAAAGATTAAAAATGATCGGTTTATGATCAGAATAAGTACATCGAAAATCTACAGCCTGTTTCCAGTCATTCGACAGGGTCAGGAATGGAATGAATAAAGCCCCATCTAGCGGCGACAATAGGAATTATGCCGGCTGCCGAAGTACTCCTCTGGGGCATGATCGATGAATGACAAATGAAATGAAATATTGGACAGTGTTGCTGGAAGGAATGATGACAGGGAAAACCGGAGTATCTGGAGAAATCCCTGTCCCGCCTCCGTTATGTCCAGCACGAATGTCACATGGAGTGACCGGGATTTGAACCACGGAACTCAGCTGTGAGAGGCCGGCGCGCTGCCGCCTGAGCAACGGAGGCTCCTTATAAGTACATTGTGAACAGTAAAATCAATTGTGCTCACCTCCTTTTAAACCCCACCGCCGTTAAGTTTATTTACCCCCCCCCCCCCCAAAAAAAATTAAGGCGTGGTTCTTTATGTTTAAAGGAGATTCCAAACACCAATGTTCACGTCTATTACCTTCAGTTTTGAGATATAAGTATCCCCATAAAAATAATTAACTTTTTTCACTTCCTTTCACACTCCTCCCCCCTAAGCCTAAGTGAATTTTCCGGCAAAAATACTTCTTTCTTTAATAGTAAAGGATCTTCTAAATACCAATTATCACGATTATAACTTCTTCAGTTTTTGATTTATGTGTCCTCGTGAAAGGAATTCAACTCCTTTTCACTCCCGCCCCCCAAGATGGTTCCCCCCCCCCAAACGCGTTTTTCTTTGTTTTTAAAGGAGATCCAAATACCAATTTTCACGTCTGTAACAACTTTAATTTTTATTAGATGTATGTATTCTCATACAATTAAGTCAATTCATTTTCAATACTTTCACCCCCCCCCCCACTTCATTGGATTTTCCGAGAATACGTCTTTCTTTACTTTTAAAGCATATTCCAGATATCAAATTTCACATGTGTAACGTCTTCATTTTTGAGATATCAGTAGCCTAATTAAAATAATTCAACACCATTTTCAGTCACTTTTACCGCCCCCCTCCACCCAAGTGGTAATTCCGAAAACTAAAATCGCACGTTTCTTTATTTTTAATAAAGATAAAAAATACCATTCTTCACTTCTGTAACTTGTTAAGTTTTTTGAGATATACAGTAGAAATTCTCATTTTGAAATTTCACCCCTTTTTAGTTCCCATTAAGTGGAGTTTCCAAAAACAAATCACCTATGTTTCTTTACATTTACAGGAGATTCCAAATACCCACTTTTTACGTCTGTAATATTTTACGTTTCTCAGATATTCTGTAGATATAGTCTTTCAAAAAATTCACCCCACTTTGTCACTCCTGTTTAACCGCCATTAATTGGATTTTCCAAACACAAAAAATACGTGTTTATTTTTAAATGATATCCCCTATACCAATTTTCAGTTCTGTAATACCTTCAGTTTCTGAAATATATGTATCCTCATTAAAGGCATTCAACCCATTATTCACTCTTTTACACCTCCCCCCAACCCCTATTGGGATTTACAGAAAACAACAAAAGTACGTGTTCCTTTATTTTTAAAGGAGATTCTAAATACCAATTTTTACATCTCTAAACTTTTAAAGTTTTAAGATGTAGGGACACTCATTTATAAAAATTCACCCCCCTTTTCACCCCGCCCATTATATGGATTTTTCGTAAACGGAAAGATACCTATTTCTTCATTTTTAAAGTAGATCCCAAATACCAATTTTCAGGTCTGTAATATCTTCAGATTCTAAAATATAAGTAGCCTCATTAAAGGCATTCAACCACTTTTTCTCCCTTTTCCACCCTTCCTGTTGGGATTTTCCGAAAACTAAAAATACGTGTTTCTTTATTTTTAAAGGAGATCCTAAATACAAATTTTTACACCTATAAACTTTAAAAGTTTTGAGGTATAGATACACTCATTTTAAAAATTCACCCCCTTTTCACCCCCCCTTAATTGGATTTTCCAAGAACAAAAAGTACGTGTTTCTTTATTTTTAAAGTTGATCCCAAATACCAATTTTCAGGTCTGTAATATCTTCAGGTTCTGAAATATAAGTAGCCACATTAAAGACATTCAAAACAATTTTTCACCCTTTTCCACCCTTCCTATTGGGATTTTCCAAAAACAAAAAATACGTGTTTCTTTATTTTTAAAGGAGATTCAAAATACCAATTTTTACATCTATAAACTTTAAAAGTTTTGAGATATAGATACACTCATTTTCAAAATTCACCCCCTCTTCACCCCCATTAATTGGATTTTCCAAAAACAAAAAAAATACGTGTTTCTTTATTTTTAAAGCAGATCCCAAACAGCAATTTTCAGGTCTGTAATATCTTCACTTTCTGAGTTATAAGTATCCTCATTAAAGGCATTCAACACCGAGCTCGATAGCTGCAGTCGCTTAAGTGCGGCCAGTATCCAGTAATCGGGAGATAGTAGGTTCGAACCCCACTGTCGGCAGCCCTGAGGATGGTTTTCCGTGGTTTCCCATTTTCACACCAGGCAAGTGCTGGGGCTGTACCTTAATTACGGCCACGGCCGCTTCCTTCCCACTCCTAGCCCCTTCCTGTCCCATCGTCGCCATAAGACCTATCTGTGTCAGACCCCTTTTCACCCCTCCTATTGGGATTTTACGAAAACAAAAAATACGTGTTTCTTTATTTTTAAAGGAGATTCTAAATACCAATTTTTACATCTGTAAACTTTAAAAGTTTTGAGATATGGATGCACTCATTTCAAAAATTCACCCCCCTTTTCACCCTCCCATTAACTGGGTTTTCCAAAAACAAAAAATACGTGTTTCTTTATTTTTAAAAGAGATAAAAGTACCAATTTTCGAGTCTGTAATATCTTCAATTTCTGAGATATGAGTACCGGTATCCTGATTAAAGGCATTGAACCCCTTCTTCACCCTTTTTCACCCCTCCTATTGGGATTTTCTGAAAACAAAGAATTTGTGTTTTCTTATTTTTAAAGAAGATTCTAAATACCAATTTTTATATTTGTAAACTTTTAAAGTTTTGAGATATAGATGCACGCATTTTAAAATTTCACCCCCTTTTCACCCCCTTAGCGACGGAATATCCAAAAATCCTCTCATAGCGAGCACCTACATCTTAATGTGAATATATCCCCAAAATGTAATTTCTTTATGTCCAGTAGTTTTGGCTTGGCGATGATGAATCAGTCAGCCAAAGTTATTTTATATATATAGATGATTACGAGTTTGGCATTACAATAGAATACACAGTATTTGAGCTTTTTATGTTTGCGTAAAGAATGGTGACCAAAGCATTCACAAATTCTTTTTCACAGTCTTCGTCAATATACAGTACTTGTGTGCCAAAGTACGGTATACCTTTCCATAGTGTACATGCAGCGTGATTGCTTCTATCCTGGTGGTGGTGATTATTGTTTTAAGAGGAAGTACAACTAGGCAACCATCCTCTATTAACGCTAATCAGAGAGAAAACAATGGAAAAATGAAGATATCGGCCAGGAAGGGCGTGAAAATGAAAACCCCCTAGGCCTCGAATGCTATAATACCGTCGGGGTTGAAAAGAACAAGAATTGACCAAGTGAGGTCGAATAGGATGGATGAAAGTGAGGAGCCTGGCACAAGTAAGTGGATGCAACGCCAGGACTAAGCTAATGGCCCCGTGTTCGCCAAACCACGCTCCCCATTTCAGAGCCTTAGGGGCCTCTTTTAGGCGTCTATTACGACAGGCAAGGAATACCGTGGGTGTTATTCCACCGTCCTCACCCACAGGAATCCTATAACCTGAAATCCTCCAGGTTCGGTTCCCAGCCAGTTGTGAGGGATTTTGGACTGTGGAGAGGAACGGATTTCACTCAGCGTCATATGACCAACTGAAGATCAGCCTGATACGAGGGGTAGCGGACCTGATCAAGAAAGCCTAGCGATAAACAGAGTATGTTGTCACGCTGCCCGCGTAGCACTGCAGCATCTGCAGGTAGTCAGGCTCGGCAGCAGCCGTTGTGGCAGGCCAAGCCCTTAATGGACTGTTGCGTCACGGGTTTGCGAAAAAATACACATATAAAAGTAAATAAATACATCCGTCTTCCTGGACTTTTCTCCAATTTCTTGGAGTTTACACTTTATGTGGATTCGGCCCAGTTTTTCGACGGGATGCCCTTCCGGACGCCAGCCGTGCATGGAGGAATATATTCAATTTTGCGTGTTTTTGTTGTGGTTAGTAGTGTAGTGTGTAGTTGGGGAGATGACTATTAAGATGAACACAAACACTTAGACCCCAAGATAGAGGAATTATATGTAGTTGAAATACACGACCCGATCGGGAATCGAACCCAGGGCTCTCTTAGCCGAAGTTCAGTACGCTGACCACTCAGCTAAAGAAGTGGGCGAATAAATAAATATATAAATAAATAACATAAATGATATGAAATTGTAGATAAAATAAACTGATTAAATGAAAAACATACCATCTTAACTTACGAATGTCATGTAACTGAGGAATACATTTTGAGCTGTATATATCCCATATGCTTGACATTCCGTGTTACAAAACAGTATTACTTGAGCGAACTAATCGATGTGACAGATATTTCTCTCCATCAAGTGAAAACCAAGCTTGCTCAGTGATTATTATCTAGTTGAGTTTATAGAGACATGTAAGCAAGGCAGTCACCCAGCCTGTATAGGCTATGTGATAGAATATGGTAGAAGCACGGTGGTGGTGGTGGGGGTGGCGGTGGGTGAGGGGAGGGGTGGGGTATATTAGGCTGCAGGCAACTAGGCAGGCAAGTCCGCCTCCCCGTCAAGGTATTGATTTGGCCGTGGATGGTGTTGTCGGCTGACCTCCTATCTAGCTCCGCTCTCCAGTCGCCTCGCCTGTGTTGAACGGAACGAACCAAGGCTGCGGGCGCCGCGCACTGCTCTCAGTCCCTACTCGCGCTGCCTAACAATACCATAGCAGCTCGGCTGACACAGCTTAAAATATCACCTTTTTAATGATTTATCTCACTAACAAAATATCTTGGGCTGTCATTTAATCTAACTTAAGCGTATGTGACTAAAACGCAAGAAACTTGCCGAGAAAAAGTATTTTGCCGCGTGTTATTCGAAGATAAAGTATGATAAGAGTGGAGTGTTGACAGTTAATGAGACTAGCTGTATTAAACTGACGGAGAGATCTACCCTTCACCCTTAGAAGAATCGTTTACAGCTTGAAGTATAAGAGTGAAAAGTGTTTGCTACGGTGTTTTGACAGCTATGACACAAAGGAAGTTTGTATTTATTGACTGTGAAGATGAAAAGTCTGTTGTATCAACTTTATTATTAATCCTTTTCTATTAATAAAAGTCCATCAGACAGAAAGTTAGTTAATTATAATAATCTTAATTCTACTTCGTACTGAACCGTATCAGGTAGTCTGTTGCAGTAACATCTGAAAAAAAAAAAATATATATATATATCATTTTACGTATCTTGGATCAGTGGACCACTGAGCACTTCTCGTTAACGGATCAGTGAAATTGTTCTTTTTAGAAAGATGAGAAAAACCTTTCAATTTTATATAACCAGTGTTTCCTAGTTATATTTTATCTTGTCTTTTATAATTACTACTTATAAAGACTCTTGTGTGTTGAATGATTTAAGGATCAAAGTAGACGAGAGTAGTCTGGTGTCTACTAGCTGTTCATGTGTCCCGCCAACATAGATGTTCCCGCATGAGTAAACCTAACCTCACTTTAGCGTGCAACAACTAAAGACATTTACCTTCTTAACGAAATTTTGTGAATCAGGGTACAGCATTGACAGCTTTATCAACAATGGATTGCTGTAACTATCTGGAATATCGCAATCAGCAACACTATCCTTATCACCACGCGAATCCTCCGCACTGTTACCAACCTCCGTATTATCAACAACCGCCATACTTTGAATCGACAGAGGCGCCTAATTATGATACAGGTAGGCCAACTTTCGCACATAAAATATCACTATAATTATTTGAAATTATACCATAATATACTTTGTTGTGATTTTTAATAGTGCAAGTGAAGTGCTAGATCTATAAGTTATATTATAAGTTAGTGAAGTAATTATTTTATGTCGGATGTACGTGACTCGGACAATTATAGTGAAGTTTTTGCTATCAGTTTAATAATAATTTTAAAATAACTGTAATTGTCATGTGTAAATACCCGTGGTAGCAGCAGCATAGTATTTAAAGACGTACGTTTCTTGCAATATTATGTAGTTACTGAAATGATTTATATACCAGCATTGCCACTGAATTCTCATTAAGGTGGCTGTGGTTCGAATCCCGGTCAATGCATTTGGGACTGTTGAAATTAAATGTCCTGTTCGCCTGTTTCGGATTCCACATAAAACTGGAGGCCCCGTATCTATGATTACAATATAACACAGAGATTGCTTTATGGATTACTAAAAAAGCCAGAATGATTCCCACAATAATTCAGCAATACTAGTAAGTGAGCATGATGTGGCAGGATCATAGACAATCGTTTGAAACTGCTGTTTAATATTCACCATTAAATGTGAATTATATTGCTGTCTCACGGGAACCAGTTTAAAACATACGCCCATTTCCCGCCAAAACAAAATTCAATGAGTAAACACTAGGTCTGTAGCAGACTGGAGGTGACATCTAACTGGCGGTTTTCTAACTAGTCCTGTAGACAAAGAATATTCATCATTAATGAGTAAACTAGACGAAGATAGATATCAAGATTTTGTCATTTTCTTTTCTTAATGGTGTGGGCACAAAAAAAGAAGTCATTTTAAGAATATATTGATTTATTCTTGCTACAGAAATAATATTTTTCTACATCATTTTAAAGTCGCACTTAGAATTATATTGAGATTTTTCTGTTCGTTCGCGTTGGGCTGAGTGGCTCAGATAGTTGAGGCGCTGGGCTTCTGATCCCAACATGGCAGGTTCGATCCTGGCTCATTCTGGTGGTATTTAAAGGTGCTCAAATTCTTAAGCCTCGTGTCGGTAGATTTACTGGCACGTAAAAGAACTCCTGCGGGACCAAATTCCGGTATTTAGGCGTCTCAGAAACCCGTAAAATAGTAGTTAGTGGGACGTAAAGCCAATAACATTATTATTATTATTATTATTATTATTATTATTATTATTATTATTATTATTATTATTATTATTATTATTATTATTATTATTATTATTATTATTATTATTATTATTATTAATATTTTCTGTTCGTAGAAAATAGGCAAGAAAACGAATGAATATGACATTCATAATAAGGAAGCAATGCATATTTCTTTTATCTACTTCTCAGTTATTTCCAGTGGATAAAACAGTGTGGAGGGAATGATATATTACTGACAAATGGGATTTATTCTATGTTTGTAGTAAATACCATGAATGTCCATAGAACTTAGGTAACATTCAGCAGTTGATATAGCGAACGTTATCCACGTCCCTTCTTTTCTAACTCTGAATGAGAATAAAATCTTGACCATAGGGTAGCCGACACAGCGAAAGATGTTGGCACGCTCAGATATAACTTGTTGAATGCTGCGGAAGACTACATAGCTCTGTCCTCGTGATTGGACGACATTCAAAACACATGACAAACCCCTGAGGTAATTTCGGACTTACAACCAGCGTAACGGAACACCTGTATTCACCCTGTGACATTATAAAAATGACTTTTTTCAGTTAGAAATAACTGAACTTCTTTACTCAATATGATGCCTTACTATGTAATCCTTTGCCTCAAGTATCGCGCAGAAATCACGCTCAGTACCACCGATGAAATTTTTGTAATTTTGTATAGAATTAGGGATAGAATATTAAAACACACAGATATTGCGATGAATTTAACAGAACGCAGTTTCTGTAAGTTAGGTCATTTTTCATTTTAGTATTGCCGCTCGTCAATGGTCTCTGTTTGGAAATCTTTTGATATTTCTTTAATGTCGCTTCAAACTCCATTTTAAGAGACGTCGAGGTAGTGCAGTTTTGTACCTAATGAGATTTAAAGTGCAAACAAATTTATTTATAGAGTTTTCTCGCAGATATCCACCCTTAAATTAAAACTGATAAAGACGGAATTTGATCCCACAACCAATTGTACTGTTCAACCGGTCGCTCAGATGTTTCAGAGTTTTCTTTGTTATTGTCAAACCAACCTTGCTTCAAAAATGTATTACACTTGAAATATTACTTTTCATACTGACAGCAGTTACGGTGTTACTCAAAATTATTGCATCATCCATCCAAATGCTCGTGACCACCAGTTTCATTGACAAGCAGTGGACTGGACACCTTTCCAGAACAATATAGGCCTGACTTTTAAATTAGAATGTAAATCCTTAGGTTAGTGTTATGAACTTACTCAAAAATGATTACCAGTAAACCTTTAACTCTCGACCATAAGAGATGTTTGGAACGTATACAAGCATGTATTCTGGGATTCTTTTGATGTAACGGTTTAACGTTATACTGTGTTTGGGAAATGTAATATGTAGTGCATCTTCTGCACATAAATGAACTCAGATGCGAAAGTAAAGTTTTTGACATTCCACCCAAGACTGTCAATTCGAGTGAAGATCTTCCTCGATATGTATGTTTTAGATCACCCATGAAAGGCACGTGCCATGGTTGTGGTTTGGGTTAAATACCGTGACATCTCTCTTGTCCTTTCTCGTAGAACATTACGAATACATTCACACATTATCTGAAAGCTCCTTACTAACAGAACTCCGAGCGAGTTGGCCGTGTAGTTAGGGGCGCGCAGCTGTCAGATTGTATTCGGAAGATGGTGAGTTCGAATCCCACCGTCAGCAGCCCTGAAGATGGTTTTCCGTATTTTCCCATTTACACACCAGGCGAATGCTGGAGCTGTACATTGATTAAGGCTACGGCCACTCCCTTCCTAATCCCAGTCCTTTCCCATCCTTGAGCCGCCGAAAAAATTCGACGTGTTAGTACGACGTTAAACCACTAGAAAAAGCACAGGACTTGTTGGCAACTACTAAGTCCTGCTCTGATTGAACACTGCATGAGCCAGATTCTTTGTTGCTTACGAGTGCTCTTGGGAATTCTTTCGATTTCACATGAAATGTGTTAGTGGTCTTATTATTATTATTGTTATTATTAATAATACTATCATCATTAAACACAGTAAACAGACCACAGAAAAATGCTGATGGGGAGTGGAGGAATAGAAAAAATGATGATCTCTACAAACACACCGAAAAAATTACTGTCACCATGTGAAAGCGAAGGCTAAAATTCTATGGGCATCTAGAAAGAATGGATGAGAAACGACTAACTAAGAAAATATTCAAGTACATCACTGGACTGAAAGCTTCGATGAAGTGGGTAGAAGAGGTAAAAAGAGATGCAATAGAAAGTGAACTTACAATGGATATGATTCACAACAGAAAATAATTCAGAAGCCGAGTGGACAGCATCAAAACATTCCAGGTGAAACCACCAAAATGTAGACCCAAACTGGTCATATCTGAGAAGGAAAGAAAGATCAGAAGTGAAAGGATGAAGAGGTTCTGGAAGAAGAAGAAGAAGAAGAAGAATAAGAAGAAAGTTCAATGTGGTCCATAGGCGGCCAAATTCGGAAACAAGAAGTAACACAGTAAACAGTAATACATCAATAGTTTTAATGGAATATATAGTCTTTATTCATAATGTATGCCAACTATACCTGTCATCCCAATTTGACAGGCGTTTGGCTAAATCTGTCACTTATTTTTCAACATTGATATTGTAAGAAGGCCATCTACAACCCCCCTTAAATGTCCACCAAGTCACCAATTCAACTGTAAGAAGGCCATCTACAACCCCCTTAAATGTCCACAAAGTCACCAATTCAACATTCGTTAACAGTTTCAGACAATTTGTATTGAAGAAGTTTCGTAATCTGTACCTTCTTCCCTGGAATTAAAAAAAAAATCCCTTCTTTGTCTAATATTTTTTGGTAGTGGCTTTACGTCACACCGACACAGATAGGTCTTATGGCGACGATGTCATAGGCCTAGGAGGATGGTTGCCTAGTTGTACTTCCTCTTAAAACAATAATCACCACCACCACCACCATCATAGGCCTAGGAGATGGAAGGAAGCGGCCGCGGCCTTAATTAAGGTACAGCACCAGCATTTTCCTGGTGTGAAAATGGGAAACCACGGAAAACCATCTTCAGGGTTGCCGACAGTGGGATTCGAACCCACTATCTCCCGGATGCAAGCTCACAGCCGTGCGCCCCTAACCGCACGGCCAACTCGCCCGGTTCTAATATTTTGACTGAGTTTCTCATTAAGCCCAATACAGTGTGTGATTGGCACAAGAACTCCTATTTAGGATCCATTCGTCGAATAAGTTACGTATTTATTTATCCTAGAATTAATTTTCTTCCATCTTCTCAACTATGTATTCTCTTTTCTCTGTATCCTTTCCATAATCCTAATATTTCGTATAAATTGAAAGGAACTTGTACTTTGGAGTTGGGCTTTCCTGGTGTGAAAGTGGGAAACCACGGAAAACCATCTTCAGGGTTGCCGACAGTGGGATTCAAACATTATAAGAACTGAAAATTTAATGTTAACTATTTATCGATGGTAGATGTAATGGTTATTTGTAGGGACCCATAACTATTAAGTTTCGTCTGTGCGCTAAAACCGCACATGTTCACAGTCAGATCAACACAGTAAAGGAACTATGCCTGTCACAAATGCTCAGCACCTGTGGCACAAATCAGAGCTAATAAAGTGTACGAGTAGTATTAATATCAACCATCTTTGGATTGCAGTTGGATAGGGAACATAAACGGCCATGCACGAACGTCCGCAAATAGCATAGCATGGAACAACGCCTCGAACAGTGTTAACACAAGACTGCATGGAAAAATGAATGGCGAGTGTGTTGTGTTCCAGTTCGATTATGGAATTCGTCATAGCCTTGATGAATGGAATCCAACAACCGGTTTGCATGCTTACCTTCATAGCCGTACACTGTACGATAGGAAAGAGAAACTTAAACGTTCTTAAATCATAAGTTCAAATTCCGACGTCTAGTTTTGATACGACGTTGCCAGCAGTCGAGAACAGTATTTCCGTGATATTACCAGTGACACTGCACCATGTCGACCCTAGTTTGAATCCCGCTGTTGATATATGTGAATTGCTTGATACAAAATGTTGTAGATCACCTGAAACTGTAGATCCCGTGAATCAGTCATGAGGAACAAATATGCTGACATTTTGTTGTTTTTATCTCATCTTGCGAAGCGAACTCCAGGTAAACGCTGGGATAGTACCTCATTTTCAATTACTTCCTCTGCCAAGCTTTCATAGATAAAGTAGAAAACCAGTACGCAGATTCTATGTAATTTCCACTCCCTATATCAACCACAACTTTAACTTTTTATGAAGTCATAATCTAAAAATGTCCTGACCGGGCGGAATGGCCGTGCGGTTAGGGGCGCGCAGCTGTGCGCTTGCATGTGGAAGATAGTGGGTTTGAGCCCCCACTGTCGGCATCCCTGAAGGTGGTTTTCCGTGGTTTCCCATTTTCACGCCAGGAAAATCCTGGAGATATATCTTAATTAAGGCCACGGCCGCTTCCTTCACACTCCGAGGTCTTTCCCATCCCATCGTCACGATAAGAACTATCTGTGTTAGTGTGACGTAAAACAAATTGTAAAAAAATAAAATATGTCCTGACAATTATACATACATAGATTCTCTAACATTCTAGCGTAGTACAGGCAACCAGAAAGTGTGAACACATACTGTAGGTTATAGGTGTATGAGTCCATGGCCAAATATACACATTAAAATCCCTTAAAAATGAATTCGAGAGTGAAAGTTCTCCTAGCGACACGTGATACTAAGATACAATACTCCTGTACGTCTCGGGAGGGTATATTGACCGGCGCTAGGTACGTCCAGAGCTTTGCACACCCGTTCTGCTGGGAATAATCCCAAGGCAAGAATGTGAACTCCTGTTGCAGCTGGGTAACGTCTAGTAAAAAGAACAGAAGTAACTCAGTGACTTACTATTCTCGACTGTCATAAAGTTTTGATAACTCTCTTTATCCTGGCCAGAAGCAAACTTCCTGAATCTTATGCCAAGTTCAATAATTCCCTGAAAATAAGTAAGATAATTCTGTTCCCACTACGTTTTGATGATGATGATGATGATGATGATGATGATGCTTGTTGTTTTAAGGGGCCTAACATCGAAGGTCGTCGGCCCCCACTATGTTTTATTATATCTTCCTCCTGCTTATGCCCTTCATGTAATCCATATTGTTTTATTATTAATATATCTTAATTTCCTTTTAATGTTTAAATGTAGCACTAACTTCTTTAGGCTTTTAGCGACGGTTGAAGAATAGAGGGCTGGGAGTGGCAAGGTAGCGAACGCGCCCTTAATATGATGTGAACATCGAAAACTACGGGATGTCGCCTACAGCTGCAGGTCTGGTGACTGTGGGGAGGGGTTAAAATCACTGTCATATTTAAATTTAAATATACTACTAGGTATCATAAAAATTTTCATTTTTGCTTCTTACATTTCCAATTAATATTTGTACCTTTGTTTTGTATTAAATATGTCACGAACACTACCGAAATATTATTGCATACGCCTTAGACTCAATTTTGAACCATTTGTACTACTACTGACCCCGTGGAGATGAACACTCCACCACAGTTAGCTTCCGGTACAGGTCACAATTTGCTAAGCCAGGTTGGCAGGTTTGACCCCGTTTTAGTCCAAAGGTATTTGGAGGTGCTTCTATATGCCATCTTCATGTTGGCAGATACAATAATCAGCAATAGTCGTTGTGCTCATTACTGAGCGTCGTGACCTCATAACTCTATCATTTCCGTGTTGCAAACTTGACAAGATGTCTCCATCCCGAGCTGTTTTCACATTTCTTTAATATGGTCTGAAGTGGTAGACCAGTGATCTTTTTCGCCTTATCTATCCATCTGCTTGCTGTTCTTCCTCGTGGTTACTGCGTTTGATTTTACTTTGTAAAATGACCTTTTCCAAGTTCTCTCCGTCTCGTCTTAGAATGTGGCCAAGAAACTGGAGGTAACGCTCACTCACACGGGAAGATAGGCGTTTCTTGATGCAGAGTTCGTCCAGAATGGAAACATTAGTTCTTCTTTCTGTCCAGGGTACACGGAGCATTCTCTGCCAACACCACATCTCAAAGACATCAATGCGCTTTTTGTATTTAGCATTCACGGTCCAGGTCTCACTGCCGTACAAAAAGACGGAGAACACTAGTGATTCTACTAAGCGCATCTTCGTGGCTTTTGGTATTGCCCGGTTCTGCTAGATCTTAGTAAGTTTAACCATTGCAGCACGACCTACGACAATACGTATTTTTACCTCTTTATCACAGCTTCCCGTGTCATTGATGACAGACCCGTATGTATGTTGGGTATTCATCCCGAAGGCTGGTTTGTTCCTCTGCAGCTCCGCCAACAGCTGTCATAAATAGCCTAGGCGTCACTGAAGAGGCGTACTAGGGAAATGAGGAGTGAGGTAGTTCCCGTTGCTTTCCTCACCGGGCCAGCCGTTGCTATTACATATCAGTCTTCTAAGCCCACTGAAATGCATGCACCAACCGACCCTATGAGCGATATTTTCACACCATTCATAACAGGGACTGGCTGCATAAGCATTGTTATTACTAGCATCACTCATACCTCAGTCACTTTCATATTGTCAAAGCCAAGGATGAGACTGAGACACGTCAGTGAAAGTAACAAATTTGATATAGCCCATACCAGAAGACATAGTGCACTGTAAACACTACATCTCGCCAGTAAAGACATAATGACAGACCCCAAGTATACAAATTCCTTAACTATATCCAGGTCCTTTAGGCATCCCGTAAGTTGGATTTGACCTTGCCGATCAATTACCATTAGTTTGGTCTTTTTGCTGTTTATCTCTAGACCATACTGAAGACTAGTGTTCTTAGCCCTTCTAAGCAGGTCATGAAGTTCCTCTTCACTACCAGCGATGAGGGAAGTGTCATCTGCAAAGCGCAGGTTATTTTTCTGCCACCGATCGAGATTCCACCATTCCAGGCATTGAGAGCTCTCTTCTTTTTTTGCTAGTGGCTTTACGCCGCACCGACACAGGTAGGTCTTATGGCGACGATGGGACAATAAAGGCCTAGGAGTCGGAAGCAAGCGGCCGTGGCCTTAATTAAGGTATAGCCCCAGCACTTGCCTGGTGTGAAAATGGAAAACCACGGAAAACCATCTTCAGGGCTGCCGACAGTGGGATTCGAGCCCACTATCTCACGGATGCAAGAGAGCTCTTTTGATGACACACTCTGCATAGATGTTGTAGAGTTGAGGTGATATTATACAACCTTGCCTTACTCCGTTTGTCACATTGAAAATGCCTGAGAGATCACCATCCACCCTTATGGTTGCTGCGTGGTTTTTATACAGGCTTTTCAATACCGATATTAAATGCAGTGGAATCCCAAATTCCTTTAGCACTTGCCACAACTTGTTCCACATAACACAATGAAAGGCCTTTTTGTAGTCCAGGAAGCAAATAAAGCCAGGGACACGAAACTTGCGACATTTCTCAATTTTTGTCTCATGTTCAGGACAGACTCTCGTGTTCCTTTACCTGCAACAAGCCTGCTGGTTCAGCGGATATCTGAGGTTGCAGAAACGGTTTTACTTGTTGATTTATTATGTAGAGCAGAACTTGCTTGCATAGGATATACAATACAATACAATACAATACCTGATCAAAAGTATCCGGACACCCCTATTTAATGCGGAATTAAAAAGGAGGTGGGGAGTAATGTGTTGTCATTAGAGAAGTAGTAACGGCAGAATAATTCGGTCAGAGCCCAGTGACTTCAAATGTGGACTAGTCATTGAATGTTACTTGAGTAACAAATCCATCAGGGATATTTCAACCCCTCTAAAGCTTCCCAAGTTTACTGTTGGTTATGTGATTGTGAAGTGGAAACGCGACGGAACAACCGCAGCTAAACCAAGACCAGGTAGACCTCATTTAATGATGGACAGGGACCGCCAAGCATTGTGAAGAGTGGTTATAAATAATCGCAATAAATCAGCGGGAGGAATCACTCGTGAGTACTTTGGAAGTCAGTACAGTCAGCACAATGACTGTGCGACGGGAGTTAAAAGAAGAATAGGGTACAATGGTCACGCTGCTGATCATAAGCCAAACATTTCTGTAGTCAGTGCTAAGCAACGCTTGTGGTGGCGTAAAGAGTTAGGCCACTGGACAGTGGACGACTGGAAAAGAGTCATTTGGAGTGATGAATCACCCGTTGGCAATCGGGTGGAAGAGTTTGCCTGAAGAATGTTACCTGCAATCATGTGTAATGCCAACAGTGAAGTACGGATGAGGTAGTGTTGTAGTATGGGGGTGTTTTTCGTGGTAAGGGTGTGGTCTCCTACTGCGCTTAAAACAACTCTAAATACGGAAGGATATGAACACATCTTTAACCATTAGGTACTGCGTACATTAGAGGACCAGTTCGGAAATGATGATTGTTTGTACCAACGTGACAATGCACCCTTTCATAAAGCTGCATCTGTGAGGCAATGGTTTGTGGACAATAACATTCCTGAAATTGACTGCCCTGCCCACATTCCCGACCTGAATTCAATGGAACACTTTTGGGATGAGTTGGAACGTCGACTTCGCTCTAGACTCCAACGTCTAGCATTACCTTCTCTGGTTTCGGCCTTGAAGAAGAATGAGCTGCCATTCATCCACATATATTCCGACACCTCGTTGAATACTTCCCCAGCAGAGTTAAAGTCGTCATAAAGGCGAAGGGTGGACCCACCCCATATAAATGTCCTATGATAGTGAAAGTAACATGGATAAGTCTAAGTGAAATTTCAGATAGGTGCCCAGACACTGTTGATCAGGTATTGCATATAAGAACGTAAAAGAACTCCTGCGAGACAGAATTTCTGACTCTTCTGCATCTTTAAACTATTAGAGTAGTTAGCAGGGATTTCTTTAAGAAAGGTGTGGGGCTGCAAGGGACTTAGTAACTCGCATCAACAGTATAGCTCTAAGTAGAATTAAATGCAGTATTTCTTCTCTTATGCGATATGTGTTAATGTAGTATATGTAGTATTTCCTCGGGCATACCTCTCTTTATCTGACACGGCAGGTATTCACACAGGAGCTCCCTTTATCCTCCTGTCTCCGGCTACTCGCTTCTTTTTTATTATCCGAGATACCTTATAAATGAAAATGCAAATCTGAGGGCCAGTGCCTCCTGTGGGCGGGGTAGTTAAATAACATCCACCTGTCTTAAGAGGTGACTGAAAGGGACGCCAGGGACTCTGAACTTAGGAGCGTCGGTTGTCGACCACGAGGCCCTTAGGTGAGTCCTGGCATTACTTTCGGTTACTTGTGTCAGGCTTCTCATCTTTATCTATCCCATCCTATCTACCTTGGTCAACCCTTGTTCTTTTCCGACCCCGACGGTGTTAGAGCATTCGAGGCCTAGGGAGTCTTTCATTTTCACGTCCTTCATGGCCGTTGTCTTTCTTTGGCCGATACCTTCTTTTTCGAAATGTTGGATCCCTTCCATTTTCTCTCTCTGATTTATTTATTTATTTATTTATTTATTTATTTATTTATTTATTTATTTATTTATTTATTTATTTATTTATCGTATGACTTTTAGTGCCGGGAGTGTCCGAGGACATGTTCGGCTCGCCTGGTGCAGGTCTTTCTATTTGATAACCATAGGCGACTTGCGCGTCTGGATGTTGGATGATGATGACGATAATGAGGTAGGGAGAGGGTGAAATCCAGTGTCTGCACGTAGCCTACTCCTGTCGAATAACACCAAATTGCCCGCTCAAAGCTTTACGTCCCCATCTGACGGACGAATCACCATCAACAGCGTCTATGCCCTCACTCTATATGAGCACTATGGAAAGACTTGGAATTTATTAGAGGCTTTTGACAAGCAATCTAGTGATTAAAAGTTGTGTTCCACCACCTCCAACATTCTGATGGTGAAAATTGTTTCGACCAACGAGACTCGAACCGGCTAACCACGGTGTCAGTACATATAGACTTCAACGCCTTAATAATCATGGCTACCAGGCGAGCTTTGATTATCACTGAAAGCGGCTGATAATTCTATTTTTGTTCCTCAAAACGCAATCTCACAACAGCGAAGGAACAGATCGCGAGAGTGGCAACATTTAAATACCTGGGATGTCACATCAATGATGACTGGGACCTTACTCACGAGATCCGATGCAGAATTGAGCAGGCCAGAACTTCTTTTCAGAGACTTAGAAAACTTTTGACAAGCCGTGACCTTTCCATTACACTACAGACACGACTACTCCGGTGCTACGTTTTCAGCATTCTGTTATACGGCGTTGAGGCATGGACACTAACTGAGACCATGTGCAAGAGATTGCAAGCATTTGAAATGTGGACGTACCGAAGGATGCTGAAGATACCTTGGACAGCTAAAATGACCAATATAGACGTTTTGCACCGTATGAACAAAGAACCAGAAATTCTCACTACCATCAAAAGAAGGAAGCTAGTATGCTTTGGTCATATGATGCGGAACTCTAAATACCACCTTCTGCAAGTAATACTCGGAGGGAAAATTAATGGAAAACGCGGTCCGGGGAGAAGTAGGACATCATGGCTCGGCAACTTGAGCCAGTGGTTTGGGGTGACAAAGCTTACTCTGATCAGAACAGCTATGAACAAACAACAGATCATGCTACTGATCGCCAACGTTCTGCGAGGACATGGCACATGAAGAAGAATAAGAAAACGCAAAACGGACACTATTTCTCTCTCGATAAACTCTTCATCCGACCTCGACAGATTTAACTTCGTGCTACTTACGAAGTCCTTCAAATTTTCGCCTTTCATGTATCTCCCCTTTCTTTATCGATTCCATTTCTGTGAGGAATCGAAATGATTCCTCCTTCTTCCGAGGCTGATGTTGCGATGGAATGAATATTGTCTTAGTTTACCTTTGAAATAGCAATCTCTGTCACATCACCATTACCGTAAACAGTTGCCTTTATAGCTGTAATTGTTAAACTTTTTATTTCTCAATAGTAAGAAAGCCAATGCATAATTCTGTAATGAATATGGAACAATTAGTTTGATAAGGCACGTTCTGAAAATATTCCTAAAGGTCTTGCGTGCGACAGTTTATCACAAATGTGAGGAAAATATCGGAACCTCACAGTTTGGCTTCAGACATGGTTTTGGTTCTAGAGAGGCATTATTCAGTCTGCAGATATTAGTCCAACGGTGCCGAGATGTCAATGTCGATGTGTTTGTTTCATCGATTACGAAAGAGCCTTCGATACAGTCCGCCATGATAAATTTATGAACGTTCTTCGATAATTAGGACTTGATGGGCGGGACATCCGTATTATTGGTAATCTCTACTGGAACCAGAGTGCTGGCATAAGAGTTGATGGTCGTGCCTCGGAAGAAATCTCAATTATGAAAGGAGTTCGCCAAGACTTTATTCTTTCCCCCATGCTTTTAAATATCATAAAAGATTTTTCGAGATGCTCTTGATGGTTAATGGTTTCATCATAAATAACATCAGGTACATCGATGACACTGTGCTACTTGAAATCAATCTCCAGGATCTACAGGAACTATTTAATGCTGTCACTGAAGCCAGCAGCGCCATGGGCTTGAGGCTTAATGTAATGAAGACCAAGTGGCAACATTTAAATACCTGGGATGTCACATCAATGATGACTGGGACCTCACTCACGAGATCCTATGCAGAATTGAGCAGGCCAGAAGTTCTTTTCAGAGACCTAGAAAACTTTTGGCAAGCCGTGACCTTTCCATTACACTACGGACACGACTACCCCGGTGCTACGTTTTCAGCATTCTGTTATACAGTACGGCGTTGAGGCGTGGACACTAACTGAGACCATGCGCAAGAAATTGCAAGCATTTGAAATGTGGACGTACCGAAGGATGCTGAAGATATCTTGTACAGCTAAAATGACCAATATAGACGTTTTGCTCCGTATGAACAAAGAACAAGAAATTCTCACTACCATCGAGAGAAGGAAGCTAGAATGCTTTGGTCATATGATGCGGAACAGTAAATACTACCTTCTGCAAGTAATACTCCAAGGGAAAATTAATGGAAAACGTGGTCCGGGGTGAAGTAGGACATCATGGCTCGGCAACTTGATCCAGTGGTTTGGGGTGACAAAGCTTATTCTGTTCAGAACAGCTATGAACAATCAACAGATCATGCTACTGATCGCCAATGTTCTGCGAGGACATGGCACATGAAGAAGAGGAATTCTAATCACAATGCCATCCAAACTAATTGACATACCCATCGGTGTTGCAGCAAGGACTAGAAGAGTATCCTTATGGAATTGCAGTGACATACCAAAATTCTTGAGTTGATCGTCTAATAAGAGACATTCTAGTCGAGAAAAATGCAGTAAATCGACGAGGTACGGATTTCAAAAGGGTACTGAAAACCTTTGGAGAAATAGTCATAATTATATTATTTGGGCGGCTTCCCACTGTTCCCCGACATATGCATTTTCAGAATAATGGGTGCGAATCGACCTCTCCACCCATGACATAAATTCTTGGTTTGTTTCATGTCGGTGGAATGAGGTGGCAGCACCATTTGTTGGAACCCTCAGAATGCTCCTCGGACAAGTCGCGGAAAACCTAGGATCTAAGCTATAGGCTGGTTATAGGCTGGTGCAATGTCCCATAGTTGTTAAGAAACGTAATGTCAATTGATAGCTGCAAACGATTTGTACGGAGGGTTATGCAGCGGACGCCGGTCAAAGATGTGGTTTTACAAGCTAGGGGACTCAACTCATGCAATGTAAACCCACTCTACACAGTATGGAATTACCACCACACTTCATGGTGACTTGTTGACAACGGAAATCCATGGCCTCATCAAACTGTTGTCAAACCTGCACCCTAGCATTTGCCCAAAATCCCCAGACACCCCTGGTCATGATCATTAAACAAACGTGGTCGGCCACTCAGCTGTCCATGGTGGTGGATCATAATATCTTCAATGACATATTCCCTAGACGCAACGTGACAATAATGAACGAAGAATACTGTATATCTACATAACTCCAAAAATGTAAAGTACCATTCGTTCCGTTCCTGCTAATCATATCGTCGCTGCGCCTGCAAAAAGTACTATGTGAAATATTTTTGCTTAGTACTTTGGCCGGTAAGATTCTGTTGTCTAGGGTTCAATATTGTACGAATGTTGTCAAGGGATTCTCGCCAGTATCTAGTAATCGGGAGATAGTGGGTTCGAGCCCCACTGTCGGCAGCTCTGAAGATAGTTTACCGTGGTTTCCCATTTTCACACCAGGCAAATGCCGGGGCTGTACCTTAATTAAGGCCACGGCCGATACCTTCCACTTCCTAGGCATTCCCTATCCCATCGTCACCATAAGACCTTTCTGTGTCAATGCGACGTATAGCAAAAAAAAAAAAATTCTCGCTCTTGGGAATATATGTGCTGTGGAACAATATTTCTCCAAAAATAGTATTACATAGCGGTTTTCGCAGGCGTAGCGACGATATATCATTCAACTCGGATAACACCCATCTGTTTCTCTTAAGTTGCTGTCGATGTTCAGCGTCAATGTAACGGTCTGTTCCTCACAATCGGAAAATTCTCAAGCTCTCCAGAGATGGACTAATAAAGGAAGTTTCGAGGTGTTAAACTCCGATTTCGTTCAAACTTTGCATGCGGGTAACTGAGGTAGTCTACATTCCAAAAGTGAAAACCGCGGGTGCCCAGATTAAAATGTAATGTTGAAGGTGAAGAATATACGCACCGTGATGCGCCTTGTAGTAGCTTGTGACAAAGGTAAGGTTGAGAGGGGTGAATCACAGTCATAGCATTAGTTCATCTTCAACTTCTGCACACTCCTCTTTTTCCTGGTTATCAATTTTGTCAATATAGTGAGTATCAAGGAAGTGACTTCATTTTCATCGCCGAAATGTTTGCCGGCGTTATGGTTCACGATTAGACATGTAATAAGTCCCTGCGATTGCACAGTGCCCTATTCGCTGAATTCCGATGGATAGTTTCTACAATCGTCCTGAATATATAACCGTATATACCGTATACGTTAAAAGCTCATCTTGTTTCAACAGTTGCGATAGGTATTTCCTTCCTGTAACTTTCTAGACCGGGCTAGTTGGCCGTGCGGTTAGGGGCGCGCAGCTGTGAGCTTGCATCCGGGAGATAGTGGGTTCGAGCCCCATTGTTGGCAGCCCTGAAGATGGTTTTCTGTGGTTTCCCATTATCACACAAGGCAAATGCTGAGACTGTACCTTAATTAAGGCCACGGCCACTTCCTTCTCACTCCTAAGCCTTTCCTATTCCATCGTCGCCATAAGACCTATCAGTGTATGTACGACGTGAAAATAAAGAAACTTTCTAGGAGACAGTGTTGTAAACAGAGAACAAGGTTCAATTAATTTAACACCTCAACTCTTGGAACACCTGTCAGTAAAGAACGAATTCACGCTGTTATACTTGTGCATTTATATTCACTCACGTTCGTCGTTCGGGCAATAATACTTGACATAAAGCGTTGCTTACCGACAGTTGTTCTTCTGCGGATTGAACCCAGTCGATATTCCTCTCAACCTTACTTTAGCCACGAGTTACACCACACTGCATTTCCGTGCGTATCTTCACCACTTCCAACGTAAAATAAACAGCATTAAATTTTAATCTGGCGACGTACGATTTTCACTGCCCGTGTACAAAATTTGAACGGAATCAGACTTCTTTTTTTCTCAGGGTCTGGGTGATTACGATCGCCTTTTTTTCACGGACGTAACTTTCTTATTAATAGCATTTGTATTTGCATTCTCCGTGTGGCGTTAAATAAAAAAATATGAATATACAAACATTAAATGTATACAAAAATCATCAAAATTACAAACTGAAAATAATACCGGGCAAGTTGGCTGTGCGGTGGGGCGCGCAGCTGTGAGCTTGCATCCGGGAGAAAGTGGGTTCTAATCCCACTGTCGGCAGCCCTGAATATGTTTTTCCGTGGTTTTCCATTTTTACTCCAGGCAAATTCTGAGGCTGTGGCTTAATTAAGGCCACGGCCGCTTCCTTCCCACTTCTAGCCCTTTCCTTTCCTTTCCCATCGTCGCCATACTACCTGTCTGTGTCGGTGCGACTTAAAGCCACTAAAAAAGAAAAAAACTGAAAATGAGATGGCAATACCACACCAAAATCTGCTGTTTGAAAGAGAAAGACTTGTGGTTCTTAAACATATATCTTTACCGCATAAACAAATGTGTAAGTAGAAACAAAAATTTAAAACAATTTTATAATTATTCAGCTATCATAATGTTTACAAGTTTGTGTCTAAATAATTAAAATTAATACAGAACATCAAGTTGTTTACATAATATTTGAAATGAAGAAAAACACTTTTTTCCTTTTTCACACTAGGAGCAGCGAAATGTATGTCTGCCACCTTCTTTATCATAATCATTTTACAGTATGTACACAGTTATACTAACCACAAAATACTCTTCACATTAACATAACATTTGATAGATATTACAACACAATAGGAAGGCACTTCAGAATTTAAAAAGATGTTTCCCAAAAGCTTCTTTAAGACGCTTCTGTCTGACCATCTTCCAGCGTTCTTTCCTAATGTGATCCATAAATCCAGTTAATGTCGCACTTATAGGATGAGTGTACGCCTTTATATTGTAGAGAATGGCTTCAGCTATTATCTATTCCGCTTTCGTTCCGTCCGTGATTTAGTTCCAGCACCTCAGACTGTAACTCCTCGAAGACTTCCGTTGTAAGTTTCACACTGCTACCACATGGCTTATGGCTTACCAGTATATATTTAATTTTTCAATATTAATAGTATTACGTCCTACTAACTACTTTTGCAGTTTCTGTGGCTGCCGATGTGTCGGAACATTTGTCCCGGAGGAGTTCTTCTACATACTGGTAAATCTACCGAGACGACTGACTCTTCCCTACTGAAAGAGATACGAAATAGATGCCAACCGCCTGGTTATGAGCATAGCCAATCTGTGTGGCATCCTGGGCTTCCAGGCTTGAAGTATAAAATGATCTCATGAAAGGCCAAAGCATCGATGGGTTGATACTACTCATAAAGACTTAAGGAAAACAGATCTGACGCTCTCTCCTGTGAATGACAGATGGAAGTGGTGAGGGCCGATGACCTAGATGTTAGGCCCCGTTAAACAACAAGTAACACAACGATCAGGAAGTGGAGACAGCAGAGAATAGAAAGTAAAAACCATGTGAACTGAGTGGGAAAACTGCTAACTGGGTATACCGGTACGAGGCTAATATATGTGAGTGCTTTAAAATACCACCGAACTAAACCGAAACTGAACCCACCTATTTGGGCGCAAAAGGTCAGTGCACTGCCAGCTGAGTCACTCACCTTGGTTTTCAGGAAGCAGAGATTACCTTTGTTTAACGAAGAAAGGCTAGGCTATTTCCAAGTGGAAATTAAATTACGTATTTAAATTATAGGATAAACAGTTTACTTTCTCGTAATTGTAGGTTTTAATTATAAATTCTAGAGAGAAAATATATATTTTCAAATGCAGCAGCTACAGAGGAACTTAAACCAGCTCGATGTTGATATGGAATTCATAGCGACGACACGTCCGAGGTTATATAAGGTTGGAAGAATGGGGTTGCTAAGGAAACGTGCAAGTCTGAGCTAAAATAGACCCCAAAATGATGTAACGAGGAGCTTACGAGAACTTTAAGAGAGTTTAATTTGAAACCTGTAGAAAACTGATTGTTGCGTGCTAACAAGAACTTGATTACAAGGCTCAATCCAAATATTTACTTCAAAGCCGGGTCAAATGCCTTTTATTAGCCAGTGCTACTTGAAATGTCCGTTATAATACTAGCAACTTAAAGATAATAGAAGTTTGCGAACCTAATTTCTCTTGTCCGTGTTTTCTGGCGGTAAAGAAAATTTATAGCAACTGAAGGGACGCAATCAACAAATTGTTTTAATCTTTGTTACCAAACGGCGAAAATGTAGTAAGTTGTCATCATCGTCATCTTCACCACCACTACTGCCACCACCACCGTCGTCGTCGTCGTCATCATTGTCGTCATCGAATTCAGTGTTGAACTCGAGGGTTCCTTGGAGTCTACGGGGAGATTAACTTGTTCCGGAATTCTATTTGCATTAGGATGGCCAGTTTCGTTTTGTGGCAGCCATTCCAAGTCATTAGCTATACCTTGATATCTCCAGAGATATAAATAATTTCAGTCTATATTTTCTCCTCCAATAACTTACTTAACCGTTATAGTAGCAAACATGAACTTCAATATTTAGTAATGCTATCAAATGGTTGGGAAAGTAATATTTTTTCAATGTTATTGATATCCAAAATGTATTAAGATTTATTATAATTCTTCATCTTTGTCGGTGAACCCGTTCGGGAATCGTAAAATGACGGATTAAATTGTAGTAGCAGCCGTTAATTTTTTGCCACAAATCTTTGCCTTCAGCCGTTCTTATGTAATGTTGGAGGGTTCGTCAGCTACTTTTTAATTATATCCATGTTGCAGCTCTCCCACG